>NC_000087.7:64312401-65001642 GCF_000001635.26 Mus musculus | reverse complement strand
GATCTGAGCAAGGAACTGTGGGATTCTTGTCTATCGCAAGAAAGAAGTCTGAAAGTGACTAAAACTAAAGACATGATTCTAGGGTCTTCCTTGTATTCTCAGGGCACTGAGGGGGCATTGTTTATCTGCACAAGCCACAGTAGGAAAGTACATATCTGTAAAGCAGACTGTGGGAACTTTGCCTCCCACCCCAAGACGATTGGGGTCTATGCAAAATACTCAAGTGCTACCAGAATCTATGTCAATTGATCAAAGGCCTCTGGAAATTTCTTCATCTTCACAAGGAACTGTAGGTTCTTCATCTTCCCAAGAGGTTTTTGGACATTTCTGTTCTGCCTAAGGGTCTCCTAAACTGCCCACATCTAAACAGTGGACTGCACAAAATGTTTCATAAGCTCAAGATAGTTTGAATGCTCCAACTTCTTTGCAGACAGTTATGAATTTTCGCCAACTGTCCAAAATTTTGCACAAAAATCCCCAGCTTTCCCAAGGGAAACTGGACATTTCCTACCTTTCCAGAAATCTCAAGAATACTTTTGTCCTTAACCATCAGATGTAGAACATTGCCCACCTCTACTGGGTTCTCAGGAGCATCTTGTACCTCCTACAGTGGTTCTAGAAGCTTTTCCATCTTTTCAAAAGCCCCCAAAAATTTCCAGGGCAAAAGACGGAACTTTATGCATATAAAGTTATTTTTTCTTCAACCAAAGAAATCTAGAAAATTCAACAGGTTTCACAGGGATATTGTCACAATATAAAGAATCACATTGTATTTTAGGACATTTTCAAAGAGTGAGAGAAGTTGTAACATCTTCTCAGACTACTTCATCAGCTCTAGGAACTTTGCCACCATGACCTCCAAAACTTGGTAGACAATAACATTGTACCAAGGAGATGCAGAGACCTTCCCATTTGGCCAAGGGAATCCAGTACCTTTGTAATCTGCCCAGGGACCTCTGAAACTTTCTATCTCAGCATAGGCAATGATGAATACATCACAATGTTCTGAATGTTCTCATAATCCTCTGGGTCTTTTTTCCACTTAACAAGTGACTCCAGCATCTTCTGATTATTCTCATGAAAGTTTGAGTCCCTTTCTCTCTGCAAAGAGGACCTTATATCTGTCCACATGTCCACAAAGGTATATACAACAATCTACAACTTCCCAAAAGCTCTCAAATCCTTCTTTACATAAACAATGTATAGGAACTCAGTCCACATCTACACACTACACAGTAGCAGACTCACCATATTCCTCAGTGTGTCAGTGATATACCCACCCTACTCAAAATATTGCAAGGATTTTGAGATCTGACCAAGAATCTCTGAGTATTTTGGCAACTGCACAAGGCTCTGTAGAACCTTTGCCATCTTCCTAGGGGACTCTAGAATATTCCTCATTTGCATCAGGTGCACAAAAAAAATTCAACAGCTATCTCAGGATATGTGATATACAATGACTCACTTCTGGCACTTGCAATTTTTGCCCAACTTATTTCATTACTTTCTTCCCTAATCCTTTTGATTCCTTTCCTTACACAGAAGAACCTTTAGATCTCTCTAAACCTACAGAGGGGCCTTTGACTTCATACCAGGGACCAAATGAGTATTTGAATACTCCACAAAGGGTACAAAAAACAGATCCAACTGCTTCAGATATGTCAGGTTCTTCCAAAAGATCCATGGCAATTTCTTTATCTGGACAGGGAACCCTAGGATCTCTATGATCTACCCTAGAGCTTTTGACAATGTCCCTATCTGTTCACGTGAATCCAGGACCTTTGTTATCTGTTCAAAAAGCTGGAGGCCCTTGCCTGTCCTTTAGAGGAGAATATGAAAGGTTGCACCTGTACAAAACACAAGCCAGGAATAGCAAATATTACACCAGGAGCTTTGGAATTTTCAGCATCTACCATAGTGCATCTAGGATCACCTTTATCTGTCCAATTATATTTGAGAGTGTCACAACCTTTCATATTGAGTCAGAGACCTTCCCTGTCTTGTCATGGTGTAGTAGGAACATCAACATCTGCCCAACGGCCTTCAGAAACTTCCTTGTTATCCCAAGAGTCTCCAGGACCTTGTTAGAAAAATGCGGCTTTAGGATATTCACCATCTGATCCTAAGATCTTGGACTTTCTAATTCTGCGAAGGAAAAACTAGAAACAATGCCAAGTATGCAAAACTGTGAGGAAATACCATCTGTCACCCAAGAGATCATAGAATCTTTGTCAGCCACATAAAATTCTCCCAGATTACCAGTTTCTTCAACACTTAGTCCAGAGTTGGAAGAATCTCTGCCATGTAACCAATCTGTTTCTAAGAGTTCAGAATCTGTGGCAGGGTCTCTAGAATCTTTGCTATCTGTTCCAGGGTCTCTGTGTCTTATGAAACACAATGTAGATGGGCTGAGCCCTTTAGTATCTGATCAAGGGATCCTTGGAACACCAACATTAGCCCAGGAATATCTAGAACTTTCTCAACTAGCTAAGGGGATTCTAGAACCTATGCCATCTAGAAAAGACACTGTGGGTTCTTTCTTTTTCAACAGAATTTCCCAGACTGTCACTTTGTACAGACAGGGACTTAATTCCAACCCCTTCTCATGAAGATGGCCAGATAGTTACTCTTATCAGAGGAAGAGCCCGAGTACTTCCAATTCTAACCAAAGGACATTGAAACATGTCTCATTTTCAGAAGGAGATATCAGATACTGCCTCTCAGAACTTGATGTTTTAAAATGCATCTCTTCTGCCAAAGGTAGCCTCACATCTTCCAAGTATGCTGAAAGGAATCCAGTCCTACCTCTACTCCTCCAAGAAGCATCTCCCCCTTTTAATCTTCACAATTGAGTTTCACATCTAGCATTCCTTATAAGAAAGATCTCAGTTATTCTCCTCATCCAAGGGGTTGTCCCAAAAATCCTATACTGCAAAAAATAAGACTAATGTTTTCCTCTGTAGATCAAGCAGGCCTGAAACCTGTCCTCTAAAAAGATGCTAGGTGGAAGCACTGCCACTATTCCAAAATGCTGGTAAGATCTTGCACTTCTAAGAAAAAAAGTTGCAAATCTTAAAACTGTGACTACCATAACCCTCACTAATTCTGATACTGCTAAAGGAGCCTTTGGATGCTCACCATCTCATGAGGAGGGCCTCAGAAGTCCTCCACCATACCAAGGTGAATACAGACCATCCAAATCTATTTTATCTTATCAGAAAAGGATCGTTCTGAACAATGGGACAGTCAAGCTTCCCATTCAGAACATGAGAGTGGCAAACCATGATCCATGCCTAGAGAAAAGTGCACATAAACCACTCTATTCCTCATGAAGAGAGCCTCAGACATTTCATGTCTCCTCATGAGATTCTCTGAAATGCTACTTTTAATAGGAGGAGAGAGAGTAGTGCCTCTAATACCCAAATAGCCCTGTAAACTTCTCCTGCAGAACAAGAAGGCATTGAGTTATCTCCAGATGGAGAAAGTCCCCATAGAGGTGTCAAATTCTTGTCATCACCCCAAGAGGATATCAACCACCCTGTTTTTACTAAGTAGTGCTCAAAACATGTTTCTACTGCCAAAGAGAGAGAAACACATAACTTCCATTAATACAAAAATGGGAGCCCACAGCATTGGCTATTTTCCTAGTGGGATTCATACATCCATGAATTCCAAATGGAGGTGCCACTTCATTCCCTGTTATGCAAAGTAATTACACGTAACATCTCAAACACAGGACATGATACTTGCTCTCTCTTGCCCAGGGAGAAAACAATCATTACAATGTGAATTTGGGTGTCCCTTTGTGACCATTCTGTCCTAGGAGGCCACAAATATATACATCTTATCAAAATCAATTTCAAAAGGATCACGGAGCAAAAGAGGAGCTGTAGTTCTTTCTTCTCCCCTAAAAGGGAAAGTCAGACCATATCAGTCTGAGCATTGTGAACTCAGACTTTTCAGTTCTCACCAAAGGGTCATTGGCTATGTGTCCTCTTTCAGTAAGGCTCAGAATGCTTTAGCCTGAAAGAGGCAGGCTCTCAAATGCCCAATCTAAAAAAAAATGTGCTTCACAGATGCTTTCTATGAAAAAAGAGATATCATAAATGCTCTAGGAAGCTTATGACTTAATCCTCACTCCCGAATTACTCCTTTGACCCAAGGACACACCAGAACTTTACAGCTTGCCAAATGGATCCTGTAAGGCAGTCCTTCTCAAGAGGGTGGCCAGTGCCCTTCTCTCTTTTACCCTGGCATTTTCAGTTCTTTTTTTGACCCACAGGGTGCCCTGTTTTTTCACTTTCTTTGCCCCTTATGAGCAACATGAGTTTAGAACTTTTACTTCTCATCAACCATCTCTACATCTTACAATTTCTACTCCTAGCTGCTTCAGATGCACATTGAAGCATCACATATGTCCCTTGGACTAAAAGTACAAACAAACCTCCCTTCTGATTAAGAGTATCTAACAATTTGTAGCCATAAGCTATATAATTTCCAGCTCATGTAGAATAGTATGTAGAATAGTATGTGCTTCTTCTGATCATTGAGGACCTAGACTAACTAGATCTGATGTAATCCATGACAAATCGATTTCCTTGATATACGGTGCATTGAGTGCTCCTTTTTCTGATCCTCTGACCTCATTACCTCAGTCCAAGGATCTGGACCCATTTGCTTCAATGGCTGGAGTCTAAGAGTAGCCAGCAATTTCATAAACCCAGGACATATACTTATATGTTGTCCAGTAGAAACAAGTAAGCCTTGCCATGTTCAGAAGTAGGCAGCTGATTTACCAGGAGAAATAGCTGGGAAGTTCCTCCTAGCATACTGACGATTGATTATGCTGTTGCATGGCCTGCATGATATTCATATTCTGGGTTCCCAGGAAGCCTCGATAATGAAATATTCCAAATATTCCTCCCAAAATTGACCTTTTATCTTGAAAAGATACAAGAGTGTTTGATATTTCTGCTTTCCCAAATGTGGTATGAGACTTTCTACCTCTAATGGATGCTATTTTTAATAGGTTATTTGTGGATAAATCAACATTTTCCTCCTTTCAAAGGGTCCTCCAAATTGTGTTTCTTTGAGAGAACCCTAAGATGTATTCCCCTATGCTTGAAGTGGGGTGTAATGCACTCTCCATGACTCAAGGATATGTGAGGTGCAATTGCTCTAAACCAGTAATCCAAATACAGATATTTTTCTCTATTAATTTTTAGACTTACAGCTTAAGAACCACAGATCATCCAAAATACTGTATACCAAAGGGTCTTCTGATCTGCCCATGCTGAAATAGGTATTCTCAGATTTTACCCAATTCCCTAAGTGACCTTAAACTAAGCTGTCTAGAACCAATGTGCTGGAGCTGCAAAAATGGCTCAGCAGTTAAGAGCACAGAATGCTTTTCCATAGGTCCTGAGTTGAAAACCCAGAAAACACATGGTGGCTCACAACAATCTAAAATGGGACCTGATGCCACCTTATGGTGTGTTTGAAGGCAGTGACAGTACAAACATATACATAAAATTGAATATATGTGCCTCACAACTTCCTTCAATAACCTAACAGTGGTTCAGACATACCCATTCTACATCAAATATGTTAGAAACTCACCAGTGTTGAAGGCTGCATTGACTCATGAGAACCAAAATTTTCAGACATTCTTTAATTGCCCTCAGAATTATCACTTCAGAACAAAGGTGTCATATAGGTCCTCAATGAATGAAGATATCCGGAGACATATGACATGAGAAGCAAGACTTCAGACTTCAACAACATCTTAATTTGGCCACAAATATGGCTCTTTAATATCACCATGCAATAGCATTGATGAATTCACAATGGGGCTTCAGATGTACCCCACCAGAACCGGGATAATTTATATTTCAAGCATAAATAGCAACTCCGTCAAGTCACACAACCTTAGAAGTAAAGTATCCCATGATTTCAAGGGGGCTGACCCCCAGTTGGATTATCTTTTGAAGAAGGCCTTAGCCTTACTTCCTCTAAACATAGTAGTCCATGACATTAAGGATATGACAAAGGGGTCTGCTGATCTTGAATAAAAACACTTTGTTCTTTCTCTGTCTGCACTGGAGGGGTCTGAGGCATGTCCCTCTGATGAAGAAAGTATAGAACTGACATTTGAGAGTAAGGAGTGTGTCTCATACATTCAAGTACAGATCTGGTGTGCTTAAAACTAAACCGTTGGTACCAAGAATTCACAGGAGTTTCACTCTTTGTTCATGGCTTACTCAGGTCTACCATTCAACTAATATAGACCAGAGATTCTCTCTCAGAAATTATTGTTTAGGGGATACACCTTTCAATACCAATAAACTCAGAGAAGTCTGGTTTCAAGTCCCATGGCCAATGAATAAAAACTTCAGCCTAGATCCAAGGTCATCTCTCTTTAAGTTGCTCATCATAAAGGTAATTGTCCTCAACACCCATACTTGTGTGGCCTATTGTAAGTATAAATAGGGAACAGATCCAGGGACTTTGAGCAGTCTTGTCAGAACAAACCTCAGAGTGCTGTCAACTGTGCAGTAGAGTCCTCAGGGATAAGAATTTTCTAGAGTTCTCTGAAAATGTGGATTTAAGGAGTGCCTGGTCCAACCTCCTCTACAGAAGGTAAACAGTTATACTCCCCTACTGTCCAACAGGATCAAGGGACTTACTTGATTCCACAGTTATGGTGTTTCTATTCCTGTGATGATTGAGGTCTTAAAAATCACCCCTTTGAGTCAATGGACTCATAAAAAATAATTTCTGTTCGGGAACCCATGGGATATTTTACCTCTGACAAGGAGCATTTTTCTCCCTCTGGTCACATTTCAGATAAATCAAGTCGAGGAGGCCAATCCTGGGACCTTATGCCACTTCCTTGACTTCAGTCACATGACATGGTGTGAAATCATCATTCTAACACAGTTCTGGTGGTTGAACATAATTCTTAGGAGGCAATCATGCTGAAGACAGTAGCTCAAGCTTTTCATGAATCATGGTATCAATATTTGGTGTCTTGCTAATTCTGCTAAAGATATGGATACTCCAGAATGTGAAGAACCATTAGGTGTGGCAAAGGAGGACCTTATGAGTTAAGGTAAGCAATTTTTTGTACAAACTATTATGGAGATTTTCATACTCTGATCATCTCTCTTGTTACAAGGACAACACCACCTCCTTTCTCCCCAAGTAATACTTACTCCATCTGTCTTAGATTAAGGAGTCATCAGATCTTACCCTGAAGCAAAGCCAGTCTCTGATTATACCAGTTTGTCCAAAGGAGTTTTGGACATACTTTGAGGTCGAGGAATCCCACACAACTTACTGATATTATGAACTGAACCTTAAATATATATACTAATGTTTCCCAGATTTTCCCTTCAGTTCAAGGTAAACTCTAGGTTCAAAAACTTTTCAATGAAGAATCTTTGACGTAAATACTCTGACAAGGAACAAATTTACATTTTATCTTTGAATTGGGGAAATATAGACACACCCTTCAGTTTGAAAAGGTCTTAATACAAATTTTGTTTATTTTCGCTTGTGGAAAATTTAAATCAACATCTCTTGACCATGCATATCTCAGAAAATTTACTTGTCTTAATAGAATCCTCAGGACTATTAGTCTAGGAGTTCCTAAAATTCCAATGTTTCCTGGGTTGCCAGGCATGCTCAAATAAAGAAGGGATGTCAAGCAACTCTGAAATGATGTCCTGAGACATGACAGTAAATATATAAGCCCTAACCTAACTTCTATTTTTAAGCCTGTCACTTGAAATAGAGCAGTGCCCTCTTTGTTGGCTATGCCTGGCATGCTGCTTTACAGAGAACATAGAGCAAGAGGTTACCAAACAATTCGTAAGAAAAATGCTCTGATTGTTGGCAAACACACCTTAATTTCTCAGAACACATGTGTATTCTGAATTGTGAGTTCATTTGCACTTGATAAGCTGTTTTCGACATCTTCTTCAAATTCCAAAGATAAACATTTGCCTGAGGGATTCTGTGATCTTTCTTATCTTATTTATCCTCCCAACATATTCTCTTTCTCAAAAATGATATTCCTATATATGGTCAAAGTAGTTTTATCCCTAACTTATCAGGAAAATTTCCAAAAGTGACTCCTTCTGTAAACAGGTACCCTAGTTCACTCTGGTGTGAAGTCCCATAGTGATATTTCAAACTGGATCAAAGTACCTGTGCCATCTGTTTCCACACAAGTCAATAGAAATGTAATAACTTCATTAATTCTGCTTAGACCTGGATAATGAATAAAGTCAAAGAAGTATCCTAGCCAGCAACAGTCCTCAAAAGCCTTTGGAAGAAGGAATATGTTGCTTCCGTGTATCTCCTCAATGAACACAAACTATGAAAATAAAAACAAATAAAAAAACTCTGAATAAGAATTGAAAATTGATAATCATTGCTGGAAACATACTCCACTGTATAAGGTACCAGAGACCTTTACCTTGGACAGAAGTTTATATGGCAACGTCACAGTCTGCCTCAAGAAGTTTCTGTCCTCCTCTTGCAGTAGGGATTCAGAGATTTCCTTTCCTACATGGGGCTCATATTTTCCAATGTTAACTTACTTTTTCTCACTAAACTGAATATAATGTCACAACTCTCCTAGGACTAACAAGGCCCTAGAACCTATTAGCAAAGTGTGGCCCAAAACATGTATTATTATACCTTACATTGAATATTCCTATTCCAACCATGTAGTTTTGAGCCTTTATTTCCTTAAAAGGCTTTTAGACCATGGGAGACTTATACCACTTATTCTACATAAAAGGGCATCTAACAATCCCTGTCTTCCCAGTAGGAGTATGGGTCTATTGTCTACTTCCATTTACCAAGTGGATTTTAAACATTCAGTTTCAGCAAAAGGGGCCTTTGGAAATCAAAATCTATTGAAAGGACTCTCAGAAGTAGCTTCTGTGTAGAAGGGGAGTTTCAGACCTCCACCCTCTGTACTAGGACACTTCAGATCCACCTCTGCAATTAAAGAACCAGCATAGATTCTCTACTGGATTTGCCTCACAAATACCCCGATCAACTAAGTTTTCTTTAAACATATCCCATTTGTCCAAGATATCCACACAACACATATGTGAACAATGTCACCTCACATTTCTCCCCTTTTAGATGATAGGGCAGAAAATAGAAAACTGAAATTGTCTCCCATATCCTGTGCCTCAAAATTGGTCATCAAAATGCCCCATTCGTATCTTTTATTCACAGATGTGTGCAGCTGAAAACAGCCTTGCGGAAACATCAATTCATGCATAACTATTTATCATGTTGGGAGATTGTTGTGACCATTGCCTGGACACTCAAAGTTGTTACACAGGGTATGTATATGGGGAAAATTCTTGGAAGCTAGTGAGGAAGAGTCTGAATCGTCTTACAGTTCTCAGTGGAGCCTAGGAAATTCCCATGATGACCATAGCTGAACTGGACATTTCTAACCTGGAAAATAAGACTTGGGACCTCTACTTTAGGATCCAAGATTTTCACGATTTCCCCTCTGTTGACTGTGGTCTTCAAATGTCTCATTCTGAGAAGAGGTTCTCAGAAGTCTTCTATTCCCAAGATGCCTCTCGCACTCCTTGCTTTTTGAAGTGGCCAAGAAAATTATCCTGTGTGAGGCTCAGTGAGCTTCAGTCTTTTCCTTTCCCCAAATATGGCCTTAGATCTTAGTGATATCTACAAGGGAGAACATTAACTACTGTATTTGACCAAAGGAAGGTGACAATTTTCTTTATACTAAAAGTGAAATTAGATATGCTCTGTTGAATCCTCAAGCATTCTCTTATGACTTTGAAGTATATCAAATGTATAATCTCTAAATAAGAAAGATTCAAGCTTTTCACCATTTATAAGGATGGGTATGTGTGTTGGAGGCCTCATATCAGCAGGTGCATTCTGTCTCTTTGTTGGGCCAGAGTTTCAGACATCTTGGGGGAACAGTTTAATTGAGACAGGGATTCTACTACAGGAATGCCTTTTTCTTTAATATCTTTCAACCTCATTAATTCAACAACAGGGGTCAGATGCTTCAGTCTATTGATTGGGTGAAAATATCTGCATCTGAATCATTAAGCTGCTATTTGGGTCATTTATTTAGGAACATTTCTTAAACTTGTTGTATGTGTGTGTGTATGATAGCTAATGAAAAGAAAATCTCTAAAAATATATACTGTATATTGTAACAGAAATATAATGTTGGTTCTAGGGCCCCGATTTGCATTCAGTTCAAGATACAGGCATTAATCAGTGTTTCTCTGTGTTTCTTATAATGATTGTGGGTAACTGAAATAAGCAAAGCTAAACCAAACCAAACCAAAAGAAACAACCACATCTATACATTGTCTTGTCTTCTACTGATTCACAATTTGTTAAAGTCCATGCTCTTGGATGTAACTACAGTTTGGAATTGTCCTGCCCCTACTCTGACTCAGAATAACAGATTGCATTAGCTCAGATACCTTATTTTGTAATCTGAGTGCATGTGTGATTTAGATATTAGTTGATTGCTAAGAAAAAGCACAAACTGTGTAGGAAAGTGAATGAATGTTGCAGATGACATTCCAATATCATCCCCTTTGTAGGAGAGAATTTAAGAGAATCTTTATTCATACTAAGTGTTAGAGAAGTATATATATATATTGAGAGAGAGAGAGAGAGAGGGATTTCATCACAAAGAATAGTATATTGTTGAGCACTGATAGAAATTTTAGTACGTATATTGTATATTGCTTTTGCAGAAGACCTGCTTGCAATAAATAGCCTCTGTAGGTTTCTGAATTCAGATACTTGTAGTATGAATGCTAGGATGACTGTACTTATGAAGAAATAATGAGCAGGTGAAACAATTAGATGCAAATGTATGGAAACAAAAAATGGACAGAATCTGCTGAACCATTGGTTTAATTTGAGAAAGACTGAAGGAGGCTGAGGAGGACCAGCTGTCTCAACTACTATGGACCCAGAGTTCTCCCAAATGCTAGACAACCAAACAGGCAGCATATGCGATCTATCAGAAGGTCTCTAAAACATACACAGAAAAAAATCTGCTTGATCTCTATTCAATCAGAAATGATGCACCAAATTCTCAACAAACTAGAGACACCAAGGTGTTTAGAGATCCGGTAGGGTGGAGACTTGCCCTTGGAGACAGGGAATGGGCAGTAGATATGGGATGTGGAACAGTAGGAAGGTGGACAATGAATGAATTAATTAATAAAAAATAATAGTGCCACGTAACCAGGTCCCCTATACTCTAATTCTGCAATCGGAATCCAAGAAAACTCACATGAACCCATAATAACATACACAAATATATATATATATATATATATATATATATATATATATATATATATATATATATATTTGAAATTTCATGATTTTGAAATTTATTTTAAAATAAAATTCCCTGGAACACAGATTTTCTTTCATTCGAATCATTTACACACATTTGCTCTCCTAGTGTACCCAAAATATTGGTTATTCTTCATATAAAAGGCCAAAAATCTACTAACGTAGCTTTCATCTGGATCCACTCCAATTTTATCATTCATTAGATTGTAATCTGGATTTATTTGGACACGAATTAAATTTATATTTAACATTCACTTATTGGTGTTAGGTGGAGGTAAGGTAGAATATCAGGGTCATGTTGGTTTTCATTTCTCTACTGATATGATCATTGATTTCAATAAACAATACCCTGCTGGGGGCTAGAAAGATGGCTCAGTGGAGTTCATGTATTCTCGGCAACTCCGTAAAATTCCAGGCATGTCTATTCATATCTGCAACATTGTGGGGTGGAGACAGGTAGATATCCCAATAGTGTATTGGCCAGTCAAACTAGTCAAAATGGTGAGAGGGTTTCACTCTAAGAGAGCAAGTGTTGAAGACATTCTACACATTACTTAACATATGTGTATGTGTGACATCAGACTTGGGAACAGAAACTGCACTCATATACAGACACTAATCAGCCTACCATACCACCCATGAAACATTGAGTTCCACAGATCTATAACCTATGTGTCTCTATGAAATAGGAAGATTTATACTCTCATTGTCTTGATAATCCTGTTTTCTGTCAAATGCTAGAAGCTAAACCAGTGTATTCTCAGACTCTGGATGGTACGTCATAACTTTTGGACTTTCTGGAATAGCAACCAACTATCAGCAGAGACACTTTTCAATTTACCCTGGCGTACAGGTTCAGAAATTCAGTCCATTTTCATCAAGGTGGGAATATGGCAGGATCCTGGTAGGCATGTGCATTTGCAGCTGAGAGTTCTACATCTTCATCTGAAGGGTGCTAGGAAATGTGTAGCTTTCAGGCAGCTGGGCAGAGGGCATTAAAGTCCATGTTCACAATGATAAATTTCTTTCAACAAGGCCAAACTTACTGCAACAAGGTTATTAGCTCCAAGTAGTGCCACTCCCTGGGCCAAGAATAGTCAAAATATCAAATGTGTTTTTGAATGTTTGTGTTTGTGTTACTTTGGGTTTTATTGCCATCATGACCACACCAGACAACAAACACAAACAAAGAGAGACAGAGAATAAGTGAGAGAGAGAGAGAGAGAGATACAGAGACAGAGACATAAACAGAGACAGAGACAGAGACAGTGACAGAGACAGAAACAGAGACTGAGACAGAGACAGAGACAGAGACAGAGACAGAGACAGAGACAGAGTGAAGAGTCTCCAGGATCACAGTAACTCTTGAACACTTTGTAACTTATTTTCAGAGGTTTAATCCATTATTATCATGACTGGAAATATGGAAGCATTCAGACAGACACAATGCTAGAGAAGGAGCTGAGAGTTTTACATCTTGATACACAGGTAGAAGATGGAGACTGTGTGTCACACTGGGGACAGCTTAAGCATAGCCGATCTCAAAGTCCACAAGCACAGTATTACATTTCCTCCAACAAGGCCACATCTACTCCAACAGGGTCACACATACTTCAACAAGGCCACACCTCCTAACAGTGCCACTCCTACTGGCACTATTTGTTCAGGACCTTTAAAAGTATTCTTAAAACTGTTCAATGGACAAAAGGTAACTTTAATGAAATAAGTACAGAACGATTGAAAAAATAAACTGGAATTTTGATGTCTTGAATACTGTTCTATTGATGTGAGACATCATGACCACACCAAATTATAAGATGAAATATTTAATTGTGGTCTTACAGTTTCAGAGGGCGACTCCAGGACATCATGGTAAACACCATGGCGACAGGCATGCACACATGTCTAGAGCAGTAGCTGAGAGCTCACAAACAATACTCCAGACAACAAACACAAATAGAGAGAGACAGAGAATGAGAGAGAGAGAGAGAGAGTGAGAGAGAGAGAGAGAGACAGAGACAGAGTGACAGAGACAGACAGAGGCAGAGACAGAGAGAGAGAGAGAATGAGGAGAGAGAAAGATTGAGAGAGAGAGAGCCTGTTGTTTTTTTTGTTTGTTTTTTGTTTTTTTTTTTGTTTTTTTTTGATAGTTCAAAAAATAGTGACAAATATCCTTTAATAAAAATACAAATCCTAAATCTTTCTTAACATCTCACCACCTGGAAAACTAACACCTTTGAATGTTTGAGCTTCAGTGGGCCACAATTTTTCAAAGAACTAAAGCATGTAAAAGAAAATGAAATCTAGTAATAAGTGTCCATGTCACTTCGTAGTATATTTTATATCATTACTTTTCTTTTCTCAGAGGTAAGGGTTATTTGCACAAAAAGAGACTAATCAGTCATCACTATCACATAACCCAAAGGCATCCTAACCCTGCCAGATTTCTGCTTGAATAATCACATTGGCATTATTTATTTGTATGGAAACATAGCCCTTCTCCCTGATTTAGTTAAAAGTGTGGGACCAGTTGATGTGCAATTAATTTTGTTGATAATGGGACAAAACAGAAGCCTATAGGATTGACTGTATTGTTCCTGAGAGCTGAAGATTTCACTTCCATTTAATAAAATGTTATAAATATGATTTTAACACAAGCCTAAAATTGTGAAAAAGCTTTGTTTTCATATTTTCATTATTTACAGATCATTCTATGCTATATAAATGAACATAGAGGAGGAAACCTTTTGGTGTCACTGACACACACACTTAACTGAGGTCTCCTTTGCAGAGTAAGAAGATTTATCTATTCTCTATATTTGGGGTGTTTGCTTCTGGAACCCTAATGATATAAAGTCTCAGGTCTCTAGCCTAAAACAACATTGCATTTGCATATAAGCTATGCAAAGTAACCTCTTGTATATTCTAATCATATTTATGTGTGTCTGCATAGAGAACTGTACAGGTAAGTTCAGAGGGTAGGGAAGGGTGTAGTGTGTTCTGCTACTTTACTCCCTAATTTATCCCCTTATGACAGGGTTTGTTGCTGAGCTGGTAGTGAGGCTGGCTTTCAGGAAGCCACAGATATCTTCCTGTCTCTGCCCCTCCCAAAATCCTAAGCACTGGTGTTGTAGGTGAATGTTTGAAAACACACATGGCATTGCCTCTGGGCCATATCCCCTGATCCTTCTTTATTTTAAATAATCTCTGGATTACTTTTGCCCTTAATGTAATGTAAGTGCTTTAAAGGGAGATGTTATTTAGGAGATTGAAATATAAGTGGTCTGTATATGTTCAGTACAGTATTAAGAACTACATTAATTAATTCCTTGAGAACTTCATGCAATATATTTTGATGGAATTCACTTTCTAATTCTCTTGATACCTCCAGACCAAAACCAGACCCATTCCCACCTTAATCCTCCTCCCAAGTTCAAGTCTCCTTTTCTCCCCTTTGATACAACCCATTCAAATCAATTGTGTTGCCCATAAACTCTTGGACATGGGGCTACCAGTAGAGCATGGCAAACCTATATCACCTTCAAAGGCCTTACCTTTGATGAATACTGTCTCTCCATCCTTCATCAACAGTCCATACATTTTTAGATGGGGATGATGGATAGTGATACCATACCACTCAGGGATGGAAGGCAGACTGGTCTGATTTTATGCAGTAGAGACATACAGTGTCTCAATGACCTCTCTGCCTTATGAGATTTGAACTTTCTCTTCCTTGAGGGTTCCTAAGACAAAGCACCTCTACTGCTTGCCTCTTTCTGTTAGTATGCGTATATGTACAAGTGTGTCTATATTATAGATGTCTCCTTTTACATCCAAGTCAACACATAGTGGGGTTTGCAATCAACTGCTGGCACTATTACTCACTAGGCAATATTCCTTGATGCAGACTTGTTGGGACTACGTAACAGACAGAAACTGGGGATAGCTAGAAATCATCACATTTGGTTGTAGTATAGGTGAAATTTACACTTTTGACCTACATTTCTGGGTCCACCCTATGGTTTTAAGATGCAGGGATGGGGGATCAAGACCCTTAACTTGCATTGCAATTTCCTTCTTCTTGAACTCACATTTATAAAAGCTCCTGGAGGTGCTGATGCTGTTAACCTGGACATTTTCCTTTTGGAACTGCTAGACAGAGATACCATTAAAGAGACAGATAGTTCCTATCACTTTGTGTAACACAAAGAATGCTGTGGTGAAATGGGTTTGAAATGTCTGTCCTGGGACTTTGATGAAGGTTTTGGTCTGAAGTACAATGCTCAAAGGTAGAACAATATACACAATCTGAAATGTGATTGGACCCTGAGGGCTTTAATCTATGAGTTAATTGATTGATGGGTGTGCATGGAAGGGGTGAGAAACTTGTAAAGGAACTTGGTCATTTGGGACATGTCTTGGAAGTTATTTATTATCTTTGGTCGCTTCCTGTGTTGATGCTTACTGGCTGCTAATAAGTTGGACAACTGTGTTCCTTCATGCCCCTTTCATATTCTTGTGACCATGGACCTGTTTTCCTTGTTGCTAGGCATCTTGTAACAGTGATGAAAATGATTTACATGAATGTTTCTCACTAGAGATACTGACTTGTCTGGTCCAGGTTAACCATGGTTTAATTCTTTAAGCGTTTTTCTAGAAATTTCATGCTAACATTAAACCCAAAGTTACCAAGCAGTTGTACCTGGAAGATTCTGGTAGTGTATCTGTTGTCTTAGAAATAAAGAACTTTGCTGCTTCCCACACTGGTCCTTCCTCTGCACTCACTACTGTATTTTAATAGATTGCAATATCATATGAAGTATCAGAAAATGAGGGAAAAATGGAAGGGAGGTGAAAATGTGTTAGAATCATTAAATTACACACTTAATGAAATCAATTGATTTTTTGTATACAAAGGAAACTTCAAAATTGCTGAAAAGGCTTAGCCTACTGTGATGCTGTTCATGGGAGTTGTTACTCATCATACCTCATGTGATGTAGCTGATAATAGTAGTGGGTTTATTACAGATGAATCAGACACGAATATGAGCATGAGGGATAACACCGAGTTGCCTCAGGAGAAACAAATCAGGTAAAATTCATTGGATTTCGTTATGAGGAATTTTTTTTCTTTTTTTTTGTCTAAATGAGTTGGCAGGAAATTGGACAGATTGGCAAGTCTGACAGTAAGTGTAACACATATTAGAATGTGGGGGTTGTGTGGCTATAGGAAATATTTGTTCATGTCACCTCTTATTGAGTATCATTGCTGATAAACGTAGTTATCCTTCACTTATGCAATGCATGGAATTGGGTCTATGCAGGGGCAAAGGGGAGGAAATGCTGTTGAGTAATGTTTAGGTAGGTTGTTGAGTCTGTGAAACATTCCTGTGATGGGACTTTATTTTTTCTCAATCTTGACAATCTACAGTTACCTAAGAAGAGAGAACAATTGAAGATCTGTCTCTATTCACTTGGTTATTTGGTAAGTCTATAGTATATTTTCTTGGCTAATGAGTGATGTGGGAGGGCCCATCCCTGGGGCTAAGCTCATCAATAGTCATTTATAGATGGGAGCATTCTAGATTGTATTTAAAAAAATGGCTGATCAAGCCATAGAAAATTGGTGGTAGAATAAGAACGTTCTCTATTGACTCATATATATGAATATTTAGTCACTGGGAAGTGACAGTGAGTTTAAAGATTAGATGGAATAAGATAAGGTGTGGCTTCATTGGAGGAAGTGGGTGTGTCAAAAAGGATGGGTTTGAGTTTTCAAGAAGGCATTGCAATGGCAGAATCTCTCTCTTTGCCTAAGGATCAATAGTTCTCTATTGCTCCAATGATGGGGTCCCTCACTTGATGATTGTCAAAACTTCTAAAAATGTAAGCAAGCCTCCAGTTAAATGCTTTGTTTTCTAATAGTAGCCTTAACCATGGTGTCTCTTCACAGCAATAGAACAGTGACTAAGTCAGTGGCAAGCCAATAAGCAGTGTTTGCTGTTACTGATTCAACTTCCTGTTTTGTCTTCCTTGGTGATAGTCTGTAACCCTTCTATTTCCAAGTTATTTTTGATTGTAATATTCTACATTGTGAGAAAGAAGCAAACTAGAAAAATTACATCTCAGGTAGGTACATGAGTATATCTTATGTTTAAATAAAAATAAAATGTCTGCACATTATTATTTGTGGTTTTAAGATAAGTGACATTGCCATTATTAGACATTTTTCCTTAAGAATGTCTTACTATTTTTATTGTTGAAAGGTTCCACCATGTCCAAAGAGCAAATTCCATAGCAAAGGTTTTTTTCAGCTTATACTTCCACATTGTTGTTAATCATCAAAAAAGTTGGGACAGAAACTGAAACAACACAGGATCTTGGAATTAGAGGCTCATTCATAGGCTATGGTGTAGTGATGCTTATTGTCTTGCTCCTCTAGTCTTGCTTAGCTTGCATTCTAAAAAACCCAGGAGTACCACCACAAGAATTTCAACACCCACAATGGAGTTGGTGCTCTCTCACCAATTAAAAAAATTCTGAACAGCTGGATCTTATGGAGGCATCTTCTCAACTGAAGCTCCTCCTCTTTGAAGACTCTAGATCTTGTTGAGTTGCTATTAAACCAGTGTGGCATTCTAAATATAGTTGGCCTATGAGGAGGTGTGGCCTTGTAGGAATAGGTCTGGCCTTGCTGGAGGAAACATATCACTCTGGGTCTTTAAAGCTCTGCCCAGTGTGAATCAGACCATACCTGCATGCAAAATACATATTTTTTCTTGGAAGCATTTGGATGGAGTTGCATAATTCTAAACTTCCTCTCCACCATTATGTCTGCCTAGACTCTGCCATATTTTCTGCCTTGATGATCGTGAAGTGAACCTCTGAACGTGTAATTAAATGTAGAAAAGCCCTAATGAAATGTTGTCTCTTATGAGTGGCCTTGGTCATGGTGTCTTTTCACAGAAACAAATCCCTAACTAAGAGAATCAGTTACTGCAGAAACTCTCCCAGATATTAAAATTAATCAACAATAGAAAGTATTTTCAAGTGCTGCAGCATACAAACTTATTCTAGAGAGAAAAATTGTAATGAATGAATCCATGGCATTTCAGCCTCAAAAAAAAAAAAGTCTCTGCGTATAGATGGAACCCAGGCAGACCTCCATGAAGTACACGGGCTCCTCAGGAAGTGACCAACACTGTAGGCAACCTCATAACATTTGAAACCCATGACAACTGGCATAGAAAAAAGGTCAGCATATATGCATTGGTTACACCTTCAGTGTTTTCTAAGAATGAGGTCACACATAAGGAAAAGATTAGAATATCCAGGCTATAGACAGGCTGAAGGTATGTAGGGAGTCATATGTTTAGAGGAGAGTTAGGTGGAACAGGCAAGTGTGGGAGCTTTTTATGGTCATCTGGGCCTCTCATTAGAGACCTCCAAAAGATCGCAGGATTCATCAGAAGCAAAGAGTGCTCACAGAAGGAACTCAGGATCCATTCCAACCCGACATTATCTCACAGCATATTCATTTTCTCTTTTACTTTACTTTTGAAACTGATTACACAAAATCAAGGTTTCTGTGATGATTTAGGGAGTCTCATATATTTAAACATTCACTTCTGGATTGTCTGGATAAAAATGGACTCTAAGTACCACACACACACATACAAACACACACACACACACACACACACACACACACACACACAGAGAGAGAGAGAGAGAGAGAGAGAGAGAGAGAGAGAGAGAGAGAGAGAGAGAGAAACACAAACACACGAATCTGTAATGATTGACTGGATATTTGTTAAGAAAACAAAGAGGCCAATGTGGATAGGGCCCAAGTTTGAATATTCCCAGAAACTTTCTCTTCTTCCTGTGACTCCTGCCTAACTTTTCGAGAACTCTAACTTAGAATTCATTTGTCTCTCAGTGCACTCTACTCTTTGTGTTCCTTATTGCTTTTAATGGTCACCATCAATTAGAACTTTCTTATCTTCATCCTGGTCTGTTTTCTGCATGTGAATTTTGGATTTCTTTAAAAAGATATCTTTATGGGATTAGAAAGATGAATCAATGGTAACAAGCACTTTTGCACCACAAGAATAGATCTGGTTTCTTGATTTCATATCCACTGGCCAGTAATCACCTTTAATGGCAGCTCCAGGGGACCTGACAACTCATGTCTCTGTGCTCACCTGTACTCAAAAGGACATGCCATATCCCCACCCACATAAGTAAAGATAATAAATCTTAAAATGTGAGACAGATTTCACTAAGTTTCATTATTCAAATGAAACCTGATTTTCTCTGATTTCTGAGTCTATTTCAATCAGTTTTCTGTGTTTCACCTTGTGCAACAAGGCCACATTTCTTTTAGATGTCCCTCTTTCCCCAACTTTTTGTTTCTCCTTCAGTGTTCACATCAGAGTTTCTACCTATGCTCTGTCCTTCTCCCCTACTTCCTAAACATCCATCTTTTGCTGCTATCTCTGCTCCTCCAAGTTCCATCTCCAATTCCTTATTCTACATGCAGACCAGAGAAGCTGTTCCTTTTAGCATGTATGATTTTAGGTGTATGTACTGTTCACCACCTGAAATGAAACTTTCATCTTCATTTGATATTCCTTCCACTGTAGGCCATCTCTTCCAGCAAATTGTTAACTCACAGAATATCATGTCACACTTTTAAATTTTTAGAGCAAAACACATTTTATTGGCAAAGATACTGGGATTGTCAAAGACCCTTATGTAGCCAACACAGGAAAAAAAAAACAAAAAACTTTTTTTTTCTTCCAGTCCTATACGTTTACGTTTCTGTACTTTATGATTTTACAACTTCAAGAATCTTTGGCACCATAGTATAGACATAGATATGGATGTCACCATGAAACTTGATGAAGTACACAGAAGGATTGGCTAGAATTTGGTAAACAACCTTTCTGAACTATTTGGAACCACCTTTTTTGGTGTACTGCACCCAGTTACCTATCAACACATCACTGTCATCTCCTGATCTCTCCTCAGCCAGAGGAGTGTCTGGAATGATTTGGAGGTTCCCTTTCTTGTAGTCATCCAGGAGCTGATAAGCATAAAGAGCTGGATCCTTCTTGTAGGTAATGTAAAACAAATCCTTCATGATTGGAACCTGGGCTAGCACAACCCCCCTCCAGTTGTCCTCAGAGCCATCTTTACCCTTAAATTTGTGTTGTACTGCTCTGCCAACCAGGGCTCTGGCGAGGTGGGCATCCCTTACCTGAGGAAATCTTACTTTGGGAGGCAAAACCTTAAGGTTTAAAATCCTGTCATCATTGTAGAGCTCCTGTCCATAGACGCTGTCATTTCCATCATACTTCACCAAATAAAGAGAAGGGTTTGTTGGCAGTTGACCTAGCACTATGGTCTTCCATTGAGTGACAGGCTCATTACCTTCCTTCCAACCTTGAGAAATTCTGCAGCCAACAATATTCCTCAAGACGTTGGAAGAAGACATCCTCCTCCTCTTCTTCATGAGGGATGTCATGCTAAGACTCTTCAGAGGTATTGTCTTCTACATGGCTGTAGCCCTGGTGTGGTAGACAACACCAAACCTGGGCAGATGTCTTGTGGGTAACATTCTGTGTTCAAATATCATACTTGCCCATTGCCTTGGATTGAAGATATTGCCTGTTTACACCAGACACAATGCTGTTGCTACTGTCATATATATGAGTTACTGAAAGGCAATGAGTGTAGGATGGGAGAGAATGCTGGAGAAATGCTCTTCTCTAATGGAATTTTTGAGTAGGTCAACAAGGCTATGCTAAACATGTTTGGGCTTCTAAACTCAATTTGATCAAAATAAGAAGTTCTTAATCCAGCTATGGTGGCGCAAGCATTTAAACTCAGCATTCAGAAGGCAGGATAAGGCAGATTTCTGACTTAGAGACCAGCCTGGTCTACAAAGTGAGTTCCAGGGCAGCCAGTGGTAGACAAAGGAACCATGTCTCCAAATCAGCAACAATATTAACAACTAAAACAAAAAAAACAACAAAAACAAAACAAAACAAACAAACAAACAAAACAAAAAAACAAAAATGAAAAACAAACAAAAAACAAAACAAACAATCAAATCAGAAGTTAATAGGAGGTGTTAGTGACCCAAGTCTTAAATCCTAGTACTCAAGAGGCAGAGGGAGGCAAACCTTAGGGAGATAAAGGCTAGTCTATTCTACAGAGTGATTCTCCTAACAGCCAACGCTACACACAAACACACTCAAAGTAAAATTAAACACCCATCCAAAGAAAAAACGAACAAACAAAACAACAACAACAACAAAAAAAAACAAATAAATAAGGGAAACAAGGAAATTATCGAAGGGAAATTAACAAGTAATTCTCAAGAGCTCAGAATAACATACTCAGATGAATATGTCTTCAACCCTGAGCTAATTTGCCTCTGCTGAGGAACATCTCCTTGCATGTCTATGTCAATGTGGAAGTTGGTATGCCTTTTACAAAATGATCAAGGAGTAAAGAATAAAGAAAATGAGTCAGAGTTGTCACCTACCCTCTCTTGTACCTGCAAGCTCTGAATTAGGTGGCAATATTCACAAATATCCCAGGGACACAGCACACCACTGGCCTTCTGTAATATGTCACCTGACCCAGCCTCAGGATTATTCGGTGATTATTTGCCACTGCAACTCTGGCCTCAACAAATCCAGACAATATCAGCCATTTAGAACTAACATTTTCTAAAATACATACGGACAAAGAAGTGCTTTGACATTTTAATGGAATTGTGAAGGAGATATTGTTAGCAAGGATAATAAATTCAGGAGATCAACTAAACTGGATCAACCATGCCCCTGGCCCCAAACATGGGAGAATTTAGAATGTACAGTTACTCAGTGTGGGAGGGAAAACTTTCAGCTTTCTATAGCTATGAGGGTCCCATTCACTTCATAAATGTACTTACCCAAAGAAAATGTCTTAGTCATCAAGATTCTGTCTTTTGATACAGACCAGGCAAAAAAAACTTGAGGAACAACGTTGGGCTTCAGGAGCTGGCCTGCCTTTCATACACCACTGGGAAAATAGTGGACACACCTTCTAGGGATTCTAGTGCCTCCAAGTGGAATAGATGTGCAATCTATGGCCAGTGCTCTGTGACATCACCTAGTTCAGCTTGCATCATAGAACCCCACTCATGCTGGTTCCTTCCCTAATTACACCAGAGACATTAACCATCTAGGCTTTACGTTTTCATATGGCATTCTCGAAATACAAAATATAATCCCTACTGAAATGTCCTGATGACTTGAGTCACATTCTGCCCAAGTAATTCACACCTGTATTGTTTTTATCATTTTGGTGGTTGGGTTTCTGTTTATTCATTTGTTGATTGTTTGTTTTGTTTTTGTTTTTATTTTCCTCCTGTGAAAGCCTTCAGTTTCTGACTCACCAACATCCTTGGTGGTTATTTTCCCTGTTCCAACCTTTCCCTGGTTATCTTTAAACTGTTCTTAGTGTCAGAAATTGTGCCAGACTCTTTGAGGCAGCACATTGGATAGCACATCAAAATTCTGTTTATGAAAACCCAAAGTTAGAGCAATAAATATTTTATTCAAACAAAGCAGGAATTTTACAGGGTTAAGTACCTTGTATTGAAGTTATTTGCAACCGTGAATCATTGATTCTTTGCAAAATGAGAAGGCAATCTAGCTCTTGTTCCTGCTTACAAAGTTGTGATGAAGTTAAACCCAATATCAACCAGTCATGTTTTAAAGGCCTTTAAAATTTATTAGTATTTCTGGTTACAAGTAATTTAGTAGATTAAATGCAGTAAAACAGGGTGAAATAGATTTGATAATTTTACTTTTGAAATATGGGTAAACAAAATATTGAATGCTGGTAAGTATGGAATTTACTTACAAATTATCAGGCACTTTAATTTTTCATGCCATATAGATCGTAAGTTCTTCCAGAAAAATTAATTTCAGGCCCTTACACGGTAACCATCACACTTTGTATATTTTTTTCATAGATGTTGACACTACCCATAGTGGGCTAGACCCTTCAACATCAGCCATCCAAAAAAGATCATTCCTTACAGGTGTGGCAACTGACCAATGTGATGGAGGCAGTTCTTTATCTGCGGTTCTATATTCCCAGGTTGAGTTAACTAAAAAAAAAAAAATGCAAGAAGGACCATTTCACATCCATATCATAAACGTTGATTGCCTTACTGTGTGCAATAAACATGCGATGGATTAATACTAGATGTCAACCACTGGATGGATGGCTTAAAACATGAGAGAGAGAGAGTGACAGAGAGAGAGAAAGAGGAGAGAGAGAGAGAGAGAGAGAGGGAGAGAGAGAGAGAGAGAGAGAGAGAGAGAGAGAGAGAGAGAGAGAGAGAGAGAGAAAGAAAGAAAGAATGAGAGAGTTTTTGATATGTCATAGGGTGATTGATATTTCAAGCCCAGTGCCAAATCACTTTTAATGAAAACACAAATCCTAATTCTTTCTAAACATCCCACCACCTGGAAAAATAACTCCTTTGAATATTTGATCTTCTGTGAGCCACAATTATTCAAACTAATAAAGTATGTAAAAGAAATTGAAATCAAGTAATAATTGTCCATGCCACTTCTTGGAATATTTTATATCATTACTTTTCTTTTCTTAGAGGTTAGGGTTATTTGCATAACAAGAGACTAATCAGTCATCATTGTCACATCAGCCAAAGGCATCCTAACCCTGCCACATTTCTACTTGATTAATCACATTGGCATTACTTATTTGTATGGAAACATATCCCTTCATCCTGATTTAGTTAAAAGCGTGGGAACTGTTGATGTGCAATTAATTTTGTTCATAATGGGACAAAACAGAAGCCTACAGGATTGTTCCTGGGAGCTGAAGATTTCCCTTCCATTTAGTAAAATGTTATAAATATTATTTTAACACAAGCCTAAATTCGTGAAAAAGCTTTCTTTTCATATTTTAATTATTTACAGGTCGTTCTGTGCCATATAAAGAAAGGTAGAGAAGAAAAGCTGTTTTGGAATCACTGAGACACACACTTAACTGAGGTCTTTTTGCATAGTAACAAGATATACCCATCCGCTATATCTGGGGAGTTTGCTTCAGGAACTCTAATGATATAAAGTCCTCAGGACTCTAGGCTAAGATAACAGAACACTGCTTATAAGCTATGCAAGATAAGCTCTTGTATATTTTATTTATATTCATGTGTGTCTGCACACAGATCTGTACAGGTAAGTTCAGAGGCTAGGGAAGGGCATAGTATGATTTGCTCCTTCACTCCCTAATTTATCTGCTTTTGATAGGGTTTCCTGCTGAGCTAATAGTGAGGCTGGCTTTCGGGAAGTCATATTCATCTTCCTGTCTCTGCCGCTCCCAAAATCCTAAGCACTGGTGTTGTAAGTAAATGAACACAGGCATGAATTTGCCCCTGGGCCATCACCTCTGATCCTTCTTTATTTTAAATAATTTCTAGATTACTTTTGCCCTTAATGTAATGAAACTACTATACAAGGGTTTCTTATTTAGGAGATGGAAATATAAGTCGTCTGTATATGTTCAGTACAGACATTATATATTAAGAACTACATTCATTAATTCCTTGAGAAATTCATACAATGTATTTTGATGGAATTTATTTTTCAGTTCTCTTAATAACTACTCCCGGACCAAAACCAGATCCATTCCCACCTTAATCCTCCTTCCAACTTCATGTCTCCTTTTCTCCCCTTTGATACAACCCATTCAAATCAATTGTGTTGCCCATAAACTCTTGGACATGGTGCCTGGCTAACCTATAACCTTCAAAGGGCATACCTTTGATGAAAACTGACTCTCCATCTTTCATTAACTGTCCATACCTTCTCAGATGGGGATGATGAATAGTGAGAACCTACCACTCATTGATGGAAGGCAGACTGGCCTGATTTTGTGCAGATAGAGACATACAGTTTCTCAATGAGCTCTCTGCCTTACAAGATTTCCACTATCTCTTCATTGAGGGATCCTAAGACTCAGCTCCTCTACTTCTTGCCTCTTTCTGTGAGTATGTGTGTGTGCACAAGTGTGTCTATATTATAGATGTCTCATTTTACATCCAAGTCAACGCATAGTGGGGTTTGCAATCAACTGCTGGCACTATTTCACACTAGGCAATATGCTGTG
The DNA here is from genome assembly GCF_000001635.26 of Mus musculus. Lineage (NCBI taxonomy): Eukaryota > Metazoa > Chordata > Mammalia > Rodentia > Muridae > Mus > Mus musculus. The sequence goes on along the minus strand of NC_000087.7, from coordinate 64,976,040 downwards.
ATGCAGATGGTGGGACTAAATACCACACTGAAACTGGAGATGGCTAGAAATCATCACAGTTGGTTGTAGTATAGGTGAAATTTACACTTTTGACCTAAACTTCTGGGTCCAACCTATGGCTTTAAGATGGAGGGATGTGGGATCAAGAACATTAACTTGCATTGCATTTTCCTTCTTCTTGAACTCATATTTTAAAATACCTCATGGAGGTGATGATTCTGTTGTCCTGGACGTTTTGCTTTTGTAACTGCTATACAGAGATATCCTTAAAGAGACAGATAGATCCTATCACTTTTTGTAACATAAAGAATTGTGTGGTGAAATGGGTTTGCAATGTCAGTCGTGGGTTTTGATGAAGGTTTTGGCCCCAAGTACAATGTTCAAAGATAGAACACTATACACAATCTGAAAAGTGATTGGACCCTGAGGGCTTTAATCAATGAGTTAATTGATTGATGGGTGTGCATTGAAGGGGTGAGACACTTGTAAAGGAACTTGGTCATTTGGGACATGTCTTGGAAGTTATTTATTGTCTTTGGTCGCTTCCTGTGTTGATGCTTACTGGGTAATAATAAGTTGGACAACTGTTCTCCTTCATGCCCCTTTCATACTCTTGTGACTATGGACCTGTTTTCCTTGTTGCTAGGCATATCGGAACAGTGATGAAAATTATTTACATGAATGTGTCTCACTAGTGATACTGACTTTTCTGGTCCATTGTAACCATGCCTTAATTCTTTAAGCTTTTTTCTAGAAGAATCATGCTAACATTACACCGAAAGTTACTAAGTAGTTGTACCTGGAAGATTATGCCAGTGTATCTGTTGTCTTAGTAATAAAGAACTTTGATTCTTCCCACACTGTTTTTTCCGCTGTATTCACTACTGTATTTTAATAGATTGCAATATCATATGAAGTAGCAGAAAATGAGGGGAAAATGGAAGGGAGATAAAAATGTGTTAGAATCATTAAATTACACACTTAAAAATAAAGAAATCAATGTATTTTTTATTATAGAAAGGATACTACAAAAAAAGCTGCTGAAAAGGTTTGACCAACTCATGGGAGATGGTATTTGTCATACCTCCTGTGATGTAGCTGTAAATAGTAGTGGGTTTATTACAGATGAATCAGACACCAATATAAGCATGAAGGGATAATACTCAGTTGCCTCAGGAGAAAGAAATCAAGTAAAATTCATTAGATTTCTTTATGAGGAGTTTTTTTTTGTCATAGCTTTGGTGGCATAAAATTGGACAGATTGGCAAGTCTCCCAGTAAGTGTAACACACAGTAGAATTTCGGGGTTGTGAGGCTATAGGAAATATTCAGCTCATGTCACCTATTATTGAGTATCCTTGCTGATGGAGGTAGTCACCCTTCACTTATGCCATACATGGAAGTGTGTCTATGCAGGGGCAGAATGCAATAGATGGTGTTGAGTAATGTTTTTGTAGGTTATGGTGTAAGTTAAACATTACTGTGATGGGATATTATTTTTTTTCCAATTTTGACAATCCACAGTTACCTGAGAAGAGAGAACAATTGAAGATCAGTCTCTATTCACTTACTTGTTCATTAGGTAAGTCTATGGGATATTCTCTTGGCTAATGATTGATGTGGGAGGGCCCATCACTGTGGCTAAGCTCATCAGTAGTCCTTAATAAATGGGAGCCTTTTAGGCTGTATTTTAAAAAAAAATAGCTGAACGAGCCATGGGAAAAGTGGTGGTTTGAATAATAAAGTCACCTATAGACACATATATATGAATATTTAGTCACCAGAAAGTGGCAGTGAGTTTAAATTTAGAAGGAATAAGAGAAGGTGTGGCTTCATTGGAGAAAGTGGGCGTATCAACAAGGATGGGTATGAGTTTTCAAGAAGCCAATGCAATGGCAGAATCTATCTCTTTGCCTAAGGATCAATAGTTCTCTATTGCTCCAGTGATGGGGTCCCTCTCGTGATGATTGTCCAATCATCTGAAAATGTAAGCAAGCCTCTAGTTAAATGCCCTGTTTTCTTCTTTTTCTTTTTTTTCCCATTTTTTATTAGGTATTTAGCTCATTTACATTTCCAATGCTATACCAAAAGTCTCCCATACCCACCCACCCCCACTCCCCTACCCGCCCACTCCCCCTTTTTGGCCCTGGCATTCCCCTGTACTGGGGCATATAAAGTTTGCTTGTCCAATGGGCCTCTCTTTCCAGTGATGGCTGACTAGGCCATCTCTTGATACATATGCAGCTAGAATCAAGAGCTCTGGTGTACTGGTTAGTTCATAATGTTGTTCCACCTATAGGGTTGCAGATCCCTTTAGCTCCCTGGGTACTTTATCTAGCTCCTCCATTGGGAGCTCTGTGATCCATCCATTAGCTGACAGTGAGCATCCACTTCTGTGTTTGCTAGGCTCCGCATAGTCTCACAAGAGACAGCTACATCTGGGTCCTTTCGATAAAATCTTGCTAGTGTATGCAATGGTGTCAGCTTTTGGATGCTGATTATGTGGAGGATCCCTGAATATGGCAGTCTCTACATGGTTCATCCTTTCATCTCAGCTCCAAACTTTGTCTCTGCAACTCCTTCCATGGGTGTTTTGTTCCCACTTCTAAGGAGAGGCATAGTGTCCACACTTCAGTCTTCATTTTTCTTGAGTTTCATGTGTTTAGGAAATTGTATCTTATATCTTGGGTATCCTAGGTTTTGGGCTAATATCCACTTATCAGTGAGTACATATTGTGTGAGTTCCTTTGTGAATGTGTTACCTCACTCAGGATGATGCCTTCCAGGTCCATCCATTTGGCTAGGAATTTCATAAATTCGTTCTTTTTAATAGCTGAGTAGTACTCCATTGTGTAGATGTACCACATTTTCTGTATCCATTCCTCTGTTGAGGGGTATCTGAGTTCTTTCCAGCTTCTGACTATTATAAATAAGGTGGCGATGAACATAGTGGAGCATGTGTCCTTCTTAGCAGTTGGGACATCTTCTGGATATATGCCCAGGAGAGGTATTGCTGGATCCTCCGGTAGTACTATGACCAATTTTCTGAGGAACCACCAGACTGATTTCCAGAGTGGTTGTACAAGCCTGCAATCCCACCAACAATGGAGGAGTGTTCCTCTTTCTCCACATCCACGCCAGCATCTGCTGTCACCTGAATTTTTGATCTTAGCCATTCTGACTGGTGTGAGGTGGAATCTCAGGGTTGTTTTGATTTGCATTTCCCTGATGATTAAGGATGTTGAACATTTTTTCAGGTGCTTCTCTGCCATTCGGTATTCCTCAGGTGAGAATTCTTTGTTCAGTTCTGAGCCCCATTTTTTAATGGGGTTATTTGATTTTCTGAAGTCCACCTTCTTGAGTTCTTTATATATGTTGGATATTAGTCCCCTATCTGATTTAGGATAGGTAAAGATCCTTTCCCAATCTGTTGGTGGTCTTTTTGTCTTATTGACGGTGCCTTTTGCCTTGCAGAAACTTTGGAGTTTCACTAGGTCCCGTTTGTCAATTTTCGATCTTACAGCACAAGCCATTGCTGTTCCGTTCAGGAATTTATCCCCTGTGCCCATATCTTCAAGGCTTTTCCCCACTTTCTCCTCTATAAGTTTCAGTGTCTCTGGTTTTATGTGAGGTTCCTTGATCCACTTAGATTTGACCTTACTACAAGGAGATATGTATGGATCGATTCACATTCTACTACATGATAACAACCAGTTGTGCCAGCACCAATTGTTGAAAATGCTGTCTTTCTTCCACTGGATGGTTTTAGCTCTCTTGTCGAAGATCAAGTGACCATAGGTGTGTGGGTCCATTTCTGGGTCTTCAATTCTGTTCCATTGGTCTACTTGTCTGTCTCTATACCAGTATCATGCAGTTTTTATCACAATTGCTCTGTAGCTTTAGATCAGGCATGGTGATTCCACCAGAGGTTCTTTTATCCTTGAGAAGAGTTTTTGTTATCCTAGGTTTTTTGTTATTCCAGATGAATTTCCAAATTGTTCTTTCTAATTCGTTGAAGAATTGAGTTGGAATTTTGATGGGGATTGCATTGAATCTGTAGATTGATTTTGGCAAGATAGCCATTTTTACAATGTTGATCATGCCAATCCATGAGCATGGGAGATCTTTCCATCTTCTGAGATCTTCTTTAATTTCTTTCTACAGAGACTTGAAGTTTTTATCACACAGATCTTTCACTTCTTTAGTTAGAGTCACGCCGAGATATTTATTAATATTTGTGACTATTGAGAAGGGTGTTGTTTCCCTAATTTCTTTCTCATCCTGTTTATTACATAGTACTTGAAGAATGAGCCAGAGCAATTCGACAACAAAAGGAGATCAAGTGGATATAAATTGGAAAAGAGGAAGTAAAAATATCACTTTTTGCAGATGATATGATAGTATATATAAGTGACCCTAAAAATTCCTCCAGAGAACACCAAAACCTGATAAACAGCTTTGGTGAAGTAGCTGGATATAAAATTAACTCAAACAAGTCAATGGCCTTTCTCTACACAAAGAATGCCTTGTTTTCTAATAGTTGCCATCACCATATGTGTCTCTTCATAGCAATAGAACAGTGGCTAAGACAGTGGCAAGCCAATAAGCAGTGTTTGCTGTTACTGACTCAACTTCCTGTTTTGTCTTCCTCAGTGACAATCTGTATTCTTTTTATTTCCAAGTTATTTTTTATTGTAGTATTCTACATGGTGAGAAAGAAGAAAACTAGAACAATTACATCTCAGGTAGGTACATGAGTATAGCTTATCTCTAAGTAAAAATAAAATGTCTACACATTGACATTGGCACTGTTAGACATTTTTTTCCCTAAGAATACCTTACTGTTTTTTATTGTTGTAAGGATTCACCATGTCAAAGAGCAAATTCCATAGCAAAGGTTTTATTCAGCTTATACTTCCACATTGCTGTTTATCACCAAAGAAGTTGGGACAGAAACTGAAACAACACAGGATCCTGGAATCAGAGGCTCATTCATAGGCTATGGAGTGGTGATGCTTATTGTCTTGCTCCTCTAATCTTGCTTAACTTGCTTTCTTAAAGAACCCAGGACTACCACCACAAGGATGTCAACACCCACAATGGAGTGGGTGCTCTCCCATCAATTAAGAAAATTCCTAACAGCTGGATTTTATGGAGGCATCTTCTCAACTGAGGCTCCTTCTCTTTGAAGACTCTAGATCTTGTCAAGTTGCTATGAAACCAGTGTGGCATTCTAAATATAGTTGGCCTATGAGGAGGTGTGTCCTTGTAGGAATAGGTCTGGCCTTGCTGGAGGAAGCATATCACTCTGGGGCTTTAAAGCTCTACCAGTGTGGAAGAGACCCTACCTGTATGCAAAATACATAGTTTTTCCTCGAAGCATTTGGATGAAGGTGCATAATTCTAAACTTCCTCTCCACCACCATGTCTGCCTAGACAGTGCCATATTTTCTGCCTTGATGATCATGGAGTGAACCTCTGAACGTGTAATGAAATGTAGAAAAGCCCTAATGAAATGAGTCTCTTATGAGTGGCCTTGGTTATGGTGTCTTTTCACAGCAACTAATCTCTAACTAATAGAATCAGTTACTGCAGAAACTCACAGATATTAAAATAAATCAACAATCGAGATTATTATCAAGTGCTAAAGCATGCAAACTTATTCTAGAGAGAAAAACTGTTATGAATGAGTCTATGGCATGACTCTCTCAAAAAAGAAAAAGAAAAAAAAGTAAGAAGGACCATTTCACAGTCATATCATCAATATTGATTGCCTCACTGTGTGAAATAGACAAGAAATGGATTAACATTAGATGTCAACCACTGGATGAATGGCTTAAAACGAGAGCGAGACAGAGAGGGAGAGAGAGAGAGGGTGAGAGAGAGAGAGAGTGAGAGAGAGAGAGAGGGTGATAGAGAGAGAAAAAGAGAGAAAGAGAGAGAGAGAAAGAGAGAGAATGAGGAGAGAGAAAAATGAGATGAAAGAATGAGAAAGAGAAAGAAAGAATGAGAGAGAGATAGCCTGATGGGTTTTTGATACTTCAAGCCTCAGTGGCCAATATCCTCAGAAAATTACAAGCTGATAAGGAATTAGTTGAAGAACAATACCTTTTGGGTCATTTTCAAACTTCTGTATCTCCATGGAATACCCCATTTTTTTTTTATCAGAATGATGCATTTTCAATTAAAAGTACCTTCCTTGAAATTTTGATCTTATTTTTGGTACAAAGGACTCATAATCTAATTTTTTAAAAGAATCATATTTCCAAGTGGTGGTGGCAAACACCTTTAATCCCAGCACTCGAAAAGCAGAGACAGGTGAATTTCTAAGTTCGAGGCCAACCTGGTCTACAGGGTGATTTCCAGAACAACCATGGCTACACAGAGAAACACTGTCTTGAAAACTCAAAGAGAGAGAGAGAGAGAGAGAGAGAGAGAGAGAGAGAGAGAGAGAGAGAGAGAGAGAGAGAGAGAGAGAGAGAGAGAGAGAGTTTCTATACAGAGAACAAATATAAATATGAAAGGTTTTCAAACTGACTTTCATTTTCCAAGTATGGTAAGAACCCTAGAGTTAGTAACAAAGAACACAGAACACAACACATAGCAGACAAAAGTACAAAGCACACTCAAATAGAAAGAAAGGCATCAAAATAGTGAATGTGAGTACCTTTTTAATGGAGCACAAACACTCTCCCATTCTCCATGAGAACCCAATAAAATCCCTGTTGTCTCCAAAGACTTTGAGTAGGAATTCATCCAGTATCCTTTCTCTTCTATTTGGTTAGAGCTGACTCAAACCTGCAAGGTCCAGGACAGAAAAAATAGACTCCCTCATCCAATTTGGTATGTGTGTTTCCAGGTAGTGTTACAGATCCTCACATGCTTAGACCACTAAAATAGAGCACATCTATTCTACCACAGTTACGGAAGGCAACATTGTAAAAATCAAGGGGCTGGCTAGTTTTCCTAGTTGCTGGCACTGTGGTTGGCAACCTGTAGGTTGCTAGTCCTTGTGACAAATTTCACAGGAGTTGTCCTAGACTATCTGTATGTCAGAAATGTATGTTATAATTCATATCAGTAGGACATTTCAGTTATGAAGCAGCAAAAAATATTTTTACGGTTGGGGCACCACACAGCATAAGGAAGTATATATATGAAGGAACCGCAGTATTAAAAAGGTGGAGAACCACTCTCTGGAACTTTGAAAACTGAAGCATGGTGTGCCTCCCAGACTGTCTTTGACATGAGTCTGAGATATACTTCTGACTCTGATCTTCTTGTTACCTTTTGTTTCTTGTGATCATATGGGGTTAACCTAGAAAGTATATTCAAATGCCCTATGTGAGATCATGTTCAGAATTCATTTTGTGAAGCAATGTGCTCTAGTATATTTAGGACAGAGCTGTCTTTGGGACCAGTCCTCTTCTGTATGCCTGTGTGTCATTCATTTTCTCTTTGTTTATTGTTTTTTGTTTTTTCGAGGCAGGGATTCTCTGTTTAGCCCTGGTTGTCATGGAATTCAATCTGGAGTTCAGGCTGGCCTTGAACTCATAAATTTGCCTGCCCCTGCCTCTGCCTACCAAGAGCAGGGATAAAAGGTATGCACCACTACACTGTCTTCTTTTATTTATCATTCTGCTATTAACTTATTGTGTCTAGGTGGTTGTTTTCAATCTATTTTGTTTTATTTTATTTTATTTTATGAGGCATTTTCTTTATTTTCATTTCAAATGTTATCCCCTTCCCTGGTTTCCCCTCTGAAAACCCACTATGCCATCCCTCCTCTCAGTAATCAACAAAATACCCACTCCTACTTCCTAGTCCTGACATTCCCTTACACTGGGGTATAGAGCCTTCTCCTGAACAGGAGCTTCACCTCTTACTGGTGTCCAAATAGGCCATTCTCTGCTACATATGAAGCTGCAGCCATGGGCCCCGCCCTATGTGCTCTTTGGTTGGTCTTTTTTTAATTGTATATTTTCTTTATATACATTTCAAATGATGTCCGTTTTCAGTTTCCCACCCTTCCAGAAACCCTCTATCCCATCCCCTCCCCACTGCTTTCAAGAGGGTCTTCCTTCATCTGGATACCCATTCCCACATCGCATTGTGGTGGCTAGCAAGGTTACCTCTCTGTCTCCTCATCATTCTACAGCATATTGGTGATCCTGTGGATGATGGGGAAAAGAACACTGGATTCTGACCATTGCAGAGTACCATCCAGTACATCAATCTCAAGCCACACGTGGGTACATCTTCCTCAAAAGTATCTTGTCCTGTTCATAGCAGCTAGTTGGATATTTTGTGTACCTGGGCCAAGATTGAGGTGTCTGCTACCTGCACAAGCACTTCCCAATACACTTTGGGGATCATCTTTGCCAGGAAGTCAGGGTTGAACTCCACAGGGTTTTTGAGGATTTAAGTGGCCTGTAGGCTCAGACAGAACACTTGCATGCCCACACCCCACACATGTGAGTTTAGCAGGTTGTAGATTAGCAGTTTCACACTGTCACATTGGACTTCTTGACAGGACTTATTTTTTTCATGTTTAATTTAGTTATCTATTTACAATTTAAATGATAACTTCCTTCACAGTTTCCCATCAACAAATCCCCATTCCAATCCCCCTCTCCTCCCTTCTCTTTTTAAAAAGATTAGTTTGTGTTATTCTTCCACATCACACTCCATCACTCAGTGAAATCAGGGCAGGAACCCATGTAGGATTATAGGCAGGGTACATGGAGCAAGATTGCTTATTGGCTTGTTTCTCAACACAGTTTTCTCAGCTTTTCTACTTACAAAATTTAAAAATGCCTTTTAACTTTTATTTTAATAACATATATGTATATATAAAAATGTTTTGTTTGCGTGAATGCCTGTGGGCCTTTTTTGTCCAGGGTTCACAGAGTCCATAAGAGGGAGCTTGGTCCCTTGATATTGGAGCTTAATGAGGCTGTGAGCTGCCACCTGAGTTCTGTGATTCAAATCCTGACCTTCTAAGAGAGCAGCCAGTTCTCTTAAACACTGAGCCATTTTTCAAACACTACCCTCAGGTTGCTTTCTTATATATTTTATCACCATCTTTGCAGAGATAGCACCACTCAATGAGTACTGGATCCTCTCCCATCAACTGTTAATCAGCTGTCTCATGTGAGACTATGCCAGGGCCTAGCAAACACAGACGTGGATACTCACAGTCAGCTATTATATGGATCACAGGGCTCCCAATGGAGGAGATAGAGAAAGTACACAAGAAGCTAAAGGAATCTGCAACCCTACAGATGGAACCACATTATTAACTTATCAGTACCTCGGAGCTCTGGACTCTAGCTACATTTGTATCAAAAGATGACCTAGTCAGCCATCACTGGAAAGAGAGGCCCATTGGACAACCAAACTTTATATGCCCCAGTACAGGGCAATGCTAGAGCCAAAAAATAAATGGGAATTGGTGGGTAGGGAAGTGGGGAGGAGGGTATGGGGAACCTTTGGTGTAGCATTGGAAATGTAATTGAGGAAAACACGTAATAAAAATATTTTTTAAAAAAGAAGGACTGAAGTATCTAAAAAAAAAAAAAGGGGGGGAAATATCCAACAGTCAAATCAGACCCAGAATGAGACAATTTGGATGTTTTCACCTATGTATGGAGTTAGCTTGTAAGGTTTATATATGTTTGTTTTTCATTTAGGGTAACAGAGATGAGCTATCTAGTAAGGAACCATAAAGAAGGAGGAGTTCTTCCAAGGAAGGGGAAGTAGAATATAGTGGTATAAAGGAATGAAGAAGACACTAAAATAGGAGGGTTAAATGTGGAGGGAAATATCAGGCCAAGCATCTGAGACTAGAAAGGTCATAAAACACTAAGTGAAAATCTGCCGTCATAAATTTTGTTAAATAACCACAGCAGTAAAATGACTTCTCATGAATCCTAATGGCTCCACCCATATGTTAGTATATATGCCTCAGCCTTCATCAGAGGTGAGTTTCCTACAAAACTGGTAATAATCACAGAAAGACACAACTGGACAATGCACAGAGAGTGAGAGACTCAGAGAATTAAAGATTAAAGAGGATGCCTTTATCGAGCTCTCTCCTTCAAGAATCAGGAATCTATGCAAAGAAAAGTCAGAAAAATAATCCTGACCAGAGGTAGAGATAATGGATAGTATCAATGAATTGTATCATGGGAATTCCATGGTTTTTTTTTTTGCCTAATATACACTTAAGAATGAGTGCATATTATGTGTGTTCTTGTTTTTGGGTGATGTTCTATAAGTATCTGTTAAATTCGTTTGGCCCATAACTTCTGTTAGTTTCACTGTGTCTCTGAGTTCGATGGTAGGAGGATAAACAGGGAGATGGATACTTTCAGGTCACATAAGATGGAAAATTTAAAGAAAATTTTCTAAGAAAACAAATAAACATGGCTATAGCCTCATCTAATGTAGACAGATCCAATTTGAGGTTCCCTCTTCCCAGGTGACTTTAGCTTCATGTTAAGAAGGCAAATACTTACTAGCACACACAGGTTAACATAAAAGCATTTACAGCCATGTATAAAAACATCACACAAATGAACTAAGATATTATGTGGACGTTCCATGGCATAAATTTCAGAAAGACATATTTTTTTTACAGTTTATCTCAGCTTTAAAGTGTAAATCCTCAAAGGAGGGCCATGGTCCAGTGCTGTTCTCAATAGACAGCTCCTGATTTTCTAGACTCACCTCTTATATTAATCTGTGAAGTCACCTCACAATCTCACATTTCTTCTGCACAGCATTAGAGATGCCAATTAAAACTAGACTTTGGAAGTATATTAATAAGTTGGCCTTATCTTCATATTCCCTGCCCTTAATCATGGGAAACTCGCCCAGACTAGATGTCTCAGCCATTCTCACCGACAGTTTTCCTGGTAAATAGGTGGTTGAGAGAAAGAAATTTTTTAAGACCCAACCAGTTTAGTTTATCAGGATATTGGAAATGAAGCTGACATCATTTGGCACAAAAAATAAAGAGAGTCTCCTGTTTTGTGGAGAACTGAGAGAGAATTAGGGACTGGGGCCAGGAGGGTAAGTGACTATCCTTAAGGAGAGTCAGTCCAGACCTAGAGGCTGGGTCTGACAGCATGCAGAGGAGTGCAGTTCAATTCCCTGCAGCTTCCTGGAAGGAGCACTGTTTCTCTTCAAATTGTGACAGGGATGGCACCCACAAGGGGGCAGAATGCAGTGGTGTTCTAGACTTCTTTTGAGCCATCATGGTACTGATTACCACTCTTTCACTTGCTATTACAGATGAGCAAACTCAATAGGGTGACAAGTATGATCTGCTGACTTCAGAATCTCTAATTGCAAAACCCTTACAGGGCATGCCATTTTCCCTCCATGCTTGGAATAAAAAGAAAGGATTGGGCTCACAGGACTAAGCATCCTCTGACTAGCTTTTAGAGAAGAGGTTGCACTGAAGTCCAAAATTGAGACTTTGGTGTTTACTGAGAGTTTAAAAGCTAAGAACCTGTAACATTTGCTCTGTGGTACTGAAAAATATTGTTCTGAAAAGTGTATGAGAACATAAAGATGAACATGTAGCTTAAGGAGCACCATTACTCTGATAGAACATCAGGCACCTGACATTCATTTAATACATTGAAATAACCACCAAATCCCAAAAAAAACCCTCCTCAAGTGTACATTACAAGTTTCTGCTCCGGCTTAAGATACAAGTCTTCAAGAAAACACAATATGGCACTAGTCAGAAAAAGAAGTCATTTATTGATCAAGTTGCCTTATTAACAAAAAATATCAGCAATGGGTTGACGTTGCTTAGCACCTACATAAATTTGGAATAAATGGAAATAAAATTTCAGTAACAGATCAGGAGTACAATAAAAACATTATAATGTTACAGTAATATGGAGAGAAATAACTAGTGTTAAAGAATTCAAATCCCTGTCTAAGCTAGAGATGTGACACGATGGTAGTGTTTGATTTGCATACATGCTAAACCCACCACCAGAAAAGAAAAACAAAACAGACACCAAAAAAAGAAGATACTCACAATTCAGTTTATCTGTTTGTTGTGAGTAAATCCACAGCAAATATGAATGGTTAACAACACAGGAAGGTATTATGCAAAGGAAGTCACACACACTCACCCTCATGCACACACACACACACACACACACAAGGAAAAAGAACACAGAAGAAAAAAGAACAGTCCAGTCAGGAAGCTATTGAAGAGAGTCCTTTAAAACTTATGATAAAGAAGATAAAGTGTATTTCTTCACAATTGGTGGTTTCTGGTGGACAGTAATTAAGGATTCATTTTTATAGTTGGTGTTTGATATTTTCTAGGATCTTCTTTTTATAACCCCTAACGCTAGATAGGACAGAAATAAGGGTATATTAGAGAGAGGAATTAGAAAATCTCTGAATTTAATTTCTTTCCTTGTTCTTCTCCTTTAATTATGGCTACTAACAAACCACAACCAACTTGTGTAACCAACCACCAACCACCAGACTAAAAGTACCAGTTTTGACAATAAATCTTGTGCAAAGTTAATGCAGCAGGAGTTCTTCACTAATGGATGTTGTGAGTATGTAAATATAGTATTCCACCAAAGACTTACTAACTCTGATTTCTATACTTCTTGCAGTCAGCTGTTTACTATTTTAATATTAGTCATACCTGTTCTATGCAGTGCCATGTGTGTTGATGAAAATAATTTTCATCTCGGGAACACAAATGAAATGCAAATATTGTGTGTAAATCTCTGTTAGTGTTGCTTCATGAACATGATTTATCCATGGAGTTACAGTACTAATGGTCTGTGCATGCAGTATACTGTGTCTGTGATGATAAAGAGTCTCACCGGCGAGAACACACACACACAGGACACACTCAGATCCTTCTGCAGCATAGCTTTAATCCATCTCAAGAGAAAGATGATTAGCTTTTGGGCGAGGAGGCTTAGAACACAGGAAACTCGGTCCTTAAATAGACCACAAGAAGTGTTAGAGACATATTTCACCCTAAGGGCTGCTCACTATCAGCCCATATGACGCCACAGAACAGGAAGGGCACAAAGAATGGAAAAATACCCCAGCACATACACAGACTATTTCTTTACCAGTTAGAACAACGGATGTCAGCGCCATCTTGTAATGGAGATTGAAAGGGCAGCTCCTCACAGTATACATTCAGTGTACATAGCTAGATATTCCTATTTAGTATTTTATGATATACTATATATAACATACAGTGTATACTTAGAAGATGAATCCAGTACAGGATTAGGATTTTTAAAAAGTTGTGTGAGAGCTTTGTGATAATATATATATATATATATATATCTTAATAGACTTGGCTGAGTTTCTGGAGCCATTTATGTGTTCTTTTCCAATGAATCATAATTTCCTTTTATTCTGTGACTGGGAGAGACAGACTTATTATAAGAAAGAAAACCATTAGCCTGGGATCTCTCCTATTATAAGTATTCCTTGGGTCTGGGTGGTCAATTAGACAGAAACCATGTCTTGGTATACTGGTTGTAATCTGAGAAATTTGTTGCAACCAATCACCCCATCTCTGAGGACACTTGAGTAAATGTAACTTCCTAAAAGGTCTAAAAATTAGAAAGACACACACTAGGTACATGCACACCACACATTCTGACTCTGTCTCTGATTCTGAATCTCCCTTTGACTGTCCCTGTGACTCTGCCTGTCCTTCCTTTTCTCCTTCTTCATTCTCTATCTCAGCCTGTTTCTCAACCTCTGCATCTGTGTCTGCCTGTGTTTCTTCCTTTTCCTCTTCTTTTGCTTGTGCAGCTGCCTATTCATTAGTGCTGAGATATCATGCAGAATAATGTAGTTTTAGAACTGATCTATTGTGGAATATTTTTTACATCAACACTAGGTGCCTGTCTACCTACTACTAAAACCATTTAATTGATTTTCAATCTTCAATATAATCAGAGATGTATCCAAATTCATAGGGCAACAATTGCTATGTAACTGTCTGATGCTCATCGGTCACTCCACTGTTTTGAACAAAGAGTTTTTTAGTCAGAAGTTTAAGCACAGGCAGATAACATTATTGCAAGCATACAGTCCTGTCTTGATTTCAATGAGATAAAAATTGGGACCCAAAACTACCAAATGATGTAATGGATTCTATCTGTTTTCAACTTTCAGGTTTTAAACTGTGTTATCTATGGAAGTCTGGACAACACCTTGATCAGAGCTGGTAAGTGGAGACAGGAACTGAAGCAAAGACTATGGAAGAACTCTGGCTTACTCTCCTCCAGGTCATTGGGATGTGGGGTCCTAGGTGGTGTAAAACAGAAAAGAAAGAAAAAATAAGTATCAAATATATCAAAATTTTTGACCTACATCCACATTTTGAGGTCCTCTCCTAATAGTATGTGTGATCATTTGGAAATCAAGTTTTATATGGCAATTGGTAAACTGTAGAATTTTCATTATTTCTATTTTATGAATGTTTTACCTGAAGGGGTGTGTCTGCTGCCTGTGCACTAAACTGGACCGTGTAGAGATCAGAAGTTAGATAGTATCAGATCCCCTGAAACAGCACTTACCTGTGGCTGTGACAAACAAGATGGGCCCTGGTAATTGAATCCTGTAACCTGTGCACAGGGGCCAATGATCTTATACTCTAAGCCATGTACCACCTCCCCATTTTCTCATGAGCGAAAAATGGTGTAGGAACACAATCTTTCTCAAAAGGTCCAAATTCATCTAAGAGTAAATTAATTCTTATAAGTCTTTCTTAAAAAATCACCACCACTACAACAAGAAAAAAATAGATAAAGAGAGAGAAATCTGAATAGGATGTTTGTGATCTGTGGTGAATTCTAACCAAGAGTAAGCTAATACACTATATAAAGCTGTACTGAGAAGCCTTAAGAAGGCAGGTATCTCACTCTGACCAGGGCTAAGGTTGTTTCGACTGTATTGGCTTTATTCTTCTGGAGATTCTTGTCAGGAATGGCGTCCTTTTACCAGACCACAACAGGAAACCTTCCATATGTCTCCTTTGGTGTCTCGGCATAGGATATGTGAGATGCATCAAGACTGATTAAAGGTCATGTTCTGGGATGTGAAACTGTTTCCAGGAATACGATGGTATACACAAGGTCAACTCCAGAATACATAGCATCAGGTCTTTCTTGGCCAATTCAAAATTGGAGCCAAAATCTCAAGAGACAATGTATGTGTTGACAGACTTGCTGCTATCACACAGGTCGTGGCTTCAATTTCCAGCAATTACATTGTGACTGTTTCTCTGTCTCTCTATCTGTCTCTCTGTCTCTCTGTCTCTCTGTCTCTCTGTCTCTCTGCCTCTCTCTCTTTCCTTCTAACTTCCCCACTCTCTGTATTGCTATCTCTCTGTATCTCAGTCTCAGTCTGTGTTTCTCTCTTTCCCTCTCACTCCCTGCCCCCCCTTTCTTTCTCATCCTCCCTGTAATTCCAGCAGCATATGCTGCTGTATCCTCTTCTGTCCTCTGATGTATTACATATAAGAAGTGTCCATGCAAACTGTAATGTTCACAAACAACCATATCTGCCTTCGCAGATTGAAAAAATAAATAAAAAAATAATGTCTAGATTAGGAGTCTCAATCATCTGTGAAAGGTAGGAGAGAGTGATCACTGTGTGTCACCTCATTTAGAAACAGAGTACCCAAGGAATAGAGCCTACTCCCCACACCCATGGAATGAACACCACATGCAAGAGGAGGGATTTTGGAAGAGGAACTCATTCCTGGTCTTTCCAAGAGGAGTGTTTTGGTGGGTGAGCACATCAACAGAACAGAATTCTCACAGCATGTAATTGCCCCCTCCCACCAGAAACCAAAGTCACCTTGGTGGGACCAGGAGCAGTTCACCTGCCTCTTCAGGTTGCTTTTGTTTAACTGCCTTTGGAGACAGCAGTTGGAGCTGCTGCTACCTGCTGGAAAGGTGGCTTCTAATGGGACAATTCATTGGTCTGTAGAATTCAAACAATTTTGGACCCTATGAAAGTAATGGATTGTCCAAATGCTCCGGGACTGAGAATCTTGGGGAAGCTCTAGGTTTTTTCTTAATCTGCAATGTCATTTAGACATTAGAGCAAGCAGAGATGATTTGCTCCTTCTCTTAGGCAATCAGATTTTATCCTGGAAGACAACCGTTGTGAGCCTTGAGAGGGTTTGCTGGAGGAGAAGGGATATTGACAGTGCTCTACCCAACCTGCAAGGCACACAGCTAGACCTTGTTCCCTCTGATGCATAGAAGTGTCTGATGGTATTAGATGGGATTCTTGATGAGGACAGAATCTGAGGAAAGGTTCCTGGTAGAGAAATGAAGTGCAGTTATACAACCTAGAAAGTATATACCATTGATCATTGTGAGCCTGAAACAGAAAGCACCCAAGCATTGGACCTAATGTATGATTGGTGAGACAGATTGAAGAGATTTTGTTTGTTTTGAATTCTCTGTATAGGTATGGATACATTGTCTCATGGGAAGGGGGAGTGTGGATTCCCTGTGGTTACTAAAATAGAAGAAGTTGTAAACAGCCTATGGAAATGTGGCAAGTCCAAGTGTATGCTGTGCATGAGCTGCCAGTGTTCAGAAATGCTGAGCCATCACTTCAGATTCAATAAGATATTTAAAGAAGAAAACCAGAAGAAAAAACTTAAGGGGACTGTTGTGAATTTTAATGAGACATTTTTAATTATTTTTACTGATTTATATAACATATGCCAAATGGTGTGTCCAGTCTTTTAAACATGGCTTGATTGTTCCTTTCAAAGTATCTTGATTATTATTCCCAGAGACAGGATTTACAATCTGTACATTCAAATTCTTACTTGTACTTCCCAATTCCTCCCTGTTTCTTTTGTTTTTCTTCTCTGGAACTGGATATTTCTGTATAGTCCTAGATTTCTGTGCTTTCCTGTGCAGATCAGCAGAGAATTCATCTCTACCTGGTTTTGATTCCCATATCCTGAGATTAAAGTCCTTTCTAAGCAGATCTCAACACCTTTTTTTAAAATTTTCTGTCTCACAGTTCTTGAAGAATAGATGGGGGAGCAGAGAAAATTTCACCCCAAAAAATTGGCAATTAGTGGCTGCAGGTGTGAGGGCCAATTTTCTACATAGATTTGGCTCCTCAGAGGCTGCCCATGTTCCAGTGGATGTGTTTCCCTAACCCCACATATGTAGTCATCACTAAATTCACTCAGTGGTCTTTATTAAAATGTGCATGGAATTAAAGCTAAAAGTGATACAGGAGAAATGGAGAGCAATTCAAGGAGGAGAAGATGGGGATGGATTTACTCAAACTCATTATGTTTATGTACAAAGTTCTTCAGCAAAACATTTAAAACTAAGTAAGTAAGTAAATAAGTAAATAAGTAAGCAATAAGCAAGCAAGCAAGTAAGTAAAAAATAAATATATGTGTAAATAGACAAATATATTTTTATGCAATCTCACGTGCAATAGGCATGAAAGTGTGTGTGTGTATGTGTGTGTGTGTGTGTCTTTGTGTGTGTGTGCATACATGCATACAGGAGTGTTTGCAGGTATGTAGCAGTTTGATGATTAGAATACCCTTGGCCCATGGGAAGTGGCACTATTAGCAGATGTGGCCTTGATCATTGTGTAGGCTGGCTTTTATCTAGTGCTCAAACTCTGCCCAGTGATGAAGAGAGATGCTTTTCCTTGCTGCTTTGGCCACAAGCTTCCTCCTGTTTGCTTTCAGATTAAGATATAGAAAACTTCTTTCCTTCTACATCGCCCCTTTTACCTGGATGTTGCCATGCTTCCCACCATGATAATAATGTACTGACCTGACCCTCTAAAACTGTAAGAAACCTCTATTAAATTTTCCTTTATAAGAGTTGCTTGAGTCATGGTGTCTCTTCACAGCAATGAAACCCTATCAAACATAGGCAGAATCTTAGCCTGATTTTTAATGTTTTCAAGATGATTACAGCCAACATGCAAGCACAAAGTAAAGATGATGGAGTCTTATTTTCAATTGTTTCTGATGATTGTTTCTTGAATGAAAGCTGGGGATTGGAAGAATTGGAGAGTGATGGAAAGGAGAAAGTAAGAATGCAAAGACCTGTTGGGCTCCTGCCACTTGCTTTTGCATTCAATATTTCAAATTTTAAAACACAACCAACAACAATAACAAACAATGACAGGACGCCCATATAACAGACTCAGAGAGAAGAAACCAAAGGACATTACCTACTTGTACCTCACTTTCCAGCTAATGTCTGGTGTATTGAGCCGATGGATTTTGCTGTCAAACCCTGATGATTAATTCCTAGATTGGATCCACTAACACAATGATGAATGAAACTGTGGCCAATACGGACAGACTATTGTTTTTTATCCTGTAAAATCAAACCAGTAGGAAAATAACAAGCACAACTCACATATATGTATATTTGTTTTTTTACACTTACAATTGGAATTGTTACTATATTTCCCGGTTCTTTGCATTTTATCTCCATTAGTGTGTTGTTTTCACTCCTTACTTGCTACATAATAAACTGCTTCTTTTACACTATGTTTCATTTAGAGTGCACAATGGAAGCTAAAGACTAACTCCATCCATTACAAAGCAGGGCTCTCTGTCCTTTTTCCTGAATTGAAATGAAACTATTTTCAAAAAGTATTTTACACATGCCTGGTTCAGTTTCATTAAGATTGGGTGTGAAATTTTCCCACAGTATCAGGTGTCTCAAACTAGTGGAACAGTCTAGCAAGTTTGTGGAACATTTGGGACTGTTCCCTAGCAGAAATAGGTTACTTTGGCATAATTGAGGGAGCTGGCTATTTCTGACCTAACTCTTGGCTGCTTATTCCACAAAAGTATAAGAAGGCCCCATGCTGGCCCTCAATGAAACAGATCAACATTTTGTTTCCTGCCATGCTGTCCCAGTCATGACAGTTTGTCCCCGGTGAGTGTGTGCTCTAAATATCTCTTCTTGGACATTGATTGTATCAGGAGTTTTGACCCCTTGATATAAAAATAATTATTGTAATTGTAATCTCTGCTTGTGTGTTTTGTGACACATAGAAGGCTGTCAATTTTGCCTACATGAATTTTTACTGTGTGTTTTTTTCTTTCATATTTAAAATTGTTCTCAATTTTCATAAGAGTTTCAGCACAACCTTCACATTTATGGACACAATCTTCCAAATGGCTACTCCTCTGGATCTCAGTAAATGGGAATGTTCCATAGCTTCATGGCCTAAGTGAGAATTGTCAATTGTTTCTATTTCCATTTTTAAATCATGGATGGTTTTGTTCTGCTCCTTCACCTGTTTGATTGTGTTTTCCTGAATCTATTTAACAGATTTTTGTGTTTCCTCTTTAAGGACTTCTACATGTTTATCTGTGTTCTCCTGCATTTCGTTAAGAGAGTTACTAATGTCCTTCTTAAAGTCCTTCATCATCACTATGAGAAGTGACTTTAGATCCATGTCTTACTTTTAGGGTGTGTTGGGTTATCCACTTGATATGGTGCAAGTGTTGGGTTCTGATTATTCCAAATAACTTTGGTTTCTCCTGCTTATTAACTTATCCTTGCCTCTCACCATCTGGATATCTCAAGTGCTACATGCCCTGTCTACATCAGACTGTCCTTCCTGTGATATTGGTTGTGTCATAACTCTTCAAAGTCTAGCTGTCTCTGTGATCCTGTTATTATGGTATACTGTGATTATGAGATGCTGGGTGGGTCTGACATCCTGGGAGTCAAGCTGCTTTTGGAACCTTGAGATCCTGGTGTGACTAAGCTCCTAGGTTCCTGGGATCCTCTGACCCTGGCCATGTTAGATCTTCAGGTAGTGGAGCTTCCTCTGGGTGTTATGGGGCTGGCTGCTGAGTTTGCATCCAAGGACTGCTCAGGGCCCTGTCCCAGACAGAATGGATGCAATCCATACCACTGGTCTGGTGGAGTTCCTGCATGCCTGTGTCTTTCTGTTACCCTCTACTCAAGGTGTTGGGGAAAGATTTTGTGTCTTCCTCTTGTCTGATCATCGGATCCTATGAATGTTAGATGCCTGGCAGTGGAGTTGCCTCCGGGTGTTATAAGGCTAGCTACAGAGTTTGCATGCAAGGTCTACTCAAGGTTTTGGCTACAGAAATAAAATATTTTTTAAATGATGTTTCTTGTAAACTTACCTGTCTCCAAAAGTACCTGAAATATTTTTACAGGGATTGATTTAATCTCATAAATTGATTAAGGAAATATGACATCTTGATGATTTTGATATATCCTAACAGGAAAAAAATAATGGACATCTCCCACTAAGTAAAAAATATTTCGGAAGCCAGGTGGTGGTGGCACACACCTTTTATCTCAGTTTTTGGAAGGCAGAGGTAGGCAAATCTCAGTTTGAGGACATTCTAGTCTACAAAGTAAGTTTCAGAATTGCCATATATATTAATAATAATAAAATAAATGAAAAACAGAGTATTGAAAAGAAATGATAATTTTAAATTATGTACATATGTGCCACATGTCCCTGTGTACATATGTGAATACACTTAAGTTTTTTTTTTCAATTAGATGTTTTCTTCATTTAGATTTCAAATGCTATCCCAAAATTCCCCTGTATGTTCCCCCAACCCTTCCCCTTACCCACTCACTCTCCTGTCGTAGGCCTGGCATTCCCCTGTTCGAGAGCATCAATAATAATGGGAACAGAGAGAAGCGGCAGAGCCTGGAAACCAGAGAGGGGGCTAATCATGGCACTCAGTTAGCAGTTTAGTTTGTTTCAAGAAACAAATATACTTTCTATCAATGAGGTTTGTAAATGAACAGGAAATATTTTCATCTCTCAGACTGGAAAGTGTTTATTTTATAGTGTTTATAGATTTTTTGGGACTATTTTATTATAAGCAATTAAAGCCAGGTAAGTTTTTACATACCTGTAATGGTACTAGCATAGAATGCTGAACCTCAACACTCTAGACCTTCCTGGAGAATACAAAACATACTAACTGCCTATCTCAAAAATCAAATGAAATGAAATAAAATTAAACCAATGTACCTTTGGTATTTGTATATCATCCCTTTGGAAACTAATAAGATAATGAATCAAAAAATAAACTTCAATTATTTTATTAGTCATAAACATAATTAGAAATGATAAGAAGGTTAAAAAATCAATACAGATAGGGGAAGGGAGAGACCTGGGTGGGAAATGGGACAAGAAGGAGAATAGAGGAATTTTATCAGGTACTGTGGTTGTGGGAAACAGGACTGAATTGATGAAGACCAGCGAAAAGAATGGAAACAGGCAACTTTGTGAAGGAGGAAATGAGAAAACGCTCTAGAGTAAACCAGAGACCTGGGATGTGAGAGACTCTCAGGAATTAAAAAAATAAAAAAAAAACATTAGATTAAATGCCCTCCAGTGGGGAGAGTGGAATTGTAGAGTTCTCCTCCCAGCAATCCTCTCCTGTATGTGTGTTGGAGGCCTCATATCAGCAGGTGCATTCTGTCTCTTTGTTGGGCCACAATTTCAGACATCTTGGGGGAACACTTTAATTGAGACAGGGATCCTACCACAGGGATGCCCTCTTCTTTAATATCTTTGACCTCATTAATTCAACAACAGGGGTCAGATGCTTCAATCCATTGATTGGGTGAAAATATCTGCATCTGAATCATAAAGCTGCTATTTGGGTCACTAGGAATATTTCTTAAACTTGTTGCAGTGGGTATAATAGCTAATAAATAAAAAAAAATCTCTAAAAATATATATTGTATATTGTAACAGAGATATAATGTTGGTTCTAAGGCCCCTGTTTGCATTCAGTTCAAGATACAGGCATTAATTTGTGTTTCTCTGTATTTCTTATAATGATTGTGGGTAACCACAATAAGCTAAACCAAACCAAACCAAAAGAAACAAACGCATCTATACATTGTCTCTTCTACTGATTCACAAGTTGTTAAAGTCCATGCTCTTGGACGTAACTACAGTTTGGAATTGTCCTCCCCCTACTCTGACTCAGAATAACAGTTTGTATGAGCTCAGATACCTTACTTTGTAATCTGAGTGCATGTGTGATTTAGATATTAGTTGATTGCTAAGAGAAAGCACAAACTGTGTAGGAAAGTGAATGAATGTTGCAGATGACATGCCAATATCATCTCCATTATAGGAGAGAATATAAGAGAATTTTTATTCATACTAAGAGTTAGAGGAATATATATATTGAGAGAGAGAGAGAGAAAGAGAGAGAGAGATTTCATCACATAGAATAGAATATTGAAGAGCACTGATATCAATTTTAGTACTTATATTATATATTGCTTTTGCAGAAGACCTGCTTGCAGTACACAGCCTCTGTATGTTTCTGAATTCAGATACTTTTAATATGAATGCTAGGATGACTGTACTTATGAAGAAATAATGAGCAGGTGAAACAGTCAGATGCAGATGTATGCAAACAACCAATGGACAGAATCAACAGAACCATTGGTTTAATTTGAGAAAGACTGAAGGAGGCTGACAGGACCAGTTGTCTCAAATGCTATGGACCTAGAATTCTCCCAAATGCTAGACAACCAAACAGGCAGCATATATGAACTATCAGAAGGTCTCTAAAACATACACAGAAAAAAATCTGCTTGATCTCTATTCAATCAGAAATGATGCACCAAATTCTCAACAAACTAGAGACATCAAGGTGTTTAGAGATCCGGTAGGATGGGGACTTTCCCTTGGAGACAGGGAATGGGCAGTAGATATGGGATGTGGAACAGTAGGAAGGTGGACAATGAATGAACTAATTAATAAAAAATAATAGTGCCACATAATCAGGTCCCCTATACTCTAATTCTGCAATCGGAATCCAAGAAAACTCACATGAACCCATAATAACATACTCAAAAAAAATTATATATATATAACTGAAATGTCATGATTTTCAACTTTATTTTACAAAGAAATTCACTGGAACAAAGATTTTCTTTGGTTGAACTCATTTACATGCATTTGCTCTCCTAGTGTACCGAAAATATAGGTTATTCTCAATATAAAAGGCCAAAAAATATACTAACATAGCTTTCATCTGGATACACTCCAAATTTATCTTTCATTAGAATGTAATCTGGATTCATTTGGACATAAATTAAATTTATATTTAAAATTCATTTAGTTGGTGTAAGGTGGAGGTAAGGTAAAATATCAGGGTCATGTGGGTTTTCATTTCTCTACTGATATGATCATTGATTTCAATAAACAATACCCTGCTGGGGGCTGGGAAGATGGCTCAGTGGAGTTCATGTATTCTCAGCACCTCTGTAAAATTCCAGGCATGTCTATTCATATCTGCAACACTGTTGGGTGGAGACAGGTAGATATCCCAATAGTGTATTGACCAGTCAAACTAGTCAAAATGGTGAGAGGGTTTCACTCTAAGAGAGCAAGTGTTGAAGATATTCTACTCATTACTGAACATATGTGTATGTGTGACATCAGACTTGGGAACAGACACTACACTCATATACAGACACTATTCACCCTACCATACCACCCATGAAACCTTGAGTTCCGCAGATCTATAACCCATGTGTCTCTATGAAATAGGAAATTTTATATTCTCATTGTCTTGTTAATCCTGTTTTCTGTCAAATGCTAGAAGCTAAACCAATGTATTCTCAGACTCTGGATGGTACGTCATAACTTTTGGTCTTTCTGGAATAGCAACCAACTATCAGCAGAGACACTTTTCAATTTACCCTGGCTTACAGGTTCAGAAATTCAGTCCATTATCATCAAGGTAGGAATATGGCAGGATCCTGGCAGGCATGTGCATTTGGAGCTGACAGTACTACATCTTCATCTGAAGGGTTCTAGGAAATGATTAGCTTTCAGGCACCTAGGCAGAGGGCATTAAAGTCCATGTTCACAAAGATAAATTTCTTTCAACAAGGCCAAACTTACTTCAACAAGGTTATTAGCTCCCAGTAGTGCCACTCCCTATGCCAAGAATAGTCAAAATATCAAATGTGTTTTTGAATGTTTGTGTTTGTGTTAGTTTGGGTTTTTTTGCCATGAAGAGTCTACAGGATCACAGTAACTCTTGAACACTTTGTAACTTGTTTTCAGAGGTTTACTCCATTATTATCATGACTGGAAATATGGAAGCATTCTGACAGACACAATGCTAGAGAAGGAGCTGAGAGTTTTACATCTTGATACACAGGTAGAAGATAGAGACTGTGTGTCACACTGGGGACAGCTTAAGCATAGCCGACCTCAAAGTCCACAAGCACAGTATTACATTTCCTCCAACAAGGCCACATCTACTCCAACAGGGTCACACATACTTCAACAAGGCCACACCTCCTAACAGTGCCACTCCTACTGGCACTATTTGTTCAGTATCTTTAATAGTATTCTTAAAACTTTTCAATGGACAAAAGGTAACTTTAATGAAATAAATACAGAACGATTGAAAAAATTATCTGGAATATGGATGTCTTGGTTACTGTTCTAATGATGTGAGACATCATGACCACACCAAATTATAAGATGAAATATTTAATTGTGGTCTTAAAGTTTCAGAAGGCGACTCCAGGACATGATGGTAAACACCATGGCAACACTCAGGCACACATGTGTAGAGCAGTAGCTGAGAGCTCACAAGCAATACTACAGACAACAAACATAGACAGAGAAAGACAGAGAATGAAAGAGAGAGAGAGAGAGAGAGAGACAGAGATAGAGACAGAGACAGAGACAAAGTGACAGAGACAGAGAGAGAATGAGGAGAGAGTAAGAATGAGAGAGAGAGAGCCTGATGGATTTTTGATATTTCAAAGAATAGTGACAAATCTCCTTTAATAAAAATACAAATCCTAATTCTTTCTTAACATCTCACCACCTGGAAAACTAACACCTTTGAATATTTGAGCTTCTGTGGGCCACAATTTTTCAAACAACTAAAGTATGTAAAGGAAAATGAAATCTAGTAAGTGTCCATGTCACTTTGTAGTATATCTTATATCATTACTTGTCTTTTCTCAGAGGTAAGGGTTATTTGAATAACAAGAGACTAATCAGTCATCACTATCACATAAGCCAAAGGCATCCTAACCCTGCCAGATTTCTACTTGAATAATCACATTGACATTACTTATTTGTACGGAAACATAGCCCTTCTCCCTGATTTAGTTAAAAGTGTGGGACCTGTTGATGTGCAATTAATTTTGTTCACAATGGGACAAAACAGAAGCCTACAGCATTGACTGTATTGTTCCTGAGAGCTGAAGATTTCACTTCCATTTAATACAATGTTATACATATGATTTTAACACAAGCCTAAAATCTCAAAAAAAGCTTTGTTTTCATATTTTCATTATTTACAGATCATTCTATGCTATATAAAGGAACATAGAGGAGGAAAGCTGTTTGGAGTCACTGACACACACACTTAACTGAGGTTTCCTTTGCACAGTAAGAAGATATACCCATCATCTATATCTTGGGAGTTTGCTCCAGGAACTATAATGATATAAAGTCCTCAGGTTTCTAGTCTAAAACAACACTGCTTTTGAACATAAGCTATGCAAAATAACCTCTTGCATATTTTAATCATATTTATGTGAGTCTGCATAGAGAACTGTACAGGTAAGTTCAGAGGCTAGGGAAGGGTATAGTGTGATCTACTCTTTTCCTCCATAACTTATCCCCTTGTGACTGGGTTTCTTGCTGAGCTGGTAGTGAGCCTGGCTTTCAGGAAGCCACAATCATCTTCCTGTCTCTGCCCCTCCCAAAATCTTAAGCACTGGTGTTGTAGGTGAATGTTTGAACACACTCCTGGCATTGTCTCTGGGCCATATTCCCTGATCCTTCTTTATTTTAAATAATCTCTGGATTACTTTTGCACTTAATGTAATGTAAGTGCTATAAAATGAGTTGCTATTTAGGAGATTGAAATATAAGTGGTCTGTATATGTTCAGTACAGACATTGTATATTAAGAACTACATTAATTAATTCCTTGAGAACTTCATACAATTTTTTTGATGGAATTCACTTTTCAATTCTCTTGATAACTCCTCCCAGACTAAAACCAGACCCATTCCCACCTTAATCCTCCTCCCAAGTTCAAGTCTACTTTTCTCCCCTTTGATACAACCCAATTCAAATCAATTGTGTTGCCCATAAACTCTTGGACATGGGGCTACTAGTAGAGCATGACAAACCTATCACATACAAAAGCCTTACCTTTGATGAAAACTGATTCTCTATCCTTCATCAATAGTCCATATATTCTCAGATGGGGATGATAGAAGGTGATACCATACCACTTAGGGATGCAAGGCAGACTGGCCTGATTTTGTGCAGTAGAGACATACAGTGTCTCAGTGACCTCTCTGCCTTACAAGATTTCTACCATCTCTTCCGTGAGAGTTCCTAAGACAAAGCTCCTCTACTGCTTGCCTCTTTCTGTGAGTATGTGTGTATGTACAAATATGTCTATATTATACATGTCTCATTTTACATGTAAGTCAACACATAGTGTTGTTTGCAATCAACTGCTGGCACTATTTCACACTAGGCAATATGCCTTGAGGCAGACTTGGTGGACTCCATAACAGACAGAACCTAGAGATGGCTAGAAATCATCCCAATTAGTTGTAGTATAGGTGCAATTTACACTTTTGACCTACATTTCTGTGTTCACCCTATGGTTTTAAGATGCAGAGATGGGGGACAAAGACCCTTAAATTGCATTGCAATTTCGCTCTTCTTGAACTCACATTTATAAAAGCTCCTGGAGGTGCTGATGCTGTTTAACTGAACATTTTCCTTTTGGAACTGCTTGATAGAGATACCCTTAAAGAGACAGATAGATCCTATCACTTTGTGTAGCATAAAGAATGCTGTGGTGAAATGGGTTTGAAATGTCTGTCCTGGGTCTTTGATGAAGGTTTTGGTCCGAAGTACAATGTTCATAGGTAGAACAATATACTCAATCTGAAAAGTGATTGGACACTGAGGGCTTTAATCTATGCGTTGATTGATGGGTGTGCATGGAAGGGGTGAGAAACTTGTAAAGGAACATGGTCATTGGGAACATGTCTTGGAAGGTGTTTATTGTATTTGGTCGCTTCCTGTGTTGATGTTTACTGGCTGCCAATAAGTTGGACAATTGTGCTCATTCATGCCCCTTTCATACTCTTGTGACCATGGACCTGTTTTCCTTGTTGCTAGGCATCTTGTAACAGTGATGAAAATGATTGACATGAATATGACTCATTAGTGATACTGAACTCTCTGGTCCAGAGGAACCATGGCTTAATTCTTTAAGTTTTTTTTTTCTAGAAATTTCATGCTAACAGTAGACCCAAAGTTACCAAAAAGTTGTATCTGGAATATTTAGACAGTGTATCTGTTGTTTTAGAAATAAAGAACTTTGCAGCTTCCCACACCGATCCTCCCTCTGCCTTCAGTACTGTATTTTAATAGATTGCAATATCATATGAAGAAGCAGAAAATGAGGGGAAAATGGAATGGAGGTGAAAATGTGTTAGAATCATTAAATTATACACTTAAAGAAATCAATTGATTTTTTAGTATACAAAGGAAACTTCAAAAAAGCACTGAAAAGGCTTGGCCAACTGTGCAGCTGCTCATGGGAGTTGGTATCTGTCATATCTCCTGTGATGTATCTATTAATAGTAGTGGTTTTATTACAGATGAATAAGACACCAATATATGCATGAAGGGATAACAATGAGTTGCCCCAGGAGAAAGAAATCAGGTAAAATTCATTGGATCTATTGATGAGGAGATTTTTTTTTCTCATAGCTGAGTTGGCAGGAAATTGGACAGATTGGGTTATACCCCAGTAAGTGTAACACACAGTAGAATGTGGGGGGTTGTGTGGCTATAGGACATATTCACATCATTTCACCTATTATTGAGTATCCATGCTGATGAAAGAAGTTATCCTTCACTTATGCCATGCATGGAAGAGGGTCTATGAAGGGGCAGAGAGGAGGAAATGCTGTTCAGTAATGTTTGGGTAGGTTGTTGAGTCAGTAAAATATTCCTGTAATGGGACTTTATTTTTTCCCAATCTTGACAATCAACGGATACCTGATCAGAGAGAGCAATTGAAGATCTGTCTCTATTCACTTGGTTATTAGGTAAGTCTATAGGATATTTTCTTGGGTAATGATTGATGTGGGAGGGCCCACCACTGTGGCTAAGCTCAACAGTAGTCATTTTAATTGGGAGCCTTTTAGACTGTACTAAAATAATAAAAGCTGATCAAGCCATAGAAAATTGGTAGTTTGAATAAGAAAGTTCTCTATAGACACATATATATGAATACTTAGTCACTGGGAAGTGGCAGTGAGTTTAAAGATTAGAAGGAATAAGAGAAGGTGAGGCTTCATTGGAGGATGTGGGTGTGTCAACAAGGATGGGTTTGAGTTTTCAAGAAGCCAAAGCAATGGCACAATCTCTCTCTTTGCTTAAGGATCAATAGTTCTCTATTGCTCCAGTGATGGGATCCCTCCCTTGGTGAATGACCAAACTTCTGAATATGTAAGCAAGCCTCTAGTTAAATGTTTTGTTTTCTAATAGTTGCCTTATCCATGGTATCTCTTCACATCAATAAAAGAGTGACTAAGACAGTGGCAAGCCAATAAGCAGTTTTTTGCTGTTACTGATACATCTTCCTGTTTATTCTTCCTCGGTGATAGACTATAACCCTTCTATTTCCAAGTTATTTTTGATTGTAGTATTCTACATAGTGAGAAAGAAGCAAACTAGAACATTTACATCTCAGGTAGGTACACGAGTATATCTTACCTTTAAATAAAAATAAAATGTCTACACACTATTATTTGTGGTTTTAAGATAAGTGGCATTGGCACTGTTAGACATTTTTCCGATGAAAGTCTTACTATGTTTATTGTTGTAAGGATCCACCATGTCCAAAGAGCAAATTCCATAGCAAAGGTTTTATTCAGCTTATACTTCCACATTGTTGTTAATTATCAAAGAAATTGGGACAGAAACTGAAACAACAAAGGATCCTGGAGCCAGGAGCTTATTCAGAGGCTATGGTGTGGTGATGCTTATTGTCTTGCTCCTCTATTCTTGCTTAGCTTGCTTTCTTAAAGAACCCAGGACTACTAATACAAGGATGTCAACACCCACAATGGAGTGGGTGCTCTCCCACCAATTATGAAATTTCCTAACAGCTGGATCTTGTGGAGGCATCTTCTCAACTGAGGCTCCTCCTCTTTGAAGAAGCTAGATCTTGTCAATTGCTATGAAACCAGTGTGGCATTCTAAATGTATTATGTCTATGAGGAGGTGTGGCCTTGTAGGAATAGGTCTGGCCTTGTTGGAGGAAGCATATCATTTTGGGGCTTTAAAGCTCTACCAGTGTGGAAGAGACCCTCCCTGCATACAGAATACATAGTTTTTCCTGGAAGCATTTGGATGAAGATGCATAATTCTAAACTTCCTCTCCACCACCATGTCTGCATAGACACAGCCATATTTTCTGCCTTGATGATTGTGGAGTAAATCTCTGAACGTGTAATGAAACGTAGAAAAGCCCTAATGAAATGTTGTCTCTTATGAGTGGCCTTTGACATGGTGTCTTTTCACAGCAACTAATCCCTAAGAGAATCAGTTACTGCAGAAACTCTCCCAGATATTAAAATTAATCAACAATAGAGATTATTATCAAATGTTGAAGCATACAAACTTATTCTAGAGAGGAAAATTGTAATGACTGAGTCCATGGCATTCTTGCCTCAAAAAAGAAAAAAAAAAAAAAAAAAAAACCTCTCAGAGTATAGATGGAACCCAGGCAGACATCCATGAAGTACATGGGCTCCTCAGGAAGTGACCCACAAAGTGGGCAAACTCATAACATTTGAAACCCATGACAACTGGCGTAGAAAAGAGGTCAGCATATATATGCATTGGTTACACCTTCAGTGTTTTCTGAGAATGAGGTCACATATAAGTAAAAGACTAGAATTTCCAGGCTATAGACAGGCTGAAGTTATACATAGGTATGTAGGGGGTCATGTGTTTAGAGGAGAGCTAGGTGGAACAGGCCACTGTGGGGCTTTTTATGGTTATCTGAGGATCTCATTGGAGACCTGCAAAAGATCACAGGATTCATCACAGGGAAAGAGTGCTCACGGAAGGAACTCAGGATCCATTCCAACCCAAAATTATCTCACAGCATATTCATTTTCTGTTTTACTTTACTTTTGGAACTGATTACACAAAATCAAGGTTTCTGTGATGATTTAGGGAGTCTCATAAATATAAACATTCACTAGTCTAGATTGCCTGCGTAAAAATGGACACACACACACACTCACAAACACACACACCCACACACACACACACAAACACACCCATCTGTAATGACAGGCTGGCTATTTGTTAAGAAAACAAAGAAGCCAATGTGGATATGGCCCAAGTTTGACTATTTCCTTAAAATTTCTCTTCTTCCTGTGTCTCCAGCTTAACTTTTTGAGAACTCCAACTTAGAATTCATTTGTCTCTCAGTGTCCTCTACTCCTTGTGTGTCCCTTATTACTTTTAATGGTCACCATCAATTAGAACTTTCTTATCTTCAATCTGGTCTGTTTTATGCATGTGAATTTTGGATTTCTTAAAAAAGATATCTTTGTGGGATTAGAGAGATGAATCAATGGTAACAAGCACTTTTGCACCACAAGAAAAATGGATTTGGTTTCTTGATTTCATATCCAATGGCAAATAATCATCTTTAATGGCAGCTCCAGAGGACCTGACAACGCATGTCTCTGTGTTCACCTGTACTCAAAAGCACATGCCATATCCCCACCCACATAAGTAAAGATAATAAATCTTAAAATGTGAGACAGGTTTCTTTAAGTGTCATTATTCAAAGAAAACCTGATTTTCTCTTATTTCTGAGTCTATTTCAATCAGTTTTCTGGGTTTCACCTTGTGCAACAAGGCCACATTTCTTTTAAATCTCCCACTTTCCCCAAATTTTTGTTTCTCCTTCAGTCTTCACATCAGAGGTTCTAACTATGTCCTGTCCTTCTCCCCTACTTCCTAAACATCCATCTTTTTCTGCCATCCCTGCTCCTCCAAGTTCCATCTCCAATTCCTTATTCTGCATGCAGACCAGAGAAGCTGTTCCTTTTAGCATGTATGATTTTAGGTGTATGTACTGTTCACCGCCTGAAATGAAACTTTCATCTTCATTTGATGTTCCTTCCACTGTAGGCCATCTCTTCCAGCAAATTGTTCACTTACAGCATGTCATGTCACACATTTACATTTTTAGAACAAAACACATTTTATTGGCAAAGATACTGGGATTGTCAAAGACCCTTATGTAGCTAACACAGTAAAAAAAAAAACTTTTTTTTTCTTCCAGTCCTATATGTTTACGTTTCTGTACTTTATGATTTTTCAACTTCAAGAATCTTTGGCACCATAGTATAGACATAGATATGGATGTCACCATGAAACTTGATAAAGTACATGGAAGGATTGGCTAGAAATTGGTAAACAACCTTTCCGAACTTTTTGGAACCATCTTTTCTGGTGTACTGCATCCAGTTACCTATCAACACATCACTGTCATCTCCTGATCTCTCCTCAGCCGGAGGAGTGTCTGGAATCATGTGGAGGTTACCTTCCTTGTAGTCATCCAGGAGCTGATAAGCATAGAGAGCTGGATCCTTCTTGTAGGTAATGTAAAACAAATCCTTCATGATTCACATGATCCTAAGACTCAGCTCCTCTACTTCTTGCCTCTTTCTGTGAGTATGTGTGTGTGTACAAGTGTGTCTATATTATAGATGTCTCCTTTTACATCCAAGTCAACACATAGTGGTTTTTGCAATAAACGGCTGGCATTATTTCACATTAGGCAATATGCCTTGATGTAGATGGTGGGACTAAATACCATACTGAAACTGGAGATGGCTAGAAATCATCACAGTTGTTTGTAGTATAGGTGAAATTTACACTTTTGACCTAAACTTCTGGGTCCACCCTATGGCTTTAAGCTGGATGGATAGGGGATCAAGACCCTTAACTTGCATTGCATTTTCCTTCTTCTTGAACTCATATTAAAAAAAAAAAAAAAAAAGCTCATGGAGTTGATGATTCTGTTGGCCTGGACGTTCTGCTTTTGTAACTTCTAGACAGAGATACCCTTAAAGAGACAGATACATTCCATCACATTTTGTAACATAAAGAATTCTGTGGTGAAATGGGTTTGCAATGTCAGTCGTGGGTCTTTGATGAAGATTTTGTTCCGAAGTACAATGTTCAAAGGTAGAACAATATACACAATCTGAAAAGTGATTGGACACTGAGGGCTTTAATCAATGAGTTAATTGATTGATGGGTGTGCATGGAAGGGGTGAGGCACTTGTAAAGGAACATGGTCATTGGGAACATGTCTTGGAAGGTATTTATTGTCTTTGGTCACTTCCTGTGTTGTTGCTTACTGGCTGCTAATAAGTTGGACAACTGTGCTCCTTGATGCCTCTTTCATACTCTTGTGACCATGGACCTGTTTTCCTTGCTGCTAAGGCACATTGTAACAGTAATGAAAATGATTTACATGAATGTTTTTCACTAGTGATACTGACTTGTCTGGTCCAGAGTAACCATGGTTTAATTCTTTAAGCTTTTTTCTGGAAGAATCATGCTAACATTAGACACAAAGTTACCAAGCAGTTGTACCTGGAAGATTCTGGCAGTGTATCTGTTGTCTGAGAAATAAAGAAATTTGCTGCTTCACACACTGGTCCTTTCACTGTATTCACTACTATATTTTAATAGATTGCAATATCATATGAAGTAGCAGAAAATGATGGGAAAATGGAACGGAGGTGAAAATGTGTTAAAATCATTAAAGTACACACTTAAAAATAAAGGAATCAATGGATTCTTTAGTATAGAAAGGATACTTCAAAAAAGCTGCTGAAAAGGCTTGGCCAACTCATGGGAGATGGTATTTGTCATACCTCCTGTGATGTAGCTGTTAATAGTAGTGGGTTTATTACAGATGAATCAGACACTAATATAAGCATTAAGGGATAACTCTCAGTTGCCTCAGGAGAAAGAAATCAGGTAAAATTCATTGGATTTCCTGATGAGAATTTTTTTTTGTCATAGCTTTGGTGGCAGGATATTGGACAGATTAGCAAGTCCCCCAATAAGTGTAACACACAGTAGAATTTGGGGGTTGTGAGGCTATAGGAAATATTCAGTTCATGGCACATATTATTGAGTATCCTTGCTGATGGAGGTAGTCACCCTTCACTTTGCCATACATGGAAAGTGTCTATGCAGGGGCAGAATGCAATAGATGGTGTTGAGTAATGTTTGTGTAGGTTATGGAGTAAGTTAAACATTACTGTGATGGAACATTATTTTTTTCCCAATCTTGACAATCTAGAGTTACCTGAGAAGAGAGAACAATTGAACATCTGTCTCCAATCACTTAGTCATTAGGTAAGTCTATGGGTTATTTTCTAGTCTAATGATTGATGTGGGAGGGCCCATCACTGTGGCTAAGCTCATAAGTAGTCCTTAATAAATAGGAGCCCTTTAGGTTATATTTTAAAAAAATAGCTGATCGAGCCATGGGAAAAGTGGTGGTTTGAATAATAAATCCCCTATAGACACATATATATGAATATTTCATTACCAGGAAGTGGCAGTGAGTTTAAAGATTAGAAGGAATACGAGAAGGTGTGGCTTCATTGGAGGATAGGTGTGTCAACAAGGATGAGTTTGAGTTTTCAAGAAGCCAATACAATGGCGGAATCTCTCTTTTTGCCTAAGGATCAATAGTTCTCTATTGCTCCAGTGATGGGGTACCTCACGTGATGATTGACCAATCTTCTGAAAATGTAACAAAGCCTCCAATTAAATGCTTTGTTTTCTAATAGTTGCCATAAAAATGGTCAGGTGATTATGTTAGCCTCTATCAGCAGACCTCGGAGACTAGTTTTCTCCTGAGTTTCAGTGTTCAGAGTACTCTCTGCAGGCAAGATCTCCTCTTGCAGAGAAGGGTCCCAGATATCTGGTGTTCGAACCTTTCTCCTGGCAGATGTTGTAATCCACTCACTAGAGGTACTAAGATCCCATGGAGAGTCCTGTGGGGACCTTTGGGGTGTCCACAGACTCTGCCCCCATGGTGCCCGGTGCTGTAATGGATTGGAAGGGACTTGTGACCCTGGTCAGGCCGGTTTATCTGCTTCCCTAATAAATGCAGTCTCAGGTCCTGCATGATAGGATTGGAGCAGAAGTGGTTTTCCATTCACAAAGGTCTTAAGATCTCGTGGACGTTTCTGTGAGGAAGTTGGGGCTGTCCTCAGACTCCGTCCAACAAGTTGCCCAGGTGCTGGCACAGACCAGAGGGACTTGTGACCATTGTCAGGCCAGTTTTTCTGCTTCCCTAATTAATGCAGTCTCAGATCCTGTGAGATTGGATTGGAGCAGAGGTTGTGTTCCATTCACCAGAGGTCTTATGATCCTATTGAGGGTCTTTTGGGGACGTTAAGCGTGTCTGCAGACTCAGAGCACAATATACCTTGTTGCTGGCTTGTCACTCTCTCTCTTATGGTACACTTTCTCTGACTCCTTAAACAGATGTTGTAAAGATAATATTTTCGGACTCTCTAGACACTGTAACCTTTTCCTAATGTAAGAAGGATACTGCCCAATGGAAGCCATGACACCTGTCACCTGCTGGCACGCCGAAGTAGGGTCAAAGGTAGTGTAACACCTCTATACCTTTCAGAGGTACTCTAAAAACACTGCTGGGGGCTCCTTTTTCTCTTGTAGGATCTCTCTTACCTTGGCCAAATTGGTGGGGCACCTGCCAGCTCCTTTCAGTCCTATTATCAGAGCCCAGCAGAAAATTGTAAATTGCTCCATATGGTCAGTCCTGTCAGGACATGTCAGAGGGAAGGCTGCATCCATTTCATTTAGAAGTTTTATGGGTAGTCAATTGGCCCCCAGCATGCTCTTTCTTTCCTCTCAGAATCCTCTCCTTCTCCTCTGTGGTGAAAGAATCTGTAGCTGCTGACAGTCATCCCAACTAGGCTGAAGAGAGAATATGAGAGATTCCATTAGATTAGGAGGCTAGAGGGGTTTTCAAAGAAGGGAGGTGTGATTTGCCTTCCAGTTATAGAGTTCAGAGGAGGAAAAGTGCCATTACTGAAGGGTCAGCAGTTGTCTGGGGCCTGCTGGAAGAGGGTCATAAGTACATAAAGGCAGTGCAATGGTTGAATCTGGTCACTCTGGGCTTCGAGCTCGCTGGCCTTGGGCTTTAGCAACTGGTCCCTCCCCAAATATCTAGTGGCACCCTGTTGAGAGTTCTTGGAGGGGACCAGTTGGGAATATGGGGGTGGGGTGCTATGCCATTTTTGAGGTTCTTCTAACTCTGGATAGATCTTGGGAGAAACCGAGGGCTGCAGTTCAACCTGTGGCAGTTTTAACTTTTTTTTCACCTCTGGGTGGCAGAGGGCCAGGACTGGGGAGCCTGGATTATTCTTTTTAACCCAAGGCTTTAAACAGGATGGGAGAGGGGGGATCCTGTGCTAAATTTTTCTAGATGAGAATGTAGGGCACGTAATCTGGCTGAGAACCTGGTCCCCTCTGTAAAACAACTTTAAGAGCTGAAAACAGAACCAAACAAAGAGTGCCCTCTAGTGGCCAACTATCATCAAAGATGGCCATTCTGTAGATCAGAAAGTTCTCTAAAATCTATTTCAGACATACACAGAGAGAATGTGAGTGTTAGTCTTAATTTCAGTCGAGTGATCAAGGGTCAGTCCAAGGGGCATGTTAATAGTCGGTCCCATCATCAGAGTCACATACAGGGAAAAACATATATACACAAAAAAGATTACAATAACCAAGACCAGGCCCCAATAAGATGGCTGAGAGATCACACACTCACTTGGCACCCAGTAACAGAAACAGACAGCCGAGTGAGCACACTCTCACTTGGCACACTGATAGGAGATCTCCAGGTATCCCTGGAACTCCCTCAGAACTCCTGGGATGTCCCAAAGGGTGGCAGCCGGTTTCTCCTGACATGTCTGTCAGTAACCCTTTTCCATCTGAAAAAGGGAGTTCGTTGCTCTCACGAGCATTTACAACTGCACACGGAGAATAGTGAATTCAAACAGAGCTGGCACAAAAAGATAGAGACAAAGATAGAGGAAAGTTATAGAAAAAGATAGAGACAAAGATACAGACAAAGATAGAATCCTACCTCCAAGCAGGGTCTCTGAGAATTGGGGTAGGCCACAAATCATGGTGGAGAAGCCCCCAAATGTAAGACCTCAGAAGCTGGGCCTCCTCTCAAGTCCTGGAATGAGCTGGCCAGCACCCCAATGACCCAAGAGAAAACCACAACTGACGCAAACTGCAAGAGGTTTTACTATTAGCTGGCTGAGGACAAAGTCACTCTGCCTAGCAGGGCAGGGGAGTTTGACACCGAGCTGTGACAGTAAGGGGCTTTTAACAGCTAGCTGAGGAATTGGGAGGAGTTGGGAGGAGAGTTGGGAGGAGTTGGGAAATGTTTGTAGGGGAGTTCCTCTCTTCCTGGTGTTCTTGTTGAAATTTACAAGGCAGGAGTGGGGCGTGAGTCCTTTCTAAATTTTTATCACCTTGTCCTTGGCACAGGAAGGCAGGCATCTCTGGTTGAAAAGTATAGAAACAAAAAGCCTTTTTGCTGGCTATAGAGAACAAAGAGCTTCTTCCTAGCTGTATTTTCAGAGATCAGGGAAAACAAGCTTGGGGAACGTCTAGGGGATTTACCTTCCTGCGAGATACACTTTAAGTTGGAGTCTCACCATAGGACATTTTTTCTACCACACACAAAATTTTACACAGAAACTTATTTTAATTATTTTTAATAAATATATAATATTTGGTTTGAATCAAATGTCATATCCATATACAATACATGGTAGAATTCCAAAAAAAAACTTGTAATATTTACTTTAAACAATTCATACATTTACACCTCACAGCACTTCTTCATAACTGTACTACCATTGCTGAGATCCTTCTTCTTCGTAAATGGTCCTTCTCTTATTTTTATAATGGTTCTCCTTTTCTTTGTGTGTATATCTGGGAACATCTCATGCAGGTGGTTGTATTGTACTAGTTGCTATATTTTTGTGATCACAAGGTCTAAAGGACCACAATCTGGTCTTGAACTACACATATAAGAGCATCTGACCCTGAATTGCTCTTTTTCCTGAATCTACTTCTCCAGTTAAGTTTTCACAAACACTACTGTTGAAGTACTCTATCAAAATGGGAAAAAATGAAAATATTACACCGTATCTTCGTCTGTTTCTACCTGAGGTGATATATTCTCATCTTTGTCAAATGATGGGCTCTGTACTATATAGACAAAAAAAAATGGAAACATAATATGCGATATTAGTAAAAGGGGATAAAGTATTAATCATTTGAATTTCTCAGGAAATACTGCCCAGGTGAATTTTTGAAACAGCTTTTAGAAATGACATAATTACGTACATGAAATCCGGCATAGGTATAGATGAGAAGTAAGGTTTCCAAATTATAGGGCTATTGAATATTTTTACCAATATTATAGAAAAAAATTCCCTAACTTAAAGAAAGATATGCTCATAAATAAACAAGGAGACTACAGAACGCCAAATTATTTGGACCGGAAAAAAAAATAATTTCTGCCATCATATAATAGTCAAAACACCAAATGCACAAAACAAAGAAAGAATATTAAAAGCAGTAAGGGAAAATGGTCAAGTAATATATAAAGCAAGATCTATCAGGATTACACATAACTTCTCCCCTGAGACTATGAAAGGAGAAAATCTAGGGCAGATGTCATACAGAATGTAAGAGAGCAGAAATGCCAGCCAAGACTACTATATGAAGCAAAACTCTTTTAACATAGCTTGGGAAAACAAGGTATTCTGTGACAAAACAATATTTACACAATATCTTCCAATGCATCCAGCACATCAAACGATAATAAAGGGAAAATTTCAATATAAAGAGGGAAATTACACTCAAGAAAAAAGAAGAAATTAAAGTTGAAGGAAACCTAAAAGAAGATAGCTACATGAACAAAATTCCAACTCTAATAACAAAAATAACAGGAAGCAACAAGAATTTTTCCTTAGTATCTCTTAATATCAGTGGACTCAGTTCACCAGTAAAAAGGCATAGAATAAAAAAAATGGATGTGTAAGCAATATTCAGCATACCAAAAACAAACACCAAGGACAAAGTCAGACATTATCTCAGACTAAAAGGCTGGAAAAGAACTTTCCAAGCAAATGATCCGAAGAAATAAGGTGGAGCAGCCATTCTAATATCAAATAAAATTGACTTTCAACCAAAAGTTATTAAAATAGGCAAGGCGGGAAACGTCATATTCATTAAAGTTAATATTTACCAAGATGGACTCCCAAATCTAAACATTTATACTCCAAATGCAATGACATCCACATTCATAAAAGAAACTTTAGTAAAGCTCAAAACTCACATTGTACCACACACAATAATATTGGAAGACTTCAACACCCCTCCCTCATTAATGGACAGATCCTGGAAACTAAAACTAAAAAGATACACGGTGAAACTTGTAGAATTTATGAATCAAATACGTTTAGTTGATATCTATAGAACATTTTATCCTAAAACAAACGAATGTCCCTTCTTCTCAGGACTTCACGATGCCTTCTCCAAAATTGACCATACACTCAGTCACACAACATGCCTCAACAGATATAAAATTATTGAAATAATTTCCTGCTTCCTATCAGATCACCACAGACTAACTTCAACAATAATATAAATAATTGAAAACCCACATACACGTGGAATGTGTACAACAATCTAGTCAGTGACAAAACAGTCAAGGAAGAAATATAGAACTAAATTAAAGACTTTTCAGAGTTTAATGAAAATGTTGCTACAACATACTGCAAGTTATGGAACACAATGAAAATAGCCCTAAGAGGGACACTCATAGCTCTCTCTGAATGCCTCTAAAAGAAACCGGAGAGAGGATATAGGAGTAGGTTGACATCACACCTTAACACTATTTAACAAAAGGAAGCAAATTCACCCAAAAGGAGTTGAAGTCAGGAAATAATCAAACTCAGTGCTAAAATCAACCAAGTGGAAACAAAGGAACAATACAAAAATAATCAAACAAACTGGGAGCTTGTTCTTTGAGAAAATCAACAAGATAGATAAACCATTAGACAGACTAAATACAGAACACAAGAACAGTATCCAATTTAGCAAAATCAGAAATGAAAAGGGAGAAATAACACCAGAAATTTAGTAAATTTTAAATATCATCAGATCCTACTATTCAAGGCTGTACTCAACAAAACTTGAAAATCTGGATAAAATGGACACTTATTTAGACAGATATCAGGTACCAAATTCAAATCAGGATCAGAGAAACCCTGTAATTACTTCTACCACTGTGAGGAGCCGCCCTCACGGTCACCAATACAAGATGGCGCTGACAACACCATTGTCACCATTGCTCACGGTGAGTACGCTCAGGCGTCAGGGTATCTTTCCATTACCTGAGCCCTGCCTCTCCAATGGCGTCATCAGGCTGATGGTGGGCAGACAATTCTGGTGATTCACGTCTCCATCCGTATTTCTAACCATACTTTGCAACCTATATAAGGGAGGGATTTTCTGCTCTCTGGGTCTCCTGTCTTGAAGCTGTTCATCTATCTCTGGAGATGTATTAAAGCTTTACTGCAGAAAGATCTGAGTGTCCTGCATGTGTTCTTGCTGGCGAGATGGTAGCGCAGGTCATCCGGTGCCATAAACCCAGGATCAACATCACTGGCATTGACGAGAACCCCTGGAGATGGGGTGGATTCAGAACTGCAGGGAAAAGGTAAGTTTGGAGTGGTATGTCTCATCGTGACCCTCTTATCCCTATTGATTTCGGTCTTAATCTAGATGCACCCTAGGAAGGGGCAGTAGAAGCTCTAGTCTTGGTTGCCCTGGCCCTCATTCTGTTTCTTATTCTGTCCATCGAGGCTGGTGCTGAAAAATGAGGTGTTGTCAGTCCGACGTAGATAAGTGGCAACACTGAGGTATCTTCTAAGCCTTCCGTAGATAAGGGAGCAGAGCACTGTGTTTACTTTCGCTTTGCTTAAGGAGTACTATAAATGGGGTGTAGATCAAGAGCAGGGACTCACTCTATCATGGCCTCCTCAAAGTCAGTGATCACTGCATTACAGGCAGGTTGCCTCCAGTACGCTGCAGAACTTTGTTAAGGAAGTGGATCGCATTTCTCCCTGGTATTCTTGTTCGAGGTCTCTAACTGTAGCCTTATGTAGTAAGCTAGGAAGTGACCTTGACCTTAAGCATAAAGAGGGAGACTTACGCCTGGGCACCAAGGCATTTGCAAGCTAATATAAAACTGTCTAGAGGATAAAACCTGCCAAACAGCCAATGTGGAGGGACAGGGAATACTAGAAGAGGTTCAGGACAGTATGTCAGAAACCTAACAGAATGAGAGAATGGGAGCTTGAAAAAAGAAAGACATGTCTAAGAAAAAGGGCCCTCCCAGGGATTCAGAAGGAAGGGGAGAGAGAAAAGAGGGCAGTAAAACTGATCCCTCTACTAAGAAAAAGCCACACATGTAATTCAACATTGCCTTGAAGCTTGGGGACAAACCAAATTTCTTAGAACAGATAATGGACTAGCCTACACCTCTCAAAATTTTCAACAATTCTGTCTACAGAGGAATGTAACTTATTTAACTGGTTTGCCATACAGGGACAAGGCATTGTGGAACGTGCCCACCACACTGTTAAAACTTACCTTATCAAAAAGAAAGGGTGAGTCGATGAGGCTCTTACCCTTAACACTGAGAGTGGACATCTCCATGGTACTCTTTACTCTTAATTTTTTGAATATTGATGAGCAAGGCCACACTGCAACTGATCGTCACTGTTCAGAACCAAACAGATCTAGAGAAATTATCAAATGGAAAGTTGTCTTAACTGGAAAATGTAGAGGCCTGCATCCTATTTTAATAAGATCCAAAGGAGTTATTTGTGTCTTTCCACAGGAAGAAGACAATCCCCTTTGGGTTCCAGAATGCCTCATCTGAAAGATCTCCCCTTCAGAAGATGTGGACAAAAGAGGGAATTCTGGAAACAACGATGGATAATGACCCTTCTACTGGAGATCATGGTTCCTAGTATATCGGGGGAATTGTGTTGGGGTATTATGTCTAACATTCTGTTCATGCCTGTCATGCACATTGCACAAGTTTTTCCACATTTCTTTACTACTGATAGGGAGCTGGGACTTGCCTTTTTACCATTAGATGGACAAATTCAGGTTCTGATGGAAAACAGAACTTCTCCCTCAAAGGAAGCCTGTGCTTTGTAATGATCTCTGACTTGAAAGACCAACGCCAGTGTATATCCTTATAAAATCAATCAGTGGCCTGGTTGAAAGCAGCTGCTTGGGGAACCCACTCTGAAATAATAGCCAATGCCTTGATAATTCAAGGCTGGAGGCCTAGTCATAAATCCAGGAAAGCACTGCCCCAGCAACCCAGAACGGCACCCTTTTGTAAAGGAAGATCCTTAGAGGACTCCATGCTTCCTTGGACTGGGTGCCAGGCCAGAAAAACCTTTTGGGTGGTTGAAGGATTTTTTTTTCCTTTTCCCCACATGTAAGTGTAGAGATTAATGAAATCCGTGCTGGACATGATTTTAACTTCATGGATTCTGATCGGGCAGATGCTAACCCTTTTGATCAATGGTTACTTTGTGGGGTTAATGAGAGCTGTACCGATCTTTCACCTATGGCAACGATTGGAGGTGGATATAGTGAAAAGGTCCAAATGGGTTTTGAGTGGTAGGGCACTTTGAGTGCTGGTTTGGGGTCTTTCGATTGGTCCTCCTCTAATACTAAATATAAATCATTTAAAAGGGTGAATTATACTGTCACCCCGGTTTGTGTTTGACCCCCTTTCTGTGGGTTGTAAGTAATAAAAGTTTAAATAATAATCAATTAGAATTAGATTGCTTGCTTAATGAAAGTTTCTATACCCTGTGTTGGGATGCTACTAAGTATTGCTTTGCTTTGGTTACTCATGTGCCTAGATTTTTTCCAGTTCCTGTGGAAGCATCTAGAATTTAAGCTTATTTAGAGAAAAGAAAGATTTTGGAATCTCTGCTATTATAGTTGGCTTGGTAGCAACAGCAGCAGTAGCTGCCTCTGTCACTGTTTCGACCCTGGCCTTGTCTGCTACGGTTCAGACAACGCAAACTATAAAATGACCTTTAGGCAAGAGTGACATTGGCCCTGAACAGCCAGGCAATGGCCAACTCCCAGATACAGAGAGGCCTCATGTTGGTAAACCAACGGATCGATCTGGTCCAAGAGCAGGTGTATATTCTTTGGCAAATGCCTCAGCTGGGTTGCAAACATAAGCTGCCTAGCGTCTGTATCACCTTACTACAATTTCAGAATTTTACAAGAGCAGCTAACCTGTAAAAGGCTTTGTCTTGTTATTTGTTACAGAATTGGACCATAGAATTTGAACAGACACTCCGGGAGCTGAGGATCACCATCTTATAAGTTGATTCGACATGTCTTGACCTGTCATTGATGGAAGGATTTTCTACCTGAATTTCTGCAGCATTCTCCTACTTCAAGCAATGGGTGGGGGTGGTTTGTTTGGAGTGGCTGTGTACAGTGGAGTACTGCTCCTACTATGGATGATCTGCAAACTTAAATCCCAAACAAGGAGGGACAGGATGGTAGTAACCCAGGCACTTGTTGTTTTGGAGCAGGGTGTTTCCCCCGATATATGAATATTGATGATGCTCAAGCAATAAGGTTGCTGGACATCCAGCTCCACAAAACCCTGAGGCGAGTCTTGCTGCATGGGTTGGAGCGGGTGTGCTTTAACAACCCAGGTGAGTTTTGTGGCTAAGCACTGCACTGGAATGGCGTTGTGGTGTAATTTGAGCTTCTTTCTGGGAGATATGTCATCTTTCAAGAAGGTTGAGTGTCCTAGTGTCCTTCCCCCCAGGAA
Organism: Mus musculus; assembly: GCF_000001635.26. NCBI lineage: Eukaryota > Metazoa > Chordata > Mammalia > Rodentia > Muridae > Mus > Mus musculus. Next base: position 64,932,859 of record NC_000087.7, on the reverse strand, counting down.
AAACGACAGGGGAGCTGACCAAGACCCCTTTGGGTGACGAGCCTGGAAGGAGGTTTTGTGTAAGGCCCCTATGCTTGCACAGTGGGAATTTGACCTCTATCTCCACTCTCCATACTGTGTGGCCTGTTGCTTCTAACATAAAAGAAAAGGGTGAGATGTGAGGAGCCGTCCTCACGGCCACCATTACAAGATGGTGCTCACAACACCATTGTCACTATTGCTCGTGGTGAGTGTGCACAGGCATCGGGATATCTTTCCATTACCTGAGCCCTGTCTCTCCAATGGCGTCATCAGGCTGATGGTGGGCAGAAAATTCCGGTGGTGCAGGTCTCCAACCATACTTCTAACTGTACTTCACAGCCTATATAAGGGAGGGGTTTTCTGCTCTCTGGGTCTCCTGTCCTGAAGCTGATCATCTATCTCTCGAGATGCCTTAAAGCTTTACTGCAGAAGGATCCGAGTGTCCTGTGGGCATTCTTTCTGGCAAGACTGTAGTGTGGGTCATAACACCCCTAAAGAATTAGAAGCAATCGTTAATAGTCTCCCAACCAAAAATAAGCCCAGGGTCTGATGGGTTTAGTTCAGAATTCTATCAGATATTCATGGAGACCTAATACCAATACTCCTCAAACTATTATGCAAAATTAAAAGAGAAGGAACACTATTTAATATGTTCTATGAAGCAAGATTACAACTATACAAAACCTAATGAAGAAAGGAAACTTTATTACAATTTCCATTATGAATATCGATGCAAAAATACTAAATAAAATCCTTTCAAAACGAGTCCGAGAATACATCAAAAGGATAATCCATCATGACCTAGTTGGCCTCCTTCTTATGATTCAGGGAGAGTTTAATATCGAAAACCATCAATTAAATCCATTATAGAAAAAAAAAGAAAACAAAAACAAAAACAAAAAAAACTCAACTACAAAAACCACATGATTATTCGATTAGATGCATAGCAAATAGTTGGATAAATACAATGCCCATTCATAATAAGTCCAGAAAAGACCAAGAATTCAAGGCATACACCTAAAAAAAAAAAAAAAAAAAAAGAAGAAGAAGAAGAAAAGAAAAGAAAAGAAAAGAAAAGAAAAGAAAAGAAAAGAAAAGAAAAGAAAGCCCAGGATTTAACTTTAATCTAAATGGTCAGAAACCAGAAGGAGTCCCACTAAAATCTGGGACTGGACAAGGCTGCCCACTTTCTCCCTACCTATTCAATAGAGTACTTGAAATACTAGCCAGAGCAATTACACACATTAAAAAATAAAAAAAAACAAAAAACCAAAAACCGAAAACAGATGAATACAAATTGGAAAGGAAGAAATCAAAATTTCTCTATTTCCAGAAGATATGATAGCATGTATCTATGAACCCAAAAATTACAACAGAGAAAAGCTAATCCTGATACACATTTTCAGCTTAGGAGCTGAATTTAGAATTAATTTGAACATAACAGTGGAATTTCTCTGCAGAAAAGACAAATAGTATGAGAAAGAAATTAGGGAAAAACATGCTTCATAGTAGTCACAAATAATATAAAATTCCTTGGTGTGACTCTGAGAAAGTGAAATATGTGTATGATAAACACTTCAAGTTTCTTCAAGAAAGAAGTTAAAGAAGATCTCTGAAGATGGTAAAATCTCCCATGCTAATGATTTGGCAGGATTAATATAGTAAAAATGGCTATCTTTCAAAAAGCAATCTGATATGCATTGCAATCACCATCAAAACTCCAACTCATTTCTTCACTGAGTTAGAAAGGGCAATTTGCAAATTCATCTTGAAAAAAAAAAAAACCTACTATATCCAAAACTATACTCAACAATAGAAGAATGTCTTTTGTAATCACCATGCCTGACCTCAAGCTGTACTACAGAACAATTATGATAAAAACTTCATGGTACAGGAATAGTGTTAGACAGGTAGATAAATGGAACAGAACTGAAGTCAGAGAAATGAACCCAAACTCATGAGGTCACTTGATCTTTTACAAAGGAGATAAAACCACCCAGTGGAAAGAAAATGGCATTTTCAAAAAATGGTGCTCGCTCAACTGGCAGTTAGCATATTGAAGAAAGCAAATTGATTTGTTCTCATCTCATTGTACAATGCTCAAGTCTAATTGGATCAAGGAACTGCACATAAAACCAGAGACACTGAAACTTATAGAGGAGAAAGTGTGGAAGAGCCTCGAAGACAAGGTTAAATGGGGAATATTCCTTAACAAAACAGCAATGGCTGTTATTATAAGATTAAAAATAGACAAATGGGACCTCAAAAATTGCAAAACTTCTGTAAGGCAAGGGGCACTATCATTAGAACAAAACGGGGAAAAAGTCTTTATCAATGCTAAATCAGATAAGGGACTAATATTCAATATATACAAAGAACTCAAGAAGCTGGATTCCAGAAAATCAGATAACATTATTTTAAAAAATGGGGATGGTTCTAAACAAAGAATTCCAAATTAAGAAACACTGAATGGCTGAGAAGCACCTCATAAATGTTCAAAATCCTTAATCATCAGGGAACAGAAAGTAAAAATAACCCTAAGATTCCACCTCACAGAGTCAGAATGGCTAAGATCTAAAACTCAGATGACAATAGTTGCTGGTGGGTATGTGGTGAAGAAGGAACACTCCTCCATTGCTTGTGGAATTGCAAGTTGGTACTACCACTCTGGAAAGCAGATGGGGTTTCCTCAGAAAAGTGGTAATAGTTCTACTGAAGATCCAGCAATAGTCCTCCTTGGCATATATCCAGAAGATATTCCAACTTGTAATAAGGATACATGCATCACTATGTTCATAGCATCCTTATTTATAATAGCAAGAAGCTGAAAATAAACCTGATGCCCGTCTTCAGAGGAATGAATACAGAAAATATAGTACATTTACATAATGAAATACTACATTACTATTAAAATCAATGAATTCATGAAATTCTTAGACAAATGGATGGATCTGGATGATATGTTTATTTAAAATAAAGAAGGATCAGAGGTGATGGCCCAGGGGCAAATTCATGTGTGTGTTCATTTACTTACAACACCAGTGCTTAGGATTTTTAGAGGGGCAGAGACAGGAAGATGAATATGACTTCCTGAAAGCCAGCCTCACTATTAGCTCAGCAGGAAACCCTATCAAAAGCAGATAAATTAGGGAGTGAAGGAGCAAATCATACTATGCCCTTCCCTAGCCTCTGAACTTACCTGTACAGATCTGTGTGCAGAAACACATTAATATAATTAAAATATACAAGAGCTTATCTTGCATAGCTTATATGCAGTGTTTTGTTATCTTAGCCTAGAGTCCTGAGGACTTTATATCATTAGAGTTCCTGAAGCAAACTCCCCAGATATAGTGGATGGGTATATCTTGTTACTATGCAAAGAGACCTCAGTTAAATGTGTGTGTCAGTGACTCCAAAACACCTTTCCTTCTCTACCTTCCTTTATATGGCACAGAACGACCTGTAAATAATTAAAATATGAAAACAAAACTTTTTCACGAATTTAGGTTTGTGTTAAAATAATATTTATAACATTTTATTGAATGGAACAGAAATCTTCAGCTCCCAGGAGAAATACAGTGAATCCTGTAGGCTTCTGTTTTGTCCCATTATGAAAAAAATTAATTGCAAATCGACAGTTCCCACACTTTTTCCTAAATCAGGATGAAGGGATATGTTTCCATACAAATAAGTAATGCCAAAGTGATTAATCAAGTAGAAATGTGGCAGGGTTAGGATGCCTTTGGCTGATGTGACAATGATGACTGATTAGTCTCTTGTTATGCAAATAACCCTAACCTCTAAGAAAAGAAAAGTAATGATATAAAATATTCCAAGAAGTGGCATGGAAAATTATTACTTGATTACAATTTCTTTTACATACTTTATTAGTTTGAATAATTGTGGCTCACAGAAGATCAAATATTCAAAGGAGTTAGTTTTCCAGGTGGTGGGACGTTTAGAAAGAATTAGGATTTGTGTTTTCATTAAAAGTGATTTGGCACTGGGCTTGAAATATCAAACACCCTTTGGCATATCAAAAACTCTCTCTCACTCTTTCTTTTTCTCTCTCTCTCTCTCTGTCACTCTCTCTCTCTCATGTTTTAAGCCATCCATCCAGTGGTTGACATCTAGTACTAATCCATCGCATGTTTATTGCACACAGTAAGGCAATCAACATTTATGATATGGATGTGAAATGGTCCTTCTTGCATTTTTTTTTTTTTTTAGTTAACTCAACCTGGGAATATAGAACCTCAGATAAAGAACTGCCTCCATCACATTGGCCAGTTGCCACACCTTTAAGGAAGGATCTTTCTTGGATGGCTGTTGTTGAAGGGTCTAGCCCACTATGGGTAGTGTCATCATCTATGAAAAGGATATGCAAAGTGTGGTGGTGACCGTGGAAGGGCCAGAAATTGATGTTTCTGGAAGAACTGAAGATCTATATGGCATGAAAAATTAAAGTGCCCGCTAATTTGTAAGTAAATTCCATACTTACCAGCGTTCAATATTTTGTCTACCCATATTTCAAAAGTAAAATTATCAAATATATTTCACCCTGTTTTACTGCATTTAATCTATGAAATTACTTGTAACCAGAAATACTGAAAAAATTTAAAGGCCTTTAAAACATGACTGGTTGATATTGGGTTTGTTTAACTTTATCACAACTTTGAAGGCAGGACCAAGAGCTAGATTGTCTTCTCATTTTACAAAGAATCCATGATTCAAGGTTGCAACTGGCTTCAATACAAGGTACTTAACACTGTAAAATTTCTGCTTTGTTTGAATAAAATAATAATTACTCTAACTTTCGTTTTCATAAACAGAATTTTGATGTGCTATCCAGTGTGCTGCCTCAAAGAGTCTGGCACCATTTCTGACACTATGAACAGTTGAAAGATAACCAGGGAATGTTTGGAACAGGGAAAATAACCACCAAGGATGTTGGTGAATCAGAAACTGAAGGCTTTCACAGGAGGAAAATAATAACAAAAGCAAAACAAAGCAATCAACAAACAAATAAACAGAAACCCAACCACCAAAAAAATAAAAACAATACAAGAGTGATTTACTTGGGCAGAATGTGACTCAGGTCATCAGGACATTTCTGCAGGGATTTCATTTTGGATTTCAAGGAGGCCATATGAAAAGGTAAAGCCTAGATGGTTAATGTTTCTGAGTGTAATTAGGGAAGGAACCAGCATGAGTGGGGTCTATGATGCAAGCTGAACTAGGTGATGTCACAGAGCACTGGTCATAGATTGCACATCTATTCCACTTAGAGACACTAGAATCCCTAGAAGGTGTGTCCACTATTTTCCCAGTGGTGTGTGAAAGGCAGGCCAGCTCCTGAACCCCAACTTGTTCCTCAAGCTTTTGTGCCCTGGTCTGTATCAAAAGACAGAATCTTGACGACTAAGACATTTTCTTTGGGTAAGTACATTTATGAAGTAACTGGGACCATCATAGCTATAGAAAGCTGAAAGTTTTCCCTCCCACACTGAGTAACTGTACATTCTAAATTCTCCCATGTTTGGGGCCAGGGGCATGGCTGATCCAGTTTAGTTGATCTCCTGAATTTATTATCCTTGCTAACGATATCTCCTTCAAAATTCCATCAAAATGCCAAAGCTCTTCTTTGTCCGTATGTATTTTAGAAAATGTTACTTCTAAATGGCTGATATTGGGCCTGGAGCGATGGCTCAGCAGTTAGGAGCACTGACTGCTCTTCCAGAGGTCATGAGTTCAAATCCCAGCAACCACATGGTGGCTCACAACCATACTAATGAGATCTGACACCCTCTTCTGGAATGTCTGAGGACAGCTACAGTGTATTTAGATACAATAATAAAAGAAATCTTAAAAAAAAATGGCTGATATTGCCTGGACTTGTTGAGGCCGGAGTTGCAGTGGCATATAATCACCAAATAATCCTGAGTCTGGGTCAGGTAACACAATACAGAAGGCCAGTGTTGTGCTGTGTCCCTGGGATATTTGTGAATATTGCCACCTATTTGACAGCTTGCAGGTACAAGAGAGGGTAGGTAACAACTCTGGCTCATTTTCTTTATTCTGTTCTCTCCTTGATCATTTTGGGTAAAAGGCATACCAACTTCCACATTGACATAGACATGCAAGGAGATGTTCCTCAGAAGAGGCAAATTAGCTCAGGGCTGAAGACATATTCATCTGAGTATGTTATTCTGAGCTGTGGAGAATTACTTGTTAATTTCCCTTTGATAATTTCCTTGTTTCCCTTATTTATTTGTTTGTTGTTGTTGTTGTTGTTTTGTTTGTTTGTTTTTTCTTTGGATGAGTGTTTAATTTTACTTTGAGTGTTTTTGTGTGTAGCTTTGACTGTTAGGAAAATCACTTTGTAGAATAGACTAGCCTTTATCTCACTAAGTTTTGCCTCCCTCTGCCTCTTGAGTACTAGGATTAAAGACTTGGGTTACTACCATCTCCTATTAACTTCTGATTTGATTGTTTGTTTTGTTTTGTTTTGTTTGTTTTTCTTTTTTGTTTTTTGTTTGTTTTGTTTTGTTTTTGTTGGTTTTTTGTTTTAGTTGTTAATGTTGTAGCTGATTTGCAGACATTTTTCCTTTGTCTACCACTGGCTGCCCTGGAACTCACTTTGTAGACCAGGCTGGTCTCTAAGTCAGAAATCTGCCTGACCCTGCCTTCTAAAAGCTGAGATTAAATGAGTGTGCCACCATAGCTAGATTATGATCTACTTATTTTGATCAAATTAAGTTTAGAAGCCCAAACATGTTTAGCATAGCCTTCTTGACCTGCTCAAAATTTCCATTAGAGAAGAGCCTTGGTCCAGCATTCTCTCCAACCCTACACCCATTGCCTTTTAGTAACTCATATATATGACAGTAGCAACAGCATTGTGTCTGGTTTAAACAGGCAATATCTTCAATCCAAGGCAATGGGCAAGTATATTTGAACACAGAATGATAGCCACAAGACATCTGCCTGGGTTTGGTATGGTATACCACAGCAAGGCTACAGCCATGTAGAAGAAAATACCTTTGAAGAGGCTTAGCATGTCCTCCCTCATGAAGAAGAGGAGGAGGAAGTCTTCTTCCAACACCCTGAGGAATATTGTCGGCTGTAGAATTTCTCATTGTTGGAAGGAAGGTAATGAGCCTGTCACCCAATGGAAGGCCATAGTTCTAGGTCAACTGCCAACAAACCCTTCTCTTTACTTGGTGAAGTATGATGGAATTGACGGCATCTATGGACAGGAGCTCTACAGTGATGACAGGATTTTAAACCTTAAGGTTTTGCCTCCCATAGTAGTATTTCCTCAGGTGAGGGATGCCCAACTTGCCAGAGCCCTGGTTGGCAGAGCGGTACAACAAAAATTTGAGAGGAAAGATGGCTCTGAGGTCAACTGGAGGGGGGTGGTGCTAGCCCAGGTGCCAATCATGAAGGATTTGTTTTACATTACCTACAAGAAGGATCCAGCTCTCTATGCTTATCAGCTCCTGGATGACTACAAGGAAGGTAACCTCCACATGATTCCAGACACTCCTCCGGCTGAGGAGAGATCAGGAGGTGACAGTGATGTGTTGATAGGTAACTGGGTGCAGTACACCAGAAAAGATGGTTCTAAAAAGTTCGGAAAGGTTGTTTACCAAGTTCTAGACAATCCTTCCGTGTTCTTTATCAAGTTTCATGGTGACATCCATATCTATGTCTATACTATGGTGCCAAAGATTCTTGAAGTTGAAAAATCATAAAGTACAGAAATGTAAACATATAGGACTGGAAGAAAAAAAAAGTTTTTTTTTTCCTGTGTTAGCTATATAAGGGTCTTTGACAATCCCAGTATCTTTGCCAATAAAATGTATTTTGTTCTAAAAATGTAAATGTGTGACATGACATGCTGTGAGTGAACAATTTGCTGGAAGAGATGGCCTACAGTGGAAGGAACATCAAATGAAGATGAAAGTTTCATTTCAGGCGGTGAACAGTACATACACCTAAAATCATACATGCTAAAATGAACAGCTTCTCTGGTCTGCATGAAGAATAAGGAAATGGAGATGGAACTTGGAGGAGCAGGGATGGCAGAAAAAGATGGATGTTTAGGAAGTAGGGGAGAAGGACAGGACATAGGTACAACCTCTGATGTGAAGACTGAAGGAGAAACAAAAATTTTGGGAAAGTGGGACATTTAAAAGAAATGTGGCCTTGTTGCACAAGGTGAAACCCAGAAAACTGATTGAAATAGACTCAGAAATCAGAGAAAATCAGGTTTTCTTTGAATAATGACACTTAAAGAAACCTGTCTCACATTTTAAGATTTATTATCTTTACTTATGTGGGTGGGGATATGGCATGTGCTTTTGAGTACAGGTGAACACAGAGACATGCGTTGTCAGGTCCTCTGGAGCTGCCATTAAAGGTGATTATTTGCCATTGGATATGAAATCAAGAAACCAAATCCATTTTTCTTGTGGTGCAAAAGTGCTTGCTACCATTGATTCATCTCTCTAATCCCACAAAGATATCTTTTTTAAGAAATCCAAAATTCACATGCATAAAACAGACCAGATTGAAGATAAGAAAGTTCTAATTGATGGTGACCATTAAAAGTAATAAGGGACACACAAAGAGTAGAGGACACTGAGAGACAAATGAATTCTAAGTTGGAGTTCTCAAAAAGTTAAGCTGGAGTCACAGAAAGAAGAGAAATTTTAAGGAAATAGTCAAACATGGGCCATATCCACATTGGCTTCTTTGTTTTCTTAACAAATAGCCAGCCTGTCATTACAGATGGGTGTGTTTGTGTGTGTGTGTGTGTGTGTGTGTGTGTGTGTGTGTGTGTGTGTGTGTGTGTGTGTTTGTGAGTGTGTGTGTGTGTCCATTTTTACACAGGCAATCTAGACTAGTGAATGTTTATATTTATGAGACTCCCTAAATCATCACAGAAACCTTGATTTTGTGTAATCAGTTCCAAAAGTAAAGTAAAACAGAAAATGAATATGCTGTGAGATAATTTTGGGTTGGAATGGATCCTGAGTTCCTTCCGTGAGCACTCTTTCCCTGTGATGAATCCTGTGATCTTTTGCAGGTCTCCAATGAGATCCCCAGATAACCATAAAAAGCCCCACAGTGGCCTGTTCCACCTAGCTCTCCTCTAAACACATGACCCCCTACATACCTATGTATAACTTCAGCCTGTCTATAGCCTGGAAATTCTAGTCTTTTACTTATATGTGACCTCATTCTCAGAAAACACTGAAGGTGTAACCAATGCATATATGCTTACCTCTTTTCTACGCCAGTTGACATGGGTTTCAAATGTTATGAGTTTGCCCACTTTGTGGGTCACTTCCTGAGGAGCCCGTGTACTTCATGGAGGTCTGCCTGGGTTCCATCTATACTCTGAGAGGTTTTTTTTTTTTTTTTTTTTTTTTTTTCTTTTTTGAGGCAGGAATGCCATGGACTCAGTCATTACAATTTTCCTCTCTAGAATAAGTTTGTATGCTTCAGCATTTGATAATAATCTCTATTGTTGATTAATTTTAATATCTGGGATAGTTTCTGCAGTAACTGATTCTCTTAGGGATTAGTTGCTGTGAAAAGACACCATGTCAAAGGCCACTCATAAGAGACAACATTTCATTAGGGCTTTTCTACATTTCATTACACGTTCAGAGATTTACTCCACGATCATCAAGGCAGAAAATATGGCACTGTCTAGGCAGACATGGTGGTGGAGAGGAAGTTTAGAATTATGCATCTTCATCCAAATGCTTCCAGGAAAAACTATGTATTCTGTATGCAGGGAGGGTCTCTTCCACACTGGTAGAGCTTTAAAGCCCCAAAATGATATGCTTCCTCCAGCAAGGCCCGACCTATTCCTACAAGGCCACACCTCCTCATAGACATAATACATTTAGAATGCCACACTGGTTTCATAACAATTGACAAGATCTAGGTTCTTCAAAGAGGAGGAGCCTCAGTTGAGAAGATGCCTCCACAAGATCCAGCTGTTAGGAAATTTCATAATTGGTGGGAGAGCACCCACTCCATTGTGGGTGTTGACATCCTTGTATTAGTAGTCCTGGGTTCTTTAAGAAAGCAAGCTAAGCAAGACTAGAGGAGCAAGACAATAAGCATCACCACACCATAGCCTCTGAATAAGCTCCTGGCTCCAGGATCCTTTGTTGTTTCAGTTTCTGTCCCAACTTCTTTGATAATTAACAACAATGTGGAAGTATAAGCTGAATAAAACCTTTGCTATGGAATTTGCTCTTTGGACATGGTGGATCCTTACAACAATAAACATAGTAAGACTTTCATCGGAAAAATGTCTAACAGTGCCAATGCCACTTATCTTAAAACCACAAATAATAATGTGTAGACATTTTATTTTATTTAAAGGTAAGATATACTCGTGTACCTACCTGAGATGTAAATGTTCTAGTTTGCTTCTTTCTCACTATGTAGAATACTACAATCAAAAATTACTTGGAAATAGAAGGGTTATAGTCTATCACCGAGGAAGACAAAACAGGAAGTTGTATCAGTAACAGCAAAAAACTGCTTATTGGCTTGCCACTGTCTTAGTCACTCTTTTATTGATGTGAAGAGATACCATGGATAAGGCAACTATTAGAAAACAAAACATTTAACTAGAGGCTTGCTTACATATTCAGAAGTTTGGTCATTCACCAAGGGAGGGATCCCAACACTGGAGCAATAGAGAACTATTGATCCTTAAGCAAAGAGAGAGATTCTGCCATTGCTTTGGCTTCTTGAAAACTCAAACCCATCCTTGTTGACACACCCACTTCCTCCAATAAAGCCACACCTTCTCTTATTCCTTCTAATCTTTAAACTCACTGCCACTTCCCAGTGACTAAGTATTCATATATATGTGTCTATAGAGAACTTTCTTATTCAAACTACCAATTTTCTATGGCTTGATCAGCCTTTATTATTTTAGTACAGTCTAAAAGGCTCCCAATTAAAATGACTACTGTTGAGCTTAGCCACAGTGGTGGGCCCTCCCACATCAATCATTACCCAAGAAAATATCCTATAGACTTACCTAATAACCAAGTGAATAGAGACAGATCTTCAATTGCTCTCTCTGATCAGGTATCCGTTGATTGTCAAGATTGGGAAAAAATAAAGTCCCATCACAGGAATATTTTACTGACTCCACAACCTACCCAAACATTACTGAACAGCATTTCCTCCTCTCTGCCCCTTCATAGACCCACTTCCATGCATGGCATAAGTGAAGGATAACTTCTTTCATCAGCATTGATACTCAATAATAGGTGAAATGATGTGAATATGTCCTATAGCCACACAACCCCCCACATTCTACTGTGTGTTACACTTACTGGGGTACAACCCAATCTGTCCAATTTTCTGCCAACTCAGCTAGGAGAAAAAAAATCTCCTCATCAATAGATCCAATGAATTTTACCTGATTTCTTTCTCCTGGGGCAACTCAGTGTTATCCCTTCATGCATATATTGGTGTCTTATTCATCTGTACTAAAACCACTACTATTAATAGATACATCACAGGAGATATGACAAATATCAACTCCCATGAGCAGCTGCACAGTTGGCCAAGCCTTTTCAGTGCTTTTTTGAAGTTTCCTTTGTATACTAAAAAGTCAATTGATTTCTTTAAGTGTATAATTTAATGATTCTAACACATTTTCACCTCCATTCCATTTTCCCCTCATTTTCTGCTTCTTCATATGATATTGCAATCTATTAAAATACAGTACTGAAGGCAGAGGGAGGATCAGTGTGGGAAGCTGCAAAGTTCTTTATTTCTAAAACAACAGATACACTGTCTGAATATTCCAGATACAACTTTTTGGTAACTTTGGGTCTACTGTTAGCATGAAATTTCTAGAAAAAAAAAACTTAAGAATTAAGCCATGGTTCCTCTGGACCAGAGAGTTCAGTATCACTAATGAGTCATATTCATGTCAATCATTTTCATCACTGTTACAAGATGCCTAGCAATAAGTAAAACAGGTCCATGGTCACAAGAGTATGAAAGGGGCATGAATGAGCACAATTGTCCAACTTATTGGCAGCCAGTAAACATCAACACAGGAAGCGACCAAATACAATAAACACCTTCCAAGACATGTTCCCAATGACCATGTTCCTTTACAAGTTTCTCACCCCTTCCATGCACACCCATCAATCAACGCATAGATTAAAGGCCTCAGGGTCCAATCACTTTTCAGATTGTATATATTGTTCTACCTTTGAACATTGTACTTCGGAACAAAACCTTCATCAAAGACCCAGGACAGACATTTCAAACCCATTTCACCACAGCATTCTTTATGCTACACAAAGTGATAGGATCTATCTGTCTCTTTAAGGGTATCTCTATCAAGCAGTTCCAAAAGGAAAATGTCCAGGTAAACAGCATCAGCACCTCCAGGAGCTTTTATAAATGTGAGTTCAAGAAGAGCGAAATTGCAATGCAATTTAAGGGTCTTTGTCCCCCAACTCTGCATCTTAAAACCATAGGGTGAACACAGAAATGTAGGTCAAAAGTGTAAATTGCACCTATACTACAACTAATTGGGATGATTTCTAGCCATCTCTACTTTCTGTCTGTTACGGAGTCCACCATGTCTGCCTCAAGGCATATTGCCTAGTGTTAAATAGTGCCAGCAGTTGATTGCAAACAACACTATGTGTTGACTTGCATGTAAAATGAGACATATATAATATAGACATATTTGTACATACACACATACTCACAGAAAGAGGCAAGCAGTAGAGGAGCTTTGTCTTAGGAACTCTCACGGAAGAGATGGTAGAAATCTTGTAAGGCAGAGAGGTCACTGAGACACTGTATGTCTCTATCTGCACAAAATCAGGCCAGTCTGCCTTGCATCCCTAAGTGGTATGGTATCACTATCCATCATCCCCATCTGCGAATATATGGACTATTGATGAAGGATGGAGAATCAGTTTTCATCAAAGGTAAGGCTTTTGTATGTGATAGGTTTGCCATGCTCTACTGGTTTCCACATGTCCAAGAGTTTAGGGGCAACACAATTGATTTGAATTGGGTTGTATCAAAGGGGAGAAAAGTAGACTTGAACTTGGGAGGAGGATTAAGGTGGGAATGGGTCTGGTTTTAGTCTGGGAGGAGTTATCAAGAGAATTGGAAAGTGAATTCCATCAAAAAAAATTGTATGAAGTTCTCAAGGAATTAATTAATGTAGTTCTTAATATACAATGTCTGTACTGAACATATACAGATCACTTATATTTCAATCTCCTAAATAGCAACTCATTTTGTAGCACTTACATTACATTAAGTGCAAAAGTAATCCAGAGATTATTTAAAATAAAGAAGGATCAGGGGATATGGCCCAGAGACAATGCCATGTGTGTGTTCAAACATTCACCTACAACACCAGTGCTTATGATTTTGGGAGGGGCAGAGACAGGAAGATGATTGTGGCTTTCTGAAAGCCAGCTCAGCAAGAAACCCAGTCACAAGGAGATAAGTTATGTAGGAAAAGAGTAGATCACACTATACCCTTAACTAGCCTCTGAACTTACCTGTACAGTTCTCTATGCAGACTCACATAAATATGATTAAAATATGCAAGAGGTTATTTTGCATAGCTTATATTCAAAAGCAATGTTGTTTTAGACTAGAAACCTGAGGACTTTATATCATTATAGTTCCTGGAGCAAACTCCCAAGATATAGATGATGGGTATATCTTCTTACTGTGCAAAGGAAACCTCAGTTAAGTGTGTGTGTCAGTGACTCCAAACAGCTTTCCTCCTCTATGTTACTTTATATAGCATAGAATGATCTGTAAATAATGAAAATATGAAAACAAAGCTTTTTTGAGATTTTAGGCTTGTGTTAAAATCATATTTATAACATTGTATTAAATGGAAGTGAAATCTTCAGCTCTCAGGAACAATACAGTCAATGCTGTAGGCTTCTGTTTTGTCCCATTGTGAACAAAATTAATTGCACATCAACAGGTCCCACACTTTTAACTAAATCAGGGAGAAGGGCTATGTTTCCGTACAAATAAGTAATGTCAATGTGATTATTCAAGTAGAAATCTGGCAGGGTTAGGATGCGTTTGGCTTATGTGATAGTGATGACTGATTAGTCTCTTGTTATTCAAATAACCCTTACCTCTGAGAAAAGACAAGTAATGATATAAGATATACTACAAAGTGACATGGACACTTATTACTAGATTTCATTTTCCTTTACATACTTTAGTTGTTTGAAAAATTGTGGTCCACAGAAGCTCAAATATTCAAAGGTGTTAGTTTTCCAGGTGGTGAGATGTTAAGAAAGAATTAGGATTTGTATTTTTATTAAAGGAGATTTGTCACTATTCTTTGAAATATCAAAAATCCATCAGGCTCTCTCTCTCTCATTCTTACTCTCTCCTCATTCTCTCTGTCTCTGTCTCTTTGTCTCTGTCTCTGTCTCTATCTCTGTCGCTCTCTCTCTCTTTCATTCTCTGTCTTTCTCTGTCTCTGTTTGTTGTCTGTAGTATTGCTTGTGAGCTCTCAGCTACTGCTCTACACATGTGTGCCTGCGTGTTGCCATGGTGTTTACCATGATGTCCTGGAGTCACCTTCTGAAACTGTAAGACCACAATTAAATATTTCATCTTATAATTTGGTGTGGTCATGATGTCTCACATCATTAGAACAGTAACCAAGACATCCATATTCCAGTTAATTTTTTCAATCGTTCTGTATTTATTTCATTAAAGTTACCTTTTGTCCATTGAAAAGTTTTAAGAATACTTTTAAAGATCCTGAACAAATAGTGCCAGTAGGAGTGGCACTGTTAGGAGGTGTGGCCTTGTTGAAGTATGTGTGACCCTGTTGGAGTAGATGTGGCCTTGTTGGAGGAAATGTAATACTGTGCTTGTGGACTTTGAGGTCCGTTATGCTTAAGCTGTCCCCAGTGTGACACACAGTCTCCATCTTCTACCTGTGTATCAAGATGTAAAACTCTCAGCTCCTTCTCTAGCATTGTGTCTGTCAGAATGCTTCCATATTTCCAGTCATGATAATAATGGAGTAAACCTCTGAAAACAAGTTACAAAGTGTTCAAGAGTTACTGTGATCCTGGAGACTCTTCATGGCAATAAAACCCAAACTAACACAAACACAAACATTCAAAAACACATTTGATATTTTGACTATTCTTGGCCTAGGGAGTGGCACTACTGGGAGCTAATAACCTTGTTGAAGTAAGTTTGGCCTTGTTGAAAGAAATTTATCTTTGTGAACATGGACTTTAATGCCCTCTGCCCAGCTGCCTGAAAGCTAATCATTTCCTAGCACCCTTCAGATGAAGATGTAGAACTCTCAGCTCCAAATGCACGTGCCTGCCAGGATCCTGCCATATTCCTACCTTGATGATAATGGACTGAATTTCTGAACCTGTAAGCCAGGGTAAATTGAAAAGTGTCTCTGCTGATAGTTGGTTGCTATTCCAGAAAGACCAAAAGTTATGACGTACCATCCAGAGTCTGAGAATACATTGGTTTAGCTTCTAGCATTTGACAGAAAACAGAATTAACAAGACAATGAGAATATAAAACTTCGTATTTCATACTTAGAGACACATGGGTTATAGATCTGCGGAACTCAAGGTTTTATGGGTGGTATGGTAGGGTGATTAGTGTCTGTATATGAGTGCAGTGTCTGTTCCCAAGTCTGATGTCACACATACACATATGTTCAGTAATGAGTAGAATATCTTCAACACTTGCTCTCTTAGAGTGAAACCCTCTCACCATTTTGACTAGTTTGACTGTCCAATACACTATTGGGATATCTACCTGTCTCCACCCCACAGTGTTGCAGATATGAATAGACATGCCTGGAATTTTACAGAGGTGCTGAGAATACATGAACTCCACTGAGCCATCTTCTCAGCCCCCAGCAGGGTATTGTTTATTGAAATCAATGATCATATCAGTAGAGAAATGAAAACCAACATGACCCTGATATTTTATCTTACCTCCACCTTACACCAACTAAATGAATTTTAAATATAAATTTAATTTATGTCCAAATGAATCCAGATTACATTCTAATGAAAGATAAAATTGGAGTGTATCCAGATGAAAGCTATGTTAGTATATTTTTGGCCATTTATATGGAGAATAACCTATATTTTCGGTACACTAGGAGAGCAAATGCATGTAAATGAGTTCAACCAAAGAAAATCTTTGTTCCAGTGAATTTCTTTGTAAAATAACGTTGAAAATCATGCCATTTCAGTTATATATATTTAATTTTTTTGAGTATGTTATTATGGGAACATGTGAGTTTTCTTGGATTCCGATTGCAGAATTAGAATATAGGGGACCTGATTATGTGGCACTATTATTTTTTATTAATTAGTTCATTCATTGTCCACCTTCCTACTGTTCCACATCCCATATCTACTGCCCATCCCCTGTCTCCAAGGGCAAGTCCCCATCCTACCGGATCTCTAAACACCTTGATGTCTCTAGTTTGTTGAGAATTTGGTACATCATTTCTGATTGAATAAAGATCAAGCAGATTTTTTTCTGTGTATGTTTTAGAGACCTTCTGATAGTTCATATATGCTGCCTGTTTGGTTGTCTAGCATTTGGGAGAATTCTAGGTCCATAGTATTTGAGACAACTGGTCCTGTCAGCCTCCTTCAGTCTTTCTCAAATTAAACCAATGGTTCTGCAGATTCTGTCCATTGGTTGTTTGCATACATCTGCATCTAACTGTTTCAACTGCTCATTATTTGTTCATAAGTACAGTCATCCTAGCATTAATATTACAAGTATCTGAATTCAGAAACATACAGAGGCTGTGTACTGCAAGCAGGTCTTCTGCAAAAGCAATATATAATATAAGAACTAAAATTGATATCAGTGCTCTACAATATTCTATTCTATGTGATGAAATATCTCTCTCTCTCTTTCTCTCTCTCTCTCAATATATATATTCCTCTAACACTTAGTATGAATAAAGATTCTCTTATATTCTCTCCTACAAAGGGGATGATATTGGCATGTCATCTGCAACATTCATTCACTTTCCTACACAGTTTGTGCTTTCTCTTAGCAATCAACTAATATCTAAATCACACATGCACTCAGATTACAAAGTAAGGTATCTGAGCTCATGCAAACTGTTATTCTGAGTCAGAGTAGGGGGAGGACAATTCCAAACTGTAGTTACATCCAAGAGCATGGACTTTAACAACTTGTGAATCAGTAGAAGAAAAGACAATGTATAGACAGGGTTGTTTCTTTTGGTTTGGTTTGGTTTAGCTTTGCTTATTTCAGTTACCCACAATCATTATAAGAAACACAGAGAAACACAGATTAATGCCTGTATCTTGAACTGAATGCAAACAGGGGCCTTAGAACCAACATTTTATTTCTGTTACAATATACAATATATATTTTTAGAGATTTTTTTTATTTATTAGCTATTATACCCACTGCAACAAGTTTAAGAAATATTCCTAGTGACCCAAATAGCAGCTTTATGATTCAGATGCAGATATTTTCACCCAATCAATGGATTGAAGCATCTGACCCCTGTTGTTGAATTAATGAGGTCAAAGATATTAAAGAAGAGGGCATCCCTGTGGTAGGATACCTGTCTCAATTGAAGTGTTCCCCCAAGATGTCTGAAATTGTGGCCCAACAAAGAGACAGAATACACCTGCTGATATGAGGCCTCCAACACACATACAGGAGAGGATTCCTGGGAGGAGAACTCTACAATTCCACTCTCCCCACTGGAGGGCATTTCATCTAATGTTTTTTTTTTTTTTTAATTCCTGAGAGTCTCTCACATCCCAGGTCTCTGGTATACTCTAGAGCGTTTTCTCATTTCCTCCTTCACAAAGTTGCCTGTTTCCATTCTTTTCGCTGGTCTTCATCAATTCAGTCCTGTTTCCCACAACCACAGTACCTGATAAAATTCCTCTATTCTCCTTCTTGTCCCATTTCCCACCCAGGTCTCTCCCTTCTCCTATCTGTATTGATTTTTTAACCTTCTTATCATTTCTAATTATGTTTATGACTAAAAAAATAATTGAAGTTTATTTTTTTGATTCATTATCTTATTAGTTTCCAAAGGGATGATATACAAATACCAAAGGTACATTGGTTTAATTTTATTTCATTTCATTTGATTTTTGAGATAGGCAGTTAGTATGTTTTGTATTCTCCAGGAAGGTCTAGAGTGTTGAGGTTCAGCATTCCATGCTAGTACCATTACAGGTATGTAAAAACTTACCTGGCTTTAATTGCTTATAATAAAATAGTCCCAAAATATCTATAAACACTATAAAATAAACACCTTCCAGTCTGAGAGATGAAAATATTTCCTGTTCATTTACAAACCTCATTGAGAGAAAGTATATTTGTTTCTTGAAACAAACTAAACTGCAAACTGAGTGCCATGATTAGCCCCCTCTCTGGTTTCCAGGCTCAGCCGCTTCTCTCTGTTACCATTATTATTGATGCTCTCGAACAGGGGAATGCCAGGCCTACGACATGAGAGTGAGTGGGTAAGGGGAAGGGTTGGGGGAACATACAGGGGAATTTTGGGATAGCATTTGAAATCTAAATGAAGAAAACATCTAATTGAAAAAAACAACTTAAGTGTATTCACATATGTACACAGGGACATGTGGCACATATGTACATAATTTAAAATTATCATTCCTTTTCAATACTGTGTTTTTCATTTATTTTATTATTATTATTAATATATATGGCAATTCTGAAACTTACTTTGTAGACTAGAATGTCCTCAAACTGAGATTTGCCTACCTCTGCCTTCCAAAAACTGAGATAAAAGGTGTGTGCCACCACCACCTGGCTTCCGAAATATTTTTTACTTAGTGGGAGATGTCCATTATTTTGTTCCTGTTAGGATATATCAAAATCATCAAGATGTCATTTTTCCTTAATCAATTTATGAGATTAAATCAATCCCTGTAAAAATATTTCAGGTACTTTTGGAGACAGGTAAGTTTACAAGAAACATCATTTAAAAAATATTTTATTTCTGGAGCCAAAACCTTGAGTAGACCTTGCATGCAAACTCTGTAGCTAGCCTTATAACACCCGGAGGCAACTCCACTGCCAATCATCTAACATTCATAGGATCCGATGATCAGACAAGAGGAAGACACAACATCATTCCCCAACACCTGGAGTAGAGGGTACCAGAAAGACACAGGCATGCAGGAACTCCACCAGACCAGTGGTATGGATTGCATCCATTCTGTCTGGGACAGGGCCCTGAGCAGTCCTTGGATGCAAACTCAGCAGCCAGCCCCATAACACCCAGAGGAAGCTCCACTACCTGAAGATCTAATATGGCCAGGGTCAGAGGATCCCAGGATCCTAGGAGCTTAGTCACACCAGGATCTCAAGGTTCCAAGGGCAGCTTGACTCCCAGGATGTCAGACACACCCAGCATCTCATAATCACAGTATACCGTAATAACAGGATCACAGAGACAGCTAGACTTTGAAGAGTTATGACACAACCAATATCACAGGAAGGACAGTCTGATGTAGCCAGGGCATGTAGCACTTGAGATATCCAGATGGTGAGAGGCAAGGATAAGTTAATAAACAAGAGAAATCAAAGTTATTTGGAATAATCAGCACCCAACACTTGCACCATATCAAGTGGAACCCCAACACACCCTAAAAGTAAGACATGGATCTAAAGTCACTTCTCATAGTGATGATGAAGGACTTTAAGAAGGACATTAGTAACTCTCTTAACAAAATGCAGGAGAACACAGATAAACATGTAGAAGTCCTTAAAGAGGATACACAAAAATCTGTTAAATAGATTCAGGAAAACACAATCAAACAGGTGAAGGAGCAGAACAAAACCATTCATAATCTAAAAATGGAAATAGAAACAATTGACAATTCTCACTCAGGCCATGAAGCTATGGAATATTCCCATTTACTGAGATCCAGAGGAGTAGCCATTTGGAAGATTGTGTCCCTAAATGTGAAGGTTGTGCTGAAACTCTTATGAAAATTGAGAACAATTTTAAATATGAAAGAAAAAACACACATTAAAAATTCATGTAGGCAAAATTGACAGCCTTCTATATGTCACAAAACACACAAGCAGAGATTACAATTACAATAATTATTTTTATATCAAGGGGTCAAAACTCCTGATACAATCAATGTCCAAGAAGAGATATTTAGAGCACACACTCACCGGGGACAAACTGTCATGACTGGGACAGCATGGCAGGAAACAAAATGTTGATCTGTTTCATTGAGGGCCAGCATGGGGCCTTCTTACACTTTTGTGGAATAAGCAGCCAAGAGTTAGGTCAGAAATAGCCAGCGCCCTCAATTATGCCAAAGTAACCTATTTCTGCTAGGGAACAGTCCCAAATGTTCCACAAACTTGCTAGACTGTTCCACTAGTTTGAGACACCTGAGACTGTGGGAAAATTTCACACCCAATCTTAATGAAACTGAACCAGGCATGTGTAAAATACTTTTTGAAAATAGTTTCATTTCAATTCAGGAAAAAGGACAGAGAGCCCTGCTTTGTAATGGATGGAGTTAGTCTTTAGCTTCCATTGTGCACCCTAAATGAAACATAGTGTAAACGAAGCAGTTTTTTCTATGCAGCAAGTAAAGAGTGAAAACAACACACTAATGGAGATAAAATGCAAAGAACCGGGATATATAGTAACAATTCCAATTGTAAGTGTGAAAAAACAAATATACATATATGTGAGTTGTGCTTGTTATTTTCCTACTGGTTTGATTGTACAGGATAAAAAAACAATAGTCTGTCCGTATTGGCCACAGTTTCATTCATCATTGTGTTAGTGGACCCAATCTAGGAATTAATCATCAGGGTTTGACAGCAAAATCCATCGGCTCAATACACCAGACATTAGCTGGAAAGTGAGGTACAAGTAGGTCATGTCCTTTGGTTTCTTCTCTCTCAGTCTGTTATATGGGCGTCCTGTCATTGTTTGTTATTGTTGTTGGTTGTTGTTTTAAAATTTGAAATATTGAATGCAAAAGCAAGTGGCAGGAGCCCAACAGGTCTTTGCATTCTTACTTTCTCCTTTCCATCACTCTCCAATTCTTTTAATCCCCAGCTTTCATTCAAACATAAAGAAACAATGTGAAAATAAGACTCCTTCATCATCTTTACTTTGTGCTTGCATGTTGGCTGTAATCATCTTGAAAACATTAAAAATCAGGCTAAGATTCTGCCTATGTTTGATAGGGTTTCATTGCTGTGAAGAGACACCATGACTCAGGCAACTCTTATAAAGGAAAATTTAATAGAGGTTGTCTTACAGTTTTAGAGGGTCAGGTCAGTACATTATTATCATGGTGGGAAGCATGGCAACATCCAGGTAGAAGGGGTGATGTAGAAGGAAAGAAGTTTTCTATATCTTAATCTGAAAGCATACAGGAGGAAGCTTGTGGCCAAAGCAGCAAGGAAAAGCATCTCTCTTCATCACTGGGCAGAGTTTGAGCACTAGATAAAAGCCAGCCTACACAATGATCAAGGCCACATCTGCTAATAGTGCCAGTTCCCATGGGCCAAGGATATTCTAATCATCAAACTGCTACATACCTGCAAACACTCCTGTATGCATGTATGCACACACACACAAAGACACACACACACACACACACACACACACACACACACTTTCATGCCTATTGCACGTGATATTGCATAAAAATATATTTGTTTATTTACTCATATATTTATTTTTTACTTACTTGCTTGCTTGCTTATTACTTACTTATTTACTTATTTACTTACTTATTTAGTTTTAAATGTTTTGCTGAAGAACTTTGTACATAAACATAATGAGTTTGAGTAAATCCATCCCCATCTTCTCCTCCTTGAATTGCTTTCCATTTCTCCTGTATCACTTTTAGCTTTAATTCCATGCACATTTTAATAAAGACCACTGAGTGAATTTAGTGCTGACTACATATGTGGGGTTAGGGAAACACATCCACTGGAACATGGGCAGCCTCTGAGGAGCCAAATCTATGTAGAAAACTGGCCCTCACACCTGCAGCCACTAATTGCCAATTTTTTGGGGTGAAATTTTCTCTGCTCCCCCATCTATTCTTCAAGAACTGTGAGACAGAAAATTTTAAAAAAAGGTGTTGAGATCTGCTTAGAAAGGACTTTAATCTCAGGATATGGGAATCAAAACCAGGTAGAGATGAATTCTCTGCCGATCTGCACAGGAAAGCACAGAAATCTAGGACTATACAGAAATATCCAGTTCCAGAGAAGAAAAACAAAAGAAACAGGGGAAATTGGGAAGTACAAATAAGAATTTGAATGTACAGATTGTAAATCCTGTCTCTGGGAATAATAATCAAGATACTTTGAAAGGAACAATCAAGCCATGTTTAAAAGACTGGACACACCATTTGGCATATGTTATATAAATCAGTAAAAATAATTAAAAATGTCTCATTAAAATTCACAACAGTCCCCTTAAGTTTTTTCTTCTGGTTTTCTTCTTTAAATATCTTATTGAATCTGAAGTGATGGCTCAGAATTTCTGAACACTGGCAGCTCATGCACAGCATACACTTGGACTTGCCACATTTCCATAGGCTGTTTACAACTTCTTCTATTTTAGTAACCACAGGGAATCCACACTCCCCCTTCCCATGAGACAATGTATCCATACCTATACAGAGAATTCAAAACAAACAAAATCTCTTCAATCTGTCTCACCAATCATACATTAGGTCCAATGCTTGGGTGCTTTCTGTTTCAGGCTCACAATGATCAATGGTATATACTTTCTAGGTTGTATAACAGCACTTCATTTCTCTACAGGAACCTTTCCTCAGATTCTGTCCTCATCAAGAATCCCATCTAATACCATCAGACACTTCTATGCATCAGAGGGAACAAGGTCTAGCTGTGTGCCTTGCAGGTTGGGTAGAGCACTGTCAATATCCCTTCTCCTCCAGCAAACCCTCTCAAGGCTCACAACGGTTGTCTTCCAGAATAAAATCTGATTGCCTAAGAGAAGGAGCAAATCATCTCTGCTTGCTCTAATGTCTAAATGACATTGCAGATTAAGAAAAAACCTAGAGCTTCCCTAAGATTCTCAGTCCGGGAGCATTTGGACAATCCATTACTTTCATAGGGTCCAAAATTGTTTGAATTCTACAGACCAATGAATTGTCCCATTAGAAGCCAACTTTCCAGCAGGTAGCAGCAGCTCCAACTGTTGTCTCCAAAGGCAGTTAAACAAAAGCAACCTGAAGAGGCAGGTGAACTGCTCCTGGTCCCACCAAGGTGACTTTGGTTTCTGGTGGGAGGGGGCAATTACATGCTGTGAGAACTCTGTTCTGTTGATGTGCTCACCCACCAAAACACTCCTCTTGGAAAGACCAGGAATGAGTTCCTCTTCCAAAATCCCTCCTCTTGCATGTGGTGTTCATTCCATGGGTGTGGGGAGTAGGCTCTATTCCTTGGGTACTCTGTTTCTAAATGAGGTGACACACAGTGATCACTCTCTCCTATCTTTCACAGATGATTGAGACTCCTAATCTAGACATTATTTATTTATTTTTCAATCTGCGAAGGCAGATATGGTTGTTTGCTAACATTACAGTTTGCATGGACACTTCATATATGTAATACATCAGAGGACAGAAGAGTATACTGCAGCATATGCTGCTGGAATTACAGGGAGGATGAGAAAGAAAGGGGGGCCGGGAGTGAGAGGGAAAGAGAGAAACACAGACTGAGACTGAGATACAGAGAGATAGCAATACAGAGAGTGGGAAAGTTAGAAGGAAAGAGAGAAAGGCAGAGAGACAGAGAGACAGAGAGACAGATAGAGAGACAGAGAAACAGTCACAATGTAATTGCTGGAAATTGAAGCCACGACCTGTGTGATAGCAGCAAGTCTGTCCAATACATACATTGTCTCTTGAGATTTTGGCTCCAATTTTAATTGGCCAAGAAAGACCTGATGCTATGTATTCTGGAGCTGACCTTTTGTATATCATCGTATTACTGGAAACAGTTTCACATCTAGGGAACATGACCTTTAATCAGTCTTGATGCATCTCACATATCCTATGCCCAGACACCAAAGGAGACATATGGAAGGTTTCCTGTTGTGGTCTGGTAAATGCTCGCAATTCCTGACAAGAATCTCCAGAAGAATAAAGCCAATACAGTCGAAACAACCTTAGCCCTGTTCAGAGTGAGATACCTGCCTTCTTAATGCTTCTCAGTACAGCTTTATATAGTGTATTAGCTTACTCTTGGTCAGAATTCACCACAGATCACAAACATCCTATTCAGATTTCTCTCTCTTTATCAATTTTTTCTTGCTGTAGTGGTGGTGATTTTTTAAGAGAGCCTTATAAGAATTAATTTACTCTTAGATGAATTTGGACCTTTTGAGAAAGATTGTATTCCTACACCATTTTTCACTCATGAGAAAATGGGGAGGTGGTACATGGCTTAGAGTATAAGATCATTGGCCCCTGTGCACAGGTTCCAGGATTCAATTACCAGGGCCCATCTTGTTTGTCACAGCCACAGGTAAGTGCTGTTTCAGGGGATCTAATACTATCTAACTTCTGATCTCTACACGGTCCAGTTTAGTGCACAGGCAGCAGACACACCCCTTCAGGTAAAATATTCATAAAATAGAAATAATGAAAATTCTACAGTTTACCAATTGCCATATAAAACTTGATTTCCAAATGATCACACATACTATTAGGAGAGGACCTCAAAATGTGGATGTAGGTCAAAAATTTTGATATATTTGATACTTATTTTTTCTTTCTTTTCTGTTTTACACCACCTAGGACCCCACATCCCAATGACCTGGAGGAGAGTAAGCCAGAGTTCTTCCATAGCCTTTGCTTCAGTTCCTGTCTCCACTTACCAGCTCTGATTAAGGTGTTGTCCAGACTTCCCTAGATAACACAGTTTAAAACCTGAAAGATGAAAACAGAAAGAATCCATTACATCATTTGGTAGATTTGGGTCCCAATTTTTACCTCATTGAAATCAAGACAGGACTGTATGCTTGCAATAATGTTATCTGCATGTGCTTAAACTTCTGACTAAAAAACTCTTTGTTCAAAACAGTGGAGTGACCGATGAGCATCAGACAGTTACATAGCAATTGTTGCCCTATGAATTTGGATACATCTCTGATTATATTGAAGTTCAAATTCAATTAAATGGTTTTAGTAGTAGGTAGACAGGCACCTAGTGTTGAGGTAAAACAAATTCCACAGTAGATCAGTTCTAAAACTACATTATTCTGCATGATATCTCAGCACTAATGAATAGGCAGCTGCACAAGCAAAAGAAGAGGAAAAGGAAGAAACACAGGCAGACACAGATGCAGAGGTTGAGAAACAGGCTGAGATAGAGAATGAAGAAGGAGAAAAGGAAGGGCAGGCAGAGTCACAGGGACAGTCAAAGGGAGATTCAGAATCAGAGACAGAGTCAGAATGTGTGGTGTGCATGTACCTAGTGTGTGTCTTTCTAATTTTTAGACCTTTTAGGAAGTTACATTAACTCAAGTGTCCTGAGAGATGGAGTGATTGGTTGCAACAAATTTCTCAGATTACAACCAGTATACCAAGACATGGTTTCTGTCTAATTGGCCACCCAGACCCAAGGAATACTTATAATAGGAGAGATCCCAGGCTAATGGTTTTCTTTCTTATAATAAGTCTGTCTCTCCCAGTCACAGAATAAAAGGAAATTATGATTCATTGGAAAAGAACACATAAATGGCTCCAGAAACTCAGCCAAGTCTACTAAGATATATATATCTTATATATATATATTATATATATATATATATATATATATATATATATATATAATCACAAAGCTCTCACACAACTTTTTAAAAATCCTGTACTGGATTCATCTTCTAAGTATACACTGTATGTTATGTATAGTATATCATAAAATACTAAATAGGAATATCTAGCTATGTACACTGAATGTATACTTTGAGGAGCTGCCCTTTCAATCTCCACTACAAGATGGCGCTGACATCCTTTGTTCTAACTGGTAAAGAAATAGTCTGTGTATGTGCTGGGGTATTTTTCCATTCTTTGTGCCCTTCCTGTTCTGTGGCGTCATATGGGCTGATAGTGAGCAGCCCTTGGGGTGAAATATGTCTCTAACACTTCTTGTGGTCTATTTAAGGACCGAGTTTCCTGTGTTCTAAGCCTCCTCGCCCAAAAGCTAATCATCTTTCTCTTGAGATGGATTAAAGCTATGCTGCAGAAAGATCTGAGTGTGTCCTGTGTGTGTGTGTTATCGACGGTGAGACTCTTTATCATCACAAACACAGTATACTGAATGCACAGAGCATTAGTACTGTAACTCCATGGATAAATCATGTTCATGAAGTAACACTAACAGAGATTTACACACAATATTTGCATTTCATTTGTGTTCCCGAGATGAAAATTATTTTCATCAACACACATGGCACTGCATAGAACAGGTATGACTAATATTAAAATAGTAAACAGCTGACTGCAAGAAGTATAGAAATCAGAGTTAGTAAGACTTTGGTGGAATACTATATTTACATACTCACAACATCCATTAGTGAAGAACTCCTGCTGCATTAAATTTGCACAAGATTTATTGTCAAAACTTGTACTTTTAGTCTGGTGGTTGGTGGTTGGTTACACAAGTTGGTTGTGGTTTGTTAGTAGCCATAATTAAAGGAGAAGAACAAGGAAAAAAATTAAATTCAGAGATTTTCTAATTCCTCTCTCTAATATACCCTTATTTCTGTTCTATCTAGCGTTAGGGGTTATAAAAAGAAGATCCTAGAAAATATCAAACACCAACTATAAAAATGAATCCTTAATTACTGTCCACCAGAAACCACCAATTGTGAAGAAATACACTTTATCTTCTTTATCATAAGTTTTAAAGGACTCTCTTCAATAGCTTCCTGACTGGACTGTTCTTTTTTCTTCTGTGTTCTTTTTCCTTGTGTGTGTGTGTGTGTGTGTGTGTGTGTGTGTGTGTGTGTGTGCATGAGGGTGAGTGTGTGTGACTTCCTGTGATTAATACCTTCCTGTGTTGTTAACCATTCATATTTGCTGTGGATTTACTCACAACAAACAGATAAACTGAATTGTGAGTATCTTTTTTTTTGGTGTCTGTTTTGTTTTTCTTTTCTGGTGGTGGTTTTAGCATGTATGTAAATCAAACACTACCATCGAGTCACATCTCTAGCTTAGACAGGGTTTTGAATTCTTTAACACTAGTTATTTCTCTCCATATTACTGTAACATTATACTGTTTTTATTGTACTCCTGATCTGTTACTGAAATTTTATTTCTATTTACTCCAAATTTATGTAGGTGCTAAGCAACGTCAACCCATTGCTGATATTTTTTGTCAATAAGGCAAGTTGATCAATAAATGACTTTTTTTTTCTGACTAGTGCCATATTGTGTTTTCTTGAAGACTTGTATATTATGAGCCAGAGCAGAAACTTGTAATGTACACTTGAGGAGGGTTTTTTTGGGATTTGGAGGGTATTTCAGTGTATTAAATGAATGTCAGGTGCCTGATGTTCTATCAGGGTAATGGTGCTCCTTAAGCTACATGTTCATCTTTATTTTCTCCTACACTTTTCATAACAATATTTTTCAGTACCACAGAGCAAATGTTACAGGTTCTTAGCTTTTAAACTCTCAGTAAACACCAAAGTCTCAATTTTGGACTTCAGTGCAGCTTCTTCTCTAAAAGCTAGTCAGAGGATGCTTAGTCCTGTGAGCCCAATCCTTTCTTTTTATTCCAAGCATGGAGGGAAAATGGCATGCCCTGTAAGGGTTTTGCAATTAGAGATTCTGGTGTCAGCAGATCTTACTTGTCACCCTATTGAGTTTGCTCATCTGTAATAGCAAGTGAAAGAGTGGTAATCAGTACCATGATGGCTCAAAAGAAGTCTAGAACACCACTGCATTCTGCCCCCTTGTGGGTGCCATCCCTGTCACATTTTGAAGAGAAACAGTGCTCCTTCCAGGAAGCTGCTGGGAAATGAACTGCACTCCTCTGCACGCTGTCAGACCCAGCCTCCAGGTCTGGACTGACTCTCCTTAAGGATAGTCACTTACCCTCCTGGCCCCAGTCCCTAATTCTATCTCAGTTCTCCACAAAACAGGAGACTCTCTTTATTTTTTGTGCCAAATGATGCCAGCTTCATTTCAAATATCCTGATAAACTAAACTGGTTGGGTCTTAAAATAATTTCTTTCTCTCAAACACCTATTTATCAGGAAAACTGTCAGTGAGAATGGCTGAGACATCTAGTCTGGGCGAGTTTCCCATGATTAAGGGCAGGGAATATGAAGATAAGGCCAACTTATTAATATACTTCGAAAGTCTAGTTTTAATTGGCATCTCTAATGCTGTGCAGAAGAAATGTGAGATTGTGAGGTGACTTCACAGATTAATATAAGAGGTGAGTCTAGAAAATCAGGAGCTGTCTATTGAGAACAGCACTGGACCATGGCCCTCCTTTGAGGATTTACACTTTAAAGCTGAGATAAACTGTAAAAAAATTATGTCTTTCTGAAATTTATGACATGGAACGTCCACATAATATCTTAGTTCATTTGTGTGATGTTTTTATACATGGCTGTAAATGCTTTTATGTTAACCTGTGTGTGCTAGTAAGTGTTTGCCTTCTTAACATGAAGCTAAAGTCACCTGGGAAGAGGGAACCTCAAATTGGATCTGTCTACATTAGATGAGGCTATAGCCATGTTTATTTGTTTTCTTAGAAATTTTTCTTTAAATTTTCCATCTTATGTGACCTGAAAGTATCCATCTCCCTGTTTATCCTCCTACTATCGAACTCAGAGACACAGTGAAACTAACAGAAGTTATGGGCCAAATGAATTTAACAGATACCTATAGAACATCACCCAAAAACAAGAACACACATAATATGCACTCATTCTTAAGTGTATATTAGGCAAAAAAAACATGGAATACCCATGATACAATTCATTGATACTATCCATTATCTCTACCTATGGTCAGGATTATTTTTCTGATTTTTCTTTGTATAGATTCCTGATTCTTGAAGGAGAGAGCTCGATAAAGGCATCCTCTTTAATCTTTAATTCTCTGAGTCTCTCACTCTCTGTGCATTGTCCAGTTGTGTCTTTCTGTGATTATTACCAGTTTTGTAGGAAACTCACCTCTGATGAAGGCTGAGGCATATATACTAACATATGGGTGGAGCCATTAGGATTCATGAGAAGTCATTTTACTGCTGTGGTTATTTAACAAAATTTATGATGGCAGATTTTCACTTAGTGTTTTATGACCTTTCTAGTCTCAGATCTTGGCCTGATATTTCCCTCCACATTTAACCCTCCTATTTTAGTGTCTTCTTCATTCCTTTATACCACTATATTCTACTTCCCCTTCCTTGGAAGAGCTCCTTCTTCTTTATGGTTCCTTACTAGATAGCTCATCTCTGTTACCCTAAATGAAAAACAAACATATATAAACCTTACAAGCTAACTCCATACATAGGTGAAAACATTCCATTTGTGTCGTTCTGGGTCTGATTTGACTGTTGGATATTTTCCCTTTTTTTGTTTTTTTGTTTTTTTTTTTTGTTTTTGTTTTTTTTTTGATACTTCAATCCTTCTTTTTTAAAAAAATATTTTTATTACGTATTTTCCTCTATTACATTTCCAATGCTACACCAAAAGTTCCCCATACCCTCCTCCCCAGTTCCCTACCCACCAATTCCCATTTATTTTTTGGCTCTGGCGTTGCCCTGTATTGGGGCATATAAAGTTTGGTTGTCCAACGGGCCTCTCTTTCAGTGATGGCTGACTAGGTCACCTTTTGATACAAATGTAGCTAGAGTCCAGAGCTCCGTGGTACTGATAAGTTAATAATGTGGTTCCATCTGTAGGGTTGCAGATTCCTTTAGCTTCTTGTGTACTTTCTCTAGTCCTCCATTGGGAGCCCTGTGATCCATATAATAGCTGACTGTGAGTATCCACGTCTGTGTTTGCTAGGCCCTGGCATAGTCTCACATGAGACAGCTGATTAACAGTTGATGGGAGAGGATCCATTACTCAGTGAGTGGTGCTATCTCTGCAAAGATGGTGATAAAATATATAAGAAAGCAACCTGAGGGTAGTGTTTGAAAAATGGCTCAGTGTTTAAGAGAACTGGCTGCTCTCTTAGAAGGTCAGGATTTGAATCACAGAACTCAGGTGGCAGCTCACAGCCTCATGAAGCTCCAATATCAAGGGACCAAGCTCCCTCTTATGGACTCTGTGAACCCTGGACAAAAAAGGCCCACAGACATTCACGCAAACAAAACATTTTTATATATACATATATGTTATTAAAATAAAAGTTAAAAGGCATTTTTAAATTTTGTAAGTAGAAAAGCTGAGAAAACTGTGTTGAGAAACAAGCCAATAAGCAGCCTTGTTCCATGTACCCTGCCTATAATCCTACATGGGTTCCTGCCCTGATTTCACTCAGTGATGGAGTGTGATGTGGAAGAATAACACAAACTAATCTTTTTCAAAAGAGAAGGGAGGAGAGGGGGATTGGAATGGGGATTTGTTGATGGGAAACTGTGAAGGAAGTTATCATTTAAATTGTAAATAGATAACTAAATTAATGATGAAAAAAATAAGTCCTGTCAAGAACTCCAATGTGACAGTGTGAAACTGCTAATCTACAACCTGCTAAACTCACATGTGCGGGGTGTGGGCATGCAAGTGTTCTGTCTGAGCCTGCAGGCCACTTAAATCCTCAAAAACCCTGTGGAGTTCAACCCTGACTTCCTGGCACAGATGATCCCCAAAGTGTATTGGGAAGTGCTTGTGCAGGTAGCAGACACCTCAATCTTGGCCCAGGTACACAAATAGCCAACTAGCTGCTATGAACAGGACAAGACACTTTTGAGGAAGATGTACCCACGTGTGGCTTGAGATTGATGTACTGGATGGTACTCTGCAATGGTCAGAATCCAGTGTTCTTTTCCCCATCATCCACAGGATCACCAATATGCTGTAGAATGATGAGGAGACAGAGAGGTAACCTTGCTAGCCACCACAATGCGATGTGGGAATGGGTATCCAGATGGAGGAACACCCTCATGAAACAGTGGGGAGGGGAGGGGATAGAGGGTTTCTGGAAGGGTGGGAAACTGAAAACGGACATCATTTGAAATGTATATAAAGAAAATATACAATTAAAAAAAGACCAACCAAAGAGTACATAGGGCGGGGCCCATGGCTGCAGCTTCATATGTAGCAGAGAATGGCCTATTTGGACACCAGTGAGAGGTGAAGCTCCTGTTCAAGAGAAGGCTCTATACCCCAGTGTAAGGGAATGTCAGGACTAGGAAGTAGGAGTGGGTATTTTGTTGATTACTGAGAGGAGGGATGGCATAGTGGGTTTTCAGAGGGGAAACCAGGGAAGGGGATAACATTTGAAATGAAAATAAAGAAAATGCCTCATAAAATAAAATAAAATAAAACAAAATAGATTGAAAACAACCACCTAGACACAATAAGTTAATAGCAGAATAATAAATAAGACAGTGTAGTGGTGCATACCTTTTATCCCTGCTCTTGGTAGGCAGAGGCAGGGGCAGGCAAATTTATGAGTTCAAGGCCAGCCTGATCTCCAGATTGAATCCATGACAACCAGGGCTAAACAGAGAATCCCTGCCTCGAAAAAACAAAAAACAATAAACAAATAAAGAGAAAATGAATGACACACAGGCATACAGAAGAGGACTGGTCCCAAAGACAGCTCTGTCCTAAATATACTAGAGCACATTGCTTCACAAAATGAATTCTGAACATGTTCTCACATAGTGCATTTGAATATACTTTCTAGGTTAACCCCATATGATCACAAGAAACAAAAGGTAACAAGAAGATCAGAGTCAGAAGTATATCTCAGACTCATGTCAAAGACAGTCTGGGAGGCACACCATGCTTCGGTTTTCAAAGTTCAATAGAGTGGTTCTCCACCTTTTTAATACTGCGGTTCCTTCATATATATACTTCCTTATGCTGTGTGGTGCCCCAACCGTAAAACTATTTTTTGCTGCTTCATAACTGAAATGTCCTACTGATATGAATTGTAACATACATTTCTGACATACAGATAGTCTTAGACAACTCCTGTGAAATTTGTCACAAGGACTAGCAACCTACAGGTGGCCAACCACAGTGCCAGCAACTAGGAAAACTAGCCAGCCCCTTGATTTTTACAATGTTGCCTTCCGTAACTGTGGTAGAATAGATGTGCTCTATTTTAGTGGTCTAAGCATGTTAGGATCTGTAACACTACCTGGAAACACACATACCAAATTGGATGAGGGAGTCTATTTTTTCTGTCCTGGACCTTGCAGGTTTGAGTCAGCTCTAACCACATAGAAGAGAAAGGATACTGGATGAATTCCTACTCAAAGTCTTTGGAGACAACAGGGATTTTATTGGGTTCTCATGGAGAATGGGAGAGTGTTTGTGCTTCATTAAAAAGGTACTCACATTCACTATTTTGATGCCTTTCTTTCTATTTGAGTGTGCTTTGTACTTTTGTCTGCTATGTGTTGTGTTCTGTGTTCTTTGTTACTAACTCTAGGGTTCTTCCCATACTTGGAAAATGAAAGTCAGTTTGAAAAACTTTCATATTTGTTCTCTGTATAGAAACTCTCTCTCTCTCTCTCTCTCTCTCTCTCTCTCTCTCTCTCTCTCTCTCTCTCTCTCTCTCTCTTTGAGTTTTCAAGACAGTGTTTCTCTGTGTAGCCATGTTGTTCTGGAAATCACCCTGTAGACCAGGTTGGCCTCGAACTTAGAAATTCACCTGTCTCTGCTTTTCGAGTGCTGGGGTTAAAGGTGTTTGCCACCACCACTTGGAAATATGATTCTTTTAAAAAATTAGATTATGAGTCCTTTGTACCAAAAATGAGATCAAAATTTCAAGGAAGGTACTTTTAATTGAAAATGCATCTTTCTGATAAAAAAAAAATGGGGTATTCCATGGAGATACAGAAGTTTGAAAATGACCCAAAAGGTATTGTTCTTCAACTAATTCCTTATCAGCTTGTAATTTTCTGAGGATATTGGCCACTGAGGCTTGAAGTATCAAAAACCCATCAGGCTATCTCTCTCTCATTCTTTCTCTCTCTTTCTCATTCTTTCACTCTCTCTCATTTTTTCTCTCTCCTCATTCTCTCTCTCTTTCTCTCTCTCTTTCTCTCTCTTTCTCTCTCTTTCTCTCTCTCTCTCTCTCTCTCTCTCTCTCTCTCTCTCTCTCTCTCTCTCTCTCTCTCTCTCTCTCTCTCTCTCTCTCGTTTTAAGCCATTCATCCAGTGGTTGACATCTAATGTTAATCCATTTCTTGTCTATTTCACACAGTGAGGCAATCAATATTGATGATATGACTGTGAAATGGTCCTTCTTACTTTTTTTTTTTCTTTTGCTTTTTTGAGACAGGCATGCCATGGACTCATTCATAACAGTTTTTCTCTCTAGAATAAGTTTGCATGCTTTAGCACTTGATAATAATCTCGATTGTTGATTTATTTAATATCTGTGAGTTTCTGCAGTAACTGATTCTATTAGTTAGTGATTAGTTGCTGTGAAAAGACACCATGACCAAGGCCACTCATAAGAGACTCATTTCATTAGGGCTTTTCTACATTTCATTACATGTTCAGAGGTTCACTCTATGATCATCAAGGCAAAAAATATGGCACTGTCTAGGCAGACATGGTGGTGGAGAGGAAGTTTCGATTATGCACCTTCATCCAAATGCTTCGAGGAAAAACTATGTATTTTGCAAACAGGGAGGGTCTCTTCCACACTGGTAGAGCTTTAAAGCCCCAGAGTGATATGCTTCCTCCAGCAAGGCCAGACCTACTCCTACAAAGCCACACATCCTCATAGGCCAACTATATTTAGAATGCCACACTGGTTTCATAGCAACTTGACAAGATCTAGAGTCTTCAAAGAGAAGGAGACTCAGTTGAGAAGATGCCTCCATAAGATCCAGCTGTTAGGAATTTTCTTAATTGATGGGAGAGCACCCACTCCATTGTGGGTGTTGACATCCTTGTGGTGGTAGTCCTGGGTTCTTTAAGAAAGCAAGCTAAGCAAGATTAGAGGAGCAAGACAATAAGCATCACCACTCCATAGCCTATGAATGAGCCTCTGATTCCAGGATCCTGTGTTGTTTCAGTTTCTGTCCCAACTTATTTGGTGATAAACAACAATGTGGAAGTATAAGCTGAATAAAACCTTTGCTATGGAATTTGCTCTTTGGACATGGTGAATCCTTACAACAATAAAAAACAGTAAGGTATTCTTAGGGAAAAAATGTCTAACAGTGCCAATGTCACTTGTCTTATAACCACAAATAATAATGTGTAGACATTTTATTTTTACTTAGAGATAAGCTATACTCATGTACCTACCTGAGATGTAATTGTTCTAGTTTTCTTCTTTCTCACCATGTAGAATACTACAATAAAAAATAACTTAGAAATAAAAAGGATACAGATTGTCACTGAGGAAGACAAAACAGAAAGTTGAGTCAGTAACAGCAAACACTGCTTATTGGCTTGCCACTGTCTTAGCCACTGTTCTATTGCTATGAAGAGACACATTTGGTGACGGCAACTATTAGAAAACAAGGCATTCTTTGTGTAGAGAAAGGCCATTGACTTGTTTGAGTTAATTTTATATCCAGCTACTTCACCGAAACTGTTTATCAGGTTTTGGTGTTCTCTGGTGGAATTTTTAGGGTCACTTATATATACTATCATATCATCTGCAAAAAGTGATATTTTTACTTCCTCTTTTCAAATTTATATCCACTTGATCTCCTTTTGTTGTCAAATTGCTCTGGCTCATTCTTCAAGTACCATATAATAAACAGGATGAGAAAGAAATTAGGGAAACAACACCATTCTCAATAGTCACAAATAATAAAAAATATCTCGGCGTGACTCTAACTAAAGAAGTGAAAGATCTGTGTGATAAAAACTTCAAGTCTCTGTAGAAAGAAATTAAAGAAGATCTCAGAAGATGGAAAGATCTCCCATGCTCAAGGATTGGCAGGATCAACATTGTAAAAATGGCTATCTTGCCAAAAGCAATCTACAGTTTCAATGCAATCCCCATCAAAATTCCAACTCAATTCTTCAACGAATTAGAAGGAGCAATTTGCAAATTCATCTGGAATAACAAAAAACCTAGGATAGCAAAAACTCATGTCAAGGATAAAAGAACCTCTGGTGGAATCACCATGCCTGATCTAAAGCTTTACTACAGAGCAATTGTGATAAAAACTGCATGATACTGGTATAGAGACAGACAAGTACACCAATGGAACAGAATTGAAGACCCAGAAATCAACCCACACACCTATGGTCACTTGATCTTCGACAAGAGAGCTAAAACCATCCAGTGGAAGAAAGACAGCATTTTCAACAATTGGTGCTGGCACAACTGGTTGTTATCATGTAGAAGAATGCGAATTGATCCATACATATCTCCTTGTAGTAAGGTCAAATCTAAGTGGATCAAGGAACTTCACATAAAACCAGAGACACTGAAACTTATAGAGGATAAAGTGGGGAAAAGCCTTGAAGATATGGGCACAGGGGAAAAATTCCTGAACGGAACAGCAATGGCTTGTGCTGTAAGATCGAAAATTAACAAACGGGACCTAATGAAACTCCACATTTTCTGCAAGGCAAAAGACACCGTCAATAAGACAAAAAGACCACCAACAGATTGGGAAAGGATCTTTACCTATCCTAAATCAGATAGGGAACTAATATCCAACATATATAAAGAACTCAAGAAGGTGGACTTCAGAAAATCAAATAACCCCATTAAAAAATGGGGCTCAGAACTGAAGAAAGAATTCTCACCTGAGGAATACCGAATGGCAGAGAAGCACCTGAAAAAATGTTCAACATCGTTAATCATCAGGGAAATGCAAATCAAAACAACCCTGAGATTCCACCTCACACCAGTCAGAATGGCCAAGATCAAAAATTCAGGTGACAGCAGATGCTGGCGTGGATGTGGAGAAAGAGGAACACTCCTCCATTGTTGGTGGGATTGCAGGCTTGTACAACCACTCTGGAAATCAGTCTGGCGGTTCCTCAGGAAATTGGTCATAATACTACCAGAGGATCCAGCAATACCTCTCCAGGGCATATATCCAGAAGATGCCCCAACTGGTAAGAAGGACACATGCTCCACTATGTTCATCGCCACCTTATTTATAATAGTCAGAAGCTGGAAAGAACTCAGATACCCCTCAACAGAGGAATGGATACAGAAAATGTGGTACATCTACACAATGGAGTACTACTCAGCTATTAAAAAGAATGAATTTATGAAATTCCTAGCCAAATGGATGGACCTGGAGGGCATCATCCTGAGTGAGGTAACACATTCACAAAGGAACTCACACAATATGTACTCACTGATAAGTGGATATTAGCCCAAAACCTAGGATACCCAAGATATAAGATACAATTTCCTAAACACATGAAACTCACGAAAAATGAAGACTGAAGTGTGGACACTATTCCTCTCCTTAGAAGTGGGAACAAAACTCCCATGGAAGGAGTTACAAAGTTTGGAGCTGAGATGAAAGGATGGACCATGTAGAGACTGCCATATCTAGGGATTCACCCCATAATCAGCATCCAAAAGCTGACACCATTGCATACACTAGCAAGATTTTATCGAAAGGACCCAGATGTAGCTGTCTCTTGTGAGACTATGTGGGGCCTAGCAAACACAGATGTGGATGCTCAGTCAGCTAATGGATGGATCACAGAGCTCCCAATGGAGGACTTAGATAAAGTACCCAGGGAGCTAAAGGGATCTGCAACCCTATAGGTGGAACAACATTATGAACTAACCAGTACCCCGGAGCTCTTGACTCTAGCTGCATATGTATCAAAAGATGGCCTAGTCAGCCATCACTGGAAAGAGAGGACCATTGGACACGCAAACTTTATATGCCCCAGTACAGGGGAATGCCAGGCCCAAAAAGGGGGAGTGGGTGGTTAGGGGAGTAGGGGTGGGTGGGTATGGGGGACTTTTGGTATAGCATTTGAATGTAAATGAGCTAAATACCTAATAAAAAAATGGGAAAAAAAAGAAAAAGAAGAAAACACGGCATTTAACTGGAGGCTTGCTTACATTTTCAGAAGATTGTACAATCATCACGAGAGGGACCCCATCACTGGAGCAATAGAGAACTATTGATCCTTAGGCAAAGAGATAGATTCTGCCATTGCATTGGCTTCTTGAAAACTCAAACCCATCCTTGTTGATACGCCCACTTTCTCCAATGAAGCCACACCTTCTCTTATTCCTTCTAAATTTAAACTCACTGCCACTTCCTGGTGACTAAATATTCATATATATGTGTCTATAGGTGACTTTATTATTCAAACCACCACTTTTCCCATGGCTCGTTCAGCTATTTTTTTTAAAATACAGCCTAAAAGGCTCCCATTTACTAAGGACTACTGATGAGCTTAGCCACAGTGATGGGCCCTCCCACATCAATCATTAGCCAAGAGAATATCCCATAGACTTACCTAATGAACAAGTAAGTGAATAGAGACTGATCTTCAATTGTTCTCTCTTCTCAGGTAACTGTGGATTGTCAAAATTGGAAAAAAAATAATATCCCATCACAGTAATGTTAACTTACACCATAACCTACAAAAACATTACTCAACACCATCTATTGCATTCTGCCCCTGCATAGACACACTTCCATGTATGGCATAAGTGAAGGGTGACTACCTCCATCAGCAAGGATACTCAATAATAGGTGACATGAGCTGAATATTTCCTATAGCCTCACAACCCCGAAATTCTACTGTGTATTACACTTACTGGGGGACTTGCCAATCTGTCCAATTTTATGCCACCAAAGCTATGACAAAAAGACTCCTCATCAAGAAATCTAATGAATTTTACCTGATTTCTTTCTCCTGAGGCATCTGAGTATTATCCCTTCATGCTTATATTGGTGTTTGATTCATCTGTAATAAACCCACTACTATTTACAGCTACATCACAGGAGGTATGACAAATACCATCTCCCATGAGTTGGCCAAACCTTTTCAGCAGCTTTTTTTGTAGTATCCTTTCTATAATAAAAAATACATTGATTTCTTTATTTTTAAGTGTGTAATTTAATGATTCTAACACATTTTCATCTCCTTCCATTTCCCCTCATTTTCTGCTACTTCATATGATATTGCAATCTATTAAAATACAGTAGTGAATACAGTGGAAAAAACAGTGTGGGAAGAATCAAAGTTCTTTATTACAAAGACAACAGATACACTGGCAGAATCTTCCAGGTACAACTATTTGGTAACTTTCGGTCTAATGTTAGCATGATTCTTCTAGAAAAAAGCTTAAAGAATTAAGGCATGGTTACAATGGACCAGAAAAGTCAGTATCACTAGTGAGAAACACTCATGTAAATAATTTTCATCACTGTTCCGATATGCCTAGTAACAAGGAAAACAGGTCCATAGTCACAAGAGTATGAAAGGGGCATGAAGCAGAACAGTTGTCCAACTTATTATTACCCAGTAAGCATCAACACAGGAAGTGACCAAAGACAATAAATAACCTCCAAGACATGTTCCCAATATCCAAGTTCCTTTACAAGTGTCTCACCCCTTCAATGCACACCCATCAATCAATTAACTCATTGATTAAAGCCCTCAGGGTCCAATCACTTTTCAGATTGTGTATAGTGTTCTATCTTTGAACATTGTATTTGGGGCCAAAACCTTCATCAAAGAACCACGACTGACATTGCAAACCCATTTCACCACACAATTCTTTATGTTACAAAAAGTGATAGGATCTATCTGTCTCTTTAAGAATATCTCTGTATAGCAGTTACAAAAGCAAAACGTCCAGGCCAACAGAATCATCACCTCCATGAGGTATTTTAAAATATGAGTTCAAGAAGAAGGAAAGTGCAATGAAAGTTAAGGTTCTTGATCCCACATCCCTCTATTTTAAAGCCATAGGTTGGACCCAGAAGTTTAGGTCAAAAGTGTAAATTTCACCTATACTACAACCATCTGTGATGATTTCTAGCCATCTCCAGTTTCAGTGTGGTATTTAGTCCCACCATCTGCATCACAGCATATTGCCTAGTGTGAAATAGAGCCAGCAGTTGATTGCAAACCCCACTATGCGTTGACTTGGATGTAAAATGATACATCTATAATATAGACACACTTGTACACACACACATACTCACAGAAAGAGGCAAGAAGTAGAGGAGCTGAGTCTTAGGATCCCTCAATGAAGAGATAGTGGAAATCTTGTAAGGTAGAGAGGTCATTGAGAAACTGTATGTCTCTATCTGCACAAAATCAGGCCAGTCTGCCTTCCATCAATAAGTGGTAGGTTCTCACTATCAATCATCCCCATCTGAGAATGTATGGACAGTTAATGAAAGATGGAGAGTCAGTTTTCATCAAAGGTATGCCCTTTGAAGGTTATAGGTTGGCCAGGCACTACTGGTAGCTCCATGTCCAAGAGTTTATGGGCAACACAATTGATTTGAATGGGTTTTATCAAAAGGGAGAAAAGGAGACATGAAGTTGGAAGGAGGATTAAGGTGGGAATGGATCTGGTTTTGGTCCCGGAGGAGTTATTAAGAGAACTGGAAAATAAATTCCATCAAAATACATTGTATGAATTTCTCAAGGAATTAATGAATGGAGTTCTTAATATATAATGTCTGTACTGAACATATACAGACGACTTATATTTCCATCTCCTAAATAACAAACCCTTGTATAGCAGTTTCATTACATTAAGGGCAAAAGTAATCCAGAGATTATTTAAAATAAAGAAGGATCAGAGGTCATGGCCCAGGGGCAAATTCATGCCTGTGTTTATTTACTTACAACACCAGTGCTTAGGATTTTGGGAGCGGCAGAGACAGGAAGATGAATATGACTTCCAGAAAGCCAGCCTCACTATTAGCTCAGCAGGAAACCCTATCAAAAGCAGATAATTTAGGGAGTGAAGGAGCAAATCATACTATGCCCTTCCCTAGCCTCTGAACTTACCTGTACAGATCTGTGTGCAGAAACACATTAATATAATTAAAATATACAAGAGCTT
This sequence comes from Mus musculus, assembly GCF_000001635.26. Classification (NCBI taxonomy): domain Eukaryota; kingdom Metazoa; phylum Chordata; class Mammalia; order Rodentia; family Muridae; genus Mus; species Mus musculus. Next base: position 64,892,499 of record NC_000087.7, on the reverse strand, counting down.
ATCTTGCATAGTGTTTTGTTATCTTAGCCTAGAGTCCTGAGGACTTTATATCATTAGAGTTCCTGAAGCAAACTCCCCAGATATAGCGATGGGTATATCTTGTACTATGCAAAGAGACCTCAGTTAAATGTATGTCAGTGACTCCAAAACAGCTTTTCTTCTCTACCTTTCTTTATATGGCACAGAACGACCTGTAAATAATTAAAATATGAAAACAAAGCTTTTTCACGAATTTAGGCTTGTGTTAAAATAATATTTATAACATTTTACTAAATGGAAGGGAAATCTTCAGCTCCCAGGAACAATCCTGTAGGCTTCTGTTTTGTCCCATTATGAACAAAATTAATTGCACATTGACAATTCCCACGGTTTTAACTAAATCAGGATGAAGGGATATGTTTCCATACAAATAAGTAATGCCAGTGTGATTAATCAAGTAGAAATGTGGCAGGGTTAGGATGCCTTTGGCTGATGTGACAATGATGACTGATTAGTCTCTTGTTATGCAAATAACCCTAACCTCTAAGAAAAGAAAAGTAATGATATAGAATATTCCAAGAAGTGGCATGGACAATTATTACTTGATTTCAATTTCTTTTACATACTTTATTAGTTTGAATAATTGTGGCTCACAGAAGATCAAATATTCAAAGGAGTTATTTTTCCAGGTGGTGGGATGTTTAGAAAGAATTAGGATTTGTGTTTTCATTAAAAGTGATTTGGCACTGGGCTTGAAATATCAAACACCCTTTGGCATATCAAAAACTCTCTCTCATTCTTTCTTTCTTTCTCTCTCTCTCTCTCTCTGTCACTCTCTCTCTCTCTCTCATGTTTTAAGCCATCCATCCAGTGGTTGACATCTAGTACTAATCCATCGCATGTTTATTGCACACAGTAAGGCAGTCAACATTTATGATATGGATGTGAAATGGTCCTTCTTGCATTTTTTTTTTTTTTAGTTAACTCAACCTGGGAATATAGAACTGCAGATATAGAACTGCCTCCATCACATTGGTCAGTTGCCACACCTGTAAGGAATGATCTTTTTTGGATGGCTGATGTTGAAGGGTCTAGCCCACTATGGGTAGTGTCAACATCTATGAAAAAAATATTCAAGGTGTGGTGGTTATCGTGTAAGGGCCTGAAATTAATTTTTCTGGAAGAACTAAAGATCTATATGGCATAAAAAATTAAAGTGCCTGATAATTTGTAAGTAAATTCCATACTTACCAGCATTCAATATTTTGTTTACCCATATTTCAAAAGTAAAATTATCAAATCTATTTCACCCTGTTTTACTGCATTTAATCTATTAAATTACTTGTAACCAGAAATACTAATAAATTTTAAAGGCCTTTAAAACATGACTGGTTGATATTGTGTTTAACTTCATCACAACTTTGTAAGCAGGAACAAGAGCTAGATTGCCTTCTCATTTTCCAAAGAATCCATGATTCACGGTTGCAAATAGCTTCAATACAAGGTACTTAACCCTGTAAAATTCCTGCTTTGTTTGAATAAAATATTTATTGCTCTAACTTTGGGTTTTCATAAACAGAATTTTGATGTGCTATCCAATGTGCTGCCTCAAAGAGTCTGGCACAATTTCTGACACTAAGAACAGTTTAAAGATAACCAGGGAAAGGTTGGAACAGGGAAAATAACCACCAAGGATGTTGGTGAGTCAGAAACTGAAGGCTTTCACAGGAGGAAAATAAAAACAAAAACAAAACAAACAATCAACAAATGAATAAACAGAAACCCAACCACCAAAATGATAAAAACAATACAGGAGTGAATTACTTGGGCAGAATTTGACTCAAGTCATCAGGACATTTCAGTAGGGATTATATTTTGTATTTCGAGAAGGCCATATGAAAAGGTAAAGCCTAGATGGTTAATGTCTCTGGTGTAATTAGGGAAGGAACCAGCATGAGTGGGGTTCTATCATGCAAGCTGAACTAGGTGATGTCACAGAGCACTGGCCATAGATTGCACATCTATTCCATTTGGAGGCACTAGAATCCCTAGAAGGTGTGTCCACTATTTTCCCAGTGGTGTATGAAAGGCAGGCCAGCTCCTGAACCCCAACGTTGTTCCTCAAGTTTTTTTTGCCTGGTCTGTATCAAAAGACAGAATCTTGATGACTAAGACATTTTCTTTGGGTAAATACATTTATGAAGTGAATGGGACCCTCATAGCTATAGAAAGCTGAAAGTTTTCCCTCCCACACTGAGTAACTGTACATTCTAAATTCTCCCATGTTTGGGGCCAGGGGCATGGTTGATCCAGTTTAGTTGATCTCCTGAATTTATTATCCTTGCTAACAATATCTCCTTCACAATTCCATTAAAATGTCAAAGCTCTTCTTTGTCCGTATGTATTTTAGAAAATGTTAGTTCTAAATGGCTGATATTGCCTGGACTTGTTGAGGCCAGAGTTGCAGTGGCAAATAATCACCAAATAATCCTGAGGCTGGGTCAGGTGACATAATACAGAAGGCCAGTGGTGTGCTGTGTCCCTGGGATATTTGTGAATATTGCCACCTAATTCAGAGCTTGTAGGTACAAGAGAGGGTAGGTGACAACTCACTCATTTTCTTTATTCTTTAATCCTTGATCATTTTGTAAAAGGCATACCAACTTCCACATTGACATAGACATGCAAGGAGATGTTCCTCAGCAGAGGCAAATTAGCTCAGGGCTGAAGACATATTCATCTGAGTATGTTATTCTGAGCTCTCGAGAATTACTTGTTAATTTCCCTTCGATAATTTCCTTGTTTCCCTTATTTATTTATTTATTTATTTATTTATTTATTTATTTATTTATTTTTTGTTTTGTTTGTTCATTTTTTCTTTGGATGGGTGATTAATTTTAATTTGAGTGTGTTTTTGTGTAGCTTTGGCTGTTAGGAAAATCACTCTGAATAGACTAGCCTTTATCTCACTAAGGTTTGCCTCCCTCTGCCTCTTGAGTACTAGGATTTAAGACTTGGGTCACTAACACCTCCTATTAACTTCTGATTTGATTGTTTGTTTTGTTTTTTGTTTGTTTTTCATTTTTGTTTTTTTTTGTTTTGTTTGTTTGTTTGTTTGTTTGTTGTTGTTGTTTTTTTTTTTTTTTGTTTAAGTTGTTAATGTTGTTGCTGATTTGGAGACATGGTTCCTTTGTCTACCACTGGCTGCCCTGGAACTCACTTTTAGACCAGGCTGGTCTCTAAGTCAGAAATCTGCCTTATCCTGCCTTCTGAATGCTGAGTTTAAATGCTTGTGCCACCATAGCTGGATTATGAACTTCTTATTTGGATCAAATTAAGTTTAGAAGCCCAAACATGTTTAGCATAGCCTTCTTGACCTACTCAAAAATTCCATTAGAGAAGAGCATTTCTCCAGCATTCTCTCCCATCCTACACTCATTGCCTTTCAGTAACTCATATATATGACAGTAGCAACAGCATTGTGTCTGGTGTAAACAGGCAATACCTTCAATCCAAGGCAATGGGCAAGTATGATATTTGAACACAGAATGATACCCACAAGACATCTGCCCAGGGTTGGTGTGGTCTACCACACCAGGGCTACAGCCATGTAGAAGACAATACCTCTGAAGAGTCTTAGCATGTCATCCCTCATGAAGAAGAAGAGGAGGATGTCTTCTTCCAACGTCTTGAGGAATATTGTTGGCTGCAGAATTTCTCAAGGTTGGAAGGAAGGTAATGAGCCTGTCACTCAATGGAAGACCATAGTTCTAGGTCAACTGCCAACAAACCCTTCTCTTTATTTGGTGAAGTATGATGGAAATGACAGCGTCTATGGACAGGAGCTCTACAATGATGACAGGATTTTAAACCTTAAGGTTTTGCCTCCCAAAGTAAGATTTCCTCAGGTAACGGATGCCCACCTCGCCAGAGCCCTGGTTGGCAGAGCGGTACAACACAAATTTAAGGGTAAAGATGGCTCTGAGGACAACTGGAGGAGGGTTGTGCTAGCCCAGGTGCCAATCATGAAGGATTTGTTTTACAGTACCTACAAGAAGGATCCAGCTCTCTACTTCTATCAGCTCCTGGATGACTACAAGAAAGGGAACCTCCACATCATTCCAGACACTCCTCTGGCTGAGGAGAGATCAGGAGATGACAGTGATGTGTTGATAGGTAACTGGGTGCAGTACACCAGAAAAGGTGGTTCCAAATAGTTCAGAAAGGTTGTTTACCAAATTCTAGCCAATCCTTCACATTCAATTTCACATTTGCAAAGTGTCACAGAAATGCTGCTTATGACCAGAGTGCTTAAACTTCCTTATTCTCATGAAGTTTGTCACATTACCTCCTTGATGAAGGGCACAACCATCCTACTTCTGTGCAAAATTGCCCAAGCTCCTCCCCTATCTTACTTTAGGAAGATTTAAACATTCACAACAGAGAGTACTCCAACCTGTGTTGAGCACAGTGTGTTTGAGGAAATCCCCCAGATTCACCATCTTCCCAGTGTATGTCCTACCTATAACTTCTAATTTCCATGGTCTGGGAAGCACTGTTCTGACCTAAGAGATTTCTGAACACTCTGGACTGAAATCCCAAACAGAAGAATATCAAGGTAAGGGTAAATCAGATTACTATCTTTGTTTTGTTACCTTAGACAGAGACATCATGGCCTCCATGCAGAGGAATGTGTGGATGGACATATATTTAAGGAAGACACTAAACCAGAAAATACCACATTACACCCTCTTAAAAGACTTCTAAGATTGTTGTCATGCCTACCACAGACATTCAGATGATGTGTATTCTTGATTGTGATTTCATGTTTGGAGCTGATGAAGGAGAAAGTACCTGGAATGTCCTAGAATTCTCAAGGTATCAATCAGTGTTCAATTTCTGCTCAATAGTGCTGCAGACATAGGAATAACAGGATAAAACTATTCTATACAATCCTATGAAGCTCCTATCACCATCCTCCTATTTTAGAGAATCTTAGATCTATCACTAATCCTGAGACAGGCAGAAACAATTCTTCTCCTGCACATAGGGGTACTGCATATGTCTCCCCTTACCCAAAGTATTCAACTTACTGTCTTTTACTGAATTGGCTTTTAGACTATACCTGAAATATTCCACTTTTCACCAAAGGATCTACCAGCCCTCCCTGTTCTAATAGAGAGCTACAGTCCACCAATATCCAAAGGGTTCTCAGACATTCTAAATATGCCCCTGTGGGAGTAAACTTACTAAGTCTATTTAATTGGGCCTCAGATCCTTCTGCTTTGACCAAAAGGATTTCAATCTACTGACTCTGAGTTACCAGGGGCCTCAGATCTCATTTTCCCCAAGTGGTCATCAGATGTCCCTTTCTGACCAATAATGACCTTGCAATGTTCTCCTCTGATGCAGACACTTAGAAACCCCCCCTCCAATTTTAACTCCCAAATGGACCTCCAGACCACCCAAGCTTAAAGTACCTGAGCCGAACATTAAGAAGTACAGCCCAGAACAAAAGCTCATTTCCTCAAGGCAGAAACTAAAATGATGTTCTCCTCACCATTCATACCTAGACCCAGGAGATGAACATATGCCTGAGAAGAAGAACTAGTGTGGAACTGTCAGCCAGGTTTTTGATGAGTGCTCAGACTGCTTCCTGATCCGGCACCACATTTACTATAGTGGACAGATGCTCTAGTCTCTGATGAGGAGTTGCTAGCTGTTAGGAAAAACCTGGAATGGGCTCCACTGCATGAGGTAGGCTGTGTCTTTGATCTCATGTCAAGGAAAGAACATGCAAATTTGAACTCTACCCAACCAAACATACTAGTTTACCTGTACAAAGGGGATTTAGATTTCCAATTTCTCACAAAAATACCCCTCTTACCATTGAGTTCCTGTCTATTTTTCATGGCTCATAGGGTCTCATTTCTTCCCAATGTCCATTACTGGCTCACTTCTGACCACTAGCCATACATCTCTGATTAGTGTTGGGGGTGTTCTCGGTATGACACTAAGGCCAACAATAGTGCCTACATGCCATTTCTGAATAATTGGATCTTAAATTCCACCATTGTCCAAGTGTACTTCTGAAAGACTTTTCTCATTACATGGGGTCTCTACAGTAGCATCTTTGTTCATCAGGCCTCTAGTTGTACCTTCTGGCCTAAGCAGGTCTTATACTTCACTTAAAGAGATGCCAAATTTACACAATGTAGACAAAGATGCATTGAGCATTCTCATACTCATTAATATAACATTCCTCCCCTCAGGTTTGAAGTCTCCAGAGCAGCAAAGAGAGTGGGGAGTAGAACTCATCATCTTTAGGTCACTCAGCATCGATGGGTTGTTTGCAACCTTAGTATACAGACATGGATGGTTGAACACAAACCTGTCAGGCTGATAAAGAACTAGACATCTACTAACGTCCTTGGAACCATGTTCAGATTGCTGCACATCCTCCTGAAGATGCCACAGATGACATGGTTCCTTGTGATTGTTGTTCTCTTCTTGTTGTTGCTGTTTTCTTTTAACTTTTGAAGAGGATACTTTATTAGTCTGTTGCTATGTTAGTCATCTCCTGGCATTAGAAACCAACATCCCACTGTTTAAATGTTTTACATTTCCTACTCTTTTTGGAAAACACAACGTATGCACATCATTTTTTCCTATTGTTTCAAAGACATACCACTATGTAATTCAACTTTACAATTGTAAACATTTTGACCAATATTCACATGAATATAAATTTTATGTGTAAACTTCTTCCTGTGCTGTGTTATTTTTCACCAGATGACAGTTTCATTTGAGGTCATTTGAAAGATCGTTCCTTACTATGTGTCTTTAAAAGATATATTTTGGAGCTGAGGGGTATGACTGAATATCTTCAGCACAATAAACACCTTCTATAACATTACTATCTAGTGGATTATAAGTATCAGGTTGTACACAGTAGTAACTAAAATAATGGACAATTTGAGAAAGATTTTAGGGTGAAATCTCTCATAATATACAGAAAAAAAGGAAATCCTAGATATTAATCAAATCTATGCACACCAAATGAACATTGTGGGTTTTGTGGGTTTGTTTGTATATGTCTTTGTAGTTCGAATGTCCAACCTTTATGTCTTAATTGATGATTGTAAACAGTGCTCAGAGTGTGTGCATGTGAATTAAAGGGCACCATGTCTTTAGTGTTTACATTAATTTCACATATAATTATCTGTCTATCTGTCATCTATGTATGTATGTATGTATGTATGTATGTATGAAGTAATGATTGAATGTATTTATATAGATATGTATGCAACTATTTCTCTATCATCTACCTATCTCTCTCTCTTTCTATTTCTCTCACCCTCTTTCTCTGTTTATATCTTATGCATGAATATATGCATGCATGTAGCTAGGTAGGTGTGGTATTTTTAATGTAATTGGTTCCCATCGCCCCATAGGCTGTATTAGGATGATTAACCTTGTTGGACTAGGTGTTTCCTTGTTGGAGGAAGGGTGTCACTGGAGGAGGTGGGTGGTCTCACACATGTTCAAGTTAGTTATGCCCAGTAGGGCTCTGTGTGTTTGCTGTCTCTCTGTCTTTCCAAGAGTAGCTGTGATAGAGTGTTCAGTGATTCAAGGAGGGGATGTTGGTTAGATGGCATATAAAGCAGGCAAGACACATTTACATACATGTTAGAAGAAGCAAGCTTTAAGAAGCACAAAAAATCACACACACACACACACACACACACACACACACACATTTGTTGGACAGTGCAAAGCTTCAACCACTTTAAATATATACTCACATTTGGTGGATGGAACAAAGCACCAACTTTATTTTTCTCACACTGCTTATATATCTCTGGACAATCTTTCAATTAGTATAAAATTTATACTGGTTACTTTCTATTTTCTTCTAGTGAATAATTATGAGTATGTATAAGGAGAAGCATCTTCTCACTATACTTTTATGATGAGCTATTTTTAAATTATGTTTATAAATATCCAATATTATTCCCAAGAACCAACACGCATTTCTAACTAAAAAACTTGTTATAGATTAACAAGTTGTAAGCAAGTAGGGTAATTTTTATTTCAGCCAGTTTCTCTTACTGGTAGACTGAAATTTGCCGTTATACAGAAAGGATTAGTTTTTATCTATCTCAAAAATTAATCCTTCAAAAATCTTAAAAGAATCACAAAACTAAACTTTTATATAAAAACCTATCATCCCTTTCTATTTTGAATCCTCAGGGTGCACATCTGTTCATTAACCATGTTTTTCTTAAATCATATCAGGAATCAGAATGAGGAAATAGGTACAAGGAAATAATAATCATCTGAACACCAGCCTGACTTTCAAAAAAAAAAAAGGCATGTTTTTTGTAGTAATTCTTTCCAAGATTGTGTTTGAAGTATTAATCGCATCAGCTGCAATCCTTGAGAAAGTTCGATCTAAATAACACTGTGGGTGGCAATGATATTGCCCAGTGAGGGGCTGGAACCCCCCTTAAATTTTCATACAATCCATAGATTATGAGGAATGTGATGTGAGGGCAGCAAGTAGGGAGAAACTCTACAACAGCATGAGTGGTAACAGAGTGGTACCAGCTTTTAAGTGTTTAAGAGTGGTAAGAGATTTTAAGTGGTTCACCTCACCAAGAATCCATCAAAGCCCTGTATTTTGGAGGTAAAATGTACATTCTGGGGAGCCCCTCTGCCATGCTTAATATTCTAATAAAATTAAAAATAATATTAATTTCTCATTTAATAGACCCTGCTTACAGTCCCCCCAAATTTTACTCCCCACGGTTCTTTTACTACCTCCCATCCTCTCCAGTTCCTCCCCCTTTCGGTCATCATTCATCAAATACTTCTCTTTCAAATATCTCTTCCTGCATTTCCTTATTCAACCCCATCTCCCTCCACCATGCCACCTGATCTTCTCCTTCTTGTCCACCTTTGTACACTAATAAATCCATTCTATTTCTCCATACCATGGGCATCCATGTATGCACCCAAGTCCTTCCTCTATACCTAACTTCACTGGATCTACAGATTGTAGACAGGCCATCACATATGTAATGTTGAATGTCTTAATGTTTCTATTGCTGTCACCAAAAACTATAACCCAAGCACAAGTTGGGGAGGGTAGGACTTATTTGCAATGTGGGTACTGTAAAGAAAAGAGACACTGAGCAAGAGACTGCCCCAAGAAAGAGACAGATACCAGACCACCTAAGTCCTTTTCTCAGAGGATGATGACTACATGATATGGGGAACAGACACCCTACATGACACTAGGGTAACCCCAGCTGTGGAAGAGACCCTTATGGCTTACCTTCATGATATCAGAGCAGAGTTTTTAGTCCTGACAGAGCCACTGGAGAAATTGAGGACCAAGAAATCCTTAGTATTCGGGGCTACTGGTCAGAAACCATACTCTTAGACCACTGATAAGAAAGTTAATCTATGAATAAGCCAAGTAACTCATTCCTCCCTCATCATTCCTCAAGCCCCACCACATTGTTGTGGAGAGATATACTAGCATATTTAAAATCCCAAATAAGCTGCTCTTTGGAAGGAACTTCAATCCCTTGGCAAGCCTGTCCCTATAAATTTAACTTTAAAATTAGAAGAAGAATATAGATTACATGAGTCTCAAGCCCCGTCAAGAAAAGTACTAGAATGGACCTATTTAGAGAGATATCCAACAGCCTGGGCAGAGACTGGTGGTATAATTGAGACAAAAATGGTGTCCCCCCCATCATTGTGACATTGAAAACTGGTGAGATTCCTTTCGGGGTACAACAATACACCATGAGCAAAGAGGCCAGTGAGGGCATCAGACCTCACCTTCAAAGGCTCTTAGAACTAGGCGTGTTTGGTCCTTTGTCAGTCTTCCTGGAATACTCTGTTGCTACCAGTTAAAAAGCAAGACTTTGCCACCTGGCACTCCCTAATAATCCCCCCTTACTAAAGAGACTGGGACTTTCTCATGGACCCCATATATGGGGAGGCCTTTAAAAAGATTAAAAAATCGTGCTTAGTGCCTCAGCCCTAGTCCTGACAGATGTGACCGAGCCATTCACTCTCTATTTAGATAAAAGAGCAGAAATAGTGAGATAGGTCCTGAACTCAGCTCTGGGGACATAGAAAAGACTTGTGGCCTACTTGTAAAAAAAAAATAGACCCAATGCCCAGTGGATGGCCGTCTTTCTTAAAAGATATCAATACTTCTCAAAGATGCTGACAAACTGACTCTAGGTCAAGGAACTATAGTAGTAGCCCCCCTCTGCCCCCATGCCTTAGAAAGCATTGTTAGGCAGCTGCCAGATTGCTGGATGACTAATGCTCACAGGGCCCATTATCAGAGCCTCTTTCTGACTGAGAGAGTGTAGAGAGAGTGTAATTTGCACCCCTGCTATCCTGAATCCTTCCACCTTGCTGCCTGAAGCTGACAACTCCCTACCAGTGAAGGTGTATAGACATCCTGGCAGAAGAAACCAAAACTAAGAAAGAAGTCATTGACCAGCCATGATCAGGTTGCCCCAATTGGTACACAGATGGTATCAGCTTTTTGATTGAAGGTAAAAGAAAAGTGGTGCCAGCAGTGGTCAACGGAAAAGAAACCATCCGTGTAAGCAGCTTTACTGAAGAAATGACAGTCCAGAGAGAAGAGCTAATCACACATACCCAAGCCTTGCAGCTGGCCATAGAAAAGAACATCAATATCTAAACAGACAGCATGTATGCCTTTGCCACATGCATGGTAGTATCTGTAGAAAAAAAATGCTACTCACTTCTACTGGGGAAGATATTAAAAATAAAAAGGAAACCTTAAGACTATTAGAAGCCATACACTTTGCAAAAAACTGGACATCATACATTGCCATTGTCACCACAAAGTCCATGAGGCCATAGTGAAGGGAAATCTGATGCCTGAACTGACTGGCCTAAAAAATATAAATGAATAAAATAAAGAACGTGAAGACCATTATAAACTCAAAGATGCAGGCTTTGACTATACTCCAGAAGATCAGAAATTAACAGGCAAAATACCTGATATATGTGGGTGTACTACCCAGGGAGTCTCTAGGACCAAGATGGTTGCTCTGTCCTGCCCACAATAGAAAGGTAACAATATGTCTCCAATCTAAACCACCTCATGCACTTGGAAATTGAGAAGGTCAAAGAAAATGTTGAGAGCTCAAACTGCAATGTTATAAGATTGCCAGATGTTGCCCAGGGGATTGTTAATGAATGCCAAGCATGTGCCCTCACCATTGCTGGGCACCACAAGAACACCCCCCCCAGAAGGTGGATAAGAGTTGACTGGCCATGAGCATACTGAAAAGTAGACTTTACTGAAGTTAAACCAGCCAAGTACAGTAATAAATATCTATTTGTTTTTTTGTAAACACCTTTTCAGGCTTGGTCGAAGCCTTCCTCACTAATAACAAGAACACCCATGCCATGGGAAAGAAGATATTAGAGGAAAATTTCCCAAGATTTGGCATCTCTAAGGTACTTTCATCAGACAATGGCCCCTCCTTCATTGTCCAGGTAAGCCAAGGGTTAGCCAGACAATGGGGGATTCATTGGAAGATACATTGTTCTTACAGTTTCCAGACTTCAGGACAGGTAGAGTGGATGAATAGAGCATTAAAAGAAACCTTGACTAAATTGGTTTTAGAGACCTACAGAAAAGATTATGCAGCTCTTTTTCCCTTTGCCTTGTTCTGAGTATGGACCACCACAGGGAAATTTAAACTTACACCATTCAAACTCCTCAACTTGGGACGCCCCTCCCTTTAACAGAAGCAGGTGCAATGTTTGAACTTGATGTTTCTTTTTCAGAACCCCCTCTAGCTCACTTGAAGGCCCTACAATTGGTCAGAAAAGATGCCTTGGAAATGCTGAAACACAATAAAAAACAAAAACAAAAACAAAAAAACAAAAAAAACATACTAACCAGGAACCATCTTCGTGCCACATAAATTTCAAACAGAAGATCCTGTCCGGGTCCGGTGCCACCATTCTGGCAAACTTGAACTCAGATAAAAAGGATGCTCCCTGGTGCTTCTGACAAGCCCTGCTGCCGCACCTCCAGCATGTAACCGCTTCTGGCCTGCCATGGCCCACTGGCCTGGCACTGCACAGGATCCCCCCTTCTTCCCTCCTCCCACTGGCAAGAGTCTCTTTCGTCTCATTCAAGGGGCTTCTGAGGTTCTCAATCTTACAAATCCTAAAGCTGTGACCTCAGGTTGGCTTTATTTGGCAGCTGGGCCAGAGGTTTAATTTTCTAACTTATAAAATTAGAACTATGTACTAGAAGGAGTGGGAAATGTGAGAACCCAACTTAGAGCATTTCTCCCTGGAAGGTGAAGCCCCTGGACATTCTCCAAGCTTGTATTCCCTGAGCTCTAAAAATACAGCCAGAAAGAAGCTCTATGTTCTCTACAGCCACCAAAAAGCATTTTGGTTTCTGAGCCTTACAGCTAGAGATTCGAAAATTGGAGTTTTGCCAAGGACATCTGGGCAGAGAAGAACATTCCTCCCGACTCTTCCCAACTCTCCAAACTCTCCTCCCAACTCATCTCAATTCCTCAGGTAGCTAATAAAAACCCTCTTCTGTCACATCTCAGAGTCATACGCCCCTGCCCTGCACAGTGGAAGGATTTTGTCCTTAGCTAGCTGATAATAAAACCTCTTACAGTTTGCATCAGGTGTGGATTTCTCTCAAGTCATTTGGGTGCTGGCCATCTCATCTGAGGACTTTAATGGACTTGAGAGGAGGTCCATCTTCAGGGTCTTACACATGGAGACCTAAGACCAAAATTCTTCAAACTATTATGCAAAATCAAAAGAGAAGGAACACTATTGAATTTGTTCTATGAAGCCAGATTACAATTATATTCAAACCATACAAAAACTCAATGAAGAAAGGAAACTTCAGATCATTTTCCCTTATGAATATCGAAGCAAAAATACTCAATAAAATCACTGCAAACCAAATAAAAGAATACATCAAAACGATCATCCATCATGGTCAAGTAGGCTTCATCCCTGTGATGCAGGGATGGTTTAATATATGGAAATTTGTCAACTTAATCCACTATAGAAACAAACTCAAAGACGAAAACAACATGATCACCTCATTAGATGCTGAGAAAGCATTTGACAAAATACAACACCCATTCATAATAAAAGTCCAGGAAAGGTCAGGAATTCAAGGCCCATACCTAATATAAAAAAAAAAAAGTCAGCAAACCAGTAGGAAACATTAAACTAAAAGAAACAATCGCATTAAAATCAGGGACGAGACAAGACTGCCCACTTTCTTCATACCTATTGAATATAGTAGTTGAAGTCCTAACCAGAGCAATTAGACAATAAAAGGAAAACAAATGAATACAAATTGGAAAGGAAGAAGTCAAAATATCACTATTTCCAGAATATATGATAGTATGTATCAGTGACCCAAAAATGCAAAAAAGAGAAATCATAAACCTTATATACGACTTCAGTGCAGTAGGTGAATATAAAATTAACTCAAACATATCAGTGGGCTTTCCCTACACAAAGGAAAAGGAGGATGAGAAAGAAATTAGGGAAAAAACACCCTTCACAATACTCACAAATAATATAAAAAAGCTTGGTGTGATTCTAACTTAGAAAGTGAAAGATACATATGATAAAAACTTCAAGTCTCTGAAGAAAGAAATGAAACAAGATCTCAGAACATGGAAAGATCTCCCATGCTCATGGATTGGAAGGATTAATATAGTAAAAATGTGTGTTCTGCCAAAAGTAGTTTAAAGATTCAATGCAATCCCCATCAAAATTCCAACTCAATTCTTTACTGAGTTAGAAAAGGCAATTTACAAATTCACCTGGAATTTAAAAAAAAACCCAACAACAACAACAACAAAAAAAACCTAGTATAAGAAAAACTATTCCCAACAATAAAAGAACCTCTTGTGGAATCACCATGCCTGAACTCAAGCTGCACTACAAAGCAATTGTGATAAAAACTACATGGTACAGGTTTAGTGGTAGGCAGGTATATAAATGAAATAGAACTGAAGTCAGAAAAATAAACCCACACACCTATAGTCACTTGATCTTTGACAAAGGAGCTAAAACCATCTAGTTTAAAGAAGACAGCATTTTCAACAAATGGTGCTGGCTTAATTGGCAGTTAGCATGTAGTAGAATGTAAATTGATCTATTCTCATCCCCTGTACAATGCTCAAGTCTAAGTCGATCAAGGAACTGCACATAAAACCAGAGACACTGAAACTTATAGAAGAGAAAGTGGGGAATAGCCTGGAATACATGGGCAAAGGGGGAATATTCTTGAAAAAAAAATACCAGCAATATCTTGTGGTATAAGTTTAAAAATGGACAAATGGGACCTCATAAAATTGATAAGATTATACCCAGAAGTTCAAACTTGTAATAAGGATACATGCTTCACTATGTCCTTATGTATAATAACAAGAAGCTGAAATGAACCCAGATGACTCTCTTTAGAGGAATGTATATAGAAAATATGGTACATTTATTTAATGAATTACTACACAGCTATTAAAAACAATGAATTCATGAAATTTTTATACAAATGGATGGATCTGTATGATATCTTTCTAAGTGAGATAACCCAATCACAAAAATCACACATGATATTCACTCATTGGTGAGTGGATATTATCCCTGAAGCTCAGAATAACCAAGGTAAAATATGCAAAACCCATGAAACTGAAGAAGATAGACCAAAGTGTGGATAAGTACCCCACAATTCCCTGGGACTAAACCACCAATCAATGAAAACAAACAATGGGACATATGATTCCAGCTTTCTATGTAGCAGAGGATGGACTAGTCAGGCATCAATGAGAGGAGAGACACTTTTTCCTGTAAAGATCCTATGCCCCAGTATGGGGGAATACCTGGGCTGGAATTGTTAGATGGTGTGTTGGGGAGATGGGGGAGAAGGGAGAGGACAGGAGATTTTTGGAGTGTAAACTAGAAACGGGGATAATATTTGAAATGTAAATAAGGAAAATATACAATAGAAAAAGAAAGGAAATAATTTATTTGAAGGTTTTATGAGATAAATTCATGTTTGGCAAACATATTATACGAACAATGTTCAGGTCTTTTGTTGAGGCAAAATCAAGAAAGTTCTTCTTTCTCAAAATATGGTGATATAGTTCCAAGAGTAGGTATATGTGCTGCTAAACCTTGTATATAAGAATAGATAAATATAGGTAAAATTAGAAATGAAGTATATGTAAACTTAACAAGACTTCCTCCATTTCAGGTGACTAGGTAAAATCTAACGAACTGCAGGACACAATTAATACCTGACACTGGAAATGCTATACCTTCCAAAAGAGCCTCCTCTGAAACTTTTATGTCATCGTGCTCATCATCAAAGTCCAAGTGTAATAAGTAACCTTCCTTTGGTATCACCATCAATTTCTTAAGTGCCATTCTTCTCTTAAGAACTCAGTAGTCTTAGTTAAAAAACAAACAATTAAAATAAAAAGGAAAAAAAAGAACTTAGTTACCTGACTAAAAATTATCATTTAAATAATTAAAAATAACAAAACATCAAATAATTATTTTAGCTCAATGAAAGATAATTTCTTTTGTTACTTAACATGTATATTTTTAATCAATTGCCTTTATCAGAGAGTTCTGTATACATATTCAATATGGTGATGCATATATATATACTTACCCGTACCATTTTCTCCATGTATCCCATTTATCATGTCCCTCTCCCTCACAACTTGTTTTAAAAACTTCTTTAACTCACTTCTTTAAAAACCTCCTTTAGAACCAAAGTTATCAATCTGCCATTTCTCAGTTTAAAAAAAAAAAACAAAACAAAAACTGGCCAACCTTCAACATGTGAGTCCTCCCCTCCTCCCAATAAACAATGAGCAACATCCTTTAACCTTTGAGGCATCTGAATTTTGGTCCTATCTCCCACAGATTCTTTTTAAACAAAACATCAGCAATTCTGTTTAACAGTTTATCTCAGTCTAAGGTATACTCACAGTTCTATCCAGAAAGATAAAGAACATGGTAACTGTATATTCATATCAAAAAGATCCACCACTAAGTCTACAAAAAAAAAAATGAACTACCACCACCACCCACACAGAAAGACCTTATATTGGAGAAATTAGGGATTTGGGGAAGCCGAGGATTTCAAACATCTGAAGATTGTAAGTTAAAGGCCAGACCAAGCTGGGCCAGCTGAAACTACAAAGATAGATCCCATCCTACAGAACCTAAACTGAGAGAAAAAGCTGAACTTGGTGGTGCAAGTCTTTAATCCCAATACATGGGAGATTGGGACAGAAGGATCTGTGGTCAGAATCCATCCCCAATGACTTATGAATCTCTTACAATATCTCCTCTTCTTCTTTTCATTCATCTTCCTATGCCATTCTACTGTCTGCAATGTTCATACAGTCTATACCAAAGGAACACACCATAGAGAACACAATGAGGAGGGACGAATCCTCAGTGTGTTTCTAAGGGATCCTGAATATCACACAGGACAATCGCCAAGGCATCTCACCAATGGCTCCCTGTTCCCTGACCCACAGTCCTGCAGCTGGTTCTCTGATCCTATCCCCAGGCCCAAAGCTTTTCTCTTCCAAGGGTTCCGAATTCTCTATGGCCCTGACCTGTTCAATCCTCTTCCATTAATACGGTCCTCCACCTTCCATTCACCCTCAGATTCCACAGGAAATGGCGATCAGGGGGCTTTTCCTCACTTAGTGGCCTCCTGGGCCTGAGATTCCCCACCCTATCACACCTCGATTAACTGTACAACAACCCTGATCAGGGCAGATTATCACTTACAGGTCATGTATGAGGAGAACACCTTCACAACTGCACCCTTCTGTGCTTAGCTCCTCAATGGCAAAAAAAAAAAAAAAAAAAAAAGTTGTCAGGAGCCAGACCCGGACAGAAGCCTCAGAGGATCCTTTGTGATGCCAGCTGGAGCAAACAGGTCTCACCAAAGGACTGTGCTGATTGGCTAAATACCCGCTGCACATGCGTTCATGGAATACCAAGTACCAACACTTTGAAGGGAGATTTTAGAAGGTGGGAATAAGCCACTGGCTTTAAGGCAAATGATTTCCAGTTTGTTGGTTGATAATTGCTTACAAACTTGAAAATCCAGAACAAATATGAAACATATGAAATACAGCAAATGGCTCTACTTAATTTCAGCTGTAGAGGCTCTTGTACGCATTTTTGGTTTTTTATTTATTTATGTGCATAAACATTTAATAATGTGGACTTCTGCATGTACACACGCACACCAGAAGAGTCTATGCTGCCCTAAGAGTTCAGAAGGGAGCATACACATTTCCTTCAACCCCTGGTACTCTCCTGTCTCTACTTTCCTAGTCCTCAGCTTGATTAGAAGAGTGTGCTATGCAGTGCAGGCCCTCTCTCTCTCACTTATGTGCTTGGCCACTCAGGCCCACTCTCTCACTTAGGCATTAGGCTGGGCAGGCACTCTCTGTCTCTCTCTTTCTCTCTCTGTCTCTCTCTGTCTCTCTCTCTGTCTCTCTCTTTGTCTCTTTGTCTCTTGGTCTCTCTGTCTCTGTCTCTGTCTCTGTCTCTGTCTCTGTCTCTGTCTCTGTCTCTCTCTCTCACACTCTCTCTCACTTAAGTGCTAGGCTGCACATGTCCTCTCTCTCTCTCTTATGTGCTAGACTGCCCAGGGCCCCTCTCTCTCTTATATGCTAGGCTTCCCAGGACCTCTCTCTCACTTAGATGTTAGTCCTTGCAGGCCCTCTTTCTCACTTATGTCCTAGGCTGGGCAGGGCCTCTCTCTCACTTATGTGCTAGCTGCCCAGGTCACCTCTCTCACTTATGTGCTAGGCTGAGAAGCCCCTCTCTCTCACTTATGCCGCAAGAGAGCACTGATTCTCTGAAACTGTGATTGTGCATATGTTATGAGCCACAATGTGAGTGCTTTGTGCCTGGTCCTCTACATAGAACAGGTGCTTTTCTTTTCTTTTGTGTTTTTATTATTATTATTATTATTATTATTATTATTATTATTATTATTATTATTATTAAATTTCAAGACAGGGATTCTCAGTGTAGCACTGTCTTTCCTGGAACTTACACCAGGCTGGCTTTGAACTCAAAAATCCTTGTCCTCTGCTTCCCAAGTGCTGTGATTGAAGGCATGAACCACCACTGCCCAACCAACAGTTGCTCTTAACAGCTAGTTTTTCCATTTTTTCAACTAGTCTAGTGTGTATTTCATGTATCCTAGAGCATTCCGCCCATTTACTTGCAGTGTTTTCCTACTTGTGCATTAGATTTTCAAGGCTGGTTTGGTGAAAAGAAATGAAAGGAAGTAGTTAGGCACTTTAATAATAATAATAATAATAATAATAATAATAATATAAACATTTTAATGTCTTTAAGTCTATCATTTTTAAAATGTATGAGTGCTCTGTTTATGGGTTCACCTTCATGAAAGAAGGGGACATCAGATCACTTTATATATGGTAGTAAGCCACCATGTTATTGCTGGGAATTGAAATCAGCAACTGTAAAATAACAGCCCCTTCTCATAACTGCTAAGCAATCCCACCAGTTCTAGAAATATGTTTTGATTTAATTTTTATTGCATTATGATAAGAAAATATACATAATTTCAATTTATCTGAATTTGTTAACAACTAAAAACATATTTTGAGTAAACAGACTTACATCACATTCTTCTTTTTATTTTGTACCCCAACTCCTCCAGCTGATGCCCACTCAAAACCTATCAAACCTTTCATTTTTACCATGTTCCTTAATATTTATAAAATATTTAACAATAAAAATGAATATTAAAAAAGTTGTTTGATATAAAACAACAATCAATTGAATAGTCTTATTGATATGTTTGTCTGCAGCAATACTGAAAATACATTTCTCTCATAAATTTTAAATAACTCCAAATATATTAACTGTATGATATATTAAAATAATATATCACTATTAGATTTTTTGGTGAACATAAATAGTCTTTTGGTTTGTTTGTTGTTTGTTTGTTTTGTTTTTAGGAGATCTTAAAATTCTTGACTTACAGATTATGCTAACAGGACCCTGAAGTTGTCTTGTGTGAGGATAGTCCAGTGACTGGCAAATACAGAAGTGGATGCTCACAATCATCTATTGGATGGAACACAGGACCCCCAATGGAGGAGCTAGAGAAAGTACCCTAGGAACTGAGGTTGTTTGAAACCCTAAATAAGAACAACAATATTAACTAACCAGTACCTCCAGAGCTCATGTCTCTAGTTGAATGTGTAGCAGGGGATGGCCTGGTAGGCCATGTGTGGGGGGAGAGGCCTATGGTTTTGTGAAGGTTATATGCCTCAGCTCAAGGTACTACTAGGGCCTGGAGGTGGGAATAGGTATTTTGGGGATCAAGGAGGGGGGAGAGGGGAGGCGGGAGGGGACTTTTGGAATGTAAATGAAGAAAGTATCTAATAAATATAAAATTAATATAAAATCTTGGCTTACTGTGATACAAAAAAAAAAGAAAAAAAGAAGAACAGTTTATGGACACTGGATTTCATTGTAATAAGGCTGTACTTGAATGTCCCTCACATCTCCAAAGTATTTTACCTCCATAGTAGCTAAGGGAAGAGTTGACATATCTGCTGCAGCAAGGAATGAACTGTAGGCATTATTTTTGGATACTAATTTCCTGCTATGTACAAAGCTATTTGATTTGAGTGATTGTTGTCATTCTCAGGCCACAGGTAACAGGGTACATTCACTTAAGGAATGGGTGTTTATTAAGATGGTCTATCCATGATGTCATTGTTCAACAGTTTCAATGAAGAATTGTTCTGCTTCGAGAGTGTCACAGACGTTAGTTGATGATAGAATTCAGTTTCATTGGATGTGATGTTTTTTGCAAAAGCATTCATCTCAGAATAATAGTAACTTTATTGCAAACTTGAAAAATGGAAAAACTCAGAGTAGAAGTGGAAGCTAAAATACTACCACCTTTTTGCTACTGTGATGACAGATGACTGATAAATCCTCTCTCACTCTTTGTAGGAATGTGTAAACAGGAACAATCAGCAATGGGTTTGGCTAAGATTGTTTTCCTGCTGTCCAAACCCTGTTACTCAGTATGCTTTGTGGTGGCCAGGAAGCTGAGTTCCTGAGGAAGTAAAGTTCTGGAGGAAGCATGGTAGGCAGAAGTCTCTGTGGAGGGAGTCAGTGAACTGTTGAAAGATGGTTAATCCTGGTTCAGCTGGGGGTCCCAGTGGGATGATGGTGGAGGGATGGAGGTGTTACTAAAGGAGAAAGGAGAGCAGGTGACCCTCATTGGACTCCTGTGGTTAATGCTTCTGGGTTCACAATCCACTTTACCCAAGAAAAACAGAGATCATTTTCGCTATGGGCAGGAGATTGAACAAATTATCACCTAGGTGAAACCAGGAAGGCTAGGGAATTGGAGACCCTAAAAGTATTCTTGGGGCCTGGGGATGTGAGTTGTGAGTAAACTGGCGGTCAGTTACTGGTGGAAACAGACTAGATCCTTTTCTGTACTGCTGCTGCCCACCAGGAATTCAAAAAACAAACTGAAGACCAGTCTTCATTTTCCTTTACCTGGTTTTGAAAGGCCAGATTTCCAAAATTTGCGTATATAGGCGCCAAAGTGCTTCCAAATCCAGAGGCTCCTCTCAACCTCAGAAGAGCTGGTACTTCAGACATGATTCAGGGAAGGCTGTGTTTATGTATGTGTTGTTTTGGTATAGGAAGGTAAGCTCTAAGTCTGTATCTCAGTATTATCTTAGCACATGTGCAGTTTGGACTGGCCTTGAAAATGAAGTACTCAGCCTTACAAATTTACTGGGGCCTAAGGAAACATGTCTTCTATATTTTTTATACTTAAATTTTATTTTTTATTTATTTATTTTTTCATTGTTGAAGATTGAATCCAGAGCTTCTTTGTGTAGCATTAAAATATAAGTCCAGTCAGGCGAAAAGTATTTCATTAATATTTGCAAAAAAAAATAATAATAATAATTGTTTATATATCTTGTTGTATTACCAAACAAGAACAGAATCTTCAGTAACTAATGATAATTAAAATGCAAATTCTGAAGAAGTAATTGGAGATACAGTGTATTATGTTCAAACTTATTATTTCCTTCTTAGTGTAAGTATTTCAATGAAAGTATAATTGATTGTATAGCAAGTAATCTATGTTAACATTTTGTATATGATGTATATTCCAAACAATAATTCTGTATGATTAATCTTTAATTTTAATGGTTTTCTTGGAGGGTATAGTGTTGTGGGTCAAACTCTCATTGTCATGCCTGTATGTCAAAAGCTGAGCCATCAAACTCTAAGATCTGCATCTGTACTTTTTAAAACATTAATTTCTTTATAGATTTCCAGTACAAAATCTTCAGGGAAAATTTGAAGGTACATTTTTGGATATATAATTTTTTAAACTATATAGTATTAGCATAATTTCTATATTAGGAAATATTAGTTAATATACTGTATGACATCATAGTGAATTATTCTTTTTATATGTAGTATTTTGTAACTATTTTTATTTTTATTTATTTATCTATCTATCTATTTATTTATTTATTTT
Source organism: Mus musculus (assembly GCF_000001635.26). Taxonomy (NCBI): domain Eukaryota; kingdom Metazoa; phylum Chordata; class Mammalia; order Rodentia; family Muridae; genus Mus; species Mus musculus. The sequence continues at coordinate 64,870,838 of NC_000087.7, read as the reverse complement.
TACTAGATATTATGTTTCTTTACATTTCAAATATTAGTCATTTCTTTGTTTCACCCCAGATAATCCCTATTCCATTTACCCTCTCTGTGTTTTTATGAGGGTCTCCTCCATCTTTCAATTTTACCCTCCCCACCCTGGTACATGCCTACACTGGGGAATCAAGCCTTCACAGGACCAAGAACCTCTCCTCCCACAGATGTCTGACAAGGTCATACTCTGCTATATATGCAGCTGGAAACATGGGTTGGTGCTTAGTCCCTGGGTGCTCTGGACAGTCTGGTTGGTTCATATTGTTGTTATTCCTATAAGGTTGCAAACCCATTCAGCTCCTTCAGTTCTTCCTGTATCTTGTCTACTGGGAACCCCATGATCAGTCTGATATTTGTCTGTGAGCATCAGCCTCTTTTCTTGCCAAGAAATGGCTGAGCTTCTCAGGAGATAGCCATATTTGGCTCCTGTCAGCAAGCAAGTGTTGGTATCCACAATAGTGACTGGGTTTGGTGTTTGTATATGGGATGGATCCACAGGTTGGGCAAACAATGGATAGTTATTCCTTCAGTCTCTGCTCTGCACTTTGTCTCCATATTTTTTTCCAAGGAGTATTTTGTTCCCCATTCTAAGAGGGATTGAAACACCCACACTCTCATCTTCCTTCTGCTTGAGCTTCATGTGGTCTGTGAATTACATTTTGGATATTCTGAATTTTTAGAATAGTATCCCTTTATCAGTGAGTGTGTACCATGTTTGTAATTTTGGGATTGGGTTACCTCACACAGGATGATATATTTTATATCCTTCCATTTGCCTGTGTATTTAATAAAGTCATTGTCTTTGTATCATTTGCATATATTTTTATCTCTATTGCTCTATTCTACAGCTTGAGGTCGAGGATGTTTCCCCCTGTACTTCTTTTATTGTTGAGAATAGTTTTTCAATATCCTGGATTTTTTTTTATTTCAGATGATTTTGTAAATTGTTCTTTCTATCTTTATGAATAATTGAGCTTGAATTTTGATTGTGATTTCACTGAATTTATAGATTGCTTTTGGCAAGATCACCATTTTTACTGAATTAATCGTGCCAATCTATGAGCATGGTAGGTCTTTCCATTTTCTGAGATTTTCAATTTCTTTCTTCAGAGACTTGAAGTTCTTGTCACACAGATCTTTCACTTGCTTAGTGCGAGTAACAGAAAAGTATTTTCTACTTTAAGTAAATGTTAATGAGACTTTAAATTTTGATTTACATTTGTTGTGGAAATACGGAAGTATTGCACAAAGTTTTAGAAATGTACTTTATGGTTTATTATGTTTAACAGTATAGAAAAAATCAGTTACATAATCAGGCAATTTGTATATTTTAATTGAATTATGTTTTACACTAAGTCTTAACTGAGTCAATATAGGAAAAAAAATTAGACTTTCTATTTGGTAGAACAGAATAAAACCCTACTTTGAAATACAATTAATTTACTAAAAAAGATTACCTTTCTATCTATCTATCTATCTATCTATCTATCTATCTATCTATCTATCTATCTATCTATCTATCTATCTATCTATCTATCATCTATCTACCTCTCTATTTTCTATCTATCTATCATCTATCTATCTATCTATCTGTCTGTAAACTTTAATTTTGAAAATCTAAAACATAAAATAAAACTTCTCTGATAATCTCTTAGAAAAAAAATCTGCAATTACTTCCCATTAGATGATTTTTTACTGCTATTTTTCTTTTTATAGTATGAAAAGAACAATTTAATTTTTTTGAGCGTTCTTTTCCTATTTGTATAAATTTGACTGCTTTCATTACTTTGCTTTACAGGGTCATGATCAACAACAAATTATATGAGCAGTATAAAAATATGTTTCAGAAGTTGTATGTGGGTGTAGAGAAATTCGATAAAGAACAAGAAAAACAAGTGGTTGGTATAGTAAGTAACTTTATAATTAACCTCGTATACCTATGTATCAATTAGGAATGGAGAAACTAGCCTTGTGTTCGACACTTGAAACTAAATTAAGTCTCATTACTAACTATCCTTGGTTCTGTTCAAGTCCTACTGAATTGTAAATCAGAGAGGTATGGTTACATACTATACCAATGAAAACCACTAAGAATTTTAATGGAGACGAGATCATAAATTTCCAAGAGACAGACATTTGCTGAGAGATGAAGAGAGGATTACCAGTTTTTACAATATGTCAGCCTCAGGTATAGTTGAAAGATAGAGAAAGATTACTTACTGTTGTCATCTGGACTCTGTCGTTAATTTTAGAAAACCAAATCAAACTAGCAAAGTAGTTTTAAAATCCTAAACTTAGTCCCTATTTAGTAAAAAAAAAAAAAAAAAAAAAAAAAAAAAAGTGTATGGAAACAACTTTCCTAACAACCATGGCAAAATAATCCTGTGTAATAATATCACCAAACTATTTTAGATCGTCTCCCCGTTAATGTAACAATCATTGTAGTCATCAAATGGTTTCCAAGTAAGATCTGAGGCAATTACCATATTAACCATTTTTTTTTGGTTGGTTAATTGTTTGGGAGGTATTCAATTTGAAATAAACAGGAGATCATTTCCTGCATGAGAACAACGTGGAGGGAGCTGCCATTTTGAGTCAGTTCAGGAAACAGATAGGGACTAAAGATAAAAAATAAATAAATACTCCAAATGAAGGCAATTTTTAAACCTTTCATAGCATGGCAAAAAACACTGTAGTCATTTACATACCAAAAGCTAGAACCTCTTTGTAGTGTTGGCATTGGGCTTACCATCCTAGTCTCAGTATACTAACTTACTTGAAAATTATCATAAAAACATACACTGAATATTTTGTCTTTAGATCTCTAAAAACCTCAGAAAAACTTATCAAAATAACAGACTACAATAAATTCAAGAGAATCAGTTTCATTTTATTTCAAAAAAATTTAGGCTTTTTATAATATTAAATATTTGTTATGAGTAATTCTAGCTCATTTGGTCATAAATATATATGTTTTTAGGAAAATAATTCTAAAAACTTAAAATGCATGTTTTGTATTATTATGTATAACATTGGCAAATTAGATAAGACATGCTCATTCATGTTAAACTCATAAATCTACTCCTATTTTCTGAATCTCTTAAAAATCAGAAACCTCGCTAGGCAAGATCTTAAACTACTGTTCTCCTGTAGGCCATGACATTTTTAGCAGATATTTAAATGTATTAACTGATCTACTAATGAGTAGAAATCTGAAAGACCAGAATCTCTGTTGCCTTTCACATAATGACTCTATTCAATGTAAACTATGACTACAATTAGAAAAATACTGAAATCCTAAAGTCAAATCCTCACCTCTTTTATCAGTCATAGAAAATCTTTTAATAGCTATGATACTCTAATCTGTAATCCCAGCACTTGGCAGTTGAATGCAAGAGGATCAAGGCCTTTGACTGTCCATAGCTATATAGCAAGTTTGAGGTCAGCATGAGTAATGTAGGACTGTCTCAAATAAACCTGTCCCCTACAAATCAAACAGAAATATAATGTTAGTATAAAGATATAAAAATAGTAAATATTGCTGTCACTTCAGTAGGAAATTGTTGACCAGAAATACTAAAATAAATGTACAATTGGAATTTTTTTACTATAATTTTGAAGGGAAAACTATTGAAATCTGGATATCCATAGAGTTCCCTGTTTAGAACATTATCCTGACAGCATATAGCCCAGAACTGGTAAGAAGCAAGGCTTGGAGAATCACAGGAGTTGCCTTGCCCAGACTTTAGAGATGGCAGCAAATAACTGTAAGTATCACCTGTTATTTTAGACTGAGGAAGTGCAATTGATGATGACATGTTCCAATATAATAATAGAAAAACAAACAAACAAACAAAAAACTAGTATTTCTGCTTTAGATCTTGGCAGGGCCATTCTAGCCCCATCGTTTGACAAAAGCACAGCACACCTCAGAAAATTGTTTTGATGACATCAACAATTGTCAGACTTAAAATCTATTGATGTGCTTCAAACATCTCTCATCTTCCGGGGTTATACATGGTGGTATTTATGAGACCTCTAAATGATCCCTAGGAATAGGAGCATAGTGTGTAGAGTTGGGAGAGGATATATAGACTGGAGAGATAAAATGGGAAGCATGGTGATCCTTGGATTGCCTGTGCCATATACCTTTGCAGTTGTGGTAATAGATTCAGTGCAGATTGACACTATGAGCACTACCCTAGCACACAGTACAGTGCTTTCTTTTCTTTTTCCGGGCTTTTGCCTGTGACAGGGAATGTAGCTTGGACACTACTGGGTATTGTGTGGAAGATAACAATCATTGGATCAGTTCAAAGCTTTGGGAGCTGCCAGTTAATAGGCTAAGCTTCAGACTACATCCTACCAATGGATAAATAGGGTCCATCTAGATGAATTTCTGGATCCCCAGGATACATGAATAGCATGCAGTATTCTAGAGTAGTATCCAGCTTAATGATACTTCTGTTGCTCTTGTGTCTTTCCCTCTTCTGTATCCCCCAAGTTCATTCTGCTTTCTTGGCATGACTCACAAATGAGCCTTTGTGTATTATCCTGTGGTATATGAGAGGAGTTGTCTGAAGAGAGATGAAATATTGAGTCATGGCAAACACAACTGTGGAAATGGAAACCATCCAGGGGCAAATGTTGTAAAATTAACATAGTCTGTGAAAGAAAAATGCTTTTGCTTTCAGAAGGAGAGTGAATGGAGTTTTTCACTAAGCTGGAAGGGGGCTAATAAAGACCCTTTTTAACTGGAGAATTTAACAAGAATTAACCAAAACCCAGGTGCAATTATTCTTACAGGAGTGAACTGGATAGATGGGTAGAGTTTGGCTAGTATAAGATACTTGATTTAATGACTTTTGAGGTCCTTTTTCGAAATCATGATCAATAAATTCTGCCCTCTGTGACATATCTACTATATTTGTTTGAAAGATGAATAAACTAGGATACATAGATATAGCTTTATAGTATAGTTCTTGAACTTTCATGATGTGACAATTAAATCTGTATGATCAGGACATATTTAGAGCTCTGCATTAGGCACACATAATCTATAGCTCCTGGGGACATACAAGCAAATGAACAAACATGACTTTATAGTGTTTCTTGTTTTCAGAATGGAATACATTTTATAAATAATCTAAAAGCAATAGGTTCAGTTTCTATGTTCTTAGAGACAGAACCTTAAAGACCCTAAAAACTCTAAAAAATAAAAAAGAAAAAAGAAGAGAAAAGAAAATAAACTTGACGCTTTAAATAAACAATAAAAACCCTAAAACAAACAAACAAACAAACAAACAAAAAACATAAAATTTTTGAAAAAATAAAACTAAAAGAACCTAAAACCCTAAAGAAAAACAAACAAACAAAAAAAATCAACAAAAAAATTCTAGATCTCTACAAAGACCCAAAAAACCATAAAATAATTACCACAAACAAACAATCAAGGAAAGAACAATAGCCACACTAAGCCTTAAAAAAAAAATCTTGCCAAATACACTGAGAACAACCCTAAAATCATTTAAAAACCGTAAAAAAAACCCTAAAACAATAAAGCAAAACCTAAAACCCTAAAAAACCCTAAAATTATTAAACAAACACTAAATGACCCAAAAAAGCTATTTTTTAAATTCTTAATTAACATTTTTAAAACCCTAAAATTCTATAAATAAGAAAACACAAGAACTCTAAAAAGACCCTAAAAAAATTATAAAACCCTAAAAAAAAAATCCAAAAACTCTACAAGTCTAGATCCCTAATGAGACAATAAAAAAGCAATTAAAAAAAAAATGAAAAGATACAAAACCACCACCCCAACAACTACAAATTCTTCTGCCTTAAAAAATCGCCAAAAACACTGGAAAAGAAAATCATTTTCCAAACCTTATTAAAAAAAATGCTTAAAACAATTTTTAAAAATTCCTTAATTAAATTAAAAAACAAAACAAAACTAAAAAATAAAGAAATACCCTAAAATTCTTTTTTTTTCTTATAAAAGAAAACATTTATTTGGGGGCTTGCTCACAGTTTGAAAGGGTTAGTCCATTATCATCATGGTGGGAAGCAGACAGGCATGGTGGCGGAGAGGTAGCTGAGAGCTTCGAATCCTGATCTGAAAGCAGCCAGGAGAGAGAGTGAGGGGGAGAGACAGAGAGAGACAGAGAGAGAGAGAGAGACAGAGAGAGAGAGAGAGAGAGAGAGAGAGAGAGAGAGAGAGACAGAGAGAGAGAGACAGAGAGAGAGAGACAGAGAGAAACAGAGACAGAGACAGAGACAGAGACAGAGACAGAGACATAGTTTCAAAGTCCTGGTATGGACTTTGAAACCTTAAAGATCACTCCTTACTAGGAGTGATCACACCTGTTCCAACAAGGCCACACCTCCTAATCCTTCCCAAACACTTCCATTAACCAGGGAATCAAGCAGTCAAGCATATAAGCCTACGTGAGGTTGTCTTATTCAGACCAAGACACTCATTAAACCTTGTAACAAAGCCAAGTTGAAAAGCAGTACTGTACAAGTGTTATGAGAAAAGTTGCTGGGACCAGGCTTACATTCCAATGCAGTGACCTGGCAACTCACTCAACAACAGTAAAAAGACCCACAAGAACTGTAAAACCCTAAAAAAAAGTTCCTTTAAAAAGTTCTAAAAACACATCAAAACTCTGAAACTCAAAATAAAATCCTTGAAAACCCGCTTAAAAAAGCAAAACAAAAAAACAAACATACAAACAAACAAACAACAACAACAAAAAACCTACAATACCCTGAAACCCTAAGTAAAATCCTGAGACTATAAAATCAATCCTACCCTCCCCCAAAATACCTACAAAACCCTGAAACATTAACTAAAATCCTAAGATAAAAAAATAATCCTAAGCCTATAAAAAAAAGCAAACACACACACAAGAAAACAAAAAACCCTTACAAAATCCTAAAACCCTATAAAACACTAAAAGTATAAAAAGAAACAAAAACAAAACAAAACACAACAACAAGAAGAACAAAATCACACAAAAAACTACAATTATCCTAAAATTATTTATAAACACTAAAAAGCCCTAAAACCCTGAAATACCTTAAATAAATAAATAAATAAATGAATAAATAAATAAATAAATAAAATAAAAATAAACCTCAACCCTACCCAAAACAAACAAACAAACAAGCAAACAAAAAACTTATAAGGACAAAAAACCTACCAAATTTAAAACCATTAAAACCCTAAAACTCTAAATAACACAAAGGGCTTTACCCTCCCGCACACCCCCCCCTCTAAAAAAAAAAAAAAAACCTGAAAACTGTAAAATACTAAAAAGCCCGAAAAAAGCCTAAAACATTAGAAAAAGTAAATCAGAAGAAAAAAAAATCTAGAATCTTTAAACAAATACTGAAATAGTCCTAAAATACAAAAAAAAAAAAAAAAGAAAAAGAAAAAAAAAGAAAAAGAAGAGAAAAATAAAATTCTGAAAACACACCTATTAGCTAGGCAGTCATTCAACTTACAGAGTTTAGCCTGCTTCTGAGTGCTGGTATTAAAGGGGAATAAAACTATACTTGACTCCTTTTTGTTTGTATAATTGTTTTCTAAAATATTTTTTTTTCTCTGTGGGTGAGTATATGTGTGTGTGCGTGTGTGTGTGTCTGTGTGTGTGTGTGTTGTCCAAAGAGGTCATCAGATCGTCTAGAACTAGAATTGCAGGTGGTTGTGAACAACCATGTGGGTGTTAGAAATTGAACCCTGGTCCTGTGCAAAAGCAATCAGTGGGCCTAAGCAGTGAGCTATCTCCTCAGTCCTTTCTGCTTGCTCTAATCTCTACTTCACTATTCATCTTGCCTAAATATGTCTTTATTCCTACTTCTTCTGTCTGTTTTATGTGATGAATTCTTGTTTGCTTTTCTCTTGTTTCTCCAATTACAGCACCAAGATTCATTTCCTTTTGTTTTGGAAGATTCTCAAGGAATCTTAAATCCAGACTTTAGGGCAGTTATTTAAAATTCACACCTGGGGATTAATCTTCAGAAAATTATTTTTGGGAAAAACATGTGATTATTTCAACATCTATAGTAGTGTGGGGGCATTATTCTCCCTACGTCATGTACACTTAAGATCTTTAGATACCTCCTTCCCTGTGATAGCCTTGCAGCTCACTGAGTGACATGTGCATTTGATGATAAATGATACACAAACTTTGAAGCACCTTGCCATATCCTGTCACCCATATCATGTTCAACATAGCAAGAACCACAAGTGAGTTGAAAAATACAAATATATTTTTTAGTGTCTTGAAGCTATAATCCCCAAATTAATCAAAATATTATTTGGACTCTGTTACTTTATACCAGTGTTTTTTTTAAGTGTACAAGTCGCAGGCCTTTTCTGTGACCCTTTGCACAGGTTTACAGTGTCCTTTTACCATCTTCATCCTCCCCACTATCCTCCATTGCTATCAGATCTCCCCCCTCCTGCTGCGCTTACTCTTCCAAAATACCTCCTATTTTTTAATGTCCCTTATTAAATTTATATTTTTACAATAGTCATTTTGAGTTTTACTTGTCTAACCTAATATATAGTATTTAACCATTCCATCCATTTTTTTGAAAACAAAGCGCTGCACTAATACACATAGATGAGAAATATATTTATCTCTCTCTCTCTCTCTCTCTCTCTCTCTCTCTCTCTCTCTCTCTCTCTCTCTCTCTCTCTCTCTCCTTCTGTCTCTCATTTTTAAGGCATTCATCCAGTAGTTGACATCTTAAATCACTCCATAGCATGTATGTTTCATACAGTGAGGCAATCAATATTGATGATATCGATATGTAGTTGTCCTTCTTAGATTTTTTTTTTTTGTGAACTTAAATCAACCTGGGAAGATAGAATCTCAGATAAAGATCCTCCATCACATTGGCCTGTGGCCACACCTTAAGGAATGATTTTTTTTTTGATGACTGTTGTTGAAGGATCTAGCTCTCTATGGATAGTGTCATATCCTATGAAGATGATGTACAGGGTACGGTGGGGACCGTGGAAGGTACTGAAAAGGATTTTTTTTGAAGAACTGAAGATCTATGTGCCATGAACAATTAAAGTGTCCTCTAATTTGTAAGTAAATTTTATACATACCTGTGTCCAGTATTCTGTCTACACATATTTCAAAAGTAAAATTACCTCATCTATTTCATCCTGTTTTACTGCATTTAATCTATGAAATTACTTATAATCAGAAGTGCTGGTAAATTTTAAAAACCTTTAAAATATGACTGGGAGATATCAGGTTTTTTTTTTAATTTTATCACAACTTTGTAAGCATGCCCAAGATCTATGTTTTCCTCTTACTTTCCAAAGAATCCATAATTCATGATTGCCATTGGTTTCAATACATGTCATTTAACCCTGTCAAATTCCAGGTTTGTTTGCATAAAAATAGTCCTCCTCTAACTGTGGGTTTTCATAAAGTGAAAATTGGTGTGCTATCCAGTGTGCTGCCTCAAAGAATCTGGCAATATTTATGATAAGAAGCACAGCTTAAAGATAACCAAGGGAAAGGTTGGAACATGAAAAATAACCACCATGGATGTTGTCAAGTCAGAAACCGAAGACTTTCTCAGAACGAAAATAAAAACAAAAATGAAACAAAACAAAACACAAACCAAACAAATAAATAAAAATTCAACAACCAAACAATAAAAACCATGCAAGGGTGTAATTCTTTGGCAGAATATTACTCAGATCATCAGGCCTTTCAGTTGGGATTTCATTTATTATTTCTAGGAGGCCATATGAAAAGGTAAATTCGAGATGCTGAATGTTTCTGAGTGTAACTAGGGAAGGAACCAGCCTGAGAGGGGTTCTATGATGTAAGCTGAACTAGGGTGATGTCACAGAGCACTGGCTGGAGGTTGCGCATCTATTCCACTTGGAGGCGCTAGAATCCATTCAAGGTGAGTTCACTATCTTCACAGTGGTGTGTCAAAGCCAGGTCATTTTTTCCCACAGGCTTTTGGTGCCTGGTCTCTATCAGGAGATCTTGACGACTAGGATATTTTTCTATGGGTAAGTACATTTATGAAGTAATTGGGACCCTCATAGCTACAGAAAGCTAAAAATTTTCTCTCCTACAGTGAGTTACTGTACATTCTACTTTCCCCATGTTTATTAGCAAGGGAGATGAATGGTCTAGGTTAGTTTATCTCCTGAATTTATTATCCTTGCTAACCATATCTAGATCACAATTCCACTAAAATGCCAAAGCTCCTGTTTGTCCATGTGCATGTTAGAAGTTATTAGTTCTAAAAGGCTGATATTGCCTCGACTTTTTGAGTTGTTCTTGAGTTCAGTGATGCAATGGCTTAATCGAATAATTCTGAAGCTGGGTCATGAGAAACAATAAAGAAGGACAGTGGTGTGCTGTGTCCCTGGGAAGATATTTGTGAATGCAAGAACTTAGCTCAGAGCTTACACGTACAAGAGAATCATGGTGACCCCTCTGGCCTTTTTTTTTTTTTCTCTTCTTCTTGATCATTGGGGGTAATTGTCATAGCACCACCTAAATTGACATAGAAATTCAAGGAGAGGATCCTCATCAGAGACAAATTTACTCAGGTCTGAAGAAATAAATGTTGATCTGAGTATGTTATTCTGAGCTCTAGAGAATTACTTGTTAATTACACTATTTTTATTTCCTTGTTTCCCTTGTTTCTTTGTTTCTTTGTTTGTTTGTTTGCTTGCTTGGTTAATTTTATTTGAGTTTCTATATGTTTAGATTTGGCTGTCAGGAAACTGACTGTGTAGACCAGACTAGTCTTTCTCTCACTAAGGTCTGCCTCACTCTGCCTCTTGAGTACTATGATTAAAGTTATGGGTCACTACCACTTCCTATTAACTTCTCCATTTGATTGTTTGTTTTGTTATTTTTTGTTTGTATTTCTGTTTTGTTTGTTTTTCGTTTGATTTTCGTTTGTTTTCTTTTACTTGATGTTGTTGTTGTTGTTTTTGTTGTTGAGACAGGGTTCCTCTCTATAGCACTGACTGCCCTGGAACTCACTTTTTAGACCAGGCTGGTCTCTAATTTAGAAATCTGCCTGTCCTTGCCTTCTGAGTTCTGGGATTAAATGCGTGTACCACCATGGCTGACTTATTAACTTCTTATTTTTATAAAATTAATTTTAGGAGCTCAAAACTGTTTAGCATAATCTTCTTCACCTGCTCAGAAGTTCTCTTAGAGAAGAGTCTTGGTCCAGCATTCACTCCCAACCCATAACCATTGCCCATCAGGAATTCATATATATGATAGAGGCAACAGCATTGTGTCTGGTTTAAACGGGCAAGATCTTCAGTCCCAGGCAATGAGCAAGTATGATATTTGAAGGGAATGGAAGCCACAAGACAGTGTGATCTAGCACAACAGGTCTACAGCCAGGTAGAAGACAATACATCTGAAGAGTCTGAGCATGACATCACTCAAGAAGAAGAGTAGGAGGAAGCCTTCTTCCCAGGCCCTGGGGAATATTGTTGGCTGCAGAATTTCTCACGGGTGGAAGGAAGGTAATGAGCCTGTCACCCATTGGAAGGCCATCATTCTAGGTCAACTGCCAACAAACCCTTCTCTTTATTTGGTGAAGTATGACGGAATTGACAGTGTCTACGGACAGGAGCTCCACAGCGATGAGAGGATTTTAAATCTTAAGGTCTTGCCTCACAAAGTAGTTTTTCCTCAGGTGAGGGATGTCCACCTCGCAGGCGCACTGGTTGGCAGAGAGGTACAACACAAATTTGAGGGGAAAGATGGCTCTGAGGACAACTGGAGTGGGATGGTGCTAGCCCAGGTGCCATTCTTACAGGACTATTTTTACATTTCCTACAAGAAGGATCCGGTCCTCTACGTCTATCAGCTCCTGGATGACTACAAGGAAGGTAACCTCCACATCATTCCAGAGACCCCTCTGGCTGAGGCGAGATCAGGTGATGACAATGACTTCTTAATAGGTTCCTGGGTGCAGTACACCAGAGATGATGGATCCAAAAAGTTTGGAAAGGTTGTTTACAAAGTTCTAGCCAATCCTACTGTGTACTTTATCAAATTTCTCGGTGACCTCCATATCTATGTCTATACTCTGGTGTCAAATATCACTTAAATTGAAAAAAATCACAAAGTACAGAAATGTAAACTTATACGATTGAAAAAAAATGTTTGTTTTCCTGTGTTGGGTACCTATGGGTCTTTGACAACCTCAGTATCTTTGTCAATAAAATTTGTTTTGTTCTAAAAATTAATACGTGTGACATGACATGCTTTTAGTGAACACTTTGTTGGAAGAGATGGACTATGGTAGAAAGAACATCAAAGGAAGATGAAAGTTGCAACGCAGGCTGTGAACAGTGCATACATCTAATATTACACAGGCTAAAATGGACAGGACTTAGACTCTGTGGTCTGCATAGTGAGCAAGGAATTGGAGATATGACTTAGAGGAGCAGGGATGGCAGCAAAAAATGGATTTTTAGGAAGAAGCAGAGAAAGACAGGACATAGATAGAATCTCTGGTATGAAGTCTGAGGGAGAAACAACAAGTTGGGGAAAGAGTGATAGATAAAAGGAATGTGGCCTTGTTACACAAAGTGCAACCCAGAAAACTGATCCAAAGAGATTCAGAAATCAGACAAAATAAGGTTTCATTTGAATAATGAAACCAAATGAAACTTGTCTCTCATTTTAAGATTTATTATCTTTATTTATATGGGTGGGAGTAGGGCATGAGCTTGAGAGTATAGGTGACCACAGAGACATGAGTTGTCAGATCCCATGGAGCTGGCATTAAAGCTGATTGTTAACCATTGGATATGAATTCAAGAAAACAAATCCAGTTTTTTTGCGGTACAGTAGTGCTCTTGACAACATGGTCATCTATTCCCATTAAGATATCTTTTTAAGAAATCCAATATTAACATGCAGAAAAGAGACCAGGTAGAAGTTAAGAAAGATTAAATTGATGCTGACCTTTAAAAACAATAAAGGACACACAAAGGACTAGAGGACACTGAGGGACAAATGAATTCTAAGATGAAGTTCTCAAAATGTGAAGCAGGAGACCCAGGAAGAATAGAAATTTTCTGCAAGTAGTTAAAATTGGGCATATCCACATTAGGTTCTTTGGTTTCTTAACAAATAGCCAGCTGATCAGATCAAAGAGTAATTTAAAAGAGAAAAAAATAAACTGTGAGATAATATATGGTGGGGCGTGGATCCTGAGTTCTTTCCCTGTGCAATCTTTGCCTGGGATGAATCCTGTGATCTTTTGGAGGTCTCTGTTGAGTGCCCCAGATGACCATCAAAAAGCTCACCACTGGCCTGTTCCCCTGGCTCTCCTCCAAACATCTGACTCCCAACATACCTATGTACCATTTCAGCCTGTCTATTCCCTGGAAATTCCTGTCTCAAATTTATGTGTGACCTCCTTCTCATAAAACAGTGAAGGTGTACTCAATGCATATGTGCTGATCTCTTTTCTATGCCAGTTCTCATGGGTTTCAAACTCTATGAGGTTGCCCAATATGTTGGTCACTACTCCTGAGTAGCCCCTGTGCTTCATGGGGGTCTTAATGGGTCCCATATGCACTCTGAGTGTTTCTTTTGTTTGTTTGTTTGGTTGGTTTTATTGTTGTTGTAGGTTTTTTTGTTTGTTTTTGTTTTGTTTGTTTGTTTGTTTTTTGTTTGTTTGTTTTTGTATTGTTTTTTGTTTTTGTTTTTAGTCAGGCTTGTCATGGACTCAATCATTTGTGTTTTTTCTCTAGAATAAGTTTGAATGCCAAATGACTTGAAAATACTCTTTATTGTTGATTAATTTTGATATCTGGGAGAGTTTCTATGCTAGCTGGATGTCTTAATTAGGGTTTCAATGCTGTGAAAAACCACTATGACTAAGACAACTCATTAGAGACATTTCATTAGGGCTTTTCAACATTTCATTGCAGTTTCAGAGGTTCAGTCCACTATCATCAAGGAAGTGAACATGCAAGTGTCTGGGCATATGTAGTGGTGGAGAGGAAGCTTAGAGTCTTCTGCATGCAGGGATGTTGTCTTCCACACTGAGCAGAGCTTTAAAGCCTCACAGTGATATGCTTCCTCCAAAAAGGCCACACCCACACCTACAAGGCCACACCTCCTCATAGGCCAACTACATTCAGAGTGCCATACTGGTTTCATAGCAACTTGAAAAGATCTAGAGTCTTGCAAGAGGAGGAGCCTCAGTTGAGAAAATGCCTCATTAAGATCAAGCTTTTAGGAATTTTCTTAATTGGTGGGAGAGGACCCAGTTCATTGTGGGTGGGGACACCCTTGTGGTGGTAGTCTTGTGCTCCTTATGGAAGCAAGACTTAAGGAGCATGTCAATAAGCATCACCACTCCATGGACTATGCATGAGCTTCTGGCTCCAGGAACCTGTGTTGTTTCACTTTCTTTCCAAACTACTTTGATGATGAACAGCAATGTGGAATATAAGCTGAATAAAACTTTTGCTATGGAATTAGCTCTTTGGACATGGTATGTTCTTACAACAATAGAAACCTTAAGTAAGACAATTTCTTAGAGGAACAAAATATCTAATACTACCACTGTCACTTATCCTATAAGGACAAATAATGTGTAGATATTTTATTTTAATTTAAAGGTAAGATATTCTCATGTATATAATGACATGCAATTGTTCTAGTTTGCTTCTTTCTCACACTGAAGAATACTAACATCAAACATAACTTGGGAATATAAGGGTTATTAGCTTACATGTTACAGACTATTACCAAGGAAGGCAAAACAGGAACTTGAAGCATTACCAGGAAAGAGTGCTTATTGCTTGACCCTATCTTAGTCATTGTTCTATTGCTGTGAAGAGACATCATGGATAAAACAACTATTATGAAACAAAGCATTAACTGGGGGCTTGATTACACTTACAGAAGTTTAGTCAAACATCAAGTCAGTGACCGCAGCACTGGAGCAATAGAGAACTATTGATCCTTAGACAGAGACAGATATTCTGCCATTACATTGGTTTCTTGAAAACTCAAAGACCACCCTTATTGACACAACCACTTCCTCCAATGAAGCCACATCTTCTCTCATTCCTTCTAATCCTTAAACACACTGCCAATCCCTGGTGACTAAATATCCATATATATGAATCTATAGGGTATATTCTTATTCAAACCACCAAAAATCATGTGGCTTGATCGAATATTTTATTTTAAATACAGAGTAAAAGCTTTCCTTTTATAAATGACTACTGATGAGCTTACCCACAGTTGCCTACCCTCACACATCGACCATTAATGAAGAAAATGTCCCATAGACTTACCCAAAAACCAAGTGAATAGAGACAATTCTTCAATTGTTCTCTCTCCTAAGGTGACGCTAGATTGTCAAGTTGGAGATAAATAAAATCCCAGCACATTAAGGTTTATCCTGCTCCATAACCCACACAAACATTACTCATCACAATCTCCTCATTCTGCCTAGGTGTAGACCCACTTCCCTCCATGGCAGAAGTGAAGGGTAAGTACCTCCAACAGCAAGAATACTCAATAATAGGTGACAAGTAGTGAATATGCCTTATAGCCTCACAACACCTACATTCTAATTTGTGTTACACTTTCTGGGAGACACCCCAGTCTGTCCAACTTCCTGCCAACTCAGCTTTGACCAGAAAAATTCTCATCAAGAAATCCAATGACTTTTAATTGATTTCTTTCTCCTGAGGGAATGGAGTGTAACCCCTTCATGGATGTATTGGTGTCTGATTCATAAGAAATAAAACCCAGTACTATTAACAGCTAAATCACAGGTGCTATGACAAATAACAACTCACATGAGAAGCATCACATTTGGTTAAGCCTTTTCAGAAGTTTTATTGGAGTTTGATTTATATACTAAATAAATCCATTGATTTATTTATTTTTAAGTGTGTAATTTAATGATTCTAAACACATTTCACCACTGTCATTTTTCACTCATTTTCTGGTACTTCATATGATATTGAAATCTACTAAAATACAATAGTGAATTCAGAAGAAAGACCAGTGGTGTGGGTAGCAGCAAAGTTCTTGAGTCTCAAAGACAACAGATACCATGGCTGAATATTCCAACTACAACAACTAGGTAACATTGGTTCTACACTTAGCATGCCGTTTCTAGAAAAAAAAATTAAAGAATTAAGCCATGTTTCCTCTGAACCTGACATGTTACTATCACAAATGAAAGAAGGATCCATGATCACATGAATATGAAAGGGGCATGAAGCAGCACAATTGTTCAAATTATTGGCAGCTAGTCAGCATTAACACAAGAAGGGACCAAAGACAATAAACAGCTTTGAAGACATGTCCAAATGACCGCGTTCATTTACAAGTTTCTTACCCATTCCTTGTATATCCATTGATTGATTAACTCATTGATTAAAGCCCTCAGGTTCCAATCACTTTTCAGAGTGCATATTGTACTACCTATGAACATTGTACTGTGGACCAAAGCCTTCATCTAAGACCCATGACTGACATTTCAAAACAATTTAACCACAGAATTCTTTATTTGAAACAAAGTGATAAGATCCATCTATCTCTTCAAGGATATCTCTGTTTTGTTCAAAAAGGAGAAAAATGCAATCCAAGTTCAGGATCTTGATCCCTTATCCATGCATCTTAAACCCATAGGGGCTAGCCAGAATGTAAGGTCAGAAGTCTAAACTTCACCTATACTACAACTAACTCTGAAGATATCTAGCAATCTCCAGTTCCTTTCTGGTACTTACCCACACCAAGTCTGCATTAAGGAATATGGTCTAGTGTTAGATAGTGCCAGCAGTTAATTGCAAAATCCCACTATGAGTTGAGTTGTATATATACTGAGACATCTGTAATATGGACACACATGCATATTCACAAATACTCACAGAAAGAGGCAAGAAGTAGAGGAGCTGAAACTTAGAAATCCTCAAGGAAGAGAATGAAAATCTTGTAAGGCACATAGGTAAGAGAAAAACTGTGTCTTTCTGCACAAAATCAGGACATTCTGTCTTCCATCACTGAATGGGAAGGCTCACTATCCCTTATCGCTATCTGATAAGGTTTAGAAAGTTGATGAAGGATGAATAGTAAGTTTTCATCAAAGGTATTGACTTTGAAGGTTATAGATTGTTCATGCTCTACTGGAAGCCAGATGTCTAAGAGTTTATGGGAAACACAAATGATTTGAATGGGTTGTAACAAAGGGGAGAAGACGAGATATGAAGTTGGAAGGAGGAGTTAGGTGGGAGTGGGCCAGGTTTTGTTCTGGGAGGAGTTACTAAAATAATTGGAAAGTAAATTCCATCAAAATATTTGTATGCAATTCTCAAGGTATTAAGGAAAGTAGTTCTTAATATACCATGTACTGAACACACACAGACCACTTATATTTCCATCTTCTAAATAACAAATTCTTATAGAGCAGTTTCATTACATTGAGGGCAAAAGTAATCCAGAGGTTATTTAAAATAAAGAGGAATCTAGGGAGATGGCCCAGTGGTAAAGCCAAGTGTTTGGTCAAACATTCACCTAAACACCAGTGCTTAGGAATTGGAGTGGCAGAGACAGAAGAATGACTGTGGCTTCCTGAATGTCAGCCTCACTCCTAGCTCAGCAAGAAACCCTGTCACAAGGGGAAAATTAGGGAGTGAAGTAGCAGAAAACAGTATACCCTTCCCTATCCTCTGGACTTACCTGTATAATTCTGTATGCATACACACATCAATATGATAACTGTATAAAAGAGGTTACTTTGCATAAATTATAGGCAAAAGCAATGTTGTTTTAACCTAGAGACCTGAAGACTTTTATATATTAATGGTCCTGGAGAAACTCTCCATATATAGAGGATTGATATATCTTCTTCCTGTGTAAAGGAAACCTAAGTTAAGTGTGTGTGTCAGTGACTTTAAACACCTTTCTTCCTCTAGATTCCTATTTATGCCACAGAATGGTCTGTAAATAATGAAAAGATGAAAATAAGACTTTTTCAGGGTGTTGCCTTCTTTTAAAATCATATTTATATTTTACTAAATCGATGGAAAATCTTCAGCTCCAAGGAACAATGGATTCAATATTGTTGACTTCTGTATTATCCCATTATGAATAGGAATTAATTATACATCAACATTTCCCACGATTTGAACTAAATCAGGAATAAAGGATATGTTTCCATAAAAATAAGTAATGCCAATATCGTTAATCAAGTAGAAATGTGTGTGTGTGTGTGTGTGTGTGTGTGTGTGTGTGTGTGTGTGTGGTGGGGTTAGGATGCCTTTGGATTATTTGAGAATGATTGCTGATCAGAAATATGTTATGCAAATAACCCTAACCTGAGAGAAATGAAAAGTAATGATATAAACTATACTACCAAGTGTCATGGCCACTTATTAGTTGATATCATTTTCTTTTTCATTCCTTTATTCGTTTGAATAATTGTGTGCCACAGATGATCACACGTTCAAATGTGTTAGTTTTCCGGGTGATGGGCTGTTTAGAATGAATTAGGAGTTGTTTTATTATTAAAGGAGATTTGTCACAGAGCCTTGAAATATCAAAAACCCATCAGACTCTCTCTATCTCTCTCTCTTTCTCTCTTTCTCTCTCTCTCTCTCTCTCTCTCTCTCTCCCTCTTTCATTACTCTCTGCCATCTCCATCATAAGTTGTTCGCTCTCAACTACTGCTCTACATGTTTTGCCTCTGTGTTGCCATGGTGTCTACCATGATATCCTGGACTTGCCCTCTGGAACTCTAAGACCACAATTAAATGTTTCCTCTTATAAGTTTGTTTGGTCATGATGTCTCTCACAGCATAGAACAGTAACCAAGACATACATACTCCTGTTTATTTTTTGAAACATTCTTTATTTCTTTCATTAAAGTTACCTTTTGTCCATTGAACAGTTTTAAGAATAATGTTAATGGGCCCAAATAAATAGTGCCAATAGGTGTGGCACTCTCAGGAAGTGTGAAATAGTTTCATGAGGTGTGACATTGGTGGAGTAGTTGGGACACTGATGGAGATGTGTCTTTGTTGAGTTGGTGTGATCTTGTTGGAAGAAATGTAACAATGTGGTGGTAGGCTTGGAGGTCTGCTGTCCTTAAGCAATCCCCAGTTTGACACAGTCTCCATCTGCTTCCTGTATATCAAGACCTAAAACTCATCTCCTTCTCCAGCACTTTGTCTGTCTGAAGGCTACCATGTTTCCAGCCATGACAATAATGGAGTAAACCTCTGAAAAGAAGTTACAAAGTGTTCAAGATTTACTATGATCCTGGTGACACTTCATGGCAATAAAACCCATACTAATACTCACATAAACACTCAAAAACACATTTGGTGTTTTGTGGGAACAGACTTTTCAGGCCCTCTGCCTACTGCCTGGAAGCTATTCATTTCCAAGCAGCTATCAGATGAAGTTATAGAACTCTCAGCTCCAAATGAACCATGCCTGCCTGGATCCTGACATATTCTTACCTTGATGATAATGGACTGAAATTCTGAACCTGTAAGCCAGCCCCAATTAAATGGTTTTCTAATAAAACATGCATTGATAAGTGTGTCTGTTTACAGCAATATAATCTTAACACACACATGTACATATACACCTAGATATACTGAGTCACAGACACACACACACATGGAAACATTCACACACACACACACACACACACACACACACACACACACACACACACACACAAACACATTCATTTACAGGGACTTTAGATTCAGCCAGTACCCATGCAATTTAATTGGGGTGTTGAATACATGTGTTTGTGGAACATGACTATTGCTCTTTCTTTTAGGAGTTATGTGGACAAAATCTGCACACTCACTTCATTCCTCTTCAACATCAGAAATCTCAATTTAAAGAAAGTGAGATAATGAGAAGTAGTTTTAGATACCTCTCTTTTTTTTTCCTGTGAGTAGCTTCCACTTCAAATCACCAAAGAAAAATAAACATAACAGGAAAGAAATTCATATTCAAATGCTCTTGACAAGCTCATAATACATTCTCCATAATGAATATAAACTTTTATTTAGAATTCCCAAGGAAATGAGACTTTTGAAAAATCCTTACTTTCAGATAGGCTTTGGTATTTCATTTCCCTGCAAAAGAACACCAATGTAAAAAGACAAAATGTAGATTGCTTTGTGCACAAGTTGAATCAGAAACATTTGATAATGTGCATACAGGGACTCACCACATTTTTACAAACATATATATATATTATATATATTGGGAGGGTGAAAGGAGACATCTGGAGAACAATAAGACCCTCATTAGCATTAAACATTCCTGAAGTCAAGTAATAACATCTAACAACATCAATAACAACAACAACAAAAACAACAACAAGAATAGATGTTCATTAGGAAGAATTTTTTAAAATAACCTTCCATTAGCCACATAAAGAGGGGGCATGATCCATCTGCAACACTTTATAGATACTTATTACAATTACCACTAAAATTTTTAAAATAATACGGATTTTTAAAAATGAAATTGAAGTAAAATAGATTTTTCAGCTGTTAAAAGGGGGAAAATGTGTTCTAGAACGAAATAAAGAGTGTAAGAACTAATTGATTTTTTAATAAAGAACATCCTTATAACTCATGTGTCAGTAAGTATCAGGATTATACTGCAGTTGATTTTCTCATTGTAGAATAATTTTAATGTGTTTGAATATTTCCAGTTGTAAGAATGGATCTCAGAATTTTCACAGGACAAGAAGAAGACACCAAGTAGTTCCTCACTTTTGTTTCAAAATTCTTAATTCCTTTTTTGCAGAGTCCCAGACATTCCAGGGAAGGGTTTGAAACATCCAACAACTTCTGAGACCATAACCTCAGAGAGAAGCTACCTTTCTCAGTAAATGGAACTAGGAAAGCTGAAAAGATCCATCAAATCGCTTTAGAACAAAAATGGCAGCTGGTTCACAGAACAAGGTATCATTTAGCAACTCAGCCAAGAAATAAGAGGATTTGAAATGATAATAACACAGAGTAATAAAAACCACTATGCAGTTGTAATTTAATCGTATATATATACTTTGGACAGAGAAAGCAATCAAATCTTGAGATCTCTCTGCTCAGCCCAATGAAACTCTGGGTCATGCTGCAGATGTTCCAAGTTCATGGCTCATCACAGATACTGGAAGTCTCTGGGAAACTAGAACTACATCACGTAAGTGCTGTGAGTCCAAAGACATGATTTCAGAAATTGTTCAAGTCCTCATCTTGCTTGAAAAAAAAAATCACATAGCACCAGAAGTAATAAGAAGTTCATGGTATCAATGTCAACAGGTAAGCACTACTAACAAATATCTGTTAAGCATTTGATTGTTACCAACTCAAATGAAAAGATGATTTTTAAATTTAAATGCAGTTACATTTTAATAATTTGTAGTAATTTTAAGTGTCCAGTGTGAAACTGTGGGTGTAGGGCAAGTTGGTGAAGTGAGAGAGAACATGGACGGCAGAAGGTTCTGTGCTCTGTGAAGGCTGACATGGGAGGAGTGAAGGATAATTACCATGCATACCTGATTGTGCTTCTGGCTGTGTAAATCCACTGAAACTACACGGATGGGGGTGAACTAGGGGAAGACAATGGTACCAGATTCTTTGTCTCTGGCATCCCATATTGGGCCTAAAAAACATAGACAGTCTAAAGTTTTAGAGCTTTATTTTAGACAGCAAGGAGAAAAAAAAGAGTAAAAAGATTGTTAGACTTGCTATGGCCAAAAGGAGAGATGGGGAAAGACATAGAAGGAAAGACAGAAAGCAAGTTAGAGAGTAAGAAAGTTGAACGCTTAGAGAAAGAGGTAAAAGTTTACAGAGAGTAAGGATTGTAAAAGTTAGAGAGAGAGAGAGAGAGAGAGAGAGAGAGAGAGAGAGAGAGAAAGAATGAGAGACTGATGTAGGGCCAAGTAGCCTCTCATATATTGGGCTTGTTATCTTGCTGTTGCTAGGTAACTAGAAGTTATCTAACCTGAAAATCAGAACCTTTGGTCATTTTGTATGTGACTGCTAGCCATTAGCCACTGCAGGGCGGGAGTGCTTGTGGGTATGGTAAATTCACCAGGAGCCAGGGTTTCAGAAATACGGAGGAAATGCCTTCCTTCCCATGTAGGTGAAAATTACGAGCCATTAGGTTTCATCAGGTTTAAGGACTTCAGCATGACTGGAGACCAGGCACTTGGTACATAGCACAATGCCCCAAGCTCAATGATCAAATTTAACTCTAGCCTCCAGATTTTGTGGTTTCTCAGGCAGAACACCATCAGAGAGGATGTGAGTTTGAAACTCTGGAGACTCCCACCAGAAGAAATCAAGGCATGGAGGTGGGGTGGGGTAAAATGATCTTAGAAGAAATCTGTAAAACAGTGAAAGGACAATTGAAAAGACATATGGAAAAGACCAGTAACAGGGGATGCCTCAGGAGACCATCCTTGTATTCATAGCTTGGCAAGACAAAATTCAAATGACCAGTAGTACTGGAGGCGAGTCTGTGAATGCATCAGGGAGGGTAGGGTAAGGGTAGGAGGGAGTGAGGGAGGGTGAGATAGAGAAAAAAGTAGAAGGAGAAAAAGAAAGAGAAGGAGAAGAATATAGAGAGGAAGAGGAGAAGAAGGAAGGGAAGAGGAATGGGTGGAGCAGAACGACAAGGAGAAGGAGAAGGAAGAAGAACAAGAGAAGAGGAAGAGGAAGAGCAAAAGGAAGGAGGAGGACTTGGAGAAGTAGAAAAGGAGAAGGTTAAATAAGGAGGAGAGAAGGAGAGAAGAAGAATGAGAGAAGGAAAAGTCAAAGGCATAGAAGAAGAAGAAGAAGAAGAAGAAGAAGAAGAAGAAGAAGAAGAAGAAGAAGAAGAAGAAGAAGAAGAAGAAGAAAGAAAGAAACAGGAGTAGGAGGAGAAGGCGAAGGAGAAAAGAATAAGGAGGAGAAGGATAAGGCAAAGAAGGAAAAACAATAGAAGAAGAAGGTAAGCAAGGAGAAGAAATGAGTTTAGATGTGAGGCATAGATAGACAGACAGAGACAGAAAGACAGAGAAACTTAGACATACAGAGTGAGACATGCACATAAACATTCACACAGAGACACACAAGTAGGCACAGAGACAGAGAAAAATATACATAGAAAGAGAGATATGCACAGAGACATTCACAGAGTTACACACATTCACACAACTTAATTAAGAAGTATTTAGAAAAATATATCTATGAAATCACGAGGATATTAAGTACTAAATTATGTGAGCAATGAGGAGGAATGAGATCCAAACAAATTTTGCAAGTCCTCCAACATTCTCCATGCTTCCACACAGCTTTAGCTGTGGGAGTATCAGTTATAGGGCTGTAACTCTTGTTTTCTTCATTTATAATTTACTGTGAATCTCCTTTCTCCACCATTCAATATGGTCAATAGTTTCCATGTGGAAGGACTTTCCAATGCATGGCATCTAGTGAGAAAGAGAAAACAATTTTAAAGAAGAGTCTCTATGCTAGAGCCAACTGTACAAACAATTCGTAGTTATTCTCCAAATGCAGGGCTCAAAGAACACAGAGGCTCCTCTAGCTGCTACACAGATCTTAAGTATGGCCCCACAGCATCACTGGGAACCTATTGACAATTCTCACTCAGGTCATAAAACTATGGAGCATTCCAATTTCTTGAGTTCCAGAAAAAAAGCCATTTGGAAGCTTATCTCCCTAAAATTGAAGATTACACTGAAATTTATGAAAAGTGAGAATAATTTTTAATGTGAAAAATCATTCCACACACACACATTAAAAAATACATGAAGGCAAAATTGACAGCAATATATTTGACACAACACCCACCCACACACACCTACACACACCCACACACACAGAGAGAGAGAGAGAGAGAGAGAGAGAGAGAGAGAGAGAAAGAGAGAGAGAGAGAAAGAGAGAGAGAGAGAGGGAGGGAGGGAGGGAGGGAGGGAGAGAGGGAGGGAGGGGGAAGAGGAAGAGGTGGAGAGACAGATGTACACTTACAATATTTATTTTTAAGTCAAGTTTTCAAAACTCCTGACACAATCAATGTTCAGGAAGAGATGTATATGGCAAACACTCACGAGGAACAGACTGTCATGATAAAGAGAACATAGGAGGAAACAACAAGTTCATCTGTGGCATTGAGAGCCTGAATGGGCCCTTCTCACATTTGGTTGGATTTAGAATCCAAGATTTAGTTCAGAACCACCCAGCTCGCTCCTTCTTGCCCCACGGATCTACTTCTCCTAGGGCACAGTCAAAAAGGTTCCACAACATTTCTAGACAGTTTTCCCAGTTTTAGACAACTGGGACTGTGGGAGAAATAACCCCCCCCCAATCTTAATTAAACTAAGCCACACAACTGCAAAATATATTTGAAAACAGTTTAAATTCAATTTTGGAAAGAGAACAGAGAGCTCTACTTTGAAATGGACTGAAATAGTCTTTAGGTTCCATTGTGCACCCTAAATGAAATATATTGTAAAAGATTCCGTTTTCTATGTAGCAAGTGAGGGCTGAAAACAACACACTAATGGAGATAAAATGCAAAAAAAAAAAAAAAAAAACAAACTGGGAAATATAGTAACAATTCAAACTGACTGTGTGAAAAACGATGTATTTATACACGTTAACTGTCCTATTGACCACAGTGTCATTTATCATTGTATTAGGGGATACAATCTAGTGATTAATCATCAGGGTTTGACAGTAAAATCCTTAGGCTCAATACACCAGACATTAGCTGAAAAATGATTTACAAGAATGTATTGCCCTTTGGTGTCTTCTCTGTGAATCTGTTGTATGGATGCCCTGTCGTTGGTTGTTTTAGTTGTTGGTGTTGTTTTAAAATAGATATATTGAATGCAAAAGCAAGTGGCAGGAGCCCAAAAGGTCCTCTCTCTATCTCCTTCCCAAAACTTTCTAATTTTCCCAATCCCCTCATTCATTCAAAAATTCAGAAGTTCAAAAAATACAGAAACTCATTCATCATCTTTACTTTGTGCTTGCATGCTGGTTGCAATTATCTTGTAAGCATTAAAAATTAGGCTAACATACTGCCTATGTTCAACAGGGTTTCATTGATGTGAAGAGACATCATGACACAGGAAACTCTTATAGGGAAAACTTAATTGAGGTTGTCTTACAGATTCAGAGGGTCAGTACATTATTATCTTGGTAGGAAGCATGGCAGCATCCAGGAAGAGGAGGTGCTGGGGAAGGAAGTAATTGGTCTATATCTTAGTCTGAAGGCAACAATGTGGAAGCTTGTGGCCACAGTTAGCAAGGAAGAGGATCAATTTTTGTCACTGGGCAGAGATTGTGCACTACATAAAAGCAAGCCTACACAATGATACACTTCCTCAAACAAGCCAACACCTTGTAATAGTGCCACATCCCATGGGCAAAAGATATTCTAATCAACACACTGCATCATAGGAAAATGGCAGAGAGAAATAAAGAAAGACACTGCATGATTGCATTCCTCTGGTCACAAGTGCTACATACCTACACGCTTATATGCACACACAAACACACACACACACACACACACACACACACACACACACACACACACACACACACATGCCTATCGGATGTGCATAATAATAATGTGCAGTCTAGGGTCCTGGGCAATTTGATTGGACCAGGCGCTGTGTTCCACCCACCAGAGGTCTTAGGATCCCGTGGAGGATCCTGTGTGTCCTTGTGGGTGTCCACAGAATCCCCCGGTCCAGGGACCATGGTGCTCCCTTGATCTACTTCTGTTGTCCAATTGCTCTGGCTAGGATTTCAAGTGATATATTGAATAGATAGGAAGAAAGTGGCAGCCTTGTCTAGTCCCTGATTTTAGTGGGATTGGGTTTATTTTCTCTCCATTTAGTTTGATGTTGACTACTGTTTTGCTATATACTGCTTTTATTATGTTCAAGTATGGGCCTTGAATTCCTGATCTTTCCATGACTTTTATCATGAATGGGTGTTGGATTTCGTTAAATGATTTCTCAGCATGTAAGGAGATGATCATGCGGTTTTTGTTTTTCAGTTTGCTTATATAGTGGATTACGTTGATGTGTTTCCTTATATTAATCCATCCCTGCATCCCTGGGATGAAGCGTACTTGATCATTATTGATGATCTTTGTGATATGTTCTGAGATTCAGTTTGCATGGACTTTATTGAATATTTTTTGCATCAATATTCATAAGGGAAATTGGTCTGAAGTCTTCTATTTTGTTGGGACTTTATATGGTTTAGTTATCAGAGTAATTGTGGTATCTATAGAATGAATTGAATAGGGTACGTTCTGTTTCTATTTTGTGAAATAGTTTGAGAACAGTTGGAATTAGTTCTTTTTTGAAGGTCTGATAGAACTCTGCACTAAACCCATGTGGGTGGTCCTGGGCATTATTTGGTTAGGAGACTATTAGTGACTGCTTCTATTTCTTTAGGGGATATGGGGCTGTTTAGATCTTTATTCTTATCTGGATTTAACTTTGGTACCTGATTTCTGTCTATAAAATTGTCCATTTTGTCCAAGTTTTCCAGTTTTTTTAGTATAGCCTTTTGTAGTAGGATGTGATGATGCCTAGGATTTCCTCAGGTTCTGGTCTTATGTCTCCCTTTTCATTTATGATTTTGTTAATTAGGATACTATCCCTGTGCCCTCAAGTTCATCTTGCTAAGGGTGTATCTATCTTGATACTACTTTCAAAGAACAGGCTCCTGGTTTGGTTGATACTTTGAATAGTTCTTTTTGTGCCCACTTGGTTGATTCCAGCACTGAGTTTGATTATTTTCTGCTATCTACTCCCCCTTGTAAATTTGCCTCCTTTTGTTCTAGAGCTTTTAGGTGTGCTGTCAAGCTCTTAGTGTGTGCTCTCTCTTGTTTCTTTTTGGTGGCACTCAGAGCTGTTGGTTTTCTTTGTGGGACTACATTCATTGTGTCCCATAAGTTTGGGTATATTGTCCCTTCATTTTCATTAAACTCTAAAAAGTGTTTAATTTCTTCTTTATTTCTTCCTTGACCAAGTTATCATTGAGTAGAGTGTTGTTCAGCTTTCACATGAATGTTGGCTTCCTATTATTTATGTTGTTATTGAAGATCAGCCTTCCTCCATGGTGATGTGATAGAGTGTATGGGATACTTTCAATATTTTTGTTGAGTCCTGTTTTGTGACTGATTAATTGGTCTATTGTGGAGACGGTACCATGAGGTGCTGAGAAGAAGTTATATGCTTTTGTTTTAGGGTAAAATGTTCTGTAGATATCTATTAAATCCATTTGTTTCATAAATTCTTTTATCTTCAATGTGTCTCTGTTTAGTTTCTATTTCCCCGATCTTTCTATAGATAAGAGTGGGTTGTGAAGTCTCCCTCTATTATGGTGTGCAGTGCAATGAATGATTTGAGGTTTACTAAAGTTTCTTTAATGAATGTGGATGCCATTGCATTTGGAGCATAGATATTCAGAATTGAGGGTTCATCTTGGAAGATTTTGCCTTTCATGATCATTAACTGTCCCTTCTTGTCTTTTTTGATAACTTTGGGTTGGAAATTGATTTTATTCTATATTAGAATGGCTACTCTAGCTTATTTCTTCAGACCATTTGCTAGGAAAATTGTTTTACAGCCTTTTACTCTGAGGTAGTGTCTGGTTTTGTCCCTGAGGTGGGTTTCTTTTTTTTTTTTTTTTTCTTTTTTTTTTTCCATTTTTTATTAGGTATTTAACTCATTTACATTTCCAATGCTATACCAAAAGTCCCCCATATCCACCCACCCCCACTCCCCTGCCCACCCACTCCCCCTTTTTGGCCCTGGTGTTCCACTGTACTGGGGCATATAAAGTTTGCAAGTCCAATGGGCCTCTCTTTCCAGTGATGGCCGACTAGGCCATCTTTTGATATATATGCAGCTAGAGTCAAGAGCTCCGGGGTACTGGTTAGTTCATAATGTTGTTCCACCTATAGGGTTGCAGATCCCTTTAGCTCCTTGGCTACTTTCTCTAGCTCCTCCATTGGGAGCCCTATGATCCATCCATTAGCTGACTGTGAGCATCCACTTCTGTGTTTGGTAGGCCCCGGCATAGTCTCACAAGAGACAGCTACATCTGGGTCCTTTCAATAAAATCTTGCTAGTGTATGCAATGGTGTCAGCGTTTGGATGCTGATTATGGGGTGGATCCCTGGATATGGCAGTCTCTACATGGTCCATCCTTTCATCTCAGCTCCAAACTTTGTCTCTGTAACTCCTTCCATGGGTGTTTTGTTCTCAAAACTAAGGAGGGGCATAGTGTCCACACTTCAGTCTTTATTCTTCTTGAATTTCATGTGTTTAGCAAATTATATCTTATATCTTGGGTATCCTAGGTTTGGGGCTAATATCCACTTATCAGTGAATACATATTGTGTGAGTTTCTTTGTGAATGTGTTACCTCACTCAGGATGATGCCCTCCAGGTCCATCCATTTGGCTAGGAATTTCATAAATTCATTCTTTTTAATAGCTGAGTAGTACTCCATTGTGTAGATGTACCACATTTTCTGTATCCATTCCTCTGTTGAGGGGTATCTGAGTTCTTTCCAGCTTCTGACTATTATAAATAAGGTGGCGATGAACATAGTGGAGCATGTGTTCTTCTTACCAGTTGGGGCATCTTCTGGATATATGCCCTGGAGAGGTATTGCTGGATCCTCTGGTAGTACTATGACCAATTTCCTGAGGAACCACCAGACTGATTTCCAGAGTGGTTA
Source organism: Mus musculus (assembly GCF_000001635.26). Taxonomy (NCBI): domain Eukaryota; kingdom Metazoa; phylum Chordata; class Mammalia; order Rodentia; family Muridae; genus Mus; species Mus musculus. The sequence continues at coordinate 64,841,975 of NC_000087.7, read as the reverse complement.
TACAAGCCTGCACTCCCACCAACAATGGAGGAGTGTTCCTCTTTCTCCACATCCACGCCAGCATCTGCTGTCACCTGAATTTTTGATCTTAGCCATTCTGACTGGTGTGAGGTGGAATCTCAGGGTTGTTTTCTTTGCATTTCCCTGATGATTAAGGATGTTGAACATTTTTTCAAGTGCTTCTCTGCCATTCGGTATTCCTCAGGTGAGAATTCTTTGTTCAGTTCTGAGCCCCATTTTTTAATGGGGTTATTTGATTTTCTGAAGTCCACCTTCTTGAGTTCTTTATATATGTTGGATATTAGTCCCCTATCTGATTTAGGATAGGTAAAGATCCTTTCCCAATCTGTTGGTGGTCTTTTTGTCTTATTGACGGTGTCTTTTGCCTTGCAGAAACTTTGGAGTTTCATTAGGTCCCATTTGTCAATTCTCGATCTTACAGCACAAGCCATTGCTGTTCTGTTCAGGAATTTTTCCCCTGTGCCCATATCTTCAAGGCTTTTCCCCACTTTCTCCTCTATAAGTTTCAGTGTCTCTGGTTTTATGTGAAGTTCCTTGATCCACTTAGATTTGACCTTACTACAAGGAGATAAGTATGGATCGATTCGCATTCTTCTACACGATAACAACCAGTTGTGCCAGCACCAATTGTTGAAAATGCTGTCTTTCTTCCACTGGATGGTTTTAGCTCCCTTGTCGAAGATCAAGTGACCATAGGTGTGTGGGTTCATTTCTGGGTCTTCAATTCTATTCCATTGGTCTACTTGTCTGTCTCTATACCAGTACCATGCAGTTTTTATCACAATTGCTCTGTAGTAAAGCTTTAGGTCTGGCATGGTGATTCAGCCAGAAGTTCTTTTATCATTGAGAAGACTTTTTGCTATCCTAGGTTTTTTGTTATTCCAGACAAATTTGCAAATTGCTCCTTCCAATTCATTGAAGAATTGAGTTGGAATTTTGATGGGGATTGCATTGAATCTGTAGATTGCTTTTGGCAAGATAGCCATTTTTACAATGTTGATCCTGCCAATCCATGAGCATGGGAGATCTTTCCATCTTCTGAGATCTTCCTTAATTTCTTTCTTCAGAGATTTGAAGTTTTTATCATGCAGATCTTTCACTTCCTTAGTTAGAGTCACGCCAAGATATTTTATATTATTTGTGACTATTGAGAAGGGTGTTGTTTCCCTAATTTCTTTCTCAGCCTGTTTATTCTTTGTATAGAGAAAGGCCATTGACTTGTTTGAGTTTATTTTATATCCAGCTACTTCACCGAAGCTGTTTATCAGGTTTAGGAGTTCTCTGGTAGAATTTTTAGGGTCACTTATATATACTATCATATCATCTGCAAAAAGTGATATTTTGACTTTCTCTTTTCCAATTTGTATCCCCTTGATCTCCTTTTGTTGTCGAATTGCTCTGGCTAATACTTCAAGTACTATGTTGAAAAGGTAGGGAGAAAGTGGACAGCCTTGTCTAGTCCCTGATTTTAGTGGGATTGCTTCCAGCTTCTCTCCATTTACTTTGATGTTGGCTACTGGTTTGCTGTAGATTGCTTTTATCATGTTTAGGTATGGGCCTTGAATTCCTGATCTTTCCAGAACTTTTATCATGAATGGGTGTTGGATCTTGTCAAATGCTTTTTCTGCATCTAACGAGATGATCATGTGGTTTTTGTCTTTGAGTTTGTTTATATAATGTATTACATTGATGGATTTTCGTATATTAAACCATCCCTGCATCCCTGGAATAAAACCTACTTGGTCAGGATAGATGATTGCTTTAATGTGTTCTTGGATTCGGTTAGCGAGAATTTTATTGAGGATTTTTGCATCGATATTCATAAGAGAAATTGGTCTGAAGTTCTCTATCTTTGTAGGATCTTTCTGTGGTTTAGGTATCAGAGTAATAGTGGCTTCATAAAATGAGTTGGGTAGAGTACCTTCTACTTCTATTTTGTGAAATAGTTTGTGCAGAATTGGAATTAGATCTTCTTTGAAGGTCTGATAGAACTCTGCACTAAACCCATCTGGTCCTGGGCTTTTTTTGGTTGGGAGACTATTAATAACTGCTTCTATTTCTTTAGGTGATATGGGACTGTTTAGATGGTCAACTTGATCCTGATTCAACTTTGGTACCTGGTATCTGTCCAGAAATTTGTCCATTTCGTCCAGGTTTTCCAGTTTTGTTGAGTATAGCCTTTTGTAGAAGGATCTGATGGTGTTTTGGATTTCTTCAAGATCTGTTGTTATGTCTCCCTTTTCAGTTCTGATTTTGTTAATTAGGATTTTGTCCCTGTGCCCTTTTGTAAGTCTAGCTAAGGGTTTATCTATCTTGTTGATTTTCTCAAATAACCAACTCCTCGTTTGGTTAATTCTTTGAATAGTTCTTCTTGTTTCCACTTGGTTGATTTCACCCCTGAGTTTGATTATTTCCTGCCGTCTACTCCTCTTGGGTGAATTTGCTTCCTTTTTTTCTAGAGCTTTTAGATGTGTTGTCAAGCTGCTAGTATGTGCTCTCTCCTGTTTCTTCTTGGAGGCACTCAGAGCTATGAGTTTCCCTCTTAGAAATGCTTTCATTGTGTCCCATAGGTTTGGGTACGTTGTGGCTTCATTTTCATTAAACTCTAAAAAGTCTTTAATTTCTTTCTTTATTCCTTCCTTGACCAAGGTATCATTGAGAAGAGTGTTATTCAGTTTCCACGTGAATGTTGGCTTTCCATTATTTATATTGTTATTGAAGATCAGTCTTAGGCCATGGTGGTCTGATAGGATACATGGGACAATTTCAATATTTTTGTATCTATTGAGGCCTGTTTTGTGACCAATTATATGGTCAATTTTGGAGAAGGTCCCTTGAGGTGCTGAGAAGAAGGTATATCCTTTTGTTTTAGGATAAAATGTTCTGTAGATATCTGTCAGGTCCATTTGTTTCATAACTTCTGTTAGTTTCACTGTGTCCCTGTTTAGTTTCTGTTTCCACGATCTGTCCTTTGAAGAAAGTGGTGTGTTGAAGTCTCCCACTATTATTGTGTGAGGTGCAATGTATGCTTTGAGCTTTACTAAAGTGTCTCTAATGAATGTGGCTGCCCTTGCATTTGGTGCGTAGATATTCAGAATTGAGAGTTCCTCTTGGAGGATTTTACCTTTGATGAGTATGAAGTGTCCCTCCTTGTCTTTTTTGATAACTTTGGGTTGGAAGTCGATTTTATCCGATATTAAAATGGCTACTCCAGCTTGTTTCTTCAGTCCATTTGCTTGGAAAATTGTTTTCCAGCCTTTCACTCTGAGGTAGTGTCTGTCTTTTTCCCTGAGGGTTTCCTGTAAGCAGCAGAATGTTGGGTCCTGTTTGTGTAGCCAGTCTGTTAGTCTATGTCTTTTTATTGGGGAATTGAGTCCATTGATATTAAGAGATATTAAGGAAAAGTAATTGTTTCTCCCTTTTATTTTTGTTGTTAGAGTTGGCATTCTGTTCTTGTGGCTGTCTTCTTTTTGGTTTGTTGAATGATTACTTTCTTGGTTGTTCTAGGGCGTGATTTCCGTCCTTGTATTGCTTCTTTTCTGTTATTATCCTTTGAAGGGCTGGATTCGTGGAAAGATATTGTGTGAATTTGGTTTTGTCGTGGAATACTTTGGTTTCTCCATCTATGGTAATTGAGAGTTTGGCCGGGTATAGTAGCCTGGGCTGGCATTTGTGTTCTCTTAGTGTCTGTATAACATCTGTCCAGGCTCTTCTGGCTTTCATAGTCTCTGGTGAAAAGTCTGGTGTAATTCTGATAGGCCTTCCTTTATATGTTACTTGACCTTTCTCCCTTACTGCTTTTAATATTCTATCTTTATTTAGTGCATTTGTTGTTCTGATTATTATGTGTCGGGAGGAATTTCTTTTCTGGTCCAGTCTATTTGGAGTTCTGTAGGCTTCTTGTATGATCATGGGCATCTCTTTTTTTATGTTTGGGAAGTTTTCTTCTATTATTTTGTTGAAGATATTAGCTGGCCCTTTACGTTGAAAATCTTCATTCTCATCAATTCCTATTATCCGTAGGTTTGGTCTTCTCATTGTGTCCTGGATTACCTGGATGTTTTGAGTTAGGATCCTTTTGCATTTTGAATTTTCTTTGACTGTTGTGTCGATGTTCTCTATGGAATCTTCTGCACCTGAGATTCTCTCTTCCATTTCTTGTATTCTGTTGCTGATGCTCGCCTCTATGGTTCCAGATCTCTTTCCTAGGGTTTCTATCTCCAGCGTTGCCTCGCTTTGGGTTTTCTTTATTGTGTCTACTTCCCCTTTTAGTTCTAGTATGGTTTTGTTCATTTCCATCACCTGTTTGGATGTGTTTTCCTGTTTTTCTTTAATGATTTCTACCTGTTTGGCTGTGTTTTCCTGCTTTTCTTTAAGGGCCTGTAACTCTTTAGCAGTGCTCTCCTGTAATTCTTTAAGTGACTTATGAAAGTCCTTCTTGATGTCCTCTATCATCATCATGAGAAATGTTTTTAAATCTGGGTCTAGATTTTCGGTTGTGTTGGGGTGCCCAGGACTAGGTGGGGTGGGAGTGCTGCGTTCTGATGATGGTGAGTGGTCTTGATTTCTGTTAGTAGGATTCTTACGTTTGCCTTTCGCCATCTGGTAATCTCTGAAGCTAGCTGTTTTAGTTGTCACTGTTAAGAGCTTGTTCTTCAGGTGACTCTGTTAGCCTCTATGAGCAGACCTGGAGGGTAGCACTCTCCTTAGTTTCAGTGGGCAGAGTATTCTCTGCAGGCAAGCTCTCTTCTTGCAAGGCAGGTACCCAGATATCTGGTGTTCGAACCAGACTCCTGGCAGAAGTTGTGTTCCATTCACTAGAGGTCTTAGGATCACGTGTGGAATCCTGTGTGGGCCCTTGCGGGTGTCAGGCGACTCAGCTGGCAAGGTAGCCCGGGGCTCGAGTGGAGTGGAAGGGGTTTGTGCCCCAGATCAAGCCCGGGTAGCCTACATCCCTATGTACCGCAGTCTCAAGTTTCGCGCAATTGGATTGGAGCAGGCGCTGTGTTCCACTCACCAGAGGTCTTAGGGTCCCGTGGGGAGTCCCGTGTGGGCCCTTGTGGGTGTTGGGCAAGACTCTGCTGGCAAGGTATCCCGGGGCTTGAGTCTCGAGTCGAGCGGAAGGGCGAGGTGGGTTTCTTTTATGCAGCAAAATGTTGTGTATTGTTTATATAGCCAGTCTGTTAGTCTATTTGTTTTTATTGGTGAATTGATTCCAGATTAAGGCAACTTCAGACCAACTTCTTTTATGCATATCAATGCAAAATACTCAATAAAATTCTCCCCAAACTAAAAGGGCTATTAGGTCCTTTTTCTGATAGTCAAAACTGCAATGAGAACTGCCAGTTTTCCTAGTGTCACTGGCTAATTGCTATTAGATAGTAACTAGGCTTTCTCCTATTCAGAGCACATTCCAAGAGGTTGTATAACAATTAACCAAAGGTCATCAGAAGGGAACTAATGATTTATTATAGGTTCTAGGGTAAAAGATAAAATATTGATTGGGTTTACCTATACAAAACTTCACTAATATCATAGTTATGGTTTGATAACTTCAGTGAACCTGTTGATCTGAGACAGTTGATGAACTTTGTAACATGAGGTCATGTATTCTGAAATATTTATAAGTGCTGAGGACAAAGAGACAAGGAAAATCGAGAGAGAAAAAAATTTTTTTTTTTGCCTTTCTCCACTTAGACTATTTTTTTTTTTCCTTTTACTCACTTAGAAGAATTTTTCCCTTTCCGCACTTAGGATCTTTCTGCTTTGCCCTTATATAAATTTCATAAAAATATTTTTATAACTTATTAATAACTTCTATAATCACTTCTCTAAATTCCTTCTCTTCCAGTGACACCTGGCTTGTTGGCTCAAAGTTAGAGCCCAGCAATTCCTGCTGAGCTAGAAAAAAGGCTGCATTGCTTAATCCTCCTCTGTTAGGCTACAGGTGTTAATCACCTAAGCCAGCCTACCCTCAGAAAAACCAAGTACTTTTTAGAAGTTATCATCAGCATTTCAGTACAATTTGAGAGCTAGAAAGCCCTGAGACATTTCGATTTTAAAGGCATTGCCAGGGTCCTACTCTGTGACTCCACTGCTATCCTGGCTCAGAGCAATCCTGGACCTCAAACTCTAGTATAGAGCAGTAGTGATAAAAAAAAAAACCTACATGGTATTGATACAGAGACTGACAGATGGATCAGTGGACTAGAACTGAAGAACCAGAAAGAAAACCACACATTTATAGACACTTGATATTTGGAAAGAAGCTATATATATATATATATATATATATATATATATGATGGAAAAAAGAAAGGATTTTCAATAAATGGTGCTGTTCTAATTTGCAGTCTGTATGTTGAAAAATAAAAATAAATCCATACTTATCACCTTGCACAAAGCTCATTTTCAAGTTGATCAAGATTATCAACATAAAATAAGATCCACTGAATCTAATAGAAGACAAACTCATTGACACAGAGAGGGAAATGTCCTAAAAACTACTCCCATGGCTCATGCTCTAAGATCATCAATTCATAAATGTGACCTCATGAAACTGGAAAGCTTCTGTAAGCAAACCATATAGGCAATGGTACTAATCATCAACCTACAGACTGGAGAAAAAAATCTCAACTAACCTCACATCTGATAAAGGGCTAATATCCAAAATATATAAAGAACTCAAGAAACGAAATAAACCAATCAAATATGGGGTATATATCTAAATAGAGATGTCAAGACAGAAGAGTCTAAAATGGCTAAGGAACACTTAAAGATATGTTTAAAGTCCTTAGTGCTCAGGTTAATTCAAATCAAAACAACCCTGAGATTGTACTTTACACCAATCAAATTGGCTAAGATCAAAACCTCAGATGACAGCACATGTTCGTGAAAATGTGGAGAAAAAGGAACACTCCTCCACTGCTGGTGGGACGGAAGCAGGTACAACTTCTCTGGAATTCAGTGTGGAGATTCCTCAGAACATTGGAAATAGGTCTACCTGAAGACCCAGATGTACCACTCTTGGGCATATACCAAAAAGATGTCCCACCATGCCCCAAGGCACATGTTTTTCTATGTTCATAACAGCCTTGTTTATTATAGCTAGAAGCTGCAAATAACCCAGATGTCCCAAAACAGAAGAATGGATACAGAAAATGTGGCTCATTTACACAATGAAATACTACTCAGCTATTAAGAAACGAAGACATCCTGAGTTTTTCAGGCAAATGGATGTAACTCGGAAATATCATTCTGAGTAAGGCAACTCAGAACCAAAAGGACATGCATGGTATATCCTCATTAATAAGTGGATATTAACCAAAAAAGTGCAGAACACCCTGTATTCATTCCGCAGAACTTAAAAAAGTTATCAAGCCACAAGTCCCAAGTGAGGACACCTCAATCCCACTTGGAAGGGAGAAAAAGAAATCACAGAGCGAGTGGGGGTGGTGGGAGGGTCTCAAGTGGGGATGGGGACCAGGAGTACTAGAGAAGAACATGATCAGGTATTGGTTAGAAAAAAAAAAACTGAAGCCCTGAGGTACAGCAGAAAGAATGAAAACAGGCAACCTATGGAAGTATGGCGTTGGGGACCTCCCAGAATGTACCAGAGCCCTGGGAGGTGAGAGACTCTCAGGACTCAAATGGAGGTATCTTAGATGAAATGCCCTACAGTGGGGAGTAGGAACTTGTAGATGGGAAGCAGGAACTTGTAGAATCCACATCCAGTAGAAAGATAAGGAAGGCATGAAGTGAGTGATGGGGTTGCCATCCCACGTCAAAAGCTCTGACCCAGAACTATTCCTGTCAAAAAGAACTTCAAGAACAAAAACAGAGAAGAGCCTGATGGAAATGAGGTCCAGTGAATGGATCAAGGTGGGGCCCAGCTTGGGGAAAGGCCCCAAGGCCTTACACTACTACTGAGGCTATGAAGTGCTCACAAAAGGGGGCCTATTATGACTGTACCCGAATGACCCAAAAAGCAACTGGAAGAGTCAGGTGCAGATATTTACACCCAACCAATGGACAGAAGCTGCTGATCCCTCTGGTTCAATGAGGGAAAAGCTGGAAGAAGCTGAGGAGGAGGGCAACCCTGTATGAGGACAAGCAGTCTCATTTAACCTGGATCTCCAAGACCTCTCTGACACTGAGCCACCAATCAGGCAAAATATACAAGCTGACATGATGCCCCAAACACACATACAGCAGAGGACTGCCAGGTCTAGGTTTAGTCAGAGAAGATGCACCAAACCCTCAAGAGACTGGAGGCCACAGACAGTCTCTTGGGTAGTTCTGGTGAGGTGGGGGTTGAAGACAATTTTGTGGAATTGGTGGGCGGTGGTATGGAATGTGGAACAATCAGAGGGGGGACCTAGAGGGGTATAACACCTGGAGTATGAAGAAAAGATTAAATAAATCAAAAAAGATAAATAAATAAATAAATAAATAAATTCTTAATGAACACTGGCTTTTAAAGGTTTCTTTCTTTTGAGTACATTCTCTTTCTCTCTCTCTCTCTCTCTCTCTCTCTCTCTCTCTCTCTCTCTCTCTCTCTCTCTCTCTCTCTTTCTCTTTCTCTCTCCTTTCTCCTCTTCCTTCTCTTCCTATTTCTCACTTGCTGCTTTGCTCCAGAATATTTATCAACAGTCACCTATTATTCTACCTATGTTTAGAAGGGGTGAGTCTCTGCCTCTTTAAGGAATCTAAGGGAGTTTTTTTTTTTCCTACAAAATTAAAATGAGAGTATTGTCCTGGAAATTTCCCAATGCTTGTTTTGTAGTGTGTAGCACTTTCCTGATACTTACAGAGGAGTTCCTATTAATTGAAAATTTTGCGTCTGTGTATCAGAGGGAGAACAATAAATGGAGAAAGAGAGGATAAGGTGGGAGTTCTCATTGTTTTTTATTTGCTGAGAAATAATCTATGCACTAGACACACCAGTGCTTTGGTCATTTCCCAGATAAAACACCTGCTTTTAGCTATCAACGATTACAAACAAATATAGTAAAAATATGTAAGTATATTTTTGTGAGAATATGTTTTCCATTGATTTAATTATCAGAAATAATATTTTTCAGTCCTGTACTTAATTTGTTTAGCCCCTAGATATGAATCCCTGAAATATGTGTACTTGGGCTTTTGAAATATATTGAGATAGCTATCCAGGCTCTATTCTAATTTATCAGAACAATGTATGTCAGTTATAATAAGTATATAATATCCCTAACATAATTACTGAATAATATATAGATAAAGCAAGACATCAAACTTTATCCCGTAGAGATGCCCAGACAAAGATAGCTGATAATAAATAACTCTGAAAAGATAGTTAATAAAATTTATATTTGTCCACTTTGGTGAAGTAAAACCCCTCTGCACAGATATTTCTTTCATGATATAGAATAGAGGTCCTAACTGTCACAGGAACAGATTTATATAGTTTGTCAAAGAATTCTTTACAAGATTACAAAAGAGGTCGAATATAAATGACATAGTCTTTAGTTGAATTGACCTTTTATAAATAGAAATTTGACAAAAAATAATATTTACTCTATGGGTGCTTTTAAAATAGAATGGTTTGCATGGAACAATTTAGTATTGGAAGGATTAGAAGTTCGAAGCTATCCTTGGTTACATTCTAAGTTGGGGCCAGCCTAGGCTATATGACATCCTGTCTGAAAATATGAAATTACTGGAACCAGTAGTTTATCTTTATGAATCCTCTACTTTGGATACTGAATCATGAGCAATATCAGAAGTACAAGGTCTATCAGTACCAGAAAGTATAAAAAGAATTTCCCCAAACAAAAATAATTTAAGAGTTATTTTTAGGGGCATGATTATGTTGCCAGGGAATAAAAGCACTTTGAGTTTAGAGTGGTCAGTAATGAGGAGTGAGTATTGCTCTTACACAGGACTCACATTGGTTAGCTCACAGTCACCTTTACCTTGAGGTTCAGGAGGCCTCTGGCAACTGTGGGCATGTGCATTTCCTTACATACATATGTACGTACGAACACATACACACACACACACACACACACACACACACACACACACACACACACACACACACATTTAAATAATAGGGAAAAGTACTTTGCTTTATCTATCAGTTTAAAGGAAGTTTGAGTTGAATGTACTTAAAAGAGGTGCCTCATAACCAAAGTATGAAATCTGCTAGTCTTCCACAAATTAGGTGACTCAGAGCCACTACTCAAATAAATTACACCCTATAAAATCAAATAACCCCATTTAAAAATGGGGCTCAGAACAGAACAATGATTTCTCACCCGAGGAATACCGAATGGCAGAGAAGCACCTGAAAAAATGTTTAACATCTTAATCATCAGGGAAATGCAAATCAAAACATCCCTGAGCTTCCACCTCACACAAGTCAGAATAGCTAAGATCAAAAATTCAGGTGACAGCAGATGCTGGCGCAGATGTTGAGAAAGAGGAACACTCCTCCGTTGTTGGTGGGATTGTAAGCTTGTACAACCACTCTGGAAATCAGTCTGGCGGTTCCTTAGAAAATTGGACATAGTACTACCAGAAGATTCAGCAATACCTCTTCTGGGCATATATCCAGAAGATGCCCCAACCGGTAAGAAGGACACATGCTCCACTATGTTCATAGCAGCCTTATTTATAATAGCCAGAAGCTGGAAAGAACCCAGATGCCCCTCAACAGAGGAATGGATACAGGAAATGTAGTACATTTACACAATGGAGTACTACTCAGCTATTAAAAAGCATGAATTTATGAAATTCCTAACCAAATGGATGGACCTTGAGGGCATCATCCTGAGTGAGGTAACCCAAACACAAAGAATCTCTCACAATATGTACTCAGTGATAATTGGATATTAGCCCAGAACCTTAGGATACCCGATACAAGATATAATTTGCTAAAAACATTAAACTCAAGAGAATGAAGACCAAAGTGTGGACACTTTGCCCCTTCTCAGAATAGGAAATGAAACACCCATGGAAGGAGTTACAGAGACAAAATTTGGAAGTGTGACGAAAGGATGGACCATCTAGTGTATGCCATATCCAGAGAACCATCCCCTGATCAGCTTCCAAATGCTGACGCTATGGCATACACTAGCAAGATTTTGCTGAAAGGACCCAGATATAGCTGTGTCTTGTGAGACTATGTCAGCGCCTAGCAATCACAGAACTGGATGCTCACAGTCAGCTATTGAATGGATCACAGGGCCCCCAATGGAGGAACTAGAGAAAGCATCCCACGAACTAAGGGAACTGCAACCCTATAGGTGTAACAACAATATGAACTAAGCAGTAACACGGAGCTCCTGTCTCAAGCTGCATATGTATCAAAAGATGGTCTAGTCGGCCATCACTGCAAAGAGAGGCCTATTGGACTTGTACACTTTATATGCCCCAGTACAGGGGAACGCCAGGGCTAAAAAGGGGGAGTAGGTGGGTAGGGGAGTGGGGGTGGGTGGGTATGGGGTACTTTGGTATAACATTGGAAATGTAAATGAGCTAAATACCTAATAAAAAATGGAAAAAATAAATTATACCCTAGACATGTGCAGCCATGAGGTCCACTGGTAAACTGTGGATAGAGATCAATGGTAGAGCTATTGGATTATGTAAGGGGAGGCTTAAATAAAACTGAGAGAGTCACAGTCTCATGTGATATAAGCTGGCTTTTGTTTGTGTGTTGGTATTATATAGTATTATAATCCTTACTTGCTTTCGAGATATATTCCATATAGTTCAGACTGTCCTTTATCTCACTTAATAGCTCAATATGACTATGAACCACTGATCCTCCTGCTTTCATTTTCCAGAACAGCTAGTATTAAAGAGAGGTACCAGCATGCTCTACTTGATACAGTTTTAGAGATAAAACCCAAGGCTTCATGCATGAGAATAAAGTACTCTACCAAATCTACTTCGGCAGCTGCAAGCCTTCCTGTTAATGATAAGTCCAAGACAACATTTCTTACCCTTAACACATCATGCCTATGGCTATAATCATTAATGTCCTCTTCTGTCTAAATCAATATCAACTTCACACAAGCCAGAACCATTTGAGAATATTGAATTTCAATTGAGAAAATAACCCCACCAAACTTTTGCCTGGAAAAGGCTTTGTTGAATTTTATTAATTAATGATTTCTATAGAAGGATATCCCAGTTGGCAGTATCAGCTCTGGACTGATGGTACTGGATGCTATAAAAAAAAAAGTAGGATGATCAAAACATGGGGAATATGCCAGTATGCAATTTTTCTACATGTCCTCTACTTCAGGTCTTACCTGCTCCAAATTCCAGTCTAGGGTTTCTGGTGTGACTTTCATGTATGATGAATTACAAACTGAACTATGAACCAAAACATTTTCTCTCCCAGTTGATGTTGTTCATAATGTCTTATCACCTAAATACAATCCCTTACTAAGGCAAGTTAGTATGCCAATGTAGCTCATATGGAATACCAAGTACTGAATGTTCACGGTGGTCCAGATAGAGCATAGAAATAATGAACTTCACTGGTCATGATAATGCATACCTAATATCTATGTACGTGAAAGACAGGAGGATGAGTGTAAGTTCAATGCAATGCTGAGCTACATTGGGAGGTTCTGAGTCCAAAACAAAACAAAACAAAAACAAAAACAATATCAAAAACAAAACAAAACAAAAAAAACACAAAACGGGAGGTTAATGAGATGCTAAACAAATAAAGCACTTGCTAAGCAATTGTGATGGCCTTCATTCCATTCTCAGAACATACATGAATGTAAAGAGGGAACTGCATTCAGCAAAGTGATGCTCTGACTTCCACATGTGCTATAGATCACATATGCTACCACATAATAATAATAGTAGTAGTAATAATAATAATAATAATAATAATAATAATAAATGTGTTTAAAAATGAAAAGAAAATTTATTCAGTCATATTATATTAGGCTTATAAAAAAACTAGCACTGAGGAAGAGAAATTGGAGTAGTATTGAAAGTTTGAGGCAAGCATGAACTGCATTAAGAATGTTAGCACCTTATAACTTTCTGTAGGTATCCTGCCCAAAACAAGATACATGAAAGTTTATTTTACACACAAATTCAGACTATAGTCCATCACTGTTGGGGCATCAGTGCAACAGGAAGTAGCAGAAACTTGACACAAGTCAAGAGTATAGATCAAGGAATTGATGCGTGTATGGTTACTAGAACTTAATTTGCTTTCTTTATTCTCATACACTCCAGAATCCCCATCGTAAATAATGGTGCCACAACAAGGGAAGTTCTTCCCATATAAATTAAAAGTAATCAAGATGCAGGCACACAACCATGCTCACAGACTAAGTAGTATAGACAATCCTCCATTCTGATTTCCCTCCCAGGCAATTCTATATTGTTTTATGTATATAACATTAACCATCACAGCTTCATTCATTGTTAACCGGTCACATAGACACATCACATTGTGTTTTAGACATGAACTACCAACCCTTATTTCCAAAGTTCTCTGTGTGTTTAATAATGCATAATACAGTTTTACTTTAAAAGTCCTCATAGTCTTTAAAATTTTTACCACATCAAAAAATGTATTGTGATATCTTGTAAAAAATTATGTTATTGCTATGCGTAATAGAATAATGTAAAAATTATTATCACAAAATAAAAATAAGTATTAGGAATAGAAAGTGATGATTATACAAAAAGCCAAAATCAAGCAGAGAAAGGAAATCCTCCATTTCTGGGGCTTTCCATGGAGAAATCAGCTTTGGTGTCCCAATTCCTCTACATATGCTATCTTCAGCACACACAGAATTTCTCAGCATTTAAACTGATTCCATTTCTCACCTTCAGATGTCCTTGTCCAGTATTAGATCATGTCCCATCATCCTGGCCTTTCTAATACTCTGGAATCTCTACAGTAGCTTAAACTTTACCTTCATAACTTCATGCAACAGCCTCTTGGGGCTTCTTTGCCAGGATTCAAACTCTGTCACACAGTTCTGGCCTCAGCTGTTCTTAAAGACTGTCTTAGTATTGCATCTTTCATATATTAAATTTAGAAAAATGTAGACATTGCCACCAAATTTCATGACTGGCCCAAGAGGTAACCTAGTTTCACTGGACCATAGCTGTAACATCATATCTCAGTTAATGTATCTGAAACGTTTGACCATGTTTCATCAACACTAGTATCATTGGCGAATGTAAAACATACAGAGTTCCCAAAGCTTTTTAATCATTCCCAATTCTAAGGTATGTTAATTTATTTTTAAACAAATTCAACATATATATTTTTGGTATGAACTTCATTGTACAAAGTTCCATTTCAAGGACTTGTGACTTTGTGATTAAAAATATGAACATAAGATGTTAAAAAAACATAAAATGTATGCACAATGAAATGTTTTGTCCACAGACATCCAAATTCTCTCAATATGTCTTACATTTTCTAGCCTCCATTCTCCATTTAATATTGCCTTAACTCAAGGGGATTAATGATAAACACCTTCTTTCTGAAAATATTTTTTTCCAAATTCAATAAAATAAAATAAAATAAAATAAAAGCCAATTCAGTTTAAAAGAATGCATTTCTGTTTGATGGAAAACTCAAGTTGATCGTGCTGTGCTTTAAACTATTTCGAGTATTTGATATGCTCTCTACTTTATAGAGTTTGACTCACATTTAAGGGTACCCTGAGAAGTTCTGGTAAGTAATTTTATAATATTCAGTCAAGTTCCTACAAATCCAAAGTAACCAAAATATCTTTAGAAATCTGCAACCCTTGAAAAAACATATTGTCTTGCAGATTTTATAGTATATAGACCTGTACTGGCTAGTTTTATGTCAACTTCACACAGCTGGGGTTATCACAGAGAAAGGAGCTTCAGTTGAGGAAATGCCTCCATGAGATCCAACTCTAAGACATGTTCTCAATTAATGAACAAGGTGAAAAGGCCGTTTGTGGGTGGGACCATCTGTGGGCTGGTAGTCTTGGGTTCTATAAGAGAGCAGGCTGAGCAAGCCAGGGGAAGCAAGACAGTAAAGAACATCCCTCCATGGCCTCTGCGTCACCTTCTGCTTCCTGACCTGTTTGAGTTCCAGACCTGACCTCCTTAGTGATGTAAGCCAATAAATCTCTCCTTCCTCCCCAAATTGCTTCGTGGTCATGATGTTCTGTCCAGGAATAAAAACCCTGACTAAGACAACACCCTATCCTGTTACATATATTATGCTATTTTTTTCTAAGCCCAGTTTATAGAGATAATTATGTCTGACAGAAAATAAAGCTCATTAATTTGAAAAAAGAGTTTCAATAACAGAATTTACTCTAGTTTTGGAGGGTTAACATGGTGAGTCAAAAAATGAGATGAACTGCCTTGTTGCTGCTCTAAGAACTTAAGAGGTTTTTTTGCAATGATGATTTGTGGGAATTTAAAAGGTATACATAACTACATGTGTATTTGTGTTTGTGTGTGAGAGAGAGAGAGATTAGGATAAAGTAATTTGTATTATTATTATTATTAACAATTTTTCATACAATATATTTTGAGCATGTGTCCCATCCCTGAATACCTCCCAGATTTTTTCCAACCATCATACCCAATTTAATGTTCTTTCTCTTTCTTTCTCTCTCTTTTTCTTTCTCTCTCTAAATGAAAAAAACAAAAAAGCCTGAATCAACAACAACAAAAAATCATGAAATCAAAAAGCCTCAGAAAATCACACACACACACACACAAAACACACACACATATACACACACACACACAGAGAGAGAGAGAGAGAGAGAGAGAGAGAGAGAGAGAGAGAGAGAGAGAGAGAGAGAGAGAGTAAGCCAAAACAAACAACATCAAAGAAGTCCACAAAAATAACATGTGTTGGTCAACTCTCTGTAGGTATTAGTCAACTCTGGAATTTGGTTGACATGCACAGCAATATTCCATCAGAAAAAAAAAAGAGTTCTTTCATATGCCTGAGGGTCTCAATTTAGAACAGAGTCTATGTACATTTCCCCATCTAAGTGTTGGGATCTCATCTATCTTGAACTTGTACAGGTTTCATTTGTGCTACCACAGTCTTGTGAATTCTTATGTTCAACACCATTTTGTCTGGAAGAGAATAAAGAGGAAACCATATTTTTATGAAACTTAATAAATAAGTTTTCTCCACTTAAGAATAAGAACAAATTTGTTGTTAGAGTTATAACATCTCTCTTTTCAAAGAGACCATCTCATTACAGACATGTGTTCATTCCAACTACGAAATAACTAATATAATAATGTAAACTTTTAGTTATCTTCCAATATTGGTAAATATTTACAATTCAACTGATTTGGTAAATCAATTCAAAACTGACATTACCAATTTGAAAATTAAATAACTTTATTAAAATTACTAAGGTATAAAAATAAGTATGATTGCTATCAGAAAATATTGCCTTAATAAAATTAACATAAGTGAAGTAACAATTTTACTTAATATAGATTGTATCTCATATTCATCAATACTATTTTAAGATATTATAGTCTTCATTTTATGCATCTGGGATTAGATGACATGCTGAATTTCAGTGCCTGAAATAATAACTAGAGATGTTAGATGACTGGGAGGAAACTGGATTTGATTTTTATACTTATTGTGTTTTTATAATACTAATATTAAATCAATTGGTTACTACACTAAAGCTTTTTGAATCACTTTTTTTCAAATTTTAAAATCTTATGCTACCTCTTATACTACATAGCAAGGCATTATTCAACAGATTCTTAATTTGTTAAATTGTTCTTTGTGAATGACAATGATGTGTAAGAATATTAAAATCATCAATATACTCACCAAATAACTACAATGTTTTTAATATGTTGAAGGAATTTTTATATTCTGCATCTGTTAGAAAAATATCTTAATGTTCATTAGACACAGCCCTGGAAGGAATTAGGGTAATTTTTTTCTTTGAGCTTAGAGATGGGTGAGTCCTTCAGTAACATTTAGAATTTCTTTTTACCATGAGCATTCTTGAATCTCGACAGTCCTGACCCATGAAACAATCGAACAGGGTCTGAGAAACCACCTAAGGAGAGAATGGGGAACAAGAAACACAAAGAATGGACAGCAAGACAAAAAAACAACAACAACAACAACAACAACAACAAAAAACCTGATCAAGCTGACAAATTTTGTTTTTCCCAGGCAGGTTTTATACCAATAGAAACAGGAAATGGGGAGTGAAAATGATGCGGAATCACTTTGTTTCTGGGGGAAAGCACCTGTTCCCCAAAGCAGGATATTGACTAGGTAAAAAAAGTTCAGCAGGAGGAACAAAACAGAGTGGGTTGCTAAGTACCTGTCCACAAGATCTATAGCTATTTGTTCTTAACTGGGACTAGTACTTTCCTATACAGGCCTCAACTTTTCCCACAGAAATCTCAACTAAGATAGGACTTTTCCACTAAGGCCAAAACTTTGTTAGTAAGGACTTCTGGCTGACAAGGCAGTTAACTTCACCCACAGTCATTCCCAACACTTGACTATAAATACTGCACCTGGAAATTAAAAATAATATTTGTTTGCATGAGATGCAAGCATGAACATGTCTTGATTGGATTAACAACTTTTGGATTAGAATGGCTAGAAGATAAATACAACAAGACAAATTAAAATTAAGTTAACTATTGGGTAAGTAAACCTAATTAATATGCTTTATTGGCAAAACCAGATACTAATATTGAGAAAACCAGCAAAGTTTCAACATTAAGGTCAAAAGAGCTATGAAACAAAAAACCTTTTTAAAAGTAGGGATGTGAAAATTTTAATTTCTCATTTGTTTAATGTTGCATGAGACTGTAGAAAAAATAGTGACAATGGGATAGAAGTCAACATAAGATTCAAAGTCACACAAAACATTAAAATAGACAGCATTTGCTAAATAAAAGTGTAATTTCAAAACTTAGTGAAATATTTATTAATAAAAAAACTATTTGAAAGCATGTGGCAATGAGCAGACTAAAGCCCACACTAAAACGTTAGCTTATCTTTGGAGTTATTAATAGTATGCCAAAATTGGAATGCCTTCTTTTGAGACACGGATGCATTTAATGAAATCATATTCTCTCTAAAATTTTCATAACATCAACACTGCTGACAAGTATGAAGAAAGCAATGACTTGACTAGCTATTGATGCTGCAGTAAGTTTGTATTTTATTTTAATTTATTTACATTCCAAATATCCCACCTCCTGATCCCACTTCCTACAGTTCTTCAACCCATTCATCTTCCCCATTTCCTCTGAGAGGGTGTTCCACAAGACACCCACCCCATCTCACCTCAACATATCCCACACCAACATCCCTGATGCATCAAGTCTCTCCAGGATTCAGTCTATCCTTTCCCACTGGGCTGGAAAAAGCAATACTCTGCTACATATGTGCCAGGGGCCATGGACTAGCCCAAGTATGCTCTTTGTCTGGTGGCTTAGTCTCTCAGATCTTCCTGGGAGTTTGGGTTAATTGACACTCTTGGTAATCCTATGGGGTTGTCATCTTCTTCAGTTCTTTCAAACTTTTCTCTAACTCTTCTGTATGCGTCCAATGATTAACTATAATTATCTGCATGTGTCTCAGTCAGTTGTTTTTAGAGACACTAGGGGCCCTGTCTATTAACTGGAGGTGGTCTTTCCAGGTTCCATCTCCGCACTGTTGGGCATTTCGGCTAAGATCACCACCCAGTTCCGGGAGCCTCTCACATCCCAGCTCTCTGGGACTTTCTAGAGTTCCTAAGAGCTCCCCACCACCAGATTACACGTCTGGTACATGGATCAGACCGCCTGAAATTGGAATCATGGATGATTTCAACTTACAAAGAATGTGTAGAGAAACAAATGTTTTCTCTGGAAGAGTACTGGCTATCACTCCTAACCACTGAGCAATCTCTCCAATTCAAGAATATTATTTCTTTAAGACAAGATGTCTTTTCTTGAAGTTCTTATATTGGAAATTATAGATAAAATCTTTTGTAACATGATGCTAATTGTCTGAGAATATGTTTCCCATCTGTACCTTAAATACTAGATTAATTTAAAATGTTAACTGTCACTAAACAACATTAATAACTATTTTTCATTTCATTTTTCATGCAGGTTATTGTAGACTAAATAAATAGTCTGATGTTATGCTGGGCATGGTTGTGCACACCTTTATTCCCAGCACATGGGAGGCAGAGGCAGGTGGATTTCTGAGTTCAAGGCCAGCCTGGTCTACAAAGTGAGTTCCAGGACAGCCAGAGCTATAGAGTGAAACTCTGTCTCACAAAACCATAATAAATAAATAAATTAATAAATAAATAAATAAATAAATAAATAAATAAATAAATAAATGAATAAATGAATAAATGAATAAATAAATAAATAAAATTAAAAAAATAAAAAAGAAGTCTGATTTTATTGTGTGAATTGATGCATTTAAAATTAATGCAAAATATAACATATGATTATTCTCACAATGAAGATATCCATAAGATACCTTATGTGATAAAATGTTTTAGCAGTGAACTATATTTTAACAGAGAGATCATTGAAAAGCCCTTAACTTGTGTCCTTTATTATCTGAAATAGGGTGTATTATGTGTATGTATGTATATATGTATGTATGCATTGTATGTGTGTGTCTTTCTGTGAGTGTATTTGAACTTTGTGAGGGTGCGAAGAGAAAGCGTTATGAACCAAGCAGTCCAGGAAGGTTAGGTTGGGGTGTCTCCTCTGGAGTTATACACAACAGGATTTGGCTATATTTGAAGCCAGCAAACTCTAACAATAGTATTGCTAATATCCCCTTCTAAATTTGAATCATATCCCTACACCCATTGCCCAAATTGTTGCTGTATGAACAATATGGATGCTGTAAATTCAAACTCTGCCCTTGTCATTCAATAGCAATCTCAGTTAACTACTAAGACATCTCTTTAAATACTCTTTTGTGAACACAGACAAATAATAAAATTCTTCTAGTTTTAGAGCTTTATGATAGCTATGAATTTCAACAAGATATCATAAGGACCTATTAATGATTAGAGGTTTGGCAAAGGTAAGTGCTTGATCATGGACCATTTTCTACTTTGGTTAATGCTTCACATGTTGAATTATACCATATCAGAATATACATGAATATTTGTCTTAAGCATTACACAGAATAAGAAAATAAACAGAATAGGAAAGTGAATGGAAGATAGTTTTGACATTACTAATTAATTTACAAAATTATTTTTAAAATGGAATTTAAAATGAGAGATAGTAATTGTTAGTGAAGTTGTTAAAAAACGAAATTTTTGTGGAGAAAATAATTTTCTACACTAGATCTTTAGGCTAGTCTGTTCCAATAGGGGAAAGTAACTGGTATTGGTAAGACATAATTTTTATTTCCAGTATTCAGTAGGCTAATGCAGCAAAATCATACTTTCCAAGGAAATTTGAGCTATGTAGTGAGATCCTATGGCTTAATAAGTGTTCTATTAATACAAGATACCATCACCAGGAAAATATTGTAAACTGAAACCATTTAATCATGACTTGCTTACAGTTTCAGAGATTTAGTTCATTCTTACTGTGGTGGGAGTGCAGTAGCATGTAGACAGACATGTTAATTGAACAGTAGCGAGAGAATCTTCAGGTAGAAAGAAGAGAGAAACTCTGGTCTTGTAATGTACATTTTGAAATATCAAAATAATACCCAGTGTCAATACTTCCAAAAATGTTATACCCATTTCAACAAGGTCATACTTATTCCAACAAGGCCATACCTGCTTACTCTTTCAATTATGTTACTCAGTACTTATTCAAATATATGAACCTTATGGGGGCCATCCTTATTCACACTGTTTCTAAATACTTTCTTTTTAATTGGACACTTTACTTATTTGCATTTCAAATGTTATCTCCATTCCATGTTTTCCATCTACAACCCCTATATCCCATCTCCCCTTTCCCTGATTTTATGAGGGTGATCCTCCAACCTCCAACCCACTCCTACCTCACCGCTCTAGCATTAGGCATAGAGTGTGGAATAACCACGATACAACTCATGCACTACATGAACTTCAGGAGGAAGTAAGACCAAAGAGTGGATGCTTCCATCCTAATTAAACGGGGAACAAAATAATCAAGGGACGTAGATGATGGGAGGGAATTGTGAAGAAGAGAAGAGGGGGGGCAAAAAAGAGGGGAAGAATCAGGAATGGAAGAAGACAGGAGAGTTGTTCAGAGGGTAAGGACATTGAACAGGGGTGTATAGCAACTGGGGGATGAGGAACTGGTGGTAAAAAACAGAAAGTCCCAGATGCTAAGAAAGCAAGAGCTTCCCAGGACTCCAGAAGGATGGCATTAGCTAAAATACTCCCACAACGGGGACGGGAAAACCTGTCGAGACTAAATATATTATTTAAAGAGAGATAATGAAGTATTCTCTCCCTCTTTCTCTGTTTCTGTCTGTCTGTCTCTGTCTCTGTCTCTGTCTCTCCCTCTCCTTTCCTTCATCTCTCCCTCCATCCCTCCCCCTCGGTTGTGTGGTTTGGTATGGTGGTGGTTGTGGTGGTGGAGATTGTGTGTGTGTGTGTGTGTGTGTGTGTGTGTGTGTGTTTGTTTGCATGTGAACACACACATGCCTGTGAAGAAATGCCATGGTGTGCATGTATAGCTCAGATGACATCAGATGTCACTTTTATTTCTCTACAATATAGGACATAAGAGTCAAACTCAGGCTGTCAGGGTTGGCAGGAAACACTTTACCAGTTGAACCATCTCTACTGCCCATAACATAAAGGTCTATATCTAGTTTTGTTTAGTCTATGTATAGTTTAGCTGACTATGGATTTACTTTCTTGGTGTATCGTGGCATAAAGACATTCTTCATATTTCTTTATACTTTATACTTTAGCAAGTAGTATAGTAGTGATGTTACTTTCAGAAATGTACTATGGTTATTTAAAGTATTACTATTAAAGAAAAAAGAGATAAATGGTATATGAAAACTTTATCCTGACAATGTTTCTGCATATATAAAAATAATCTAAAACAAAAATTGAAGATTAAATAATTAAGCTTGAGATATACTTTCCTTTTATGAATATTCAGTAGGGACGTATAATTTAGGAGAAATAACAGATGTTTCAAGCCTTTGTTTCATAAGGCTTCTGCTACTCTGAAAAAGTTTATGCAAACTAAAACGCCCAAAATAAAAATCAGTAAAGAAAATTGTATTTGAACACTGACATTCTTATTATGAACCACACATATGTAAAAAAATTAAAATAGTAACATAGATATTTATCTTGCTAACATTTAAAATATTGAGTAATGAAGTATTTGTGCATATTTTACTGTCTTGAAAGAGAATCTCAACAATTACCTTAGGCTTTTTTTTTAACTCAAAGGTCTTCCAATTATGGCTGTAGCTATGAGTATTAACTACCATACCAGCAAGAATTGTTTTAGATATTTACAAGAAAACTATTAGCTGGGATATAGGTATCTGCACCGTAGATTTTGTAAGAAAAAGAAGAATAAAATATTAATAAAATAGAATATGTTAAAAAAATTCAGTTTTGTTGCACATTTCCTGAACAGAAAAAAAAATATCATGATTTATATACCATATATCCAGGATTATGTGCATAAGCTTATGTGTATTTGTGTGTGTGTGTCCGCACACACATGCACATGCACACACTTGTGCACGTATCTAACTTATTTCTAAACCTATAGCTTACTATAACTCTTCAAAATAAAATATGTTAACTCACAAAATGTCATGTTTACATGATATTAGTTCAATTTTTAGGGTAGAAACCTAGATGTCAGAAAAGTTAGTATTTTTTTATTTTTATATTATGAAGATAGTTGTATACCCCTGTGTATGTTTTACTTTTTCCCTTTAACATAGAAATGAATAATGGTTTGAAAATTTGGTACTCTTTTTCAAACTTTTTGTTTGATCTTCCTGAGTTTTAAATCATGCACCCAGTCCCACTTATCTCCTCATCACCTTGTATTCCGCTTCCATCATTGCAACCACCCCACCAGAATAAGAATCTCATCCTGGAATTTATAATGTCACAGTGTATATCCCATAGTGTGCACTTTTATCTACACTTCTTTGTTTCCAAGTTGTTCATTTTAATGAGTCTTAAGAGCTCTCTGCCTTCTACTATACTATCAGTACTAATGCATAACTGTAACTCCTCTCAGATATCCTGTTGTTTCCCTTTTTTATGGAGATCCTGTAGTATGGGATCTGTAGGGTGGCCATTTTAATCTACTTCAGCAGTTCACCAATGGGGGTCAATGTTGTGGTGGGGCAATTCAAACCCCAGGATCTGGGCCTGAGAGAGATCTGACTAATCAGACCACCAGCTCTGCCACACTACCACCATCTGGGAGAGATTTCCTGCCCTTTCCAAGCTTCCCTTTCCAAAGTTGCAGCCAAAAAGGGGCAGAAACAACTTTCATGCTACCATACCCTCAGTGCTCTCTCATTTGTGCCCCTGCCATCAAAGCCAGCTTTACTGTGCTTCCCAGACAAGGTAGAGGGGTCATACTCTACAGTGCTACAGCAGGTAAGGGATGGAGCCAGGTCTCTAATTCTCACTCCCTCTGAGCATGCTCACCAGTAACCCCCCAAACCAGGGCCAACTCCCTCCCTGCTGCTCAGATGAGGTGCATGGCCTAATCTCCCAAGTGCTGCAAGAGGTGATTGGGCTCATGGCCCCATCAGGGACAGCTCTCTTGCCAAGGGTGGTGAGGGCAGAAGGGATGGAAAGGGTCTCTCCTTTGTCCAAACCACTGCACATCAAACAAGAGGCAGGACCAGGTACCCATGCCCATGCCCACCAGGCAGCTCATCAGAAAGCCCCAAATCTAGGGCCAGCTCTACTCTGCTGCTCAATCAAGGAAGGCTGTCACTAGAGGCAGGTTTTGAGATCATATATGCTCATGTCTGGCCAGTGTGTAGACAGCCTCTTTTTGCTGCCTGTGGATGAAAATTTATAGCTCTTGGCTTCATCTCCGGCTCTAACAAAAATCTTCCTGAAAACTACCATGATTCTTGGCAAGACAATAATGAAATTAACCTCTGAAACTGTAAGTCATCCCCAGCAACGTTCTTTGCTTTATAGGAATTACTGTGGTCATAGTGTCTCTTCATAACAACAAAACTGAAATTTCGACACCTTCCATCCTTACACTCCAATTCATTCTCTAAATTTCTTTCTCACATTCACATTTTATTTTATACTCTATGATAATGATTAAAACGTCCAGGTAATAGTAAATAAACAGTAAATTACTAAGATTTCTTTTTGTGAATCTATTCAACATTTTATCATTTTTATCATAAATGTAACACTGTTCTTGTTTCGAATACAAATAAAATCTCAAAGAAAAATGGACTGTAATAAGAGGATATTAGCCAAAGACGTACAGATTTCCTAAGATACAATCCACAGAACTCAACAAACTTAACAACAAGAAGGGTCCAAGTGAGAATGCTTCAATCACACTTGTAAGGGAGAAGAAAGAAATCACACGAGGCAGAGAGAGAGAGAGAGAGAGAGAGAGAGAGAGAGAGAGAGAGAGAGAGAGAGAGAGAGAGAGAGAGAGAGAGAGGGAGGGAGGGAGAACTAGGTGGGAGATGGGAGGGGGAGGAAAAAATGAACACATTCAGGTATGGGAAGGCAGGAGAGAGGCCGTGAGGGTTAGCAGCTCTCCCAAGTCTGCCTGCCCAGAGCATAGGAGGAACTCTGGCCAGATGTGGGCTATCCTTCCTACCCTTCCTTCCCCTGCCCTCATTAGTTTCCACATATTTGGTGCTAAATTTTCATTTTTTATGAAGTCTATGACAATCCTAGAACTAAGGTATCACAAAACTGGTTCATCCTTGTTTTCTGCAATGATCACTTTTCATACTATTAAAAGAGCTGGAGTCCTATTCATCCCTCCATGTTAAAATTAACTAGGTCCTAAGATTGCTGTTTTTACTGACTGCATGTGCTGCTGTTCCCAGTCCATGTCTCCATTCAGAGATCAAAAACCAGCAGCAGCCTTATGACTTGACTAGGACAATTGAGAATCCTGAAATGGGTTATTGGGCCCACCTGGCTAATAAAGAAAAACCACTTGGGATATAATGATTTCCATATTTAACGTTTGATCTGTGCCGGCTGGCTGATAACTCATGGCCTGACTCCCAACAGACTTTACAACATTCATACACTAAGTAGACTTAGGGAGAATTTTGTATATGTCTGGGGAAAAGAGAACTGTGGCATATGGGGAACCAGAACAATTCTATTATGCTTTTTGGGATTGTGAAACATCGGGATAGAAGGCATCAATGGAAAATTTTATTACAGTCACCTGACAGGGGAGGGAATCTGAAGTTCAACTAATGTTCACCAGCCTAGGAAAGCAGGAAAAGGGCTGGGAAACTGGGAAACCTTGGGGCCTCCGATTTTATATTATTGGGGGGAAAAACCTCAAACTCATTTTCACAATTAGGCTCCTGATAAAACCAATAGTAAACCCCCTGAATGTGACTGTAGGACCAAACCGAATTTTGGCAAACACTAAACCTATACCAAGAGGTCTTGCCCTGAAAAACCTATGCCAAAGTCTATTCTCAAACCAGTGTTTGTTGACCTCCCAGTCCTTCCCCAGCAGGCTCTGCGCCCCCGTAGATCTGATCTGGTCAAGGATGCTAAAAACCTTTCAGATTT
Source organism: Mus musculus (assembly GCF_000001635.26). Classification (NCBI taxonomy): domain Eukaryota; kingdom Metazoa; phylum Chordata; class Mammalia; order Rodentia; family Muridae; genus Mus; species Mus musculus. Next base: position 64,816,185 of record NC_000087.7, on the reverse strand, counting down.
TGACCAGTTCCCAACCAGAGCTAACCATCTTCTGCTGGCTGTGTTATTATGCCAGAAACCCTTTTTATGAAGATGTTGGTTTTATGTCTAAATATAATGAGTCCGAGAGAGACACTGCATGCATATGGTCCCAAGAGAAGAACCTTAACCATACAGACCATATCAGGACAGGGGACCTGCCTGGGAAAAGTTCCCTTGTCACATCAACATATTTGTAACCAAAATACCCTCATGGTGCATTCCAAATGGGTTATTTCCCCCTGAACAGGCATGGTGGGCCTGTTCAACAGGGTTGACTCTGTGTGTGCATGGAGAGGTTCTTAATTCCCCTACTGCAAAGGAGTTCTCTATTCTAGTCCAATTGGTGCCATCCATAACCTATTATTCAGAGGAAATAGTGCTGAAGAACCTAATAGGGCATGTTGGGGGAGACCTCAAAAGACAGAAGAGAGAAACTATTTCCCTAACGTTGGCTATAATTTTGGGAGCAGGGCTACCTAGTGCAGGCACTGGGATAGCAGCTCTAACATTGTAAGAGAATAACTATACAGCCTTATATTAGATACAGATCAAGACAGCCAATGCTTAGAAAAATCCATTGCACACCTAGAGTGAAATGTAGATTCCCTGGCTGAGATAGTTGAACAGAACATACAAGGGTTAGACTTTGTGTTCCTGCATCAGGGATCCACTTAGACTTGAACTACTTTTTCTTTCTTTTCTAGATATATTGGATTTTTTTGCTAATATTCATTATAGAACAATATGTGAAATGTTCATAAAAAACATTCCTAAATGTTCCATAACCTTCCCAAACACTGTCTCTACCTGGAGACCAACTGTTTAAATATATTAGCCTACTCAAAATATTATATATTCAAATCATAATAAGACTGAAACTATGGTGACAGCTAGAGGCGTAAATTGCTTCTGAGTAAAATTTTCACACTAAATGGACAATTGTGACCATAGAACAGGCACTGAGTTAACATGTCAGTGGTGGGCATAAATATACCACCTCCTGTTTAAACGTGTACACTGTGTTTAAACTGTAAGACAGAATTTGCAACACCTATTCCCTTGTTTGTCTTCCCAATATTTTATTATTGAATAAAGCTTACTTGTCTGAACTTTATTACTTGTCTATTTGGTTGTTATATAGGAGATAGGTTGCCAGGCATATTACTTCTATGACTTCTACCTTTTTGATTGCTAGTCTTAGTTGTTAACTTTACTGAATATTGAATTAACTGAAAGTGAAAAGCACTGGATATAAGTGATTTTAGGTTCATTACCTCATTTGAGGTCTAAAAACCTATCCTAACTCTGGGACACATATTCTTGTGCTAGCCTATGTAAAGCACATAGAAGACCCCTTTGGTTTTTGCCTTTTTGTCTTCATTCTCACAGGTATGCTTGTTCTTTTGAAGGTTTTAGAGTATATTTCTTTGAGAGCCCAACATATACTGAAGAACATCTGGGAAACTCAGTCTTGTGGACAGAAGATCTATTGGATTCCTTTACTATCTGACCATAGACATCTATTTTTAAATACCTGGGCTGGACCACAGTGTATAAATCCCTCTACAAACACACACACACACACACACACACACACACACACACACACACACATAATTATTCCAGTTTTTTCTTTAAAGAATATTGACTACCATACCTAAAATCTCTAAAATTAAATTTATCTTCCTATATCCAATTACTTTCATGCTCCTGTTTGAAGATATTCTAAACTATATCATACTATCAATTTTACTAATTATTTTATTTATTTATATTTCAAATGTGATCCCCTTCAGCATACTCCCTCCATGAGGCCCCTACCACACTTCCCTCCATTCTCTAAAATGTTACTCTCCCACCCACCTCTCTAGAATTCAACTTTTCTGGGGACATAAAGCTTCCACAGGACAAGCACACACCCTCATCGCACTGAGGCCAGACAATGCAATCCTCTGCTACATATGTATAGTAGGGGTTATGTACTAGTACATGTATGCTTTTTGGTTGGTGGCTTAGTACCTGAGAATTCTGAGAAATCTAGTTTTTTCATGGTGTTGTTCTTCCAATAGGGTTGTAATTCCTTTCAGTTCCTTCAGTCTTTGATCAAACTCTTCCATAGGGGTTCCTGGGTTTAGACCAATGATTGGCTGTAAATATCTGCATCTGTCTCAGTCAGTTGATGGCATAGCCTCTTTTAGGACAGTCATGCCATGTTCATGTCTGAAAGCATATCTTGGTCAATTAACAAATGGGACCTTCTGAAACTGAAAAGGTTCTGTAAGGCAAAGGACACTGTCAATAGGACAAAATGGCAACCTAGTAATGGAGAAAAGTTCTTTACTAACCCTACATCTGATCGAAGGCTAATATTCAAAATATACAAAGAATTCAAGAAGCTAGACTCCAAAAAAAAAAAAAAACAAAAACAAAAAACAAAAAACAAAAAACAAAAAACAACCTAATGAAAAAATGAGCTCTAGAGCTAAACAAAATTCTCAATTTAGGAATCTCAAAAGCCTGAGAAGCACCTAAAGAAATGTTCAACATCCTCATTTATTGTGAAATAAAAATCAAAACCACGCTGAGATTCCATCCTAAACCAATCAGAATGGTTGAGACCAAAATGTCAGGTGAAAATAGCTGCTAGAGCAAATGTAGATAAAAAAGAACACTTTATCTTTGCTAGTGGGATTGCAAAGTGTTTTCCAGATTCCATAATCTGGAAAATATTCTGGCATTTCTTCACAAAATTGGAAATAAGTCTATCTGAATATTCATATATACAACTTCTGGGCATATACCCCAAAATGCTCTACCATATCATGAGTAAACCTTCAGTGTTTACAGCAGCCTTAATTATAATAGCGGGGGTTCAGGGACTATGCCGAACTTAGGAAATTAATCTGAACAGGTAAGAGAGTGCACCACAGAACTGGACAGCTTCTGGGACAGGCGGAGCCACAGAACCACTGAGGCAGCACGCTTTTCAGGCAATAGAAAGCCAGCCACCCTCCCAACCAAAGGACAGGTATCTGCCTGGTTAGGAAGGCCTCAGCCTCAGGAGCAGCAGATGCCACTTTGGTTCTGGGACGCCACCAAACTTAGGAACTTAGTCTGCACAGGTGAGAGTGTGCACTTCTGGGACCTGCCAAGCAACACAGCTTCTGGAAAAGGTCCTGTTTTTGGCCCACTTCTTCAGCCAGGAGGAGGTCCAAACACAAGATAATCTGTGCACCTTCCCTGTAAGAGGAGAGCTTGCCAGCAGAGAGAGCTCTGAGCACTGAAACTCAGAGGAGAGAGTCTGTCTCCCAGGTCTGCTGATAGACGGTAACAGAATCACCAGAAGAACAATCTCTAAACAGAGTCAACTATAACAACTAACTCCAGAGATTACCAAATGGTGAAAGGTAAATGTAGGAATCTTACTAACAGGAACCAAGACCACTCACCATCATCAGAACCCAGCACTCCCACTTCGCCTAGTCCAGGGCACCTCAACACACCCGAAAACCTAGACCCAGATTTAAAAGCATATCTCATAATGATGGTAGAGGACATCAAGAAGGACTTTAATAACTCACTTAAAGAAATACAGGAGAACACTACTAAAGAGTTACAAGTCCTTAAAGAAAAACAGGAAAACACAATCAAACAGGTAGAAGTCCTTACAGAAAAAGAGGAAAACACATCCAAACAGGTGAAGGAAATGAACAAAACCATACTAGACCTAAAAAGAGAAGTTGACACAATATAGAAAACTCAAAGTGAGGCAACACTGGAGATAGTAATCCTAGGAAAGAAATCAGGAACCATAGATTTGAACATCAGCAACAGAATACAAGACATGGAAGAGAGAATCTCAGGTGCAGAAGATCCCATAGAGAACATCGGATCAACAATCAAAGAAAATGGAAAATGCAAAAAGATCCTAACTCAAAATATCCAGGAAATCGAGGACATAATGAGAAGTCCAAACCTACGGATAATAGGGGTGGATCAGAATGAAGATTTTCAACTCAAAGGACCAGCAAATATCTTCAACAAAATTATTGAAAAAAACTTCCCAAATCTAAAGAAAGAGATGCCCATGAACATACAAGAAGCCTACAGAACTCCCAATAGACTGGACCAGAAAAGAAATTCCTCCCGACACATAATAATCAGAACAACAAATGCACTAAATAAAGAGAGAATACTAAAAGCAGTAAGGGAAAAAGGTCAAGTAACTTATAAAGGCAAGTCAATCAGAATTACACCAACTTTTTCACCAGAGACTATGAAAGCCAGAAGAGCCTGGACAGATGTTATACAGACACTAAGAGAACACAAATTCCAGCCACGGCTACCATACCCAGCTAAACTCTCCATTACCATAGATGGAGAAACAAAAGTATTCCACGACAAAAACAAATTCACATATTACCTTTCCACAAATCCAGGCCTTCAAAAGATAATAACAGAAAAAAAAAAAAAACTAGGAAGGGAACCTTGCCCTAGAAAAAACAAGAAGGCTATCCCTCAACAAACCTAAAATAAAACAGCCACAAAAACAGAATGCCTACTTTAACAACAAAAATAAGAGGAACCAACAATTACTTTTCCTTAATATCTCTTAATTTCAATGGTCTCAACTCCCCAATAAAAAGATATAGACTAACAAACTGGCTACACAAACAAGACCCAGCATTTTGCTGCTTACAGAAACTCATCTCAGAGAAAAGATAGACACTACCTCAGAATGAAGGGCTGAAAAACAATTTCCCAAGCAAATGGTATGAAGAAACAAGCAGGAGTAGCCATCATAATATCTGATAAGATTGACTTACAACCCAAAGTCATCAAAAAAGACAAGGAGGGGCACTTCATTCTCATCAAAGGTAAAATCCTCCAAGAGGAACTATCAATTCTGAATATCTATGCTCCAAATACACGGGCAGCCACATTCATTAAAGAAACTTTAGTAAAGCTCAAAGCACACATTGCACCTCACACAATAATTGTGGGAGACTTCAACACACTACTTTCACCAATGGACAGATCAAGGAAACATAAAGTAAACAGGGACACAGTGAAACTAACAGAAGTTATGAAACAAATGGATCTGACAGATATCTACAGAACATTTTATCCTAAAACTAAAGGATATACCTTCTTCTCAGCACCTCATGGTACCTTCTCCAAAATTGACCACATAATAGATCACAAAACAGGCCTCAACAGATACAAACATATTGAAATTGTCCCATGTATCCTATCAGATCACCATGCACTAAGGCTGATCTTCAATAACAAAATAAATAATAGAATGCCAACATTCACGTGGAAACTGAACAACACTCTTCTCAATGATATCTTGGTCAAGGAAGGAATAAAGAAAGAAATGAAGGACTTCTTAGAGTTGAATGAAAATGAAGCCACCTCATACCCAAACTTATGGGACACAATGAAAGCATTTCTAAGAGGAAAACTCATAGATCTGAGTGCCTCCAAAAGGAAACTAGAGAGAGCACACATTAGCAGCTTGACAACACACCTAAAAGCTCTAGAACAAAAGGAAGCAAATTCACCCAAGAGGAGTAGATGGCAGGAAATAATGAAACTCAGGGGCAAAATCAACCAAGTGGAAACAAGAAGAACTATTTAGAGAATCAACCAATCGAAGAGCTGGTTCTTTGAGAAAATCAACAAGATAGACAAACCCTTAGCCAGACTCACTAAAGGGCACAGGGAAAGCATTCTAATTAATAAAATCTGAAATGAAAAAAGAGACATAACAACAGATCCTGAAGAAATCCAAAAAACCCTCAGTTCCTTCTACAAAAGGCTATACTCAACAAAACTGGAGAACCTGGATGAAATGAAGAAGTTTCTAGACAGATACCAGGTACCAAAGTTGAATCAAGATCAGGTTAATGATCTAAACAGCCCGATATCCCCCAAAGAAATAAAAGCAAACCTTAATAATCTCCCAACCAAAAAAAAAGCCCAGGACGAGATGGGTTTCGTGCAGAGTTCTATTAGACCTTCAAAGAAGATCTACTCCTAGTTCTGCACAAACTGTTCCACAAAATAGAAACAGAAGGTACTCTACCCAACTCATTCTATGAAGCCACAATTACTCTGATACCTAAACCACAAAAAGACCCCACAAAGATAAAGAACTTCAGACCAATATCACTTATAAATATTGATGCAAAAATCCTCAATAAAGTTCTTGCTAACCAAATCCAAGAACACATCAAAACAATCATCCATCCTGACCAAGTAGGTTTCATCCCAGGGACGCAGGGATGGTTCAATATACGGAAATCCATCAATGTAATCCAGTATATAACAAACTCAAAAACAAAAACCACATGATCATCTCATTAGAAGCTGTGAACACATTTGACAAAATCCAACACCCATTCATGATAAAAGTCTTGGAAAGATCAGGAATTCAAGGCCCATACCTAAACATGATAAAAACAATCTACAGCAAACCAGTAGCCAGCATCAATGTAAATGGTGAAAAGCTTGAAACAATCCCACTAAAATCAGGGACTAGACAAGGCTGTCCACTCTCTTCCTACCTATTCAACATTGTACTTGAAATCCTATCCAGAGCATTTAGACAACAAAAGGAGATCAAGGTGATACAAATTGGAAAGGAAGAAGTCAAAATATCACTTTTTGCAGATGATATGATAATATGTATACGTGACCCAAAAATTCCACCAGAGAACTCCTAAGCCTGATAAACAGCTTCAGTGATGTAACTGGATATAAAATTAACTCAATCCAGTCAATGGCCTTTCTCTTCACAAAGGACAAACATGCTGAGGAAGAAATTAGGGAAACAACACCCTTCTCAATAGCCACAAATAATATAAAATACCTAGGCATGACTCTTAGGAAGTAAAAGATCTGTATGACAAGAACTTCATGCCTCTGAAGAAAGAAATTAAAGAAGATCTCAGAAGATGGAAAGATCTCCCATGCTCATGGATTGGCAGGATCAATATAGTAAAAATGGCTATCTTGCCAAAACAATCTACAGATTCAATGCAATCCCCATCAAAATTCCAACTCAATTCGTCAACAAATTAGAAAGAGCAATCAGCAGATTCATCTGGAATAACAAAAAAACCTAGGATAGCAAAAACTCTTCTCAAGGATAAAAGAACATCTAGTGGAATCACCATGCCCAACCTAAAGCTGTACTACAGAGCAATTGTGATAAAAACTGCATGGAACTGGTATAGTGACAGACAAGTAGACCAATGGAACAGAATTGAAGACCCAAAGAAAAACCCACACACCTATGGTCACTTGATCTTTGACAAGCAATCTAAAACCATCCAGTGGAAAAAAGGCAGCATTTTCAACAAATGGTACTGGCACAACTGGCTGTTATCATGTTGACGATTGCGAATTGATCCATTTCTATCTCCTTGTACTAAGGTCAAATCTAATTGGATTAAAGAACTCCACATAAAACCAGAGACATTGATACTAATAGGGGGGAAAGAAGGGAAAAGCCTCGAAGATATGGGTACAGGGGAAAAATTCCTGAATAGAACAGCAATGGCTTGTGCTGTAAGATGGAGAATCGATAAATGGGACCTCATAAAATTGCAAAGCTTCTGCAAGGCAAAAGATGCCTTCAATATGACAAAAAGACCACAAACAGATTGGGAAAGGATCTTTACCTATCCCAAATCGGTAAGGGGACTAATATCCAATACATATAAAGAACTCAAGAAGGTAGACTCCATATATTCAAATAACCCCACTAAAAATGGGGCTTAGAACTAAACAAAGAATATGCCCCAGTACAGGGGAACGCCAGGGCCAAAAAGGGGGAGTGGGTGGGTAGGGGAGTTGGGGTTGGTGGCTATGGGGGACTTTTGGTATAGCTTTGGAAATGTAAATGAGCTAAATACCTAATAAAAATGGAAAAGAAAAAAAAAAGAAAATATATATATCATAAAATTCTGAAATATATAACCTAAGGTTGCTCTTTAAGTCCTTGAAAAAAAAATAAAAACAAAAGTTATAGTAAGAAGTAGTAAAATCAAAGGCAGACATGAATGTGAACTAGAGCACAGAATAAGGCAACTCAAACAAAAAATACATTCTTTTAAAAGCTTAAAATAATAAAATCAAATAAAAAGTGTAAAATACAAAAGTGGGTGGTGAGTGGGAGATGCTAGATATACAAATGACATGAGAAAGAGAGACCAAGAGAGACGAAAAAAGGATTTTGGAGCTCTCCCAGGAACAGAAGGAAATTTGGAGATGTACTGTTTCTCTTTGCCCCATACAGGAGACATCCATAATTCTGGTTACATCAAGTTCTCTACCCTCTCTGTATTGTCTGTGTTTAAAGCACCAGTCTTTCCATGTGTCAATTCGTGTCTGTTTTTGTTTTGTTGTCTGAACAACTGTTGTTCTGTTTCATGTTGAATAAAAATAGTTAAAACTTAAAAAAAAAAAAAAAAGTTCTCACCAGAGGAATACCGAATGGCAGAGAAGCACCTGAAAAAATGTTCAACATCCTTAATCATTAGGGAAATGCAAATCAAAACAACGCTGAGATTCCACCTTCACACCAGTCAGAATGGCTAAGATGAATAATTCAGGTGACAGCAGATGCTGGTGAGGATGTGGAGAAAGAGGAACACTCCTACATTGTTGGTGGGATTGCAAGCTTGTACAACCACTCTGGAAATCAGTCTGGCGGTTCCTCAGAAAATTAGACATATTACCACCAGAAGATCCAGCAATACCTCTTCTGGGCATATATCCAGAAGATGTCCCAACCGGTAAAAAGGACATATGCTCCACTATGTTCATAGCAGCCCTATTTATAATAGCCAGAAGCTGGAAAGAACCCAGATGCCCCTCAACAGAGGAATGGATACAGAAAATGTGTTACATTTACACAATGGAGTACTACACAACTATTAAAGAGAATGTGAGTTTCCTTCATTCGGATTCCAGATTTGGAGTATAGGGGATGTGATTACTTGGCATTATTCTATTTTAATTCATTCATTCATTCACTCAACCCTGTCCACCTTCTTATTATTACACATCCCATATCTACTGACCATCCACTGTATCCAAGAGCATGTTCCCAAGCCACCTGATCTCTAAACACCCAGGGGCCTCTAGCCTCTTGAGACCTCAGTGCATCATCTCTGATTGAACAGAGATCAAATTTTTTTTCAGTGTATATTTTGGGGATAATCTAATAGTTGGTATATGCTTCCTGTTTGGTGGTCTATCATTTGGGAGAATTCTGGTCCAGAATAATTGAGACAGCAGGTCCTCCTAAAGGGATACTCTCCTCTTCAGCCTCCTTCAGTCTTTCTCCAATTCCCCAATGGTTCAGCAGATTCTGTCCATTGGTTGGTTGCAGACATATGCATCTGATTGTTTCAACTGCTCATTAGGTCTTCAGAAGTGCATTCATGCTAGTATTCACATTACAATTATGTGAATTCAGAAGCCAGCAGAGTTCGTGGACTGCAAGCAGGTCTTCTGAAAAAGCAATGCATGATATAATTACCTGAATTTTCTGGCAGTGCTCTTCAATATTGTGTTCTACGTGATGCAATATTCCACTCTCTTTCTCTATCTCTGTCTCTGTCTCTGTCCCTCTCTGTCTCTGTCTCTCTCTGTCTCTTTGTCTCTCTCTCTCTGTCTCTCTGTATCTGTCTCTGTCTCTGTCTCTGTCTCTGTCTCTGTCTCTCTCTCTCTCTCTCTCTCTCTCTCTGTCTCTCTCTCTCTTTCTCTCTCTCTCTCTGTCTGTCTCTCTCAATATCTATTCCTCTAACACTCAGTATGACTAATGATTCTCTTATCTTCTCTTCTACAAAGGGGATGATATTTTAATGTCATCTGCAAATTGTTATTCTGAATCGGAGTAGGGAAAGGACACTTTAAATCTGTTGTTACACCCAAGAGCATGGCTTTTAAAACCTGGTGAATCAGTAGAAGATGAGACAATGTATAGAAGAGGTTGCTTCTTTTGCTTTGGTTTGGTTTAGCTTTGTTTATTTCTGTTACACACAATCATTAGAAGAAACTCTGTGAAATACTGCCTAATGCAAATTTCCTGAAGGAAAATAGGTACCTCAGAACCAAAATTATATTTCTCAGTTACAATATATAATATATATTATTAGAGATTTTTTTTTCATTAAACCTTGAACAGAATTTTTCTCTGATCTTAACAAAACTGCAAAGTACATGGGGGATAAAGGTGCACACTCTCAGGTGTGCATGGAATGACAATATGTTGAAGACCTTATTAGCCTCCATGTCCTTACCCTATGTACCATCTTGGAAAAAAAATATGCTGAAAGTCAAGAAAATGGCTTACTTGAATATGCCAGGGAGATTTCTAACCAAAATGTCACTGTGTATATCTCTAACACAAGGTAGACCTGGTATTGCAAGAGACAGTAAATGGCAGTAACATTGGTGCACTCTAGGATATGGGCCTGTTCTAAGTGTACATCAATAACAACAAAGAGAACGAAAATTTGCAGCCTAATTGCATAAAGGATATAGATATATCTATCTATTTATCTATAGATTAGATAGATAGATAGATAGATAGATAGATAGATAGATAGATAGATAGATAGATAGATAGATAGATAGATAGATAGATAGTTATAATAAATACACAATGATACACACACACACATACATATATATTATATATAATATAACACTTATAAGCATATACATATAATACATATATACACATATCCATCTGTTAAACAAATATGATATATGATATTTGTGCACAGCAAGATTTCAGTTTCATAATGATGATCACCTTTACATATAATCAAATGAATCTGACTTTTTTGTCTACTTCAATCTAATTTATATCACTCTTCATATATTAGAAACTCTTGATACATTTTAATAAATATCAGTAATCCTATTGCTGAATATAGAAAGGTTTGTTCCATTTTCTCTTCATTTTTGTCTTGGTTATATTGTTTAATTTCATATCCCATGTTATCTCCTGTTTTAGATATCCCCCTGGAAATCCCTCATCTGACCACCTCACCTGCCTCCGAACCTGTGCTGTCCCATCAATTCACCCACTCCATTTCTATACTAGAAAATCCTACCGCCTGATTTTACTGGACTTAGGATCAGTTATCTACTTTCTCATTCACAAATGCTATCTCTGTGAGATGTAAACTTTACTGTTGTATAGTAAATTTGATATTGGTAAATGATCATGTCAAGAAAAACTAACTACAATCAAGCAGGATTGGTCCAACAGATTGTATATGTTCAGCAAGTTTACCCCATTCACTAGGTATTATGCCCATTGCAACAAGTTTAAGAAATGTTCCTGACCCAACTAGCAGCTGAAAGAGTCAGATGCAAACACTTGCACCCAACCAATGTCTTGAAGCAGTTGAACACTATTGTTGAATTAACTAAGTTTAAAAGATGGTGAAGAGGAGGGCAGCCCTGTAGAAGGACCAACAGTCTCAATTAACTTGCTCCCCCAAGATGTCTAAAACTCTGGACAACCAAGGAGACAAAATATGCCTGCTGATATGAGGCCTCAAGCACACATACAGAAGAGGATTGCTGGGTGTGTGTTCCATCTGAATAGATGCACCTAATTTTCAAGAGAATGGAAGTTCCAGGGGGTTTAGATTTCTGGTAGTTTAGAGGTGAGGTGTGGAGACATTTTTGTGGAGAGTATGAGGTGTGAAGGAGGTATGGGATGTGGAACAATTGGAGGGTAGATAGGGTGGGGAATAAAATCTGGACTGTAAATAGAAATAATTATAAAGAAAGAAAAAAAAGACAAAAGTTATTGCAATTGCACTGAATTGTGGAATATTAGTGGAGAGTGGTGTGTTCAAGGGTTTTATTTCCTTTTCTCTATAAAAATGCATTCATGGAAAGCAAGTATTAAGATTTTTAAGGATCCAGGACTATTTTGGAAACTGTTCAGAGAATGTTCTGCCAATGCTGAATATCTGAGTTCTGTTCCTCTATCGTCGTCTGCTATTTCATAACTGTTTTTGTGTCCCTTAAACTGCAGTTTGAGTATCAAGACGTTCTTTGCAAACATGACATCTTCAATCCAGTTTCAATGAGTAAAATGTGGATTTTAATGCAGGATGTATTCCTTAAAGGGATGTTTCTGTGGAGACTAACATGAAGAGACATTTTTTTTTAAATGATGATGCATCTTAGACCAAATTCTCATGCTGTTGATGGATGAATGTGAAGGATTTAGTGTAGCTGCAAACATACACTTATCTTTTTGGAAATGTTATTTTCTAGGATGTAGTAAAATCAAAATGTTGCCTCCATTTTCATCTATTTAGAATTTTCGGAGTCCAGGACCTCAATCTGATCCGGAAAATGAGGCCAGATTATCATAAAAATTGAATACACGATAGTATCAGTTTTAACATTTTCTTTCCTAACAAAATGATAATTGCTTGTTGACATATTTACAAACTTTCTTTATTTTATTCTGTTTTTGTTTACATTCCTTTATCATATTTTTACAGTGGAGTAGTTATCCCAGTCTCAGCCTGCACCCTGACTTCCTCATCACATACCTCTGCCCTCATCAGCAATAGGATATCCACACATCCCAACCCCCACATATTCCCAATGCCTAGGACCTCAACTTTCTCTGGTGTTTAGGTGTATCTTCTTCCATTGAGGCCAGGTCAGGCAATCCTTTCTGTATATGTGTCAGGGTCTCATATCCGCTGGTGTATGCTGCCTAGTTAGTGGCATATTATCTAAGAGATCTTAGTTGTCCAGAGTAGCTGACAGTGATGTTAGTCATTCTATTGGTCACACTCCTCAGCTTCTTCCAACTAGCTCCTTATTTCAAAAACAGGGTTCCCCAAATTCTGTCAATTGTTGGATAAGATATGTGTATATTTGAAAGCAGAAAAAAAAAAGAATGATTTCACCTTAGAATACAGAGCCATATTTTGGAGAACACTGAAAAAAACAGAGAGTATTCTCTCATGAATATGTTCCTACTGGAAATAAGAAAAAGTGTTCTTATTTCATATTTGTTGATTCTTTAGGTTGATTTTTTTCTCTGATACTTTTATTTATAGCCCTATTTGACCTGGGACTTAATTTCTATGCAAGGTCATAGATTCAATTGCCAAATCCAATTTAATTGGAAAATAGCAGGACAGAAATCTTCATGAAAAAAAAAAGATAAATAACATTGAAATAAAAATTTGAGAACTTTATTTCTTCCAAAGGAAAAACGAAAGTAAATGAGTAAAGATTTTATGGAGAATGTACATTAGATTGGTGGATAAATATTTCTAGACATCACTGGATGAATAAATGTGAATTATTCCAAAACAAGATAAATGCAGTGTAAGTCAATAATTTAAAGATATGTACCAAATTAATATTTGACAGTATTCCTGAGCTATGTGTTCAGATATCTGACTTCTATCTGACACCTTGGATAGAATTCAAGTCTGGTCTTATTTCAATGATGTAGATCTTGGGTGTAAAGATGCATCCAAGCATCACTGTACTGGATGCCAAGATTGAGAAGACCTCTACAGCAGCCATGACCATGCCCTTAGTCCTATGTGAGTCATGGAGGAAGGTGACATAAACACTGCAGAATCCTAGCACGACAAAGGTCAGGAACTTGGCTTCATTAAATGTTTCAGGAAAATTCTTTGCCACGAAATCCACAGTGAAGCTTCCAAGGGCAAGGCAGGTCAAGTATCCCAAAATTCAGTAGAATGCAGTAACTGAACCCTTGTTGCACAAAATGATTATCATTATCATCAATATCAACAAATATCAATATCAACAAAATGAGGAGAAACTGAGAGCCAGATTACCCACAGAATACATTGATATGGAACATATCAGAAGGATGTATTTCATTGAACCTGATAAAAGGAGGTTCCTTAAACCTCTTCCAGGTTCTGTGATTATGAAAGCCAAACTACAATGATTGTTTTGGCAAGCAATGTGGAAACAGACACCATGAATACAATTCCAAAAGTGATTTGTTGTAAGGCTACATTTTTTTCTGTTAGGAAGACCAATGAAGAAAAAGGAGCATGAGAAAATGGAACATGAGTGACATGAGTAGCTGATGAGAAATGTGGAAAGACATAGAAGGAAGGACAGGAAGCAAGTTAGAGAGTAAGAAAGGTTAAAGCTTAGAGAAAGAGGTGAAAGCTTAGAGAGAGTAAGGATTGTAAAAGTTGAGAGAGAGAGAGAGAGAGAGAGAGAGAGAGACAGAGACAGAGAGACAGAGACAGAGGGAGGGAAGGAGGGAGGGAGGGAGGGAGAGAGGGAGGGAGGGAGGGAGAGAGAGAGAGAGAGAAAAGAGAGATAGAGAGAAAGAGAGAAAGAGAGAAAGAGGGAGACACTGAGGTAGGGCCAAGTAGCCTCTCATATATTGGGCTTGCTATCTTGCTGTTGCTAGGTAACTGGAAGGAATCTAACCTGAAGATCAGAAGCTTTGGTCATTTTGTATATAACTTCTAGCCATTACCCTATCCTGAGCAGGGGTGCCTGTGGGTTGGGTAAATTCACCAGGGGCCAGTGTTCCAGAAGTACTGAGGAAATGCCTTCCTTCCCATGTAGGTGAAAATTACGACCCATTAGGTTTCATCAGGTTTAAGGACTTCAGCATGACTGGAGACCAGGCATTTGGTACATAGCCCAATGCCCCAAGCTCAATGATCAAATTTAACTCTAGCATCCAGAGTTTGTGGTTTCTCAGCAAAACAACAGCACAGACGATGTGAGTTTGAAACTCTGGAGACTTCCATCATATGAAATCAAGGCATGGAGGTTAGGTTTGGTAAAATGATCTAGAAGAAATCTGTAAAACAGTGAAAGGACAATTGAAAAGACTCATATGGAAAAGATCAGCAACAGGGAATGCCTCAGGAGACCATCCTTGTATTCATAGCTTCTCAAGACAAAATTCAAATGACCAATAGTACTGGAGGAGAGTCTGTGAATGCATCAGGGAGGGGAGAGTAAGTGTTAGGAGGGAGGGTGAGATAGAGAAAAAAGTAGAAGGAGAAAAAGAAAGAGAACGAGAAGGGAAAGTAGAAGGAGAAGAATATGGAGAGGGAGAACAGAAGAAGGAAGGGAAGAGGAAGGGGTGGAGCAGGATGACAAGGAGAAAGAGATGGAAGAAGAACAAAAAAAGAAGAGGAAAATGAAAAAGAAGGAGCAGGAGGGGAGGAGAAGGAGAAAAGGAGAAGGTGAAATAAGGAGGAGAGAAGGAGAGAAGAAGAAGGAGAGAGGAGGAAGAGATGGGGAAGGAGAAGAAGTAGAAGAAGATGTGGAAGAAGAACTAAAAGAAGAAAGAGGGAGAGGAGAAAAAGATTGAGAAGGAAGAAGAAAGAAGGAGAAGAAAGAAGAAAGAAGAAAGAAAAGTAGAAGAAAAAAAGAAGAAAGAGGAGGAGGAGGAAGAGGAGGAGAAAGAGAAGGAGAAGGCAAAGAAGGAGAAGGAGTAGAAGGAGGAGAAGGAGAACATGGAGAAGAAATGAGAAGAGATGAGAGGTATAGTTAGGCAGACACAGACAGAGAAACACAGACACACAGAGAGAGTCGTGCACATAAACATTCACACAGAGACACACAAGTAGGCACAGAGACAGAGAAAAATATACATATAAAGAGAGACATGCACAGAGACATTCACAGAGATACACACATTTACACAACTTAATTAAGAAGTATTTACAAAAATATATCTATGAAATTACAAGGATATTAAGTACTAAATTATGTGAGCATTGAGGAGGAATGAGATCCAAACAAATTTTGCAAGTCCTGCAACATTCTGCATGCTTCCACACAGCTTTAGCTGTGGGAGTATCAGTTATAGGGCTGTAACTTTTGTTTTTTTCATTTATAATTTACTGTGAATCTCCTTTCTCCACCATTCAATATGGTCAGTAGTTTCCATGTCGAATGACTTTCCAATGCATGGCATCTAGTGAGAAAGAGAAAACAATTTAAAAAAAAAAGAGTCTCTATGCTGGAGCCAACTGTACAAACAATTTGTAGTTATTCTCCAAATGCAGGGCTCAAAGAACTCAGAGGCTCCTCTAGCTTTTACACAGATCTTAAGTTTGGTCCCCCAGCATCACTGAGAACATATTGACAATTCTCACTCAGGTCATAAAGCTATGGAGCATTCCAATGTATTGAGTTCCAGAGAAAAAGCCATTTGGAAGCTTATCTCTCTAAAAGTGAAGATTGCGCTGAAAATTATGAAAAGTGAGAATAATTTTAAATATGAAAAAACATTCCACACACACACATTAAAATAATACATGTAGACAAAATTGACAGCAATCTATATGACACAATACCCACATACACGAGAGGGGAAGGGGCAGGGGGAGAGGTGGAGAGACATATGTATACTTACAATACTTTTTTTTTTAGTCAAGTTGTCAAAACTGACACAATCAATGTACAGGAAGAGATGTATATGGCAAACACTGGGGACAGACTGTCATGATAAGGACAGCATAGGAGGAAACAACAAGTTGATCTGTGGCATTGAGAGCCTGAATGGGCCCTTCTACATTTGGTTGGATTTAGAATCCAAGATTTAGTTCAGAACCAGCCAACTCCCTCCTTGTCCCAGTGATCTACTTTTGCTGGGGCACAGTCACAAAGGTTCCACAACATTTCTAGACAGTTTTCCCAGTTTTAGACAACTGGGACTGTGGGAGATATAACCCCCCCCATCTTAATTAAACTAAGCCACGCAAATGCAAAATAGTTTTGAAAACAGTTTAATTTCAATTTTCGAAAGAGAACAGAGAGCTCTACAATGATATGGACTGAATTAGTCTTTAGGTTCCATTGTGCACCCTAAATTAAATATAGTGTTAAAGATTCTGTTTTCTATGTAGCAAGTGAGGGCTGAAAACAACACACTAATGGAGATAAAATGCAAAAAACTGGGATATACAGTAACAATTCAAAATGACACTGTGAAAAACGATGTATTTATACATGTTAACTGTCCTATTGACCACAGTGTCATTCATCATTGTGTTAGGGGATCCAATCTAGTGATTAATCATCAGGGTTTGACAGTAAAATCTTTAGGCTCAATACACCAGACATTAGCTGGAAAATGATTTACAAGAATGTAATGACCTTTGGTGTCTTCTCTGTGAATCTGTTGTATGGATGCCCTGTCGTTGGTTGTTTTAGTTGTTAGTGTTGTTTTAAAATAGAAATATTGAATGCAAAAGCAAGTTGCAGGAGCCCAAAATGTCTTTGCATCCTCTCTTTCTCCTTCCCATAACTTTCTAATTTTCCCAATCCCCACATTCATTCAAAATACAGAATTTCAAAAAATAAAGAAACTCATTCATCATCTTTACTTTGTGCTTGCATGCTGGTTGCAATTATCTTGTAAGCATTAAAAATCAGGCTAACATACTGCCTATGTTCAATAGGGTTTCATTGATGTGAAGCTACATCATGACTCAAGAAACACTTATAGGGAAAATTTAATTGATGTTGTCTTACAGTTTCAGAGGGTCAGTATATTATTATCTTGATAGGAAGAATGGCAGCATCCAGGAAGAGTCGGTGCTGGGGAAGGAACTAATTGGTCTATATCTTAGTCTGAAGGCAACCAGGAGGAAGTTTGTGGCCATAGGTAGCAAGGAAGAGGATCGATTTTCGTCACTGAGCAGAGATTGTGCACTACATAAAAGCAAGCCTACACAATGATACACTTCCTCAAACAAGCCAACACCTTGTAATAGTGCCACATCCCATGGGCAAAAGATATTCTAATCAACACACTGCATCATAGGAAAATGGTAGAGAGACATAAAGAAAGATACTGCATGATTGCATTCCTCTAGTCACAAGTGCTACATACCTACACGTTAATATGCACACACACACACACACACACACACACATAAACACACACACACACACACACACATAAACACACACACACACACACACACACACACACATGCCTATCTGATATGCATAATAATAATGTGCAGTCTCGGGTCCTGTGCGATTGGATTGGACCAGGTGCTGTGTTCCACTCACCAGAGGTCTTAGGATCCCGTGGTGGATCCTGTGTGTGTCCTTGGGGGTGTCCAGAGACACCCCTGGCAAGGGACCACGGTGTTCCCTTGATGTACTTCTGTTGTCCAATTGCTCTGGCTAGGATTTCAAGTGCTATATTGAACAGATAGGAAGAAAGTGGACAGTCTTGTCTAGTCCCTGATTTTAGTCGGATTGGTTTTAGTTTCTCTCCATTTAGTTTGATGTTGACTACTGGTTTGCTATATATTGCTTTTATTATGTTTAAGTATGGGCCTTGAATTCCTGATCTTTCTTTGATTTTTATCATGAATGGGTGTTGGATTTGTTTAAATGATTTCTCAGCATATAACGAGATGATTATGTGGTTTTTGTTTTTGAGTTTCTTATGTAGTGGATTACGTTGATGTGTTTCCTTATATTAAACCATCCCTAAATCCCTAGGATGAAGCCTACTTGATCATTATTGATGATTTTTGTGATATGTTCTTGGATTCAGGTTGCATGGACTTTATTAAATATTTTTGCATCGATATTCATAAGGGAAATTGGTCTGAAGTCTTCTATTTTGTTGGGAATTTATGTGGTTTAGTTATCAACGTAATTTTGGCTTCTATAGAATTAATTGAATAGAGTACCTTCAGTTTCTATTTTATGGAAGAGTTTCGGGACAGTTGGAATTAGTTCTTTTTTGAAGGTCTGATAGAACTCTGCACTAAACCCATGTGGGCTGTCCTGGGCATTATTTGGTTGGGAGATTATTAGTGACTGCTTCTATTTCATTAGGGGGTATGGGGCTGTTTAGATCTTTATTCTGATCTGGATTTAACTTTGGTATCTGATTTCTGTCTAGAAAATTGTCCATTTTGTTCAAGTTTTCCAGTTTTGTTTAGTATAGCCTTTTGTAGTAGTATCTGATGATGCCTAGGTTTTCCACAAGTTCTGGTCTTATGTCTCCCTTTTCATTTCTAATCTTGTTATTTAGGATACTATCCCTGTGCCCTGTAGTTCGTCTTGCTAAGAGTTTATCTATCTTGATACTATTTTCAAAGAACAGGCTCCTGGTTTGATTGATACTTTGAATAGTTCTTTTTGTTCCCACTGGTTGATTCCAGCCCCGAGATTGATTATTTTCTGCTATCTACTCCCCCTTGTAAATTTGCCTCCTTTTGTTCTAGAGCTTTTAGGTGTGCTGTCAAGCTCTTAGTGTGTGCTCTGTATGGTTTTTTTGTGGTGGCATTCAGAGCTGTTGGTTTTCTTTGTGGGACTACATTCATTGTGTCCCATAAGTTTGTGTATATTGTCCCTTCATTTTCATTAAACTCTAAAAAGTGTTTAAGTTCTTCTTTATTTCTTCCTTGACCAAGTTATCATTGAGTAGAGTGTTGTTCAGTTTTCACGTGAATGTTGGCTTTCTATTATTTATGTTGTTATTGAAGATCAGCCTTCTTCCATGGTGATGTGATAGGGTGTATGGAATACTTTCAATATTTTTTTGAGTCCTGTTTTGTGACTGATTATATGTTCTATTGTGGAGAAGATACCATGGTGTTTTGAGAAGAAGTTATATCCTTTTGTTTTAGGGTAAATGTTCTGTAGATATCTATTAAATCCATTTGTTTCATAACTTCTATTATCTTCAATGTATCTCTGTTTAGAGTCTATTTCCAGGATCTTTCTATTGATAAGAGTGGGTTATTGAAGTTTCCCACTATTATGGTGGGCAGTGCAATGAGTGATTTGAGCTTTACTAAAGTTTCTTTAATGAATGTGGATGCCTTTGCATTTGGAGCATAGATATTCAGAATAGAGGGTTCATCTTGGAAGATTTTACCTTTCATGAGCATTAATTGTCCCTCTTGTCTTTTTTGATATCTTTGGGTTGGAAATTGATTTTATTCTATATTAGAATGGCTACTCCATCTTATTTCTTCAGACCATTTGCTTGGAAAATTGTTTTCCAGCCTTTTACTATGAGGTAGAATCTGGTTTTTTACCTGAGGTGGGTTTCTTTTATGCAGCAAAATGTTGTGTATTGTTTATATAGCCAGTCTGTTTGTCTATTTGTTTTTATTGGTGAATTGGTTCCACATTAAGGCAACTTCAGACCAACTTCTCTTATGTATATCAATGCAAAAAATACTCAATAAAATTCTCCCCAAACTAAAAGGGCTATTAGGTTCTTTACTGAGAGTCAAAACTGCAATGAGAACTTCCAGTTTTCCAAATGTCTCTGACTAATTGCTCTTTGATAGTAACTAGGCTTTCTCCTACTCAGAGCACATTACAAGAGGTTGTATAACAATTAACCAAAGGTCATCAGAAGGGAACTAATGATTTATTATAGGTTCTAGGGTAAAAGATAAAATATTGATTGGGTTTACCTACACAAAACTTCACTAACATCTTAGTTATGGTTTGATACCTTCAGTGAACCTGTTGATCTGAGACAGTTGTTGAACTTTGTAGCATGTGGTCATGTATTCTGAAATATGTATAAGTGCTGAGGACAAAGAGACGAGGAACATCTAGAGAAAAGATTTTTTTTTTTGCCTTTCTCCACTTAGACTATTTTTTTTTCCTTTTGCCCACTTAGAAGAATTTTTCCCTTTCCCCACTTAGGATCTTTCTGCTTTTCCCCTTATATAACTTTCATAAGAAATTTTTTATAACTTAGTAATAACTTCTATAATCACTTCTCTAAATTCCTTCTCTTCCAGTGACATCTGGTTAGTAGGCTCAAAATTAGAGCCCAGCAATTCCTGCTGAGCTAGAAAAAAGGCTGCATTGCTTAATCCTCCTCTTAGGCTACAGGTGTTAATCACCTAAGCCAGCCTACCCTCAGAAAGACCCAGTACTTTTTAGAAGTTATCATCAGCATTTCAGTACAATTAGAGAGCTAGAAAGCCCTGGGACACTTAGATTTTAAAGGCATTGCCAGGGTCCTACTCTGTGACTCCACTGCTATCCTGGCTCAGAGCAATCCTGGACCTCAAACTCTACTATAGAGAAGAAGTGATTTAAAAAAAAGAACTACATGGTATTGATACAGAGACTGACAGATGAATCAGTGGACTAGAACTGAAGATCCAGAAAGAAAACCAAATATTTATGGACCCTAGATTTTTGACAAAGAACCAAAAAAAAAAAAAAAAAAGATGGAAAAAAGAAAGGATTTTCAATAAATGGTGATGTTCTAATTTGCAGTCTGTATGTTGAAAAATAAAAATAAATCCATACTTATCACCTTGCACAAAGCTCAGTTTC
Organism: Mus musculus; assembly: GCF_000001635.26. NCBI lineage: Eukaryota > Metazoa > Chordata > Mammalia > Rodentia > Muridae > Mus > Mus musculus. The sequence continues at coordinate 64,794,780 of NC_000087.7, read as the reverse complement.
AAATTGAACACGATTATCAACATAAAATATGATACACTGAATCTAATAGAAGATAAACTCATTGACACAGAGAGGGAAATGTCCTAAACACATATCCCATGGTTCATGCTCTAAGATCAACAATTCATAAATGTAAAATAATAAACTATTTTAGATCATCTCCCCATTAATGTAACAATCACTGTAGTCATTAAATGGTTTCCATGTAAGATTTGAGACAATTACCATATTAACCATTTTTTTTTAAATTTGGTTGGTTAATTGTTTGGGGGGTATTCAATTTGAAATGAACAGGAGATCATTTCCTGCCTGCGAACAACGTGGAGGGAGTCAGTTCAGGAAACAGATAGCTACTACAGATAATAAATAAATAAATACTCCAAATGAAGGCAATTTTTAAACCTTTCATAGCATGGCAAAAAACACTTTAGTCATTTACAGACCAAAAGCTAGAACCTCTTTGTAGTGTGGGCATTGGGCTTAGCATCCTAGTCTCAGTATACTAACATACTTGGAAATTATCATAAAAAAATACACTGAATAGTTTGTCTTTAGATCTTTAAAAACCTCAGAAATACTTATCAAAATAAAAGACTATAATAAATTCAACAGAATAAGTTTCATTTTCTTTCAACAAAAATTTAGGCTTTTTATAATAATAAATATTTGTTATGAGTAATTCTAGCTCATTTGGTCATAAATATATATGTTTTTAGGAAAATAATTCTAAAAACTTAAAATTTATGTTTTGTATTATTATGTATAACATTGGCAAATTAGATAAGACATGCTCATTCATGTTAAACTCATAAATCTACTCCTATTTATTGAATCTTTTAAAAATCAGAAACCTCCCTAGGCAAGATCTTAAACTAATGTTCCCACTTATGCCATGACATTTTTAGCAGATATTTAAATGTATTAACTGATCTACTAATGAGTAGAAATCTGAAAGACCAGAATCTCTGTTACCTTTCACATAATGATTCTATTCAATGTAAACTATGACTACAATTAGAAAAATACCCAAATCCTAAAGTCAAATCCTCACCTCTTTTATCAGTCATAGAAAATATTTTAATAGCTATGGTACTGTAATCTGTAATCCCAGCACTTGGCAGTTGAATGAAGGAGGATCAAGGCCTTTGACTGTCCATAGCTACATAGCGAGTTTGAGGTCAGCATGAGTAATGTAGGACTGTCTCAAATAAACCTGTCTCCTACAAATCAAACAGAAATCTAATGTTAGTATAAAGATATAAAAAAGTAAATATTTCTGTCACTTCAGTAGGAAAATGTTGACCAGAAATACTAAAATAAATGTACAATTGCAATTTTTTTACTATATTTTTGAAGGGAAAACTATTGAAATCTGGATATCCATAGAGTTCCCTGTTTAGAACATTATCCTGACAGCATATAGCCCAGAACTGGTAAGAAGCAAGGCTTGGAGAATCACAGGAGTTGCCTTGCCCAGACTTTAGAGATGGCAGCAAATAACTGTAAGTATCACCTGTTTTTTTAGACTGAGGAAGTTCAATTGATGATGACATGTTCCAATATAATAATAGAAAAACAAACAAACCAACAAATAAAAAACTATTATTTCTGCTTTAGATCTTGGCAGGGCCATTCTAGCCCCATCGTTTGACAAAAGCACAACACAGCTCAGAAAATTGTTTTGATGACATCAACAATTGTCAGACTTAAAATCTATCGATGTGCTTCAAACATCTCTCATCTTCTGGGGTTATACATGGTGGTATTTATGAGACCTCTAAATGATCCCTAGGATTAGGAGCATAGTGTGTAGAGTTGGGAGTGGATATATAGACTGGAGAGATAAAATGGGAAGCATGGTGATCCTTGGATTGCCTGTGCCACATACCTTTGCAGTTGTGCTAATAGATTCAGTGCAGATTGCCAATACCTTCTATGAGCACTACCCTAGCACACAGTACAGTGCTTTCTTTTCTTTTTCCGGGCTTTTGCCTGTGACAGGGAATGTAGCTTGGAAACTACTGGTTGGTGTGTGGAAGATAAAAATCATTGGATCGGTTCAAAGCTATGGGAGTTGCCAGTTAATAGGCTAAGCTTCAGACTACATCCTTCCAATGGTTAACCAGGGTCCAGTCTAGATGAATTTCTGGATCCCCAGGATACATGAATAGCATGCAGTATTCTAGAGTAGTATCCAGCTTAATGATACTTCTTTTGCTCTTGTGTCTTTCCCTCTTCTGTATCCCACAAGTTCATTCCGCTTTCTTGGCATGACTCACAAATGAGCATTGTGTATTAACCTGTGATATATGAGAGGAGTTGTCTGAATAGAGATGAAATATTGAGTCATGGCAAACAAAACTGTGGAAATGGAAACCATCCAGGGGCAAATGTTGTAAAATTAACATAGTCTGTGAAAGAAAAATGCTTTTGCTTTCAGAAGGAGAGTGAATGGAGTTTTTCACTAAGCTGGAAGGGGGCTAATAAAGACCCTTTTTAACTGGAGAATTTAATAAGAATTAACCAAAACCCAGGTGCAATTATTCTTACAGGAGTGAACTGGATAGATGGGTAGAGTTTGGCTAGTATAAGATACTTGATTTAATGACTTTTGAGGTCCTTTTTCGAAATCATGATCAATAAATTCTGCCCTCTGTTACATTTCTACTATATTTGTTTGAAAGATGAATGAACTAGGATACATAGATATAACTTTATATTATAGTTCTTGAACTTTCATGATGTAACAATTAAATCTGTATGATCAGGACATATTGTAGAGCTCTGCATTAGGCACACATAATCTATAGCTCCTGGGGACATACACGCAAATGAACAAACATGACTTTATAGTGTTTCTTGTTTTCAGAATGGAATACATTTTATAAATAATCTAAAAGCAATAGGTTCAGTTTCTATGTTCTTAAAAATAGAACCTTAAAGACCCTAAAAACTCTAAAAAATAAAAAAGAAAAAAGAAGAGAAAAGAAAATAAACTTGAAGCTTTAAATAAACAACAAAAACCCTAAAAACAAACAAACAAACAAACAATAAAAAAAAACATAATTTTTTTTGAAAAAATAAAACTAAAAGAACCTAAAACCCTAAACAAACAAACAAACAAACAAAAAAAAAATCTAGATCTCTACAAAGACCCAAAAAAACAAAAAATCATTACCACAAACAAACAAACAAACAAGGAAAGAACAATAACCACACTAAGCCTTAAAAAAAAAATCTCGCCAAATACACTGAGAACAACCCTAAAATCTTTTAAAAAAACGTAAAAAAAAAAACCCTAAAACAATAAAGCAAAACCTAAAACCCTAAAAACACTAAAATTATTAAACAAACACTAAATGACCGAAAAAAGCTATTTTTTTAATCTTAATAAACATTTTTAAAACCCTACAATTCTATAAATAAGAAAACACAAGAACTCTAAAAAGACCCTAAAAAAATTATAAAACCCTAAAAAAAAATCCAAAACTCTACAAGTCTAGATCCCTAATGAGACAATAAAAAAAAAAAAAAAATTAAAAAAAAAAAAGATAATGAAAAGATACAAAACCACCACCCCAACAACTACAAATTCTTCTGCCTTAAAAAATCGCCAAAAACACTGGAAAAGAAAATCATTTTACAAACCTTATTAAAAAAAATGCTTAAAACAATTTTTAAAAATTCCTTAATTAAATTAAAAAAAAAACAAAACTAAAAAATAAAGAAAAACCCTAAAATTCTAAAACAATCTCAACAACAGTAAAAAGACCCAAAAGAACTGTAAAACCCTAAAAAAAGTTTTTTTAAAAAGTTCTAAAAACACATCAAAACTCTGAAACTCAAAAAAAAAAAAACTTGAAAACCCGCTTAAAAAAGCAAAACAACAAAAACAAACAAATAAACAAACAAACAACAACAACAACAAAACACCTACAATACCCTGAAACACTAACTAAAATCCTGAGACTATAAAAACAACCCTACCCCCCCCAAAAGGCTTACAAAACCCTGAAACATTAACTAAAATCCTAAGATACAAAAATAATCCTAAACGCATAAAAAAAAAGCAAACACACACACAAGAAAACAAAAAACCTTTACAAAATTCTAAAACCCTATAAAACACTAAAAGTATAAAAAGAAACAAAAACAAAACAAAACAAAACAAGAAGATCAAAAACACACAAAAAACTACAATTATCCTAAAATTATTCATAAACCCTAAAAAGCCCTAAAACCCTGAAATACCTTAAATTTCTAGGAGAAATCAAGATCTAAAATAAATAAATAAATACATAAATAAACACATAAATAAATACATAAATAAACAAACAAACCTCAACCCTACCAAAAACAAACAAACAAACAAACAAACAAAAAACTTGTAAGGACAAAACAACCGCCCAAATTTAAAACCATTAAAACCCTAAAACTCTAAATAACCCAAAGGGCTTTACCCTCCTGCACCCCCCCCCAAAAAAAAACCCCGAAAACTGTAAAATACTAAAAAGCCCGAAAAAAAAGCCTAAAACATTAGAAGAAGTAAATAGAAAAAAAAATCTAGAATCTTTAAACAAATACTGAAATAGTCCTAAAATCAAAAAAAAAAAAAAAAGAAAAGAAAAGAAAAGAAAAAGAAAAGAAAAAGAAAAAGAAAATTCTGAAAACACACCTATCAGCTAGGCAGTCATTCAACTTACATATTTTAGCCTGCTTCTGAGTGCTGGTATTAAAGGGGAATAAAACTATACTTGACTCCTTTTTGTTTGTATAATTGTTTTCTAAAAGATTTTTTTTTCTCTGTGGGTGAGTATATGTGTGTGTGTGTGTGTGTGTGTGTGTGTGTGTGTGTGTGTGTGTGTGTGTGTGTGTGTGTGTGTGTGTGTGTGTGTGCGTGTGTGTCTGTGTGTGTGTGTGTTGTCCAAAGAGGTCATCAGATCGTCTAGAACTAGAATTGCAGGTGGTTGTGAACAACCATGTGGGTGTTAGAAATTGAACCCTGGTCCTGTGCAAAAGCAATCAGTGGGCCTAAGCAGTGAGCTATCTCCTCAGTCCTTTCTGCTTGCTCTAATCTCTACTTCACTATTCATCTTTCCCAAATATGTCTTTAATTCTTACTTCTTCTGTCTTTTTTTCTGTGATGAATTCTTGTTTGCTTTTCTCTTGCTTCTCCAATTACAGCACCAAGATTCTGCATTTCCTTTTGTTTTGGAAGATTCTCAAGGAATCCTAAATCCAGATTTTAGGGCAGTTATTTAAAATTCTTGCTGGTGATTCTGACAATGGTTTCCTCATTTTTTTAAAAATTAGGTATTTTTTCATTTACATTTCCAATACTATCTCAAAAGTCCCCACATACCCACCTCAACCACACCCCCCCACCACCACCACATCTTGTCCCTGGCATACCCCTGAATTAAGGCATATAAAGTTTGCAAGACTGATGGGGCTCTCTTTCCAATGATAACCAACTAGTCCATCTTCTGATACAACTGCAGCTAAAAACATGAGCTCTGATATGCTGCTAGAAAAATGAGCTCTGGGGGGTTTCTTTAGTTCATATTGTTGTTCCACTTATGGGATTGCAGACCCCTTTAGCTCCTTGGGTACCTTCTCTACCTCCTCCATTTCGGTCCCTGTGATTCATCCAATAGCTGACTGTGAGCATCCACTTCTGTGTTTGCTAGGCCATAGCAAAGCCTCACAAGAGACAGCTAAATCTGGGTCCTTCCAGCAAAATCTTGCCAGTGTATGCAATGGTGTCAGTGTTTGGAGGCTGCTTATGGATGGATTAGTGGATTGAAAACCACTAATTTGGACACAATGGGGCTACTGCTGCCAATGTAGACTGTTTATCCAGTGTTGCTGGTCAGAAATCTCCGTTCTTTGAAGGCAATGGGTTTTCCCAGAACAGGCTTCTTCTGAGTCCCCAAACTTCTGTCAACACCTGTTCACCTTGATGATGATCACTGATGTATCAAATGACCATACTTAGTAAATTAGAGTAATACAGTTTTCTTTTCCACCCTAGAAAGTGGGGATTCTAAAAATATGTGTACTAGCTAAAAGCAGTGATGGTGCTCTTCCTAGGGTTCCTTACATAGTGTCCTCCTTGGATGTTCCTCTCTGATCTATACTCACCATCTATGCAGCTTCCTCTCATGAACAGCACACATGATAACACTCAACACATCTGATCTTCAGTCAGCAGAAATATACTAATTATATTTCCCATATGGCCCAGTTGCTCATGATTCTGAGGCATAATCATACATGTTGTATTGCCAAACAAAATGACACTAATTGTCTAGTATATAATGAAGCATATTTTGTATGACTCTTTTCAGGAGTCTGTATATTCAATGATGAACACACCATCAGCAAATGAGTGAATTCTTGTGAGATGATGTCATCACAGAGGGAACCAATGGGCTAGAAAGAGAAAAGAGAGAGCCAAACTCCCTTTCATAATTAAACCTTTTCTATAACAGCATTATTAAATTATTTTTATATGTAAGTCATATCCCTCCTGACCCATTCAATTTCTTCCAAATATATTCACACCTGGGGATTAATCTTCAGAAAATTATTCTTGGGAAACACATGTGATTATTTCAACATCTATAGTAGTGTGGGGGCATTATTCTCCCTACGTCATGTACACTTAATATCTTTAGATACCTCCTTCCCTGTGATAGCCTTGCAGCTCACTGAGTGACATGTGCATTTGATGATAAATGATACACAAACATTGAAGCACCTTACCATATCCTGTCACCCATATCATGTACAACATAGCAAGAACCACACCTGAGTTGTAAAATACAAATATATTTTATAGTGTCTTGAAGCTAAAATCCCCAAATTAATCAAAATATTATTTGGACTCTGTTACTTTATACCAGTGTTTTTTAAGTGTAAAAGTCGCAGGCCTTTCCTGTGACCCTTTGCACAGGTTTATAGTGTCCTTTTACCATCTTCATCCTCCCCACTATCCTCCATTGGTATCAAATCTCCCCCCTCCTGCTGCGCTTACTCTTCCAAAATACCTCCTATTTTTTAATGCCTCTTATTAAATTTATATTTTCACAATTGTCATTTTGAGTTTTACTTGTCTAACCTAATATATAGTATTTTAACGTTCCATCCATTTTTTTGAAAACAAAGCCCTGCACTAATACACATAGATGAGAAATATATTTCTCTCTCTCTCTCTCTCTCTCTCTCTCTCTCTCTCTCTCTCTCTCTCTCTCTCTCTTTCTCTCTGTCTCTCCTTTTTAAGGCATTCATCCAGTAGTTGACATCTAAAATCACTCCATAGCATGTATGTTTCATATAGTGAGGCAATCCATATTGATGTTATGGATATGTAGTGGTCCTTCTTAGATTTTTTTTTTTTGAACTTAAATCAACCTGGGAAGATAGAATCTCAGATAAAGATCCTCCATCACATTGGGCTGTGGCCACACCTTAAGGAATGATTTTTTTTTATGACTGTTGTTGAAGGATCTAGCTCTCTATGGATAGTGTCATATTCTATGAAGATGATGTACAGGGTGTGGTGGGGACCGTGGAATGTACTGAAAACGATTTTTTTTGAAGAACTGAAGATCTATGTGGCATGAACAATTAAAGTGTCCTCTAATTTGTAAGTAAATTTTATACATACCTGTGTCCAGTATTCTGTCTACACATATTTCAAAACTAAAATTACCTCATCTATTTCATCCTGTTTTACTGCATTTAATCTCTGAAATTCCTTGTAATCAGAAGTGCTGGTAAATTTTAAAAACCTTTAAAATATGACTGGGAGATATCAGGTTTGTTTTAATTTTATCACAACTTTGTAAGCATGCCCAAGATCTATGTTTTCCTCTTACTTTCCAAAGAATCCATAATTCATGATTGCCATTGGTTTCAATATATGTCATTTAACCCTGTCAAATTCCAGGTTTTTTTGCATAAAAATAGTGCTCCTCTAACTGTGGGTTTTCATAAAGTGAAAATTGGTGTGCTATCCAGTGTGCTGCCTCAAAGAGTCTGGCAATATTTATGATAAGAAGCACAGCTTAAAGATAACCAAGGGAAAGGTTGGAACATGAAAAATAACCACCATGGATGTTGTCAAGGCAGAAACCGAAGACTTTCTCAGAACGAAAATAAAAACAAAAATGAAACAAAACAAAACACAAACCAAACAAATAAATAAAAATCCAACAACCAAACAATAAAAACAATGCAAGGGTGAAATTCTTTGGCAGAATATTACTCAGATCATCAGGCCTTTCAGTTGGGATTTCATTTATTATTTCTAGGAGGCCATATGAAAAGGTAAATTCGAGATGCTGAACGTTTCTGAGTGTAACTAGGGAAGGAACCAGCCTGAGAGGGGTTCTATGATGTAAGCTGAACTAGGGTGATGTCACAGAGCACTGGCTGGAGGTTGCGCATCTATTCCACTTGGAGGCACTAGAATCCATTGAAGGTGAGTTCACTATCTTCACAGTGGTGTGTCAAAGCCAGGTCATTTTTTCCCACAGGCTTTTGGTGCCTGGTCTGTATCAGGAGACAGAATCTTGACAACTAGGATATTTTTCTATGGGTAAGTATATTTATGTAGTAATTAGGACCCTCATAGCTACAGAAAGCTAAAAATTTTCTCTCCTACAGAGAGTTACTGTACAATTTACTTTCTGCATGTTTATTAGCTAGGGAGATGAATGGTCTAGGTTAGTTTATCTCCTGAATTTATTATCCTTGCTAACAATATCTAGATCACAATTCCACTAAAATGCCAAATCTCCTCTTTGTCCAAGTGCATGTTAGAAGATATTAGTTCTAAATGGCTGATATTGCCTCAAATTGTTGAGTTGTTCTTGAGTTCACTGATGCAATGGCTTCATCAAATAATTTTGAAGCTGGGTCAGGAGAAACAATAAAGAAGGACAGTGGTGTGCTGTGTCCCTGGGAAGATATTTGTGAATGCAGGCACTTAGCTCAGTCCTTACACGTACAAGAGAGTCATGGTGACCCTTCTGGCCCTTTTATTTTTTTTTCTCTTCTTCTTGATCATTGGGTGTAATAGTCATAGCACAACCTAAATTGACATAGAATTTCAAGGAGATGATCCTCATCAGAGACAAATTAACTCAGGGCTGAAAAAATAAATGTTGATCTGAGTATATTCTTCTGAGCTCTAGAGAATTACTTGTTAATTACACTATTTTTATGTCCTTGTTTTTTTGTTTCTTTGTTTCTTTGTTTGTTTGTTTGCCTGCTTGGTTAATTTTATTTGAGTTTCTGTATGTTTAGATTTGGCTGTCAGGAAACTCACTGTGTAGACCAGACTAGCCTTTATCTCACTAAGGTCTGCCTCACTCTGCCTCTTGAGTACTATGATTAAAGTTATGGGTCACCACCACTTCCTATTAACTTCTCCATTTGATTGTTTGTTTTGTTATTTTTTGTTTGAATTTCTCTTTTGTTTGTTTTTCGTTTGATTTTCTTCTGTTTTCTTTTACTTGTTGTTGTTGTTGTTGTTGTTGAGACAGGGTTCCTCTCTATAGCACTGGCTTCCCTGGAACTCACTTTGTAGACCAGGCTGGTCTCTAATTTAGAAATCTGCCTGTCCTTGCCTTCTGAGTTATGGGATTAAATGCATGTACCACCATGGCTGACTTATTAACTTCTTATTTTTATAAAATTAATTTTAGGAGCTCAAATCTGTTTAGCATAGTCTTCTTCACATGCTCAGAAGTTCTCGTAGAGAAGAGTCTTGGTCCAGCATTCACTCCCAACCCATAACCATTGCCCATCAGGAATTCATATATATGACAGAGGCAACAGCATTGTGTCTGGCGTAAACGGGCAAGATCTTCAGTCCCAGGCAATGGGCAAGTATGATATTTGAAGAGAATGGAAGCCACTTAGACAGTGTGATCTAGCACAACAGGTCTACAGCCAGGTAGAAGACAATACCTCTGAAGAGTCTGAGCATGACATCACTCAAGAAGAAGAGTAGGAGGAAGCCTTCTTCCCAGGCCCTGGGGAATATTGTTGGCTGCAGAATTTCTCACGGGTGGAAGGAAGGTAATGAGCCTGTCACCCATTGGAAGGCCATCATTCTAGGTCAACTGCCAACAAACCCTTCTCTTTATTTGGTGAAGTATGACGGAATTGACAGTGTCTACGGACAGGAGCTCCACAGCGATGAGAGGATTTTAAATCTTAAGGTCTTGCCTCACAAAGTAGTTTTTCTTCAGGTGAGGGATGTCCACCTCGCCAGCGCCCTGGTTTGCAGAGAGGTACAACACAAATTTGAGGGGAAAGATGGCTCTGAGGACAACTGGAGTGGGATGGTGCTAGCCCAGGTGCCATTCTTACAGGACTATTTTTACATTTCCTACAAGAAGGATCCGGTCCTCTACGTCTATCAGCTCCTGGATGACTAGGTTCCTGGGTGCAGTACACCAGAGATGATGGATCCAAAAAGTTCGGAAAGGTTGTTTACAAAGTTCTAGCCAATTCTACTGTGTACTTTATCAAATTTCTTGGTGACCTACATATCTATGTCTATACTCTGGTGTCAAATATCACTTAAATTAAAAAAAATCACAAAGTACAGAAAAGTAAACTTATAGGATTGAAAAAAATGTTTATTTTCCTGTGTTGGGTACCTATGGGTCTTTGACAACCTCAGTATCTTTGTCAATAAAATTTGTTTTGTTCTAAAAATTAATACGTGTGACATGACATGCTTTTAGTGAACACATTGTTGGAAGAGATGGACTATGGTGGAAAGAACATCAAAGCAAGATGAAAGTTGCAACTCAGGCTGTGAACAGTGCATACATCTAATATTACACAGGCTAAAATGGACAGGACTTAGATTCTGTGGTCTGCATAGTGAGCAAGGAATTGGAGATATGACTTAGAGGAGCAGGGATGGCAGCAAAAGATGGATTTTTAGGAAGAAGGGGAGAAAGACAGGACATAGATAGAATCTCTGGAATGAAGTCTGAGGGAGAAACAACAAGTTGGGGGAAAGAGTGATAGATAAAAGGAATGTGGCCTTGTTACACAAAGTGCAACCCAGAAAACTGATCCAAAGAGATTCATAAATCAGACAAAATAAGGTTTCATTTGAATAATGAAACCAAATGAAACTTGTCTCTCATTTTAAGATTTATTATCTTTATTTATATGGGTGGGTAGTAGCTTGAGAGTATAGGTGACCACAGAGACATGAGTTGTCAGATCCCATGGAGCTGGCATTAAAGCTGATTGTTAACCATTGGATATGAATTCAAGAAAACAAATCCAGTTTTTTTGCGGTACAAAAGTACTCTTGACAACATGGTCATCTCTCTATTCCCATTAAGATATCTTTTTAAGAAATCCAATATTAACATGCAGAAAAGAGACCAGGTAGAAATTAAGAAAGATTAAATTGATGGTAACCTTTAAAAACAATAAAGGACACACAAAGGAGTAAAGGACACTGAGGAACAAAAATATTCTAAGATGAAGTTCTCAAAATGTGAAGCAGGAGACCCAGGAAGAATAGAAATTTTCTGCAAGTAGTTAAAATTGGACATATCCACATTAGGTTCTTTGGTTTCTTAACAAATAGCCAGCCGATCAGGTCAAATAGTAATTTAAAAGAGAAAATGAGTATACGGTGAGATAATATATGGTGGGGCATGGATCCTGACTGCTTTCCCTGAGCACTCTTTGCCTGGGATGAATCCTGTGATCTTTTGGATGTCTCTGTGGAGTGCCCCAGATGACCATAAAAATGTTCCCCATGGCCTGTTCCCCTGGCTCTCCTCCAAACATCTGACTGCCAACATACCTATGTACCATTTCAGCCTGTCTATTCCCTGGAAATTCCAGTCTTAAATTTATGTGTGACCTCATTCTCATAAAACAGTGAAGGTGTACTCAATGCATATGTGCTGACCTCTTTTCTATGCCAGTTCTCATGGGTTTCAAACTCTATGAGGTTGCCCAATATGTTGGTCACTACTCCTGAGTAGCCCCTGTGCTTCATGGGGGTCTTACTGGGTCCCATAATCACTCTGAGTGTTTCTTTTGTTTGTTTGGTTTTATTGTTGTTGTAGTTTTGTTTTTGTTTTTGTTTTCTTTGGGTTTTTTTTTGTTTTTGTTTTTGTATTGTTATTTTTTTTGTTTGTTTTGTTTTTAGTCAGGCTTGTCATGGACTCAATCATTTGTGTTTTTTCTCTAGAATAAGTTTAAATGCCAAATGACTTGAAAATACTCTCTATTGTTGATTAATTTTGGTATTTAAGAGAGTTTTTGTGCTAGCTGGATGTCTTAATTAGGGTTCCAATGCTGTGAAAAATCACTATGACTAAGGCAACTCATTAGAAACATTTCATTAGGGCTTTTCAACATTTCATTGCAGTTTCAAAGGTTCTGTCCACTATCATCAAGGAAGTAAACATGCAAGTGGCTGGGAATATGTGGTGGTGGAGAGGAAGCTTAGAGTCTTCTGCATGCAGGGATGGTGTCTTCCACACTGAGCAGAGCTTTAAAGCCTCACAGTTATATGCTTCCTCCAAAGAGGCTACACCTACTCCTATAAGGCCACACCTCCTCGTAGTCCAACTACATTCAGAGTGCCATACTGGTTTCATAGAAACTTGAGAAGATCTAGAGTCTTGAAAGAGGAGGAGCCTCAGTTGAGAAAATGCCTCTTTAAGATCAAGCTGTAAGGAATTTTCTTAATTGGTGGGAGAGGACCCAGTTCATTGTGGGTGGTGACACCCTTGTGGTGGTAGTCTTGTGCTCCTCATGGAAGCAAGACTTAAGGAGCATGTCAATAAGCATCACAACTCCATGGCCTATGCATGAGCTTCTGGATCCAAGAACCTGTGTTGTTTCAGTTTCTTTCCCAACTACTTTGATGATGAACAGCAATGTGGAATATAAGCTGAATAAAACTTTTGCTATGGAAATAGCTCTTTGGACATGGTATGTCCTTACAACAATAGAAATTTTAAGTAAGACAATTTCTTAGAGAAACAAAATATCTAATAGTACCACTGTCACTTATCCTATAAGGACAAATAATGTGTAGGTGTTTTATTTTAATTTAAAGGTAAGATATTCTCATGTATATAATGACATGCAATTGTTCTAGTTTGCATCTTTCTCACACTGATGAATACTAACATCAAACATAACTTGGGAATATAAGGGTTATTAGCTTACATGTTACAGACTATTACCAAGGAAGGCAAAACAGGAACTTGAAGCATTACCAGGAAAGAGTGCTTATTGCTTGACCCTATCTTAGTCATTGTTCTATTGCTGTGAAGAGACATCATGGATAAAACAACTATTATGAAACAAAGCATTAACTGGGGGCTTGAATACACTTACAGAAGTTTAGTCCAACATCAAGTTAGTGACCGCAGCACTGGAGCAATAGAACTATTGATCCTTAGACAGAGACAGATATTCTGCCATTACATTGGTTTCTTGAAAACTCAAAGACCACCCTTATTGACACTACCACTTCCTCCAATGAAGCCACATCTTCTCTCATTCCTTCTAATCCTTAAACACACTGCCAATCCCTGGTGACTAAATATCCATATATATGAATCTATAGGGGATATTCTTATTCAAACCACCAAAAATCATGTGGCTTGATCAAATATTTTATTTAAATACAGAGTAAAAGCCTCCCTTTTATAAATGACTACTGATGAGCTTACCCACAGTTGCCTACCCTCACACATCGACCATCAAGGAAGAAAATGTCCCATAGACTTACCCAAAAACCAAGTGAATAGAGACAATTCTTCAATTGTTCTCTCTCCTAAGGTGACGCTAGATTGTCAAGTTGGAGATAAAAAAAAATCCCAGCACATTAAGGTTTATCCTGCTCCATAACCCACACAAATATTATTCATCCCAATCTCCTCCTTCTGACTAGGTATAGACCCACTTCCCTAATGGCAGAAGTGAAGGGTAAGTACCTCCAACAGCAAGAATACTCAATAATAGGTGACAAGTAGTGAATATGTCTTATAGCCTCACAACACCTACATTCTAATGTGTGTTACACTTTCTGGGAGACACTCCAATCTGTCCAACTTCCTGCCAAGTCAGCTTTAACCAGAAAAAATTCTCATCAATTAATCCAATGACTTTTAATTGATTTATTTCTCCTGAGGGAATGGAGTGTTACCCCTTCATGGATGTATTGGTGTCTGATTCATAAGTAATAAAACCCACTACTATTAACAGCTAAATCACAGGTGCTATGACAAATAACAACTCACATGAGAAGCATCACATTTAGTTAAGCCTTTTCAGAAGTTTTATTGGAGTTTTATTTATGTACTATATAAATCCATTGATTTATTTATTTTTAAGTGTGTAATTTAATGATTCTAAACACATTTCACCGCTGTCATTTTTCACTCATTTTTCTGGTACTTCATATGATATTGAAATCTACTAAAATACAATAGTGAATTCAGAAAAAAGACCAGTAGTGTGGGTAGCAGCAAAGTTATTGAGTCTCAAAGACAACAGATACCGTGGCTGAATATTCCAACTACAACAACTAGGTAACATTGGTTCTACACTTAGCATGCCGTTTCTAGAAAAAAAAATTAAATAATTAAGCCATGGTTCCTCTGAACCTGACATGTTACTATCACAAATGAAAGAAGGATCCATGATCACATGAATATGAAAGGGGCATGAAGCAGCAAAATTGTTCAACTTATTGGCAGCTAGTCAGCATTAACACAAGAAGGGACAAAGACAATAAACAGCTTTGAAGACATGTCCAAATGACCACGTTCATTTACAAGTTTTTTACCCATTCCATGCACATCCATTGATTGATTAACTCATTGATTAAAGCCCTCAGGTTCCAATCACTTTTCAGAGAGCATATTGTACTACCTATGAACATTGTACTGTGGACCAAAGCCTTCATCAAAGACCCATGACTGACATTTCAAAACAATTTAACCACAGAATTCTTTATTTGAAACAAAGTGATAGGATCCATCTATCTCTTCAAGGATATCTCCGTTTTGTTCAAAAAGAACAAAAATGCAATGCAAGTTCAGGATATTGATCACCTATCCATGCATCTTAAACCCATAGGTTCTAGCCAGAATGTAAGGTCAGAAGTCTAAACTTCACCTATACTACAACTAACTCTGAAGATATCTAGCAATCTCCAGTTCCTTTCTGGTACTTACCCACACCAAGTCTTCATTAAGGAATATAGTCTAGTGTGAGATAGTGCCAGCAGTTAATTGCAAAATCCCACTCTGAGTTGAGTTGTATGTAAACTCAGACATCTGTAATATAGACACACATGCATATTCACAAATACTCACAGAAAGAGGCAAGAAGTAGAGGAGATGAATCTTAGAAATCCTCAAGGAAGAGAATGAAAATCTTGTAAGGCACAGAGGTAAGAGAAAAACTGTGTCTTTCTGCACAAAATCAGGCCATTCTGTCTTCCATCACTGAACGGGAAGGCTCACTATCACTTATCACTATCTGATAAGGTATAGACAGTTGATGAAGGATGAATAGTCAGTTTTCATCAAAGGTATTGACTTTGAAGGTGATAGATTGTTCATTCTCTACTGGAAGCCAGATGCCCAAGAGTTTATGGGAAACACAAATGATTTGAATGGGTTGTAACAAACGGGAGAAGACGAGATATGAAGTTGGCAGGAGGAGTTAAGTGGGAATGGGCCAGGTTTTTTTCTGGGAGGAGTTACTAAAAGAATTGGAAAGTAAATTCCATCAAAATATAGTGTATGAAATTCTCAAAGAATTAAGGAAAGTAGTTCTTAATATACCATGTCTGTACTGAACACACACAGACCACTTATATGTCCATCTTCTAAATAACAAATTCTTATACAGCAGTTTCATTACATTGAGGGCAAAAGTAATCCAGAGGTTATTTAAAATAAAGAAGAATCTGGGGAGATGTCCCAGGGGTAAAGCCAAGTGTTTGGTCAAACATTCACCTACAACACCAGTGCTTAGGAATTGGAGTGGCAGAGACAGAAGGATGACTGTGGCTTCCTGAATGTCAGCCTCACTCCTAGCTCAGCAAGAAACCCTGTCACAAGGGGAAAATTAGGGAGTGAAGTAGCAGAAAACAGTATACCCTTCCCTATCCTCTGCACTTACCTGTATATTTCTGTATGCATACACACATCAATATGATTACTGTATAAAAGAGGTTACTTTGCATAAATTATAGGCAAAAGCAATGTTGTTTTAACCTAGAGACCTGAAGACTTTTATATCATTAGGGTCCTGGAGAAACTCTCCAGATATAGAGGATTGATATATCTTCTTCCTGTGCTAAGGAAACCTCAGTTAAGTGTGTGTGTCAGTGACTTTAAACACCTTTCTTCCTCTAGATTCCTATTTATACCACAGAATGGTCTGTAAATAATGAAAATATGAAAATAAGACTTTTTCAGGGTGTTGCCTTCTTTTAAAATCATATTTATAATATTTTACTAAATCGATGGGAAATCTTCTGCTCCAAGGAACAATGGATTCAATCCTGTTGACTTCTGTTTTATCCCATTATGAATAGGAATTAATTATACATCAACATTTCTCACGATTTGAACTAAATCAGGAATAAGGGATATGTTTCCATGAAAATAAGTAATGCCAATATGGTTAATCAAGTAGAAATGTGTGTGTGGGTGTGGGGTGGGGTTAGGATGCCTTTGGATTATTTGAGAATGATGGCTGATCAGAAATATGTTATGGAAATAACCCTAAACTGTGAGAAATGAAAAGTAATGATATAAACTATACTACCAAGTGTCATGGCCACTTATTAGTTGATTTCATTTTCTTTTTCATTCCTTTATTCTTTTGAATAAATGTGTGCCACAGATGATCACACGTTCAAATGTGTTAGTTTTCCAGGTGATGGGCTGTTTAGAATGAATTAGAATTTGTTTTATTATTAAAGGAGACTTGTCACAGAGCCTTGAAATATCAAAAACCCATCAGGCTCTCTCTCTCTCTCTCTCTTTCTCTCTCTCTCTCTCTCTCTCTCTCTCTCTCTCTCTCTCTCTCTCTCTCTCTCTCTCTCTCTCTCTCTCTCCCTCTTTCATTACTCTCTGCCATCTCCATCATAAGTTGTTGGCTCTCAACTACTGCTCTACATGTTTTGCCTCTGTGTTGCCATGGTGTCTACCATGATATCCTGGACTTGCCCTCTGGAACTCTAAGACCACAATTAAATGTTTCCTCTTATAAGTTGGTTTGGTCATGATGTCTCTCACAGCATAGAACAGTAACCAAGACATACATACTCCTGTTTATTTTTTGAAACATTCTTTATTTCTTTCATTAAAGTTACCTTTAATGAAAGGTCCATTGAACAGTTTTAAGAATAATGTTAATGGGCCCATATAAATAGTGCCAATAGGTGTGGCACTCTCAGGAGGTGTGGAATAGTTTCATGAGGTGTGACATTGGTGGAGTAGTTGGGACACTGATGGAGATGTGTCTTTGTTGAGTTGGTGTGATCTTGTTGGAAGAAATGTAACAATTTGGTGGTAGGCTTGGATGTCTGCTGTCCTTAAGCAATCTCCAGTTTGACACAGTCTCCATCTGCTTCCTGTATATCAAGACCTAAAACTCATCTCCTTCTCCAACACTGTGTCTGTCTGAAGGCAACCATGTTTCCAGCCATGAAAATAATGGAGTAAACATCTGAAAAGAAGCTACAAAGTGTTCAAAATTTACTATGATCCTGGTGACACTTCATGTCAATAGAACCCATACTAATACTCACATAAACACTCAAAAACACATTTGATGTTGAGTGGGAACAGACTTTAATGCCCTCTGCCTACTGCCAGGAAGCTATTCATTTCCAAGCAGCTATCAGATGAAGATGTAGAACTCTCAGCTCCAAATGAACCATGCCTGCCTGGATCCTGACATATTCTTAACTTGATGATGATGGACTGAAATTCTGAACCTGTAAGCCAGCCCCAATTAAATGGTTTTCTAATAAAACATGCATTGATAAGTGTGTCTGTTTACAGCAATAAAATCCTAACACACACATGTACATATTCACCTAGATATACTGAGTCACAGACACACACACATGGAAATATTCACACACACACACACACACACACACACACACACACACACACACACAAACACATTCATTTACAGGGACTTTAGATTCAGCCAGTACCCATGCAATTTAATTAGGGTGTCGAATACAGGTGTTTGTGGAACATGACTATTGCTCTTTCTTTTAGGAATTATGTGGACAAAATCTGCACACTCACTTCATTCCTCCTCAACATCAGAAATCTCAATTTAAAGAAAGTGAGATAATGAGAAGTAGTTTTAGATACCTCTTCTTTTTTTCATTTGAGTAGCTTCGACTTCAAATCACCAAGGAAAAATAAACATAACAGGAAAGAAATTCATATTAAAATGCCCTTGACAAGCTCATAATACATTCTCCATAATGAATATAAACTTTTATTTAGAATTCCCAAGGAAATGAGACTTTTGAAAAATCCTTAATTTCAGATAGGCTTTGGTATTTCATTTCCCTGCAAAGGAAAACCAATGTAAAAAGACAGAATCTAGATTGCATTGTGCACAAGTTGAATCAGAAACATTTGATATTGTGCATTCAGGAACTCACCACATTTTTACAAATATATATATATTTGTAAAATATATATATATATATATATATATATATATATATATATATATATTGGGGGGGTGAAAGGAGACATCTGGAGAACAATAAGACCCTCATTAGCATTTAACATTCCTGAAGTCAAGTAATAACCTCTAACAACATCAATAACAACAACAACAAAAACAACAACAAGAATAGATGTTCATTAGAAAGAATTTTTTTTAATAACCTTCCATTAGCCTCAGAAAGAGAGGGCATGATCCATCTGCAACACTTTATAGATACTTATTACAATTACCACTAAAGTTTTTAAAATAATATGGATTTTTAAAAATGAAATTGAATTAAAATAATTTTTTTTAGCTGTTAAAAGGGGGAAAATGTGTTCTAGAACGAAATAAAGAGTGTAAGAACTAATTGATTTTTTTAATAAAGAACATCCTTATAACTCATGTGTCAGTAAGTATCAGAATTATAATGCAGTTGATTTTCTCATTGTAGAATAATTTTAATGTGTTTGAATATTTCCAGTTGCAAGAATGGATCTCAGAATTTTCACAAGACAAGAAGAAGTCACCAAGTAGTTTCTCGCTTTTGTTTCAAAAGTCTTCGTTCCTTTTCTGCAGAGTCCCAGACATTCCAGGGAAGGGTTTGAAACATCCAACAACTTCTGAGACCATAACCTCAGAGGGAAGCTACCTTTCTCAGTAAATGGAACTAGGAAAGCTGAAAAGATTCTTCCAATCGCTTTAGAACAAAAGTGGCAGCTGGTTCACAGAACAAGGTATCATTTAGCAACTCAGCCAAGAAATAAGAGGATTTGAAATGATAATAACACAGAGTAATAAAAACCACTATGCAATTGTAATTTAATCGCATATATATACTTTGGACAGAGAAAGCAATCAAATCTTGGGATCTCTCTGCTCAGCACAATGAAACTCTGGGTCATGCTGCAGATGTCCCAAGTTTATGGCTCATCACAGATACTGGAAGTCTCTGGGAAACTAGAACTACATCATGTAAGTGCTGTGAGTCCAAAGACATGACTTCATAAATTGTTCAAGTCCTCATCTTGCTTGGAAAAAAAAATCACAAAGCACCAGAAGTAATAAGAAGTTCATGGTATCAATGTCAACAGGTAAGCACTACTAACAAATATCTGTTAAGCATTGGATTGTTATCAACACAAATGAGGAGATGATTTTTAAATTTAAATGCAGTTACATTTTAATAATTCGTAGTAATGTTAAGTGTCCAGTGTGAAACTGTGGGTTTAGGGGAAGTTGATGAAGTGAGAGAGAATATGGCCAGCAGAAGGTTCTGTGCTCTGTGAAGGCTGACATGGGAGGATTGAAGGATAATTACCATGCATCCCTGGTTGTGCATCTGGTTGTGTAAATCCACTGACACTACACGGATGAGGGTGAACTAGGGGAAGACAATGGTACCAGATTCTTAGTCTCTGGCATCCCATATAGGGCCTTAAAAAACATAGACAGTCTAATGTTTTAGAGCTTTATTTTAGACAGCAGTGAGAAAAACAAAGGGTAAAAAGATTGTTAGACTTGCCATGGCCAAAAGGAGAGATGGGGAAAGACATAGAAGGAAGGACAGAAAGCAAGTTAGAGAGTAAGAAAGGTGAACACTTAGAGAAAGAGGTAAAAGTTTACAAAGAGTAAGGATTGTAAAAGTTAGAGAGAGAGAGAGAGAGAGAGAGAGAGAGAGAGAGAGAGAGAGAGAGAGAGAGAGAGAGAGGGAGAGACTGATGTAGGGCTAAGTAGCCTCTCATATATTGGGCTTGTTATCTTGCTGTTGCTAGGTAACTAGAAGTTATCTAACCCGAAGATCAGAACCTTTGGTCATTTTGTATGTGACTGCTAGCCATTAGGCACTGCTGGGCGGGAGTGCTTGTGGGTTTGGTAACTTTACCAGGAGCCAGGGTTCCAGAAACACTGAGTAAATGCCTTCTTTCCCATGTAGGTGAAAATTACGACCCATTAGGCTTCATCAGGTTTAAGGACTTCAGCATGCCTGGAGACCAGGCATTTTGTACATAGCACAATGCCCCAAGCTCAATGATCAAATTTAACTCTAGCCCCTAGATTTTGTGGTTTCTCAGGCAGAACACCAGGAAAGAGGATGTGAGTTTGAAACTCTGGACACTCCCACCATAAGAAATCAAGGCATGGAGGTGGGGTGGGGTAAAATGATCTTAGAAGAAATCTGTAAAACAGTGAAAGGACAATTGAAAAGACATATGGAAAAGACCAGTAACAGGGGATGCCTCAGGAGACCATCCTTGTTTTCATAGCTTGGCAAGACAAAATTCAAATGACCAGTAGTACTGGAGGAGAGTCTGTGAATGCATCAGGGAGGGTAGGGTAAGGGTAGGAGGGAGTCAGGGAGGGTGAGATAGAGAAAAATGTAGAAGAAGAAAAAGAAAGTGAAGGAGAAGAATATGGAGAGGAAGAGAGAAGAAGGAAAGGAAGAGGAATGGGTGGAGCAGAACGACAAGGAGAAGGAGAAGGAAGAAGAACAAAAGAAGAGGAAGAGCAAAAAGAAGGAGGAGGACTTGGAGAAGTAGAAAAGGAGAAGGTTAAATACGGAGGAGAGAAGGAGAGAAGGAGAATAAGAGAAGGAGGAAGAGAAGGAGAAGTCAAAGGCATAGAAGAAGAAGAAGAAGAAGAATGAGGAGGAGAAGGAGACCAAAGACAATATCAAGAAGAACAAGAAGAACAAGAACAAGAACAAAGAAGGAAGAAGAATAAGGAAGAAGAATAAGGAAGAAGAGGAAGAAGAGGAAGAAGAGGAAGAAGAAGAAGAAGAAGAAGAAGAAGAAGAAGAAGAAGAAGAAGAAGAAGAAGAAGAAGAAGAAGAAGAAGAAGAAGAAGAAGAAGAAGAAGAAGATGAAGAAGAAGAAGAAGAAACAGGAGTAGGAGTAGAAGGCGAAGGAAAAGGAGAAGCAGAAGGAGAAAAGAATAAGGAGGAGAAGGATAAGGCAAAGAAGGAGAAACAATAGAAGAAGAAGGTAAACAAGGAGAAGAAATGAGAAAAGATGAGAGGCATAGATAGACAGACAGAGACAGAAAGACAGAGAAACTTAGACATACAGAGTGAGACATGCACATAAACATTCACACAGAGACACACAAGTAGGCACAGAGACAGAGAAAAATATACATAGAAAGAGAGACATGCAAAGAGACATTCACAGAGTTACACACATTCACACAACTTAATTAAGAAGTATTTAGAAAAATATATCTATGAAATCACGAGGATATTAAGAACTAAATTATGTGAGCAATGAGGAGGAATGAGATCCAAAATAAATTTTGCAAGTCCTCCAACATTCTCCATGCTTCCACACAGCTTAAGCTGTGGGAGTATCAGTTATAGGGCTGTAACTTTTGTTTTCTTCATTTATAATTTACTGTGAATCTCCTTTCTCCACCATTCAATATGGTCAGTAGTTTCCATGTGGAAGGACTTTCCAAAGCATGGCATCTAGTGACAAAGAGAAAACAATTTAAAAAAAGTCTCTATGCTAGAGACAACTGTACAAACAATTCGTAGTTATTCTCTAAATGCAGGGATCAAAGAACACAGAGGCTCCTCTAGCTGCTACACAGATCTTAAGTATGGCCCCACAGCATCACTGGGAACCTATTGACAATTCTCACTCAGGTCATAAAAATTGGAGCATTCCAATTTCTTGAGTTCCAGAAAAAAAGCCATTTGGAAGCTTATCTCCATAAAAGTAAAGATTGCACTGAAATTTATGAAATGTGAGAATAATTTTAAACGTGAAAAATCATTCCACACACACACATTAAAAAAATACATGTAGGCAAAATTGACAGCAATCTATTTGACACAACACCCACCCACACACCCACACACACACACACACAGAGAGAGAGAGAGAGAGAGAGAGAGAGAGAGAGAGAGAGAGAGAGAGAGAGAGAGAGAGAGAGAGAGAGAGAGAGAGAGAGAGGAAGGGAAGGAGGGAAGGAAGGAAGGAAGGAAGGAGGGGAGAGGGGTATGGGTAGGGGAAGAGGTGGAGAGACAGATGTACACTTACAATAATTATTTTTAAGTTAAGTTGTCAAAACTCCTGACACAATGAATGTACAGGAAGAGATGTATATGGCAAAAACTCACCAGGGAAAGACTGGCATGATAAGGACAGCATAGTAGGAAACAACAAGTTTATCTGTGGCATTAAGAGCCTGAATGGGCCCTTCTCACATTTGGTTGGATTTAGAAGCCAAGATTTAGGTCAGAACTAGCCAGTTCCCTCCTTCTTGCGCCAGTGACCTCCTTCTGCTAGGGCACAGTCACAAAGGTTCCACAACCTTTCTAGAGAGTTTTTCCAGTTTGAGACAACTGAGAATGTGGGAGAAATCCCTCCCACCCCACAATCTTAATTAAACTAAGCCAGGCAAGTGCAAAACATTTTGAAAACAGTTTAATTTCAATTTTGAAAAGAGAACAGAGAGCTCTACTTTGAAATGGACTAAATTAGTCTTTAGGTTCCATTGTGCACACTAAATGAAATACAATGTAAAAGATTCCGTTTTCTATGTAGCAAATGGGGCTGAAAAGAACACACTTATGGAGATAAAATGCAAAAAAAACTGGGATATATAGTAACAATTCAAACTGACAGTGTGAAAAACAATCTATTTACTTAACTGTCCTGTTGACCACAGTGTCATTCATCATTGTGTTAGGGGATACAATCTAGTGATTAATCATCAGGGTTTGACAGTAAAATCCTTAGGCTCAATACACCAGACATTAGCTGGAAAATGATTTACAAGAATGTAATGCCCTTTGGTGTCTTCTCTGTGAATCTGTTGTATGGATGCCCTGTCGTTGGTTGTTTTAGTTGTTGGTGTTGTTTTAAAATAAAAATATTGATTGCAAAAGCAAGTGACAGATGCCCAATAGGTCTTTGCATCCTCTCTTTCTCCTTCCCATAACTTTTTAATTTTCCCAATCCCCATATTCATTCAAAAATTCAGAAGTTCAAAAAATACAGAAACTCATTTGTCATCTTTACTTTGTCTTTGCATGCTGGTTGCAATCACCTTGTAAGCATTAAAATCAGGCTAACATACTGCGTATGTTCTACAGGGTTTCATTGATGTGAAGAGACATCATGACTCAGGAAAGAAACTCTTATAGGGAAAATTTAATTGAGGTTGTCTTACAGTTTCAGAGGGTCAGTACATTTTGATCTTGGTAGGAAGCATGGCAGCATCCAGGTAGAGGAGGTGCTGGGGAAGGAACTGATTGGTCTATATCTTAGTCTGAAGGCAACCAGGTGGAATCTTGTGGCCATAGGTAGCAAAGAAGAGGATCGATTTTTGTCACTGGGTAGAGATTGTGCACTACATAAAAGCAAGCCTACACAATGATGCACTTCCTAAAACAAGCCAACACCTTGTAATAGTGCCACATCCCATGGGCAAAAGATATTCTAATCAACACACTGCATCATAGGAAAGTGGCAGAGAGACATAAAGAAAGATACTGCATGATTGCATTCCTCTAGTCACAGGTGCTACATATCTACATGCTTATATGCACACACATGTGCACACACACACACACACACACACACACACACACACACATATCCTATCTGATATGTATGTCCATCCAAATTTATTTGTCTATTTATTTAATTACTTACTTATTTACTTTGTTTTAAATTTGTTTGTGAAGAACTTTCTACATACATGTAAATGAGTTTGAGCAAATCCATCACTATCTTCTCCTCCTTGAAATGTTCCCCACTTCTCCTGTATCACTCTTATCCTTAAGTCCATGTGCATTTTTATATAGATAGCTGAGTCCATTTAGTCCTGACTACATATGTGTGGATAGGGACAAATATATACTGGAACACGGGCAACCTTTCACTAGCCAAATCCATGAAGAAAACTGGCCCTCTCACCTGAAGCCATTAATTTCCAATAACTCCTTTGTTGGGGGTGAAAGTTTCTGAGTCTCCCCAATCTATTCTTGGATTTGTCTGTGAAAATTTTGTTGATGGAAACTTAGCCACGGTGAGTAACACACAAACCCACACACACACACACACACACACACACACACACACACACACACACATACACACCAAATTTTAAAACCAGAGGATTGTTTAAAAGTTTACACAACGTCCAAAATTCAATTCATTTTTGTTGAAACATTTGAATTCCATACGAGATCTTAATACTATCTGTATAAAATTAGATTATAACAATGAATATTTTAAAATTCAGTGGATCTTTATGTGTTAAATAGCACCTAATGAACAAAATACGTTAGTGCCAAAACACTGATGGCTGCACAAAAAAAAAGTGTAAATCAGTGTCCAAAGGTAAGAATCCACAAGGTAAGGGGGTTGTCAGAGATTAAGGGCATGCAGGATAGTGTATGGAAGCTCTGTAGACCAAAACAGGTATACCGTTAGCAAATAGCCTGGAAAATCTGCCATTCATTCCTTCACAATCTTATACTAGGGAAAATTCAGGTGTAAGTACCCTCAAAAGTGGGAGTAAGAAAACGATAATATACTCCAGGTCTCTTGACTACTAAAAGGAGTGTGGACTGATATCTACAGTGTGAAAGAATTTAGAAATGGCAATGTCCGTTTTTATCTTTTCTGTGACAAAACATTGTTATTGAGGGGCTGGAGAGATGGCTCAGAACCCTTTGCACCCTCGCATCTGTCTCTAAGTCTGGGAGATCTGACTTCTTCTTCTGGCCATTCCAGGTACTGCAGCCATGTGGCATACACAAAACCTACTTTATATATTTTAAATGAGATATTTAGTTGTTATTAGTGCCCCAAATTTTGAGACTCTCTTATAAACATCATCTGTCAATTAAATAATGTGTATGACAAATGAGCTGAGGAAGAAAATATGAGGTGAGACTTTTCAAAAACAGAGTATTCTATGAAATATTAGGAGAATAAACAGATTCAGGGACAGATGCTGGCACATATGCTAAGGGAGATATTTAGGAAGATGCTAAGTAAATAGATAAAGGGGTAACTAAAAATGTACAAAACATAAAATATTTTGAATGTGTTAAATACGTTATTCTGGGAATAAGCCACAGTTTGTGGCCCAGGCATTTGTTAATAAGTAGTCTAAGACAAAACTGTCTTTTTTTTTTCCTTACAAATTTTATTTTCTCCTCATTATTGTCATACAAATTTGTAAGATGCTAACATATGGACATCATGAGTAGGGAATACAGGAAATTGCGAGTATCCTAGAGAATTCTAAAATAAATGTGTTTTTTTAATTTGAAGTTGGTAGAGGTTTTTGTTTTTTTTTTTTTAATTTACATTTTTAAGTTTCAGTATATTCTAAAATATATGTGCTTATATGCACTGTAGAAAATATCTATGTGATGTAAGGAGACATTAATCAAATCTACTAAATTGCTTTCTGGAATTCAGTTAGCTTTAGACACTGACAGCTGTGATGATTTAAGATAGGCAGCAGAGTGCTCACAGTATCACTAAGAGATGAACATTAGCTTGTTGTCATATTCACCCACACTCACACATACATAAACACACACAAACACACACACACACATAAACACACACAACACTCACACAAACACACACGCACTCACACACCCACACACACACACACACAAACGCACACCAGCCATTGGAACACAAACCCCAGTAGTGACTCCCGTGACAGTTCTAAATATTTAGACACAGTCCCTAGTCAAAAAGTTCATGGAAACTAAGTCTTCAGGAACCATCCTGGAAAAAATGCATCAAACTTGTCCTTACATTAGTAAGTGATTGAATCTTTGTGACTTCTTTCAATGTTGTTTTATTATAAGTGCCTCCAAGTAATGACTTGTCAAATATCTAAGCAATATCCAACTTTGTTCCCTGTCCTTCACCAATATTCTAGGTAGTCCTTGAGCGGATCCTGGGCTTGGAATTCAGTAAGAATGTTACCTGTAACAACCAGAGTTACCTCTAGTATTATAAGAGAGATTGTGACAGCCATTGCTATATACTACATAGAGTTAGAAATCTCAGGACAACTTTAGGAAAGTATGTTTTGAATATTTGTTATACTTATGCATGGCAGGCTACATTAGTTGTTAGTAGAAAGATTCCCCCATACAATCCCTCTCATATACAGGAATTTACAATGGTTTAGGAAATAACTTGTGCTGTGGTTTGAGGGGGAACAACAGTTTTGAATTATTCATGAGAAGATTAGCTAGAAAGAAACTCCCTAATTAGAACCATGGCTTGAGTGTGAAATCCATTTGCATGGTGTGATCATAAAGTGTTCAAACCTAGCTTCAAAGAATATAGCTGACTTTAGAGAAGAATTCATTTCAGTTATTTTATTGCTCAGTCCCTGCCAGTCATTATGTTTTTATTGCTCTATTTTGGACATGAGTCTTTAAGAATTCAGTAACCTCATTTACCTGGCTGATTTGAAAACCAACTTCCCTATTTGTTTCTATATTAATAATCTGATGATTTCTTTGAGAAATTACATTCAGATACAGCACCCCCTCTGTGTTTGTATCTGATTGACACTTAAATGTCAGCTTCCTGCCCACCTATACCAGGACAACGATTTCTCCCAGAGATTGAGGAGGGCTGATTGAGGCCAGTCTGCAGCAGGCCATCCATTAAAAGCAGTACCTAAGCTTTGGTTGTGGCTTCAAGAATCTGCAACAGTGGCATTGGCTTTTGTTATTTCTTATTTTAGCCATTCTGTCTAGTCTTCCCTATTCCAGAACTTTTTTCTTTTCTGCATGTGTTTATGTGTGTGTGTGTGTGTGTGTGTGTGTGTGTGTGTGTGTGTTTAAGAGATACCATGCATGTTGGCAATTATAAGAGAAAGAACAGTATATATGAAGGTTTTTCCTCTACATGTGCATGCAGACACTTGTTGAAGCCCAAAGTGGATTCAGGAAATGACCCTAATGTGTTGTCTATCTTTTCACTGAGGCAAGGTCTCTCAATTAGAGGAAAAGCTTCTTGGTATGGGTCATCTTTCTAGACAGGTTTCTCTGGGCATCCTTCCCCTGCATTCTGTGATCCTCTAATAGATGATTTCTACATCCACAGGGCATTTATGTTAGTTTTGTAGGGAGCAAGTGATTAACTGCTAGGCTTTCAGTCTAGCCCCTTCCAAAACTCTCTGTTGCAACTCTTTGTCACATTTTCTTTTTAGATGTATCAAGCGTGCTTCACAAACGGAAACTGTATGAATTTGGTGTATGAGGCATGGGGTTCTGAAGAAAAGAAATATTGTAAAAATGATTCTTTTTTTCTTTCTTTCAATATTACATTAGATATTTTCTTCATTTACGTTTTAAAATCAAGACCATCCATCATCTCATCACCCCATTCTATTTCTCTATGTCTCTGTCTCTGTCCATATCCACTCTGTCTCTGTCACTCTAAGATCTATTCCCTTGACATATTCCATATACAGAGAACACCACTGACAATTATTTTCAGTTCACTGTTGCCAGGCTCCAAGGTAAGTTCATTTTTTACCTGTACATTGTTGTACATTCTAGACAGTCTATTTCTCAAATAGAAAACTAAATACATTTGTTATCCTGTTAAAACCCTCTAAATGGATACTTATTGTCCTGAGGGTAAGTTGAAAAGTCTTTCTGATGATAGGTGGATGCTATTCCAGAAAGACAAAATGTTGTGTTCTACCATCCTGAATCTGAGAATACATTGGTTTAATTTCTGGAATTTAAGAGAAAACAGGATTAACAAGACAATGAGAATATAAATCTTCCCATTTCATACTTAGAGACACATAGGTTATGGAACTGCTGAACTCAAGGTTTCATGTGTGGTATGCAAGAGGGTTTCCTGGCTTCATATGAGTGGAGTGTCTGTTCCCAATTGTGAGGTCACACCATGAACATACACATATGTTCAGATATGAGTAGAATGTCCTCACCGTTTGGTCTCTCAGAGTGTAATACACCCACCATTTTGACGAGTTTGAATAGCCAGTACACCATTGGGATATCTACCTGTTCCCACCCACAGTGTTGCAGACATGAATAGAAATGCCTGGAATTTTACAGAGGTGCCAAGAATATATTCTCTCCATGGAGCCTTCTTTCCAGTGCCCAGCATGTTATTGTTCTTTTAAACCAATGCCCATATCAGTAGAGAAATGAAAAAGACATTACCCTGATATTCTACTTTACATCCATGTTACAACAAATAACTGAAATTTAAATATAAATTTAATGTATATCTAACTGAATCCAGATTATATTCTAATGAAAGGTATAATTGGTGTGGATCTAGATAAAATTATGTTGGGAGATTTTCCCAGATAAAAACTATGTTAGGAGATTTTGGCCTTTTATATGGAGAACAATCCATATTTTGGGTAGATTAGGAGAACAAATGTATGTAAATTAATGGAACAAAAGAAAAACTCTGTTCCACTGTATTTCTTTGTAAAATGAACTTCAAAATCATGGAATTTCAGTTATATGTGTGTGTGTATTTTTTAGTTATATTTTTGAGTGTGCTGTTATGTGAACATGTGAGTTTTCTTGGATTATGATTAAAGAATTAGAGTATATGGGGCGTGGTTACTTGGCAGTATTCTTTTTTATTTATTAATTCATTCATTCATTGAACCCTGTCCACCCTCCTACTGTTCCACATGCCATATCAACTGGCCCCTGTCTCCAAGAGCATGTACCCATTCCATCTGATTTCTAAACACCCTGGGGTCTCTAGGTTCTTGAGAATCATTGCATCATTTCTGATTGAACAGAGACCAAGAATTTTTTTTTCTGTGTATGTTTTGGGGACCTTCTAACTATAGTTGGTGTAAGCTGCCATTTTGGTTGTCTAGCATTTGGGAGAATTCTGGGTCCATATTAATGGAGACATCTAGTCCTCCTACAGGGTTGATCTCCTCCTCAGTCTCCTTCAGTTTTTCTCCAATTAAACCAATGGTTCAACATATTCTGTCCGTTGGTTGGTTGCATACAACTTCATCTGATTGTTTCACCTACTTGTTAGTTCTTAAGAAGTACAGTCATGGTAGTATTAATATTACAAATGTGTGAATTCAGAAAACTGCAGAGGTTGCTTACTGCAAGAAGGTATTCTGCAAAAGCAATAGATGATAAAAGTACAGAAATATCTATCAGTGCTCTACAATATTATATTCTAGGTGATGAAATTTCTCTTTCTCTCTGTCTCTGTGTCTCTGTGTCTCTGTCTCTATCTCTATGTCTGTCTGTCTGTTTGTCTCTCTCTCTCTCTCTCTCTCTCTCTCTCTCTCTCAATTTCTACTTCTCTAATACTTATTATGAATTATGATTCTTTTATCTTATTCCCTCCAATGGGAATGATATTGGAATGGCATCTGTAACATTCATTCACATTCCTACACAATTTGTGCTTTCTATTAACAATCAACTAATATCAAAGTCACACATTCACTCAGATTACAAAATAAGATATCTGAGCTCATGTAAAGTGATATTCTGAATCAGAGTAGGGGAAGGTCACTTCCAATGTGTAGTTTCACTCAAGAGCATGGCTTTTAAGAACTGGTCAATTGGAAGAAGATGAGACAATGTATAGAAGAGGGTGTTTCTTTTGGTTTAGTTTGGTTTAGCTTTGTTTCTTTAGGTTACCCACAGTCATTTTAAGAAACATTGAGAAACACTGTTTATTACCTATATCTTGAACTGAATGTGAATAGGTCCCTTAGAACCAACGTTATATTTCTCAGTTACAATATGCAATATATTTTTGATATTATTTTGATTCCTTATCTAGTACATACACTACAACAAGTTTAAGACATGTACCTCATTAGGAACTAGCAGGTGAAGGATTCAGCTGCAGATATTTGCAACCAACTAATGGACTGGAGCATCTGACGCTTGTTGTTGAATTAACAAAGTTTAAAAAAATGTTAAAAACAAGGGTATCCCTCTAGGAAGACCCACAGTCTCATTTAAACTGTTCAACCATGAAGTCTGAAACTCTGACCCTTCAAAGATACAGAATTCACCTGCTCATATGAGGCCTCCAATACACATACAGAAGAGGACTGCTGGGAGAACTCTACAAGTCCCCTTTCCCAACTGGAGGGCATTTCATCTAAGGTCACTCCCTTTGAGTCCTGGGAGTCTCTCAGCTCCCAGGTCTCTGGTACATTCTAGAGGGTTTTCTCACCTCCTACCTCACAAAGTTGCCTGTTTCCATTCTTTTTGCTGATCTTCATCAATGCACTCCTGTTTCACAACCCCCCACAGTACTTGATCAAGTTCATCTCTTCCCCTCCGTGTGTGGTTTCTCACCCAGGTCTCTCCCTCCCCCTTCTTGTAGTAATTGTTTAACCTTCTTAACATTTCTAATTATTTTTATCATAAAGATAATTGAATTTTTTGATTCATTATCTTATAAACTTCCCAATGCACTAGATACAATTATCGAAGGTACATTTGTTTGATTTTATTTCACTTCATTTTAGTGTTGAGGTAGGCACTTAGTATGTTATGTATTCTCTAGGAAGTGATAGAGTGTTGCGGTTCAGCATTCCGTGTTGGTGCTAATACAGGTATGTTTAAACATACCTGGCTTTAATTTTTCTTCGGAAAATAGACCCAAAAAAACTCCTATAACCACAATAAAATTTCCACAGGCAGTTCTGAGAGATGGAAATATTTCCTGTTCACTTATAAAATTCATTGAAAGAAAGTATATTTGTTTCTTGAACCAAAATAAACTGCTACCTGAGAGGAAGGATAAAATGACTGATTGGCCCCTTTCTCTTTCCCAGGACCAGCCCCTACTCTCTGTTCCCATTGTACTTGATGCTCCAGTACAGTGGAATTCCAGGACAAAGAAATGGGAGTGAGTGGGTAGGGGATCAGGGCAGGGGGAAGGGAGGGGAAAGGCTAAAGGTGACTGTTATGATAGCATTTGAAATGTAAATGGAGAAAATAACTACTAAAATTAAAAAAAAAATTAAAAAAACATAAGTGTATTTACATATGTGCACAGGGATATGTGGCTAACAACCACATAATATAAAATTATCATTCCTTTCCAGGACTGTCTTTTTTGTTTGATTGTTTGTTTTTTGTTTTGTTTGTTTGTTTTGTATTGTTTGTTTTTTATTATAAGTATTTTTTTTTGTATATCTATTAGTACTGGAAATTACTTTGTAAACTAGACTGGTCTCAATTTGAGATCTGCCTACTTCTCCCTCCAAAAACTTCGAAATATGTGTGTGCCCCCACCACGTGGCTTCAAAATTATTTTAGACTTAGTGGAGAAGGTCCATTATTTTTTCTTGTTAGGATATTTTAAAATCATCAAGATGTCATTTTTCCTTAATATATTTATAAGATTAAATCCATTCCTATAAAAATATGTCAGATATTTTTGGAGACAGGCAAGTTTGCAAGAAGCATCATTTAAAAATACTTCTGGAGCCAGTGCCTTGAGCAGGCCATGCATGCAAACTCTGAAGGCAGCCCCACAACACCGAGAGGCTGCTTCAATCCAAGGTACTCCAACATTCTAAGGATCAGATAATCAGACAGGAGGAAGAACATCTGTCATCAACACATGGAGTAGCTGGAATCAGAAGGATCCAGACATGCAGGAACTGTGCCGGACAAGTGGCATGGGTTATTTCTATTCTGTCTTGGCCAAGGCCCTGAACAGTCCTTGGAAGAAAACTCAGCAGCCAGCCCCATAACACCCAGAGTTCTAAAATGGCCAGGTGCAGAGGATCTCAGGATCCCAGGATCTTGGTCCCACCAGGATTTCATGGTCCCAAAGGCAACTTGACTCCCAGAAGATCAGACAGACCAAGGATATCTACCTTTTCTATAAACTTCTTTATCACCTGTGAATACAGCCGCAAACCTAGTTACATTTTTTTCAAGGCTTCTATCTCGTCAATTTTCTCTTTCCTCAGCCTCTCTCTTTTTTATTTGTCTTTTTTCTTTTTCAGTCTCAATCTCTTTTTAATATATTTTATTAGGTATTTTTTTCATCTAAATTTCCAACACTATCCCAAAAGTCTCGCATACCCTCCCCCTCCCCCACTCCCTTACCCACTCACTACCACTTTTTGACACTGGCGTTCCCCTGTACTGGGGCATAATTAGTGTGAATGCCCAATCGGGCTCTCTTTCCAGGGATGGCCTACTAGGCAATCTTTTGATACATATGCAGCTACAGTCAAGAGCTTTGGGGTACTGGTTAGTTCATAATAATTTTTTACCTAGAGGATTGCAGATCCCTTTAGCTGCTTGGATATTTTCTCTAGCTCCTCCATTGGGGCCATGTGATCCATCCAATAGATTACTGTGAGCATCCACTTCTTTGCTAGGCCCCGGTATAATCTCACAAGAGACAGCTATATCAGGGTCCACTCAGCAAAACCTTACAAGTGTATGGAGTGGTGTCAGTGTTTGGAGACTGATTAGTGGATGGATCCCTGCATATGGCAATCTCTAGAAAGTCCATCCTTTTGTCTATGCTCCAAACTTTGTCTCTGTAACTACTCCCATGGGTGTTTTGTTTCTAATTCTAAGAAGGGGCAAGTGTCCACACTTTGGTTTTCGTTCTTCTTGAGTTTCATGTATTTGGCAAACTGTGTCTTATACCTTGGGGTTATTCTAGGTTTCAGGGCTAATATCCACTTATTAGTGAGTACATATCATTAGCATTCTTTTGTGATTGAGTTACCTCACTCAGGATGATGCTCTCCAGGTCCAACCATTTGCCTATAAATTTCATAAACTCATTCTTTTCAATAGCTATACTATTAGTAGTAGTACTCCATTGTGTAAATGTACCACAATTTTGTAAACATTTTCTGTTGACAGGCATCTGGATTCTTTCCAGCTTCTGGCTACTATAAATAAGGCTGCTCTGAACATAGTGGAGCATGTGTCTTACTAGTTGGAACAGCTTCTGGATATATGCCCAGGACAGGTATTGTGTGAGCCTATGGTAGTACAATTTCCAATTTTCTGATTTCCAGAGTTGATTTAAAACTTGCAATTCCAACAACAATGGAGGAGTTTTCTGCTTTCTCCACATCCTTGCCAGCATCTGCTGTCATCTGAATATTTGATCTTAGCCATTCTGTCTGGTGTGAGATGGAATCTCAGGGTTGTTTTGATTTACATTTCACTGCTGATTAAGGATGGTGAACATTGTTTCAGGTGCTTCTTAGCCATTTGGTATTCCTCAGGTGAGAATTCTTTCTTTAGCTCTGAGCCCCATTTTTAAATGGAGTTATTTGATTTTCTGGAGTCCACCTTCTGAGTTCTTTATATATATTTGATATTACTCCCCTATCTAATTTAGGATAGTGAAAGATCCTTTCACAATCTGTTGGTGACCTTTTTGTCTTATTGAAGGTGTCTTTTGCCTTACAAAAGATTTGCAGGTTTATGAGGTCCCATTTGTCAATTCTAAATCTTACAATACAAGCCATTTGTCTTTTATTCAGGAATTTTTCCCCTGTTCCCATATCTTTGAGGCTTTTCCTCATTTTCTCCTCTACAAGTTTCAGTATGATTTTATGTGGAGCTCCTTGATCCACTTACATTTGACCTTAGTACAAGGAGATAGGAATGAATTGATTCACATTCTTCTACACGATAACCACCAATTGTACCAGCACCATTTGTTGAAAATGCAGTCTTTTTTCCACTAGATGGTTTTAGCTCCCGTGTAGATGATCAATTGACAATTGGTGTGTTGGATCATTTCTGGGTTTTCAATCATATTTCATTGGTCTACTTGTCTGTCACTATATCAGTACCATGCAGTTTTTATCACAATTGCTTTGTAGTATAGGTTTGGGTCAGGTATGGTGATTGCACCAGAGGTTCTTTTATCCATGAGAAGAGTTTTTGCTATCCTAGGTTTTGTTTATTCCCAATGTATTTGCAGATTGCCCTTTCTAATTCATTGAAGAATTGAGTTGGAATTTTAATGGAGATTTTATTGAATCTGTAGATTTCTTTTCGCAAGATGGCCATTTTTACAATGTTGATACTGCCAATCCATGATAATGGACGATCTTTCCATCTTCTGAGATATTCTCTAATTTCTTTCTTTAGAGACTTGAAGTTCTTATCATAGAGATCTTTCCCTTCCTTAGTTAAAGTCACTCCAAAGTATTTTATATTATTTGTGACTATTGAGAAGGGTGATGCTTCTCTTATTTCATTTTCAGCCTGTTTATTCTTTGTGAAGAGAAAGGTCATTGATATGTTTGATTAATTTTATATCCAGCTATTTCACTGACGTTGTTTTTCAAGTTTAGGAGTTCTGTGGTGGAATGTTTAGGTTCATTTATATATACTATCATATCATCTGCAAAAAAGTGATATTTTGATTTCTTCTTTTCCAATTTGTATCCCCTTGGACTCCTTTCGTTGTCAAATTGCTCTGCCTAGGACTTCAAGAACAATGTTGAATAGGTAGGGAGAAAGTGGGCAGCCTTGTCTAGTCACTGATTTTAGTGGGATTGCTTCCAGCTTCATACCATTTCATTTGATGTTGGGTACTGGTTTACTGTAAATTGCTTTTATCCTGTTTATGTATGGACCTTGTATTCCTGATCCTTCCAAGACTTTTATCATGAACGGGTTTTGGATATATTTAAATGATTTATTTGCATCTAATGAGATGATCATGTGGTTTTGTCTTTGAGGTTTTTTATATAATGGATTATGTTGATGGATTGCCATATATTAAACCATCCCTGTATCCCTGGTATAAAACCTACTTGGTAAGGATGAATGAAATTTTTAATGTGTTCTTGGATATGATTAGGGATAATTTTACTGAGTATTTTTGTTTCGATATTCATAAGGGCCATTGTTCTGAAGTTCTTTATCTTTGTTGGATCTTTCTGTGGTTTAGGTATCAGAGTAATGTGGTTTCATAGAATGAGTTGGGTAGTGCATCTTCTACTGCTATTTTGTGGAATTGTTCATGCAGAACTGGAATTAAATATTCTTTGAAGGTCTGACAGAACTCTGCATTAAACCCATCTGTTCCTGGGCTTTTTTTTTTTTTTTTTTGATTGGGAGACTATTAATTCCTCCTTCTATTTCTTTAGGGTATATGGGACTGTATATATCGTTAACTTGATCCTGTTTTAACTTTGTTACCTGGTATCTGTCTAGAAATTTGTCCATTTTGTCCATGTTATCCTGTTCTGTTGAGTATAGCCTGTGGTAGAAGGATCTGATGGTGTTTTGGATTTCGTCAGGATCTGTTTTTATGTCTCTCTTTTCAATTCTGATTTTGTTAATTAGGATGCTGTCTCTGTGCCTTAAGGGATGCTAGCTAAGGGTTTATCTATCTTGTTGATTTTCTCAAAGAACCAGCTCCTATTTGGTTGATTCTTTAAGTAGTTCTTGTTTCCACTTGGTTAATTTCACCACTGAGTTTTATTATTTCCTTACATCTTCTCCTCTTGAGTGAATTTGCTTCCTTAATTCTGGAGATTTTTTATGTGTTTTCAAGCTGCTTGTATGTGCTCTCTCTGGTTTCTTTTTGAGGCACTCAAATCTGTGAGTTTCCCTTTTAGTAATGATTTCATTGAGTCTCATAAGTTAGGGAATGTTCTGGCTTTATTTTCATTAAACTCTAATATGTCTTTAATTTCCTTCTTTATTCCTCCTTGACCAAGGTATCACTGATAAGACTATTGTTCATTATCAACGTAAACATTGGCTTTCCATTATTTATGTTGTTATTGAAGATCAATCATCCTTAGTCTTTGGTGGTTTGATAGGATGTTTTGGACAATTGCAATATTTTTTATCAGTTGAGGTCTGTTTTATGATCAATTATATGGTCAATTTTGGAGAAGGTACCATGATGTGCTGAGAAAAAGTTATATATCCTTTTGTTTCAGGATAAAACGTTCTGTAGATATCTATTAAGTCCATTTGTTTAATAACTTCTTTTAGTTTCACTGTGTCCCTGTTTAGTTTCTGTTTCCAAGGTATGTCCATTGATAAAAGTGTTTTTTTAAGTCTCCCACTATTATTGTGTGAGCTGCAATGTGTGCTTTGAGCTTTCTTTAATGAATGGGACTGCCTTTTCATTTGGAGCATAGATATTCAGAATTGAGAGTTCCTCTTGGAAGATTTTAACTTTGATGAGTATGTGTCCTTCTTTGTCTTTTTTGATAACTTTAGGTTGGAAATCAATTTTAATCGATATTTGAATGGTTACTCCAGCTGATTTCTTCAGACCATTTGCTTGGAAAATTATTTTCTAGCCTTTCACTCTGAGACAGTGTCTGTCTTTTTCCCTGAGATGGGTTTCCTGTAAGCAGCAGACTATTGGGTCCTGTTTTTATAGCCAGTCTATATCTTTTTATTGGGGAACTGAATCCATTGATATGAAGAGATATTAAGGAAATGTAATTGTTGCCTCGATTATTTTTGTTGTTAGAGTTTGCATTCTGTTCTTGTGGCTGTCTTCTTTTTGGTTTGTTGAGGGATTACTTTCTTGCTTTTTCTAGGGCGTTGTTCCTGTCCTTGTATTGTTTTTTTTTTTTTTTTCTGTTATTATTCTTTGAAAGGCTGGATTCATGGAAAGTTAATGTGTGAATTTGTTTTTTATCGTGAAATACTTTGGTTTCTCCATCTGTGGTAATTGAGAGTTTGGCTGGGTTTAATAGCCTGGGCTGGCATTTGTGTTCTCTTAGTATCTGTATAACATCTGTCCAGGATATTCTGTCTTTCATAGTCTCTGGTGAAAAGTCTGGTGTAATTCTGATAGGCCTGCCTTTATATGTTACCTGACCTTTTTCCCTTACTACTTTTAACAGTATATCTCTATTTAGTGCATTTCTTCTTCTGATTATTATGTGTCAGGAGGAATTTCTTTTCTGGTCCAGTCTATATGGAATTCTGTAGGCTTTTTTTATATTCATGGGCATGTGTTTCTTTAGGTTTGACACGTTTTCTTCTATAATTTTTTTGAAGATATGTGCTGGCCCTTTAACTTGAAAATCTTCATTCTCATCTACTCCTATTACCAGTAGGTTTGGACTTCACATTGTGTCCTGGATTTCCTGGATATTTGAGATAACATCTTTTGCATTTTGTATTTTATTTGATTGTTGTTCCAATATTCTCTATGGAATCTTCTGCATCTGTCATTCTCTCTTCCATGTCTTGTATTCTGGTGCTGATGCTCGCATCTATGGTTCCAGATTTCTTGCCTAGGTATTCTATCTCCAGTGTTGCCTTACTTTGGGTTTTCTTTATTGTGTCTACTTCACTTTTTAGGTCTTGGATGGTTTTTCTCAATTCCATCACCTGTTTGGTCGTGTTTTCCTTCAATTCTTTAAGTTTTTTTTTGTTTTTTTTGTTTTTTTTTTTGTGCTTCCTCTTAAGGTTCTACCTATTTAGCAGTGTTCTCCTGTATTTCTTTAAGTGAGTTTTTAAAGTCCTTCTTGATGTCCTCTACCTTCAACCTGAGATATGCTTTTAAATATGGGACTACCTTTTCGGGTGTTTTTGCGTTTCCAGGACTGGATGAGGTGGGAGTGCTGTAATTCTTATGATGGTGAGTGGTCTTGGTTTCTGTTAGTAAGATTCTTATGTTTGCCTTTCATCATCTGGTAATCTCTGGAGTTAGTTGTTATAATTGTCTCTGGTTATATCTTGTTCCTCAGATGATTATGTAATCCTCTATCAGTAGACCTGGGAGACTAGTTTTCTCCTGAGTTTCAGTGTTCAGAGTACTCTATGCAGGCAAGATCTCCACTTGCAGAGAAGGGACCCAGATATCTGGTGTTCGAACCTTCCTCCTGGCAGATGTTGTGATCCACTCACTAGAGGTACTAAGTTCCTGTGGAGAGTCCTGTGGGGACCTTTGGGGTGTCCACAGACTCTGCCCACAAGGTGCCCGATGCTGTCATGGACTGGAAGGGACTTGTGTCCCTGATCATACCGGTTTCTCTGCTTCCCTAATGAATGCAGTCATAAGTCCTGCATGATAGGATTGGAGCGGAAGTTGTTTTCCACTCACCAAAGGTCTTAAAATCTCATGGATGTTTCTGTGAGGACCTTGGGGCTGTCCTCAGACTCTGCCCAATATGTTGCCCAGGTGCTGGCACAGATCAGAGGGACTTGAGACCATTGTCAGGCCAGTTTTTCTGCTTCCCTAATTAATGCAGTCTCAGATCCTGTGAGATTGGATTGGAGCAGAGGTTGTGTTACATTCAACAGAGGTCTTATGATCCTATTGAGGGTCTTGTGGGGACCTTAGGGGTGTCTGCAGACTCCAAACACAATGTGCCCTTGTGCTGGCTTGTCAGTCTCTCTCTTATGGTACACTTTCTCTGCCTCCTTAAACAGATGTTGTAAAGATAATGTTTTCAGACTCTCTAGACCCAGTAACCTTTTCCTAATTTCAGAAGAGGACTTCCCTATAGAAGCCATGACACCTGTCACCTGCTGGCACACTGAAGTAGGGTCAAAGGTAGTGTAACACTTCTATACCTTTAAGAGGTACTCTAAAAACACTGCTGGGGGCTCCTTTTTCTCTTGTAGGATCTCTCTTACCTTGGTCAAATTGGTGGGGCACCTGCCAGGCCCTTTCAGTCCTATTATCAGAGCCCAGCAGAAAATTGTCAATTGCTCCATATGGTCAGTCCTATCAGGACATGTCAGAGGAAAGGCTGCATCTATTTCATTCAGAAGTTTTATTAGTAGTCAATTGGCCCTCAGTATGCTCTTTCTTTCCTCTCAGAATCCTCTCCTTCTCCTCTGTGTTGAAAGAACCTGTAAAAGCTGCTGACAGTCATCCCAAATAGGCTGAAGAGAGAATATGAGAGATTCCTTTAGATTAGCAAGGCTAGAGGGGTTTTCAACGAAGGGGATTGTGATTTGCCTTCCAGTTATAGAGATCAGAGGAGGAAAAAGGCCATTACTGAAGGGGCTGCAGTTGTCTGGGGTCCGCTGGATGAGGGTCATAAGTACACAAAGGCAGTGCGATGGTTGAGTCTGGTCCCTCTGGGCTTTGAGCTCGCTGGTCTTGGGCTTTTGCAACTGGTCCCTCCCCAAATATCTAGTGGCACCCTGTTGAGAGTTCTTGGGGGGACCAGTTGGGAATATGCGGGTGGGGTGCAGTGCCATTTTGGAGGTTCTTCTAACTCTGGATAGATCTTGGGAGAAACCGATGGCTGCAGTTTAACCGGTGCCAGATTTAACTTTTTATTTTCCCTCTCTGGATGGCAGAGGGCCAGGACTGGGGAGCCTGGACTATTCTTTTGAACCCAAGGCTTTA
This sequence comes from Mus musculus, assembly GCF_000001635.26. Lineage (NCBI taxonomy): Eukaryota > Metazoa > Chordata > Mammalia > Rodentia > Muridae > Mus > Mus musculus. The sequence goes on along the minus strand of NC_000087.7, from coordinate 64,754,650 downwards.
AACACGATAGGAGAGGGGGGATCCTGTGCTAATTTTTTCTACATGAGAATGTAGGGCACTCAATCTGGCTGAGACCCTGGTCCCCTCTGTAAAACAACTTTAAGAGCTGAAAACAGAACCAAACCAAGGGTGCCCTCTAGTGGCCAACTAACATCAAAGCTGGCCATTCCGTAGAGCACAAAGTTCTCTAAAATCTATTTCAGACATCCACCGAGAAAATGTGAGTCTTAGTCTTAATTTCAGTACTGTGCACTAGGGTCAGTCCAAGGGGCATGCTAATAGTCGGTCCCATCATCAGAGTTACATACAGGGGAAAAACCAATATATACACACAAAAAGATTACAATAACCAAGAACAGGCCCCAATAAGATGGCCGAGAGAGCACACACTCACTTGGCACCCAGTAACAGAAACAGACAGCCGAGTGAGCACACTCTCACTTGGCACCCTGATAGGAGATCTCCAGGTATCCCTGGAACTTCCTCAGAACTGGGGAGTGACTTCTTTCTGAATTTTTATCTCCTTGTCCTTGGCAAAGGAAGGCAGGCATCTCTGGTTGTAAAGTATAAAAACAAATGCTTTATTGCTGGCTATAGAGAACAAAGAGCTTCTTCCTAGCTGTATTTAAATAGATCAGGGAAAACAAGCTTGGGGAATGTCTAGGGGCTTTACCTTACTGGGAGATATACTTTAAGTTAGAATCTCCCAGTAGGATATTTTTTCTACAACACACAAAACTTTACACAGAAAATTATTTCAATTATTTATAATAAATATATAATATTTGGTTTGAACCAAATGTTAAATCCATATAAAATACATGGTAGTATTCCAAAAAACTTGTAATATTTACTTTAAACAATTTATACATTTACACCCCACAGCAATTCTTCATAACTGTACTACCCTTGCTGAGATCCTTCTTCTTCCCAAATGGTCCCTCTCTTATTTTTATAATGGTTCTCCTTTTCTTTGTGTGTATATATGGAAACATCTCATGAAGGTGGTTGTATTGTACTCGTTGCTATTTTTTTGTGATCACAAGGTCTAAAGGACCACAATCTGGTCTTCAACTACACATATAAGAGCATCTGACCCTGAATTGCTCTTTTTCCTGAATCGACTTCTCCAGTCAAGGGATCACAAACACCACTTTTGAAGTACTCTATTGAAATGGGAAAAAAATGAAAATATTGTACTGTATCTTCATCTGTTTCTACCTGAGGTGATATATTCTCATCTTTGTCAAATGCTGGGCTCTGTACTATATGGACAACAGAAAATGGAAACATAATATGCTATATTAGGAAAAGGGAATAAAGTTTTAATGATTTGAATTTCTCAGGAAATACTGCCCATGTGAATTTTTTAAACAGCTTTGAGAAATGACGTAATTACATACATGATATTCGGTATAGGTATAGATGAGAAGTAAGTTTTCCAAATTATAGGGCCTTTGAATATCTTTACCAATATTATAGAAAAAAAAAACCTCCCTAACTTAAATAAAGATATGCTCATGAATATACAAGAAGCCTACAGAACGCCAAATTATTTGAACCAGAAAAAAAAAATCTTGCCATCATATAATAGTCAAAACACCAAATGCACAAAACAAAGAAAGAATATTAAAAGCAGTAAGGGAAAATGGTCAAGTAATATATAAAGCAAGATCTATCAGGATTACACATAACTTTTCCCTTAGACTAAGAAAGCCAGAAAATCTAGGGCAGATGTCATACAGAATGTAAGAGAGCAGAAATGCCAGCCAAGACTACTATATGAAGCAAAACTCTTTTAACATAGCTTGAGACAACAAGGTATTCTGTGACAAAACCATATTTACAAAATATCTTCCAATGCATCCAGCACTTCAAACGATAATAAAGAGACAATTCCAATATAACGAGGGAAATTACACTCAAGAAAAAGCAAGAAATTAAAGTTGAAGGAAACCTAAAAGAAGATAGCTACATGAACAAAATTCCAACTCTAATAACAAAAATAACAGGAAGCAACAAGAATTTTTCCTTAGTATCTCTTAATATCAGTGGACTCAGTTCACCAGTAAAAAGGCATAGAATAACAAAATGGATGTGTAAGCAATATTCAGCACACCAGAAACAAACACCAAGGACAAAGTCAGACATTACCTCAGACTAAAAGGCTGGAAAAGAACTTTCCAAGCAAATGATCCGAAGAAATAAGGTGGAGCAGCCATTCTAATATCAAATAAAATTGACTTTCAACCCAAAGTTATAAAAAAAAGTCAAGGAAGGAAACTTCATATTCATTAAAGTTAATATTTACCAAAATGGACTCCCAAATCTAAACATTTATACTCCAAATGCAATGACATCCACATTGATAAAAGAAACTTTAGTAAACTCAAAACACACATTGTACCACACACAATAATATTGGAAGACTTCAACACCCCTCCTTCATTAATGGACAGATCCTGGAAACTAAAACTAAAAAGATACATGGTGAAACTCACAGAATTTATGAAACAAATACATTTAGTTCATATCTATAGAACATTTTATCCTAAAACAAACGAATGTCCCTTCTTCTCATCACCTCACAATGCCTTCTCCAAAATTGACCATACACTCAGTCACAAAACATGCCTCAACAGATATAAAATTATTGAAATAATGTCATGCTTCCTAACAGATCACCACAGACTAAGGCTGATCTTCAACAATAATATGAATAATTGAAAACCCACATACACGTGGAATGTGTATAAAAATCTAGTCAGTGACAAAACAGTCAAGGAAGTAATCTAGAACTAAATTAAAGACTTTTTAGAGTTTAATGAAAATGTAGCTACAACATACTGCAAGTTATGGGACACAATGAAAATAGCCCTAAGATGGACTCTCATAGCTCTCTCTGAATGCCTCTAAAAAAGAAACTGGAGAGAGGATATAGGAGTAGGTTGATATCACACTTTAACACTATAAAACAAAAGGAAGCAAATTCACCCAAAAGGAGTTGAAATCAGGAAGTAATCAAATTCAGTGCTAAAATCAACCAAGTGGAAACAAAGGAACAATACAAAAATAATCAAACAAACTGGGAGCTTGTTCTTTGAGACAATCAACAAGATAGACAAACCATTAGACAGAATGAATACAGAACACAAGAACAGTATCCAATTTAGTAAAACCAGAAATCAAAAGGGAGAAATAACAACAGAAATTTAGTAAATTTGAAATATCATCAGATCCTACTATACAAGGCTGTACTCAACAAAACTGAAAATTCTGGATAAAATTGACACTTATCTAGACAGATATCAGGTACCAAATTCAAATCAGGATCAGATAAACCCTGTAATTACTTCTACCACTGTGAAAAGCCGCCCTCATGGTCGCCATTACAATATGGTGCTGACAACACCATTGTCACCATTGCTCATGGTGAGTGTCGCGGGTGTCAGAATATCTTTCCATTACCTGAGCCCTACCTCTCCCATGGCGTCATCAGGCTGATAGTGGGCAGCCAATCCCATGGTGCACATCCCCAACCTTACTTCTAACCATACTTCGCAGCCAATATAAGGGAGGAGTTTTCTGCTTTCTAAGTCTCCTGTCCTGAAGCTGTTCATCTATATCTCGAGATGTATTACAGCTTTACTACAGAAAGATCCGAGTGTCCTAGATGCGTTCTTGCTGGCAAGATGGTAGCGTGGGTCATCTGGTGCCAGAAACCCAGGATCAACATTGCTGGCATTGAGGGGAACCCCTGAAGAAGGGATGGATTCAGAACTGCATGGAAAAGGTAAGTTCGGAGAAGTATGTCTGATCATGAACCTCTTATCCCTTTTGATTTCGGTCTTAATCTAGATGCAACTTAGGAAGGGGCAGTAGAAGCTCTTGTTTTGGTTGCCCTGGCCCTCATTCTGTTTCTTATTCTGTCCATCGAGGCTGGTGCTGAAATTTGAGGTAAATCGCGGCTGGTGCTGAAAAATGAGGTGTTGTCAGTCCAATGTAGATAAGTGGCAGCACTGAGGTATCTTCTAAGCTTTCCATAGATAAGGGAGCAAAGTGCTGTGTTTACTTTCACTTTGCAAAAGGAATACTATAAATCAGGTGTAGATCAGCCGCAGGCACTCACTCTATCATGGGCTCCTCACAGTCAGTGATCACCACATTACAGTCAGTGCTAAAGCAACGTGACCTGCAGGTTGCCTCCCGTATGCTGCAGAACTTTGTTAAGGAGGTGGATCACATTTCTTCCTGGTATGCCTATTCGGGGTCTCTAACTGTAGCCTTATAGAATAAGCTAGGAAGGGACCTTGACCATAAGCATGAAGAGGAAGACTTATGCCTGGGCACCAAGGCAATTTGGAAGCTGATAAAAAACTGTCTAGAGGATGAAACCTGCCGACCAGCCAATGTGGAGGGACAGGGAATACTAGAAGAGGTTCAGGACAGTATGTCAGAAACCTAACAGAATGAGAGAAAGGGAGCTCGAAAAAAGAAAGACACGTCACGAAAAAGGGCCCTCCCAAGGATTCAGAAAGAAGGGATGGAGAAAAGAGGGCAGTAAAACTGATCCCTCTACTAAGAAAAAGCCTCACATGTAATTCAACATTACCTTGAAGCTTGGAGTGCTTGGGGACAACCCAAATTTCTTAGAACAGATAATGGACTGGCCTACACCTCTCAAAAATTTCAACAGTTCTGTCTCCAGATGAATGTATCTTATTTAACTGGTTTGCCATACAGGGACAAGGCATTGTGGAACATGCCCACCACACTCTTATAACCTACCTTATCAAACTAAAAGGGTGAGTCGATGAGGGCCTGCCCTTAACACTGAGAGTGGCCATCTCCATGATACTCTTTACTCTTAATTTTTTGAATATTGATGAACAAGGCCACACTGCGGCTGATCATCACTGTTCAGAACCAAACAGATCTAGAGAAATGATCAAATGGAAAGATATCTTAACCGGAAAATGGAGAGGCCCGGATCCTATTTTAATAAGATCCAGGGTAGTTATTTGTGTCTTTCCACAGGAAGAAGACAATCCTCTTTGCGTTCCGGGATGCCTCATCTAAAGGATCTCCCCTTCAGAAGATGTGGACAAAAGAGGGAATACTGAAACAAAGAAGGCTACTGACCCTTCTACTGGAGATCCTGGTTCCTAGTATATAGGGGAAATTGTGTTGGGGTATTATGTCCACCTTTCCTCTGCCCATGCCTGTCATGCACAGTGCACAAGTGTTTCCACATTTCTTTACTACTGATAGGGAGCTTCAACTTGCCTTTTTACCATTAGATGGGCAAATTCAGGCTCTGATGGAAAACAGAACTTTTCCCTCAAAAGTTGCATGTGTAGCAGAGGATGGACTAGTAAGTCATCAATAGCAGGAGAGACACTTGTTCTTGTAAAGTTCCTATGACCAAGTTTTGGGAATGCCTGGGCCAGGAATTGGGAGTGGGTGTGTAGGAGAGCAGGGCGAGAGGGGAGAGGACTGGGATTTTTGGAGGGGAAAATAGTAAAGGGAATAACATTTGAAATGTAAAAAAAAAAAAAAGAAAAAAGAAAATAAATAATAAAAAAAAGAATGAAATAAATTATTCGTAGTATTCTTGAAATAAATTCAAGTTTTACAAACATATATTGGAACAATGTTCAGGTATTTTCCGTTGGCAAAATAATAACAAGTTATTTTTTATCAACATATTGTGACTACAGTGCCAAGAATAGTTATATATTAGTTGCTAAAACTCTGGTATAGGAATATATAGATATAGGTAAAATTTCAAGTGAATTATACAAAATCTCTTAGAAAAGACTTCTTCCAATTCAGCTGACTAGGTAAAAGTCTAGTGAACTGCAGGACGCGCAATTAATACCCAACCCTGAATATGCAATAACCTTCAGAAAGAGACTCCTCCGAAATATTTATGTCATCTTCTTCATCATCAAAGTCCAAAAGTAATAAGTAATCTCCTTTGGAATCACCATCATTTTCTTAACAGCCATTCTTCTCTTAAAAATTGTAATGTCTTCTTAGTTAAAAAAAATGGAAAACAAGGAAAAAAAATCTTAGTAATCTGAATCCAAAGGTATCATTTAAGTAGTTAAAAATATCAAAAATGAAATAATTATATGCACTTCCTCTTTCCAGTTCCTCCATGTGTCCCATTTATTATGTCCCTCTCCCTCACAACATTGTTTTAAAATCTTCTTTAACTTACTTCTATAAAAAACTCCTTTAGAACCAGAGTTAACAATATGTCAGATCCCAGTTTAAATAAGGGGAAAAAGGCCAGCCTTGAATATGTGAGACTTCTTAACTACCCAAAGACGATGAGGAAAATGTATTTGCATTTAATTTCTGAGTCATCTGATTCTTGTTCCTATTTCCCACAGATTCTTTTTAAACAAAACATTAGCAATTTTGTTTATCAGTGTGTCTCTGTCTTTAAATAAACTCACACTGCTATCAAGATAGATAATGAATATGGTAACTGTATATTCATTTGAGAAGACCCAAAGCTCCCTCTACAATAAACACCCAACAGCACCAGCACCCACACAGAAAGACCTTCTATTGGAGAAAGCAGGGATTTGGGGAAGACTTGGTTTTCAAATATCTGGATATTGTAAGTCCAAGGCCAGCCCAAACCAAGACAGCCTGAGCTACAAACGAAGAACCCATCCTACAGAAGGAAAACGGAGAGAAAAGGCTGATCTCCGTGGTGCAAGTCTTTAATAGAAATACTTGGGGAATGAGAGGGGAGGATCTGTGCTCAGAATCCATCTTAGAAGACTTATGAATCTTCTGCATTGTCTGCTCTTATTCTTTTCATTTATTCTTCCTATGCCACTCCCCTTTCTGTAGTATCCATACAGTCTCTACCAAAGAAATACACACTAGAGAAGACAGTGAGGGTAGAGGAATGCTCAGTGTGTCTCTAATAGATTTTGGACTACACACAGGACAAGTGCCAATTTCAACCCTAAGGTCTCTTTCAGCACATAGGACAATCGCCAAGACTCCTCACCAATGGCACCCTGATCCCCTGACCCCCAGTCCTGCAGCCGGCTCTCTGATCCTCTCCCTAGGCCCCAAGCTTGTGTCCTCCAAGGGTTTTCAATCCTCTAAGCCCCTGTCCTGTTCAATCCTGTGCAATGAATATGATCCTCCTCCTTCATTTTACCCTCAGAAGCCATAGGAAATGCCGATCGGGAGGCTTTTCCTCACAGAGTGGCCTCCTGAGACTGAGATTTCCCACCAGTCACACATCTGTTAATAGTCCAATTACCCTGATCAGAGCTGGTTATCAGTAGCAGGTCATTCAAAAGTGAACACCTTCACAACTGAACCCTTCCTTGCTTGGCTGCTCAATGAAAAAAAAAAACAAAAACAAAAACAAAAACAACAACAACAAAAAAAAGCAAAGCAAAACAAAACAAACAAACAAACAAAAAAACTAAGCAAAAAACAAAACAAAAACGAAAACAAAAAACAAAACAAAACAAAAAAAATCAAAATCAAAACAGATAAAAACAAAACAAAAACAAAAAGACAAACAAAAACAAAACAAAAAGAAAAAGAAAAACAAAACAAAACAAAAAGAAACAAACAATCAAACAAACAAACAAACAAAACGTTATCAGGAGAGACCCAGATGGAGTACTCTGAGGAGCCTTTGTGATGCCAGATGGAGAAAACAGGTCTCATCCAGGGATTTCACTGTTTGGCTGAATATACCCTGTGTATGCTGTCATGGAGTACCAGGCACCATTGATTGGAAGGGAGTTCTCAGGAGGTGGAAAAGAGCTACCATCTTTAAGACAAATGATTTCCAGTTTCTAGGTTGATAAGCATTTGCAGACTTGAAAAACATGTACAAATGTGTAACATATGAAAGCACTGGAAATGGCACTACTAATTTCAACTGTAATATTTTTTGTTATTTATTTATGTGCATAAAAATTAAAATGTGTGCACTTTTTCTGTATGTACATTCCCACAACAGAAGAGTCCATGCTGTCCTAATAGATCAGAAGTGAACATCCAGATTCACTACAATCCCTGGTAAACTCCCACCTCCACCTTCCTAATAGTGAGCTTGTTTACAATAGTGTGCTAGGATGTGCAGGCCCTCTCTCCCTCAATTATGTGCTAGGCTGCCCAGCCCCTTTTTCTCCCTTATGTGCTAGAGTGCTCATGCCTATTCTCTCACTTATACCTCTATGGCCTACAGAGGCTGAAAGAGAGCAGTGATTCTCTAAAACTTTGGCTGTGCATAAATTGTAAGCCACTATGTGGGAGCATTGTGCCCGGTCCTCTTCATAGAAAAGGTGCTTTTTGTTTGTTTGTTTGTTTGTTTGTTTGTTTGTTTTATTATTTTTTGAGAGAGGGTTACTCTGTGTAGACCTGGCTGTCCTGGAACTCACTCTGTATACCAAGCTGGTCTCGGACTCCCAAATTCTTGGCCTCTGCCACCCAAGTGATGGGATTAAAGGCATAAAGCACCACTGCCCAAACAGCAGTTGCTCTTATCAGCTAATTTTTCCATTTTTCAACTAATCTAGTGTGTACTTCATGTATCTTTACTGCATTTCTCCCATTTACTTTCAAGGTGGAGGGTGTTTCCACCGGAACAGGGATCCAAAGTGGGATCCGTGCCACCATGGCATGGGTGTTCTTTGTTACATCCCAACATTGAGAAATCCAACAAGAATCATTGGAACAGACTTCAAATGAATCACTTGAAAGAATATAAACAAGAAAGGGGGGTAAACACAGACTGGGGGAGATGTATAATTAATCTGGTTTACCAAAGTTTTATTGAACCCAGTGATCTCTACACTGATATTAGTATGTCCATAAGAGTCCTGGGAGGCATCATATATTCCCCAATGCTGAGCAAATCTTGAGATGCCAGTAAAAGAAGCCTTTACAACTGTTCCTCCCTGGATAAAATTCAAAGGATTTAGTTCTGTACAACTGCCATTGACTCCACAAAGCAACCACTTGTGAAAGGGATGCATTCTAAAGTCCTGTATGACAAATCTCTTTTTCATAACAAATTCCTTCTCTGGGTCATCTGTTATGTTGGAAGAAAAGGAAAAAGTTTTACTCTGATCTGCCCAACAAATGATGGAGGATCGACAATCAGATCAAGACAGGATCAGCCTTTCATCTTCCAAGATACAATGAGGGGCTATTTTTGTTTGGTGGGGATGTTCTTTTTCTGAAAAGTTAGGTTGTAGAATTGTACCATTAACCCAAATTGCCTCTTGCCAAAAGGTCCGATTTATAAAGGTTATATCTACATTGGAAGTATCTTGGGTTGTGCTCACCCAACCTCCTCGGTGCTCATTAAACTTCCCTAAAGCTCGGGCTGGGAGGTTGATACAATTTCTGGTCCATTAATTTGAAAACATAAAGACCCCTGTTCTAGTAAGGAGTGATTTTCTCCTAATGGTGCTCGAGTGGGATCATAGGTTAAATATGGCAAATCCACTGTTTTATTAGTAGTAAAGAATTTTAGAAAAACTATAGCATCATGACGAACTGACATTGGTTTAGGGAAAGTCAAGAGAATAGCCCATCTCTGTTATACTAGAAAACTGATACAATTTCAGCATTGTCAGGATCAGGAACACTCCTGGGGAGGTCAGCATCTTCTGCACCATCCTTGATGAATATCCTGCGGGTGAGTCGTTCCAGCAGCCAAAATGGGTTGTCTTCACTCTGTGGAAAAACACAAACAGCTCCCCAGGATCTGATTAAGATAGGATCTGGGCCTTTCCACAGACCAGTTAAAACATCCTTCTGTTTGACCATTTCTTTTGGTCTATCAGGGTCTGAGTTATGTCGCTCAGCTGCAGAACATCCCTGCTCGTCGTGATTCAAAAAATTAAGTGTAAAGAGTGACATAGATACCAATACTCTTGGCACTGAGGGCAGAGTCTCATCAACTCTCCCTTTTTGTTTTATAAGATAAGACTTGAGTGTGTGGTGGTCACATTCCACAATGCCTTGTCCTTGAGGTTTATAAGGAAGGCCAGTCAAGTGATTGACATCCATTTGATGACAAAATTGTTGAAATTTAGTAGAAGTATATGCTGCCCCGTTATCCGTTTTAAGAATTGTGGGCTTGCCCAAAGCACTCCACTCTTCTAGGCAGTGCTGTATAACATGAGAGGCTTTTTCCCCTGTTAAAGGTATGGCAAACATTACACCATTGCAGGTGTCAATGGAAATATGTAAATACTGATTTATAATGGCGATTGCACGTGGCAGGCAAGCTCTTCTCAGCAATTGCTTGTGGCACGCACGCGATTGCTTGGGACATGGCACTACACAGCTGTCTATATAAAAATGAAAATGTAATTAAGGATAAAAGTGATACAGGAGAAATGGGGAACAATTCAAGGAGGAGAAGATAGTGATGGATTTGCTAAAACTCATTTATATGTATGCAGAATGTTTTTACCCAACAAATTTAAAACAAAGTAAGTAAGTAAGTATGTAAGCAAATAAATAAAAAAAATATATTTGTATGCACATGCATATCCGATAGGCGTGTGTGTGTGTGTGTGTGTGTGTGTGTGTGTGTGTGTGTATGTGTGTGTGTGTGTGTGTGCATATAAGGGTGTAGGTATGTAGCACCTGTGACTAGAGGAATGCAATCATGCACTATCTTTCTTTATGTTCTATGATGCAGTGTGTTGATTAGAATATCTTTTGACCATGGGATGTGGCACTATTATGATCTTTAGTGGCACTATTATTATCTTTAAGTGCTCCTTAGCCATTTTAGACTCTTTTGACTTGACATCTCTATTTAGATATATACCCCATATTTGATTGGTTTATTTCGTTTCTTGAGTTCTTTATATATTTTGGATATTAGCCGTTTATTGGATGTGAGGTTAGTTAAGATTTTTTTCTCCAGTCTGTAGGTTGATGATTAGTCTCATTGCCTATATGCTTTGCTTACAGAAGCTTTCCAGTTTCATGAGGTCACATTTATGAATTGTTGATCTTAGAGCATGAATCACGGGAGAGGTTTTTAGGACATTTCCCTCTCTGTGTCAATGAGTTCATCTTCTATTAGATTCAGTGTATCTTATTTTATGTTGATAATCGTGTTCAACTTGAAACTGAGCTTTGTGCAAGGTGATCAATATGGATTTTTTTTTCAACATACAGACTGCAAATTAGAACCGCACAATTTATTGAAAATCCTTTCTTTATTCTATCGTAAATATATACATATATATTTTGCTTCTTTGTCAAATATCAAGTATCCATAAATGTGTGGTTTTCTTTCTGGTTATTCTGTTCTAGTCCACTGATCCATCTGTCAGTCTCTGTATCAATACCATGTAGTTTTTTTTTTGTTTTGTTTTGTTTTGTTTTGTTTTGTTTTGTTTTGTTTTAATCACTTTTGCTCTATAGTAGAGTTTGAGGGCCAGGATTGCTCTGAGGCAGGATAACAGTGGAGTCACAGAGTAGAACCCTGGCAATGGCTTTAAAATCTAAGTGTCCCAGGGCTTTCTAGCTCTCTCATTGTACTGAAATGCTGATGATAACTTCTAAAAAGTACTTTGTCTTTCTGAGGGTAGGCTGGCTTAGGTGATTAACACCTGTAGCCTAACAGAGGAGGATTAAGGAAAGCAGACTTTTTTCTAGCTCAGCAGGAATTACTGGGCTCTAATTTTGAGCTTACTAGCCAGATGTCACTGGAAGAGAAAGAATTTAGAGAAGTCATTATAGAAGTTATTACTAAGTTATAAAAAATTTCCTATGAAAGTTATATAAGGGCAAAAGCAGAAAGATCCTAAGTGCGGAAAGGGAAAAATTCTTCTAAGTGGGGAAAAGGAAAAAAAAAATAAAAAAAAAAAAACTCTAAGTGGAGAAAAGAAAAAACAAAAACTTCTCTCTTGATTTTCCTCGTCTCTTTGTCCTCAGCACTTATACATATTTCAGAATACATGACCACATGCTACAAAGTTCATCAACTGTCTCAGATCAACAAGTTCACTGAAGGTATCAAACCATAACTAAGATATTAGTGAAGTTTTGTATAGGTAAACCCAATCAATATTTTATCTTTTACCCTAGAACCTATAATAAATCTTTAGTTCCCTTCTGATGACCTTTGGTTAATTTTTATACAACCTCTTGGAATGTGCTCTGAGTAGGAGAAAGTCTGGTTACTATCTAAGAGCAATTATCCAGTGACACTTGGAAAACTGGCAGTTCTCATTGTAGTTTTGACTATCAGAAAATGACCTAATAGCCCTTTTAGTTTGGGGAGAATTTTATTGAGTATTTTTGCATTGATATACATAAGAGAAGTTGGTCTGAAGTTGCCTTAATCTGGAATCAATTCACCATTAAAAACAAATAGACTAACAGACTGACTATATAAACAATACACAATATTTTGCTGCATAAAAGAAACCCACCTCAGGGACAATACCAGATACTACCTCATAGTAAAAGGCTGGAAAAAAAATTTCCAAGCAAATGGTCTGAAGAAATAAGCTGGAGTAGCCATTCTAATATAGAATAAAATCAATTTCCAACCCAAAGTTATCAAAAAAGACAAGAAGGGACAGTTAAGGCTCATGAAAGGTAAACTCTTCCAAGATGAACCCTCAATTCTGAATATCTATGCTCCAAATGCACAGGCATCCACATTCATTAAAGAAACTTTAGTAAAACTCAAATCACTCATTGCACTGCACACCATAATAGTGGGAGACTTCAACAGCCCGCTCTTATCAATAGAAAGATCCTGGAAATAGAAACTAAACAGAGACACATTGAAGATAACAGAATTTATGAAACAAATGGATTTGATAGATATCTACAGAACATTTTACCCTAAAACAAAAGGTTATAACTTCCTCTTAGCACCTCATGGTCCCTTCTCCACAATAGACCACAATCAGTCATAAAACAGGACTCAACAAAAATATTGAAAGTATCCCATACACCCTATCACATCACCATGGACGAAGGCTGATCTTCAATAACAACATAAATAAGAGAAAGCCAACATTCACGTGAAAGCTGAACAACCCTCTACTTAATGATAACTTGGTCAAGGAAGAAATAAAGAAGAAATTAAACACTTTTTAGAGTTTAATGAAAATGAAGGGACAATATACCCAAACTTATGGGACACAATGAATGTAGTCCCACAAAGAAAACCAAAAGCTCTGAGTGCGACCAAAAAGAAACCAGAGAGAGCACACACTAAGAGCTTGACAGCACACCTAAAAGCTCTAGAGCAAAAGGAGGCAAATTTACAAGGGTGAGTAGATAGCAGAAAATCATCAAACTCAGGGCTTGAATCAAACAAGTGGGCACAAAAAGAACTATTCAAAGTATCAAACAATCCAGGATCCTGTTCTTTGAAAATAGTATCAAGATAGATAAACCCTTAGAATGATGAACTGGAGTGCACAGGGATAGTATGCTAATTAACAAAATCATAAATGAAAAGGGAGACATAAGACCAGAACCTGAGGAAATCCTAGGCATCATCACATCCTACTACAAAAGGCTATACTAAACAAAACTGGAAAACTTGGACAAAATGGACAATTTTCTAGACAGAAATCAAGTACCAAAGTTAAATACAGATCAGAATAAAGATCTAAACAGCCCCATATCCCCTAAAGAATTAGAAGCAGTCACTAATACTCTCCCAACCAAATAATGCCCAGGAACACCCACATGGGTTTAGTGTAGAGTTCTATCAGACCTTCAAAAAAGAACTAATTCCAACTGTTCTCAGACTATTTCACAAAATAGAAACAGAACGTACTCTATTCAATTCATTCTATAGAAGCCACAATTACTCTGATAACTAAACCATATAAAGTCCCAACAAAATAGAGGACTTCAGACCAATTTCCCTTCTGAATACCGATGCAAAAAATAGTCAATAAAGTCCATGCAAACTGAATCCAAGAACATATCACAAAGATCATCAATAATGATCAAGTAGGCTTCATCCCAGGGATGCAGGGATGCTTTAATATAAGGAAACACATCAACATAATCCACTATATATAAGCAAACTCAAAAACAAAAACCACATGATCATCTCCTTAGATGCTGAGAAATCATTTAAGGAAATCCAACACCCATTCATGATAAAAGTCATGGAAAGACCAGGAATTCAAGGCCCATACTTAAACATAATAAAAGCAGTATATAGCAAAACAGTAGTCAACATCAAACTAAATGGAGAGAAACTAAAACCAATCCCACTAAAATCAGGGACTAGACAAGGCTGCCCACTTTCTTCCTATCTATTCAATATAGCACTTGAAATCCTAGCCAGAGCAATTGGACAACAGAAGTAGATCAAGGGACACCATGGTCCCTGGCCCGGGGGATTCTTCGGACACCCGCAAGGACCCATACAGGATACTCCATGGGATCCTAAGCCCTCTGGTGAGTGGAACACAGCGCCTGGTCCAATCCAATCGCGCAGGACCCTAGACTGCACATTATTATTATGCATATCAGATGGGCATGTGTGTGTGTGTTTGTGTGTGTATGTGTGTGTTTGTGTGTGCATATAAGCATGTAGGTATGTAGCACTTGTGACCAGAGGAATGCAATCATGCAGTATCTTTCTTTATGTCTCTCTGCCATTTTCCTATGATGCAGTGTGTTTATTAGAATATCTTTTGCCCATGGGATGTGACACTATTGCAAGGTGATGGCTTGTTTGAGGAAGTGTATCATTGTGTAGGCTTGCTTTTATGTAGTGCACAATGTCTGCCCAGTGACGAAAATCGATCCTCTTCCTTGCTACCTGTGGCCACAAGCTTCCTCCTGGTTGCCTTTAGTCTAAGATATAGACCATTTAGTTCCTTCCTCAGTACCTCCTCTACCTGGATGCTGCCATGCTTCCTACCAATATAATAATGTACTGACTCTATAAGAGTTTCCTGAGTCATGATATCTCTTCACATCAATGAAACATGGGCAGTATGTTAGCCTGAATTTTAATGCTTACAAGATAATTGCAACCAGCATGGAAGCACATGGAAGCACAAAGTAAAGATGATGAATGAGTCTCTGTATTTTTTGAACTTCTGAATTTTTGAATGAATGTGGGGATTGGGAAAATTAGAAAGTTATGGGAAGGAGAAAGAGAGGATGCAAAGACCTTTTGGGCTCCTGCCACTTGCTTTTGCATTCAATATTTCTATTTTAAAACAACACTAACAACTAAAACAACCAATTACAAGGCATCCATACAACAGATTCACAGAGAAGACACCAAAGGGCATTACATTCTTGTAAATCATTTTCCAGCTAATGTCTGGTGTATTGAGCCTAAAGATTTTACTGTCAAACCCTGATGATTAATCACTAGATTGGATCCCCTAACACAATGATGAATGACACTGTGGTCAAAAGGACAGTTAACATGTATAAATACATCGTTTTTCACACTGTCAGTTTGAATTGTTACTATATATCCCAGTTTTTTTTTTTTTTTGCATTTTATCTCCATTACTGTGTTGTTTTCAGCCCTCACTTGCTACATAGAAAATGGATTCTTTTACACTATATTTTATTTAGGGTGCACAATGGAACCTAAAGACTAATTCAGTCCATTTCAAGTAGAGCTCTCTGTTCTCTTTACAAAATTGCAATTAAATAGTTTTCAAAAATATTTTGCACTTGTGTGGCTTAGTTTAATTAAGATTGGGGGGGGTTATATCTCCCACATTCTCAGTTGTCTCAAACTGGGAAAACTGTCTAGAAATGTTGTGGAATCTTTGTGACTGTGCCCTAGCAGAAGTAGATCACTGGGACAAGATGGAGGGAGCTGGGTGGTTCTGAACTAAATCTTGGCTTCTAAATCCAACCAAATGTGAGAAGGGCCCATTCAGGCTCTCAATGCCACAGATCAACTTGTTGTTTCCTCCAATGCTGTCCTTATCATGACAGTCTGTCCCCGGTAACTGTTTGCCATATACATCTCTTCTTTTTTTTTTTTTTTTCTTTTTCATTTTTATTATAAATTTAGCTCATTTACATTTCCAATGCTATACCAAAAGTCCCCCATAGCCACCCACCCCCAATCCCTTATACACCCACTCCCCCTTTTTGGCCCTGGCGTTTCCCTGTACTGGGGCATATAAAGTTTGCATGTCCAATGAGCCTCTCTTTCCAGTGATGGCCGACTAGGCCATCTTTTGATACATATGCAGATAGAGTCAAGAGCTCCGGGGAACTGTTGAGTTCATAATGTTGTTCCACCTATAGGGTTGCAGATCCCTTTAGCTCCTTGGGTACTTTCTCTAGCTCCTACATTGGGAGCCCTGTGATCCATCCATTAGCTGACTGTGGGCATCCTCTTCAGTGTTTGCTAGGCCCCGGCATAGTCTCACAAGTCACAGGTACATCTGGGTCCTTTCAATAAAATCTTGCTAGTGTACGCAATGGTGTCAAAGTTTGGATGCTGATTATGGGGTGGATCCCTGGATATGGCAGTCTCTACATGGTCCATCCTTTTATCTCAGCTCTAAACTTTGTTTCTGTAACTCCTTCCAAGGGAGTTTTGTTCCCACATCTAAGGAGGGGCATAGTGTCCACACTTCAGTCCTCATTTTTCTTGAGCTTCATGTGTTTAGAAAATTGTATCTTATATCTTAGGTATCCTAGGTTTTGGGTTAATATCCACTTATCAGTGAGTACATATTGTGTGAGTTACTTTGTGAATGTGTTACCTCACTCAGGATGATGCATTCCAGGTCCATCCATTTGGCTAGGAATTTCATAAATTCATTCTTTTTAATAGCTGAGTAGTACTCCATTGTGTAGATGTACCATATTTTCTGTATCCATTTCTCTGTTGAGGGGCATCTGGGTTCTTTCCAGCCCTGGCTATTATAAATAAGGATGCTATGAACATAGTGGAGCATGTGTCCTTCTTACCAGTTGGGGTATCTTCTGGATATATGCCCAGGAGATGTATTGCTGGATCCTCCGGTATTACTATGTACAATTTTCTGATGAACTGCCAGACTGATTTCCAGAGTGGTTGTATAAGCCTGCCATCCCACCAACAATGGAGGAGTGTTCCTCTTTCTCCACATCCACGCCAGCATCTGCTGTCACCTGAATTTTTGATCTTAGCCATTCTGACTGGTGTGAGGTGGAATCTCAGGGTTGTTTTGATTTGCAATTCTCTGATGATTAAGGATGTTGGACATTTTTTTTTTCAGGTGCTTCTCTGTCATTCGGTATTCCTCAGGTGAGAATTCTTTGTTCAGTTCTGAGCCACATTTTTGTATGGGGGTTATTTGATTTTCTGAAGTTCACCTTGAGTTCTTTATATATGTTGCATATTAGTACCCTATCTGATTTAGGATAGGGAAAGATCCTTTCCCGAACTGTTGGTGGTCTTTTTGTTTTATTGATGGTGTCTTTTGCCTTGCAGAAACTTTGGAGTTTCATTAGGTCCCATTTGTCAATTCTCGATCTTACAGCACAAGCCATTTCTGTTCTGTTCAGGAATTTTTCCCCTGTGCCCATATCTTCAAGGCTTTTCCCCCCTTTCTCCTCTATAAATTTCAGTGCCTCTGGTTTTATATGAAGTTCCTTGATCCACTTAGATTTGACCATATTACAAGGAGATAAGCATGGATCGATTCGCATTCTTCTACATGATTACAACTAGTTGTGCCAGCACCAATTGTTGAAAATGCTGTCTTTCTTCCACTGCAAGGTTTTAGCTCCCTTGTCGAATATCAAGTGATCATAGGTGTGTGGGTTCATTTCTGGGTCTTCAATTCTGTTCCATTGGTCTACGTGTCTGTCTCTATACCAGTACCATGCAGTTTTTATCACAATTGCTCTGTAGTAAAGCTTAGGTTAGGCATGGTGATTCCACCAGATGTTCTGTTATCCTTGAGAAGAGTTTTTACAATCCTAGGATTTTTTGTTATTCCAGATGAATTTGCAAATTTCTCCTTCTAATCCGTTGAAGAATTGAGTTGGAATTTTGATGGGGATTGCATTGAATCTGTAGATTGCTTTTGGCAAGATAGCCATTTTTACAATGTTGATCCTGCCAATCCATGAGCATGGGAGATCTTTCCATCTTCTGAGATCTTCTTTTATTTCTTTCTTCAGAGACTTGAAGTTTTTATCATACAGATCATTCACTTTCTTAGTTAGAGTCACGCCGAGATATTTTATATTATTTGTGACTATAGAGAAGGGTGTTGTTTCCCTAACTTCTTTCTCAGCCTATTTATTCTTTGTGTAGAGAAAGGCCATTGACTGGATTGAGTTAATTTTATATCCAGCTACTTCACCGAAGCTGTTTATCAGGTTTAGGTGTTCTCTGGTGGAATTTTTAGTGTCACTTATATATACTATAATATCATCTGGAAAAAGTGATATTTTGACTTCCTCTTTTCCAATTTGTATCCCCTTGATCTCCTTTTGTTGTCGAATTGTTCTGCCTAATACTTCAAGTACTATGTTGAAAAGGTAGGGAGAAAGTGGGCAGCCTTGTCTAGTCCCTGATTTTAGTGGGATTGCTTCCAGCTTCTCTCCATTTACTTTGATGTTGGCTACTGGTTTGCTGTAGATTGCTTTTATCATGTTTAGGTATGGGCCTTGAATTCCTGATCTTTCCAAGACTTTTATCATGAATGGGTGTTGGATATTGCCAAATGCTTTTTCTGCATCTAAGTAGATGATCATGTGGTTTTTGTCTTTGAGTTTGTTTATATAATGGATTACATTGATGGATTTTCGTATATTAAACCATTCGTGCATCCCTGGAATAAAACCTACTTGGTCAGGATGGATGAGTGCTTTAATGTGTTCTTGGATTCGGTTAGCGAGAATTTTATTGAGGATTTTTGCATCGATATTCATAAGAGAAATTGGTCTGAAGTTCTCTATCTTTGTTGGATCTTTCTGTGGTTTAGGTATCAGAGTAATAGTGGCTTCATAAAATGAGTTGGGTAGAGTAACTTCTACTTCTATTTTGTGAAATAGTTTGTGCAGAACTGGAATTAGATCTTCTTTGAAGGTCTGATAGAACTCTGCACTAAACCCATCTGGTCCTGGGCTTTTTTTGGCTGGGAGACTATTAATAACTGCTTCTATTTCTTTAGGGGATATGGGACTGTTTAGATGGTCAACATGATCCTGATTCAACTTTGGTACCTGGTATCTGTCCAGAAATTTGTCCATTTCGTCCAGGTTTTCCAGTTTTGTTGAGTATAGCCTTTTGTAGAAGGATCTGATGGTGTTTTGGATTTCTTCAGGATCTGTTGTTATGTCTCCCTTTTCATTTCTGATTTTGTTAATTAGGATTTTGTTCCTGTGCCCTCTAGTGAGTCTAGAAAAGGTTTGTCTATCTTGTTGATTTTCTCAAAGAACCAACTCCTCGTTTGGTTAATTCTTTGAATAGTTCTTCTTGATTCCACTTGGGTGATTTCACCCCTGAGTTTGATTATTTCCTGCCATCTACTCCTCTTGGGTGAATTTGCTTCCTTTTTTTCTAGAGCTTTTAGATGTGTTGTCAACCTGCTCGTATGTGCTCTCTCCCGTTTCTTCTTGGAGGCACTCAGAGCTATGTGTTTCCCTCTTAGAAATGCTTTCATTTTGTCCCATAGGTTTGGGTACGTTGTGGCTTCATTTTCATTAAACTCTAAAAAGTCTTTAATTTCTTTCTTTATTCCTTCCTTGACCAAGATATCATTGAGAAGAGTGTTGTTCAGTTTCCACGTGAATGTTGGCTTTCTATAATTTATTTTGTTATTGAAGATCAGCCTTAGTCCTTGGTAGTCTGATAGGATGCATGGGACAATTTCAATATTTTTGTATGTGTTGAGGCTTGTTTTGTGACTAATTATGTGGTCAAATTTGGAGAAGATACCATGAGGTGCTGAGAAGAAGGTATATCCTTTTGTTTTAGGATAAAATGTTCTGTAGATATCTGTCAGGTCTACTTGTTCCATAACTTCTGTTAGTTTCACTGTGTCCCTGTTTAGTTTCTGTTTCCACGATCTGTCCATTGATGAAAGTGGTGTGTTGAAGTCTCCCACTATTATTGTGTGAGGTGCAATGTGTGCTTTGAGCTTTACTAAAGTGTCTTTAATGAATGTGGCTGCCCTTGAATTTGGAGCGTAGATATTCAGAATTGAGAGTTCCTCTTGGAGGATTTTTACCTTTGATGAGTATGAAGTCTCCCTTCTTGTCTTTTTTGATAACTTTGGGTTGGAAGTCGATTTTATGTGATATTAGAATGGCTACTCCAGCTTGTTTCTTCAGACTATTTGCTTGGAAAATTGTTTTCCAAGCAAATTTGATTTTATAGGGTGTAGTTTATTTGACTAGTGGCTCTGAGTCAATAAGACAAAAAGACCACCAACAGATTGGGAAAGGATCTTTACCTATCCCAAATCGGACAGGGGACTAATATCCAATATATATAAAGAACTCAAGAAGGTAGACTCCATAAAATCAATTAACCCCATTAAAATATAGGCCTCAGAACTGAACAAAGATTTCTCCCCCGAGAAATACCGAATGGCAAAGAAGCACCTGAAAAAATGTTCAACATCTTTAATCATCAGGGAAATGCAAATCAAAAGTCTTATTTTCATATTTTCATTATTTACAGACCATTGTGTGTTATAAATAGAAATCTAGAGGAGGAAAGATGTTTAGAGTCACTGACACACACACTTAACTGAGGTTTCCTTTGCACAGGAAGAAGATATACCCATCCTCTATATCTGGAGAGTTTCCTAGGACCCTAATGATATAAAAGTCTTCAAGTATCTAGGCTAAAACAACATTGCTTTTGCCTATATTTATGCAAAGTAACCTCTTTTATACAGTAATCCTATTGATGTGTGTATGCATACCGAAATATACAGGTAAGTGCAGAGGATTGGGAAGGGTATACTGTTTTCTGTTACTTCAGTCCCTAATTTTCCCCTCGTGATAGGGTTTCTTGCTGAACTAGGAGTGAGGCTGACATTCAGTCATCCTTCTGTCTCTTCCACTCCCATTCCTAAGCACCAGTGTTGCAGGTGAAAGTTTGACCAAACACTTGGCTTTAACCCTGGGCCATCTCCCCAGATTCTTCTTTATTTTAAATAACCTATGGATTACTTTTGCTCTCAATGTAATGAAACTGCTGTATAAGAAGTTGTTATTTAGAAGATGGCAATATAAGTGGTCTGTATGTGTTCAGTACACACATGGTATATTAAGAACTACTTTCCTTAATACCTTGAGAATTGCATACAAATATTTTGATGTAATTTACTTTCCAATCCTTTTAGTAACTCCTCCCAGAACAAAATACGGCCCATTCCCACCTAACTCCTCCTGCCAACTTCATATCTTATCTTCTCTCTTTTGTTACAACCCATTCAAAATCATTTGTGTTTCCCATAAACTCTTGGACATCTGGCTTCCACTAGAGCATGGCCAATCTATCACCTTCAAAGGCAATACCTTTGATGAAAACTGACTGTTCATCCCTCATCAACTGTCTATACCTTATTAGATAGTGATGAGGGATAGTGAGCCCTCCCCATTCAGTGATGGAAGACAGAATGGCCTGATTTTGTGCAGAAAGAAACAGTTTTATAATTTTTTAAGGTCTTTTTAGAGTTCTTGTGTTTTCTTATTTATAGAATTTTATGGTTTTAAAAATATTTATTAAGAATTAAAAAAATAGCTTTTTGGGTCATTTAGTGTTTGTTTAATAATTTTTTGGTTTTTTAGGGTTTTAGGTTTTGCTTTATTGTTTTAGTTTTTTTTTTATTAAGGTAAAGTGATTGTTAGTTTCTATTAGTTTTATTCTTAGAGGTGGAAGCATGTGTTTGTGGATTTGTTGTAAGATTACTTTCTTGTTTCTTCTATGGTGTAGTTTCACTCCTTGTGTTGTTGTTTTTCACCTATTATTCTTTGTAGGGGTGGATTTAAGGAAAGATTATGTGTAAAATTGGCTTTGTCGTGGAATATATTGTTTTCTCCGTCTATGGTGATTGAGAGTTTTGTTAGGTATAGGAGCCTAGGCTAGCATTCATGTTCTCTAGAGGTGGAATAGATGCTGGTATTAATATCTTTTTATGAAAATACATCCATGAGTTGAGAGAGGAGGAC
This sequence comes from Mus musculus, assembly GCF_000001635.26. Classification (NCBI taxonomy): domain Eukaryota; kingdom Metazoa; phylum Chordata; class Mammalia; order Rodentia; family Muridae; genus Mus; species Mus musculus. The sequence continues at coordinate 64,732,465 of NC_000087.7, read as the reverse complement.
TTCCACTGGCCTTTGAACCCTAGTGCCATGTTCTAGGTGCTGCTAGTGAATGGGGAACTAAGTGACACCCCAGTGACAACAGAAAACACCTCTTTCAGAATCATACCTAAGAATGTCAGGCAGAGTTTATTTTGGCTGACTCATGGTAACCAGATCTTATATAGAGAGGGTGGGACTCATGTATCACTTCAGAAAATGCTTTTAAGCTTAGTCTTATATATTTTACAGAGAAGGAAAAGAGAGAAATAACTTCATGAAGGATAACACCCAAGAAAGCAAATGATCAAGGCAGCTTTACAGCAACACACAAATCTGCCCAACACTAGTGTTTACTAGTGGTTTGTTGGTGTTAAATAGCCAAGGAGGCTACTGGACCATAGAGGGGCTGGAGAAAGTCAGATTGCTTTTTGTTATTGTTTTATTTTATTTTAACATTTCCCTTTTGAATTCAGCCAGTCTCATTTTAGATTTTTCCTGCTGCTAAGACCACTAGTGTTCTCTGGTATATTCAACCTTACTGATCTCCAGGCGACTAGACTTGTCAGGGTCAGAGTGGAAACTGGATATTTTACAACCAATTATCTGGGCCACTTGCCTACCGCTGGTCACCTCAGTTTCTCTACCTAAATTCCTTACTGATAATTTCCTCAGCATGCAGCCTGCCATGATTCACAGACAGGTACAACAACTGCTTCTGCCTCAGTATTAAATTCAAGTCCTTTCTCTTCTTCAGGAATGTTAATATTTGACGATATACAAATGCATTTATCTGAGAAAGAATGGGCTATGCTAACCCATCGAAGAAGACACTCTACAGTGTTGTAATGCTGGTCATCTACAAGCTAGGTCTAGGTTAACTGATTAACTATAACTCATTTCCTTTGTGTAACTATAACTATAACTCATTTCCTTTGTGTATACATTGTGTAACCTGGACTGTAATGGTGAAAAATACACCCTGGGAGATATTACCTTTTGGGTTATAATTGATTTAGATTGCTTCTTCACTGTTGAAGCAGGAACTGCTACAGAAAAAAAAATTTCTATGTTATTTTTTTTTGGGTTATTTGTTTTCTTTGTTTTTTAAAGATACAATTTCTCTGCATAACCCTGGCTGTCTTCAAGATCAATCTGTACAGCAGGTTTACCACAAACTCACCTGCCTTTGTCTCCCAAGTTCTGGGTTTAAAACATGCACCACCATCATCCAGCTCAGTGTGAAAGTTCTTAATTTTAGTGAGGATCAATTATTTCTCTTAGAATGAATATTTCTTCCATGAAATCTAGAACTCTTAACTCTATTAATCATACATATACTCCAATTTTCCTAAATCTTTTATTTTGTTCTTACATTAAGTCCATGCCCTTGTGAATTATTTTACATACAGTATGAAGTTGAGATTGAGTGTGAGGCTTACTCTTTTACCTATTATGTGTCACTGCTCTCGGGTGAAACAAAACATACAGCACAAATTACATATATGCATAATGTTATAAAACTATGGTGTATATATTATATATAATTTATTTTATATGTAATATATTTTATCATTTATAATATTTTGTTATATAATATACTTTAAATGTAGTTTAAAGAGACTTTAAAGTGAATTACAGGGTGTGATCCAACAATAGCTGTCTACCAACTGATATTCTAAGAACATAATAGTTATTCAGTCAATGAGGTGGATTGTCTCAGGTAGTCTCCAGTGTATTATGGAATACTGAAAATGGCCTGTATTGACAGTGAAGGAATGGGCTTCCCAATGAGGGCAAACAGGCAAAGAAAACAAACTTTCTTCTTCCACGTCTTTCATATAGGTTGCAGAACATTTATATAAGTGTGTGCCAGGTTTAAGGTGACTTTTCCCACTTGAAAGATTCAGATTCAAAATGGAGCTTGCCATTTCAAAGTATTAAGAAAAAAAATCCTTTAACGTCTTGCTCAGTCAGTTGGATTTTAATTAATTCTTGATGCAGTAAAGTTCAAAACCAAGAACACTCATCACATTGTCCAATTGGCTCCCCATAATTTATTGACATTTATAGCCTTCCTTCATTGAATTGCTTGTGTATTTTGTTGAAAGTTACTTTGCAATTTGTATACATATGTCCAGACTGAGCTGTTTGACTTTTTGTTGTTATTATTTAACTCTTAAACAATTATAGATAAGCCCTCATATCTATTACACAATATTTTTTCTACTTTATTCATTCTTGTTATTCTTTGCATTGTGAAGAAAGAGATGGCTCAATTCTTGAACAGTACATGTTAAACTTCCCGTTCTGTTTATAGCACCAAATATAGTTTAACAAAAAAACTGTCTAATGCCAGGCAGTGAGGGAACAGGTCTTCAATCTCAGCATTTGGGGGTTGGGGGCATAGGCAGGCGAATTTCTGAGTTTGAGGCCACCATGATCTACAGAGTGAGTTTTGGGAAAGCCAGGGGTAAACAAACAAACTTTGTCTAGAAAACAAAAAAAAAAAAAAAAAAAGATAAAAAAAACAAGAATAAAAACTTACTTGTATCTCTAGGTCTTCTGGTCTCTTTGGACCCTGAATACATATCACACACAAACACACACACACACACACACACACACACACACACACACACACACACATGCACCCTCACTTAGTCAAAAAAGTCAGACAGAATTGCCAAGCTAAGGAAAATTAGCATATTGCAGGGACAGAATGTAAAGAATGTTTAAAATCTAGAAAATTTGGCAGAGTTATGTTTCATATAAAAAAAAGATAAAATAGAATAATAAGTTGCTTCCCACTGTCTTTCATTATCTGTGTTATCCACACAATTTTTTTTTTTGTATTAGGAATAAAAAAATGAGTATTTGTTTGACATTTGTATCCAACCTATGTTTTTGTTTGACATCTGTGTCCATAGCAATGTTTTCTTAGACACTGTCCTCTGGTTTCAGGTACCATGGACTATGATTTAATTCTTCACTTTACTCAGAAGAGATGTAAAATGCTATTAGGGCCCTTGAAGTCAGAAAGAATTAATATTCATGGCATAGATTCAGTGGCTATAATGTTGACTGTCATACAATACCAAAACAAAGATTCAGGTAAATTTATGAACAAGAACACAAGAATGTGTCTTCCTTCAGTGTTACCATGGTAGTTGTCACTTCAGTCTCTCCCTTGACATTGTCTATTTTCGTGGAAGCTTGGGGAACACAAGAAGACCTGAAAGCCAACACAAACCTAAGAAACTTGTAAGCATTTGAAGTCCACTTACAGATCTCACTGTCCATACTAGTTATCCATCTCTGTGGAAGTAAAAGAGAGCAGTAAAGTGACTTTGATTATTTTGGCTTTTATTACACACACTGGAATTTTTAAATGATTGCATACCACTCCTGTGCCTAAAGGGATGTACAATTTGTGATTTCTTAATTTTAAATGAGTATAGCAGTTTTCTCTATAGAAAAGTTTGAGCATTAATTTATTGATAAGGTCAGTGCATGGGAGCTTATGTACCCTCTCCAACATGGTATGCATCTGATACTCGAGGGTCTCATCCACTAGTAGTCTGGCAGAGAAAGACATGTGGCTTATACATTTGGTCCCAATTAGAAGCAGGGTAGATTGAATCCCAGGTTTATGTAGAAATAACAACTGCTTGGTCAGGAGGATACTTCTTAAGATGGCCATGTAGTCAGAGAAGTGAATCCTGGCTTGTGAGTTCATGAAAGACAAATTATATTTTGCTAGCTACTTTAAGCAACATAGTAGGTTCACACACCAAGACACACAGACACAGACACAAACACCAATACAAATTCACTGTAGGATCTCAGATAATAAAATTCTCCTTAATAATAATTGTTGAGATGAGTTTTCTCTAACACCAGAAAATAAACTGTCCTGGAGCTGATTTTTTTAAATTAGTTAATCAATCAACATCCCAAACCTAGTATTCCTTCTCTTCTCTGCTCCCTGACTTCTCCTCCACTTCTGCTACCCCAATCCACTCTTCCTCAATTTTTCTTCAGAAAAGAGATCTTCCATGATAACTTCTAGTTTTGGCAATTGTAGTTGCACATCGACGCATATTGATGATAGACAAGGCCTGGCAGAATTTCATTCCATTGGCTATGGAAATAGAGCTAAGTGGAAGACAGGCTATGTGAACAAATCTTAACAAAAATTTACCCTCATTAACCATAAACTCTTTTTTATTTCTCTTTTAATTAATTAGGTATTTTCCTCGTTTACATTTCCAATGCTATCCCAAAAGTTGCCCATACCCATCCCCCCACTCCCCTACCCACCCACTCCCCCTTTTTGGCCCTGGCGTCCCCCTGTACTGGAGCATATAAAGTTTGCAAGTCCAAAGGGCCTCTCTTTCCTGTGATGGCTCACTAGGCCATCTTTTGATACATATGCAGCTAGAGACAAGAGCTCTGGGGTACTGATTAGTTCATATTGTTGTTCCACCTATAGGGTTGCAGTTCCCTTTAGCCCCTTGGGTACTTTCTCTAGCTCCTGCATTGGGGGCCGTTTGACCCATTCCAATAGGTAACTGTGAGCATCCACTTCTGTGTTTGCTAGGCCTCAGCATAGTCTCACAAGAGACAGCTATATCTGGATCCTTTCAGCAAAATCTTGCTAGTGTATGCAATGGTGTCAGCGTTTGGAAGCTGATTATGGGATGTATCCCTGGATATGGCAATCACTAGATGCTCCATCTTTTCGTTACAGCTCCAAATTTTGTCTCTGTAACTCCTTCCATGGATGTTTTAACTATATTACAAGTACAGCTTTACATTTTTCTCTTTAATATTTTTACATTTTCTACATCTTCCAAGCCTGGTGGACAAAGTGCTCTTTTAGTCAAATTGTACTAATTCATACCAATATTGTCCAGGGAAGTTTCTTGGTAAGCCCTTTAGAGCATATGTTTCTTGCTTTCAGCTGTTCCTTCATCATGAGGAATAAAGTATAAACACAGTACATAGCCACAGTTTCTGTCATCGATGAGGACTTGGTCTGTGAAAGATACTATGCAGATTCTTAGCCTCTGAACTTGGCAATGGTTTACAGATGCTGATGTGAGCAAAATGAGGAACTAAAGGACAACTTTGTTAGGTCTCAGATCTTCTTGTGCACACTGTTAACAGATAATAATATGGGGAATGAGATCTAGTTTTTTAGTGCAGAGTCATTTGTCCCTGGTCAATATTAAAAGTTTTAAACATTTCTTGAATATCATCTACTGAAATTTAATAAATTTTAAATTTAAATTATGTAATTATAACAAAAAGAAAAACAACAGCAATTAATAATAATAATAATAATAATAATAATAATAATAATAATAATAATAATACAGTGAGACTGATGAGCCTGCAGTGACAGGACTTGAGCGTCTATGATAGAATTTGAGTCAGGCATTGTGTACTCACACATTAATTATGAGGATCTTGCTTAATTTTGTGTACATAGAACTGGATTATCACATGGATCTTTTCCCCCTCTTAAATTCTGAGCATGTGAAGAAAAGTGATGTTTCTCTTTCTTATACAATTAAACAGATTCCATAAAAGCTTATCTTCTCCCACTTCTAAATTAGCATTTTCGTTTAATTTATTGCCATGTTGTATGCTTTAACTGTTTGTAGTTGTCTGTTAATTTTTGATTTATCTTACATATAAAGCAAGTTTGATAAAAATTTGGTACGGAATTTTATGCATTTTATAATTGTAAAAATATTATTTCCACTCAACTCAAAGTGCTCTGTGGTTATAAATTGGCCTCTCAGTTAGTAATACACAACACAAATTCATTTCCACTTAACCCTTCTGAAAATGAACTTGCATGGTATTGTCTGATTTGAAGCTAATAAATCTATTTAACTAAACCAGAGACATTTGTGTTAGGAAGGAAACTACTACTGTCTGTTGTTTAGAAAATGGAAAAGTTACTTCTACAGTAAAAGAAAGAAAGGAGGGCCTGCCTTCAGCAATTGTGGGAAATCTGTGTTGCATGTGCATTTTTTCAGTTCAGCAGCATCTAGGGAACTCAGAATACACAGAGATTTCTTCATATGTGGCGAGAAAAACCAAATCTACAGGAAGCCCAGGCAAGTGCTTCAAGCGAAGTCTTAGTCGAGCGAAAGTAGATGTAAAACCTCCCTTCTGCATGGGAGGTTTGTAGGAAACAAACAAGCTCCAAATCCTATAAATGTAGTCTCTCTGAAACTTCCAGTAGAAGGTCTATTTGTTTTTATATGATTTTATACATTTTAATGTACTTACATTATGGGTACATGTGTTTGATTAAGTACATATGTGTGTAACTGTGCACAAACCACTGCACATGTGTAGAGATTGCAGGACATTGTGGAAGAGACAATCCTCTTCTTCTACCATGTATATTATTTCAGAGATGAAGTTCAGGTACGCGGTCTTGAGTGGCTAGTAACCTTACTTGAGTGGCTAGTGGGCCACCTCATACATTCCTTGAGCTTTAATTCTTTACCTCCTCTGAAGATTGCCTGTTCATTCATCATGTCAAAACCCACAGAGACTATGAAGGTGGTCATGCTGCAAACCAGCATGAGTATAGAAAATGAAGCAACCAAGTATAAATGAGCCATTGATATTTCTTATCATCCTATCACTCCCATAGGTCGAAGTGGTTAAAACTCTCACCCAAGGCCTTCTACTATCAGTTGCATTGAACTAAAAGTGTCTGTAGCAGTATCTGTATGCACAGCGCCTGCAAGGTCTGAGATAGAAAGAGCCCAAGCAATGAGAGGGAAGGGCGTGCATGCCACTTTCTTTATCTCAGAAGTTATTTCTAGTTTGTAGCTTGGAAAGGAAAACATTCAAATTTCCACTAGGGTATCACTGGGTATGCAAACCATGCTTAAATCTAAGTCTCTAGTTCAGCATTGCCTGGCAAATGAAAATCAAACTGGATAATAATCTTGGAGGTCCTTTATATAATAAGGTATTGGCAGGGTTCTTTAAAGAATACCTTAAGGGTCCTTTGTTTATATATTATGGTTTGCAGTTTTTTTTTGTTTTTATGGGATTTCTGAGTGTTTGTGAACATATATGTCTCTGTGTCACCATGTATATTTCTTGTGCTTTTTCTTTGCCTCTTTTTCATTATGTTTGCTATGTTCTGTTCTGGTTCATTTGTTTATTTTGTATCTTAATCTTCATTATTATTGTTATTAGTATCATTAATAGTATCATTATTATTTAGATGCCTGTTTGTATTTTAATAAAGGGAGAAAGAAAAAGTGTGAATTTGGGTGGGTCGAGAAGTGGAGAGGTTGTAGAAGGATTTGGGGGGACAGTAATCTGAATCTATTGAATGAAAAACTGTATTTTCAATGAAAAGTGTCTTCCCAGAAATTTTGATCTTACTATTAGTACAAAGGAATCAAAACTTATTTTTTAAAGAATCATATTGTATACAGAGGAAAAAAATGAGAGCTTTTCCAACTGAGAAATATTTCATTTTGCAAGTATGGTAAGGACCCTAGAGTTAATAATCAAGAACACAGAGCACAACACAAAGCAGAAAAAAGTACAAAGCACACACAAATATACAGGCAGGAATCAAATTAGTCAATTTATTGACCTTTTTAATGGAGCACAAATCCTCATCCATTCTCCATTCGGACAAAACAGATTTGCTGTTGTCTCCAATGACTTTGAGTAGGAATTCATCCAGTAACCTTTCTCATCTATTTCATTAGAGCTGACTCATCCCTGCTAAGATTCCAGGACAGGAAAAATAGACTCCATCATCCTCTTGGGTATGTGTGTTTCCAAGTTCCTTCATATATATTCTTCCTTATGCTTGGTGAACCCCTACATTAAATTATTTTTTCCTACTTCATAACTATAATTTCCTACTGTTATAAATCCTATCATACATACCTGACATAAAGATAGTCTTAGACAACTCCAGATGATCACATGATTAGACAACTAAAATAGATCACATCTATCCTAGTACAGTTCTGGAAGGCAGAAAGTGTAAAAATCAAGGAGCTGGCTAGTCTTACTAGTATTTCCTGGCACTGTGAATGGCAACCTATAAGTTCTAAGTCCTTGTGACACTTTCATGGGAGTTGTCTAGGACTATCTTTATGTCAGGTATTTATGTTAGGATTTATAACAGTAGGAAATTATAGTTATGAAGTAGGAAAAAAATAATTCTATGTAAGGGCTCACCAAGCATGAGGAAGAATATATATGAAGGAACTGTAGCATTAGAAAGGTTGAGAACCACTCTCTGGATGCTTGAAAACAGAAAGCATAATGGAGTCATAGGCTGGTCTTGGCATCAGTCTGATATCTGCTTCAGACTAATATCTTGCTTCCTTTTGTTTCTTGTCACCATGAGGGGAATAACCTAGATAGTATAGTCAAAGGACAAATCTGAGGACATGTTCAGAATCCATTTTGTGAAAACATGTGCTGTTGTATCATTTGGAAAGGGCTGTCTTTGGAACCAGTGCATGCACATGAGTGCTTTGGTGCTTTGCTCTTTCTTTCTTTCTTTCTTTCTTTCTTTCTTTCTTTCTTTCTTTCTTTCTTTCTTTCTTTCTTTCTTTCTTTCTTTCTTACTATCTTTCTTTCTTATTTTATTTTATTTTTTTTGAGGCAGGTTTTCTCTGTGTAGGCCTGGCTGTTGTAGAACTCATTCTGAAAACCTGGCTGGCCTTGAACTCATAAATTTGCCTGCCTCTTCCTACCAAGTCCAGGGAATAAAGGCTTGCAACACCACACCCAGCTTCTTTGATTTTTTTTTATTCTGCTATTAACTTATTGTTCCCAATGTTGTTTATTTTATTATTTTATTTTATTAGATATTTTCTATATTGACATTTTAAATGTTATCCCATTTCAAGTTTTCCCCTCTAAAAACGCAATAACATGTCCCTCCTCCTCCTACTGACCAACCTAAGCACTCCTGCTTCCCTGTCCTGCCATTCCCTTACACTGAGGTATAGAGTCTCTCAGGACCAGGATCCCCTCCTCTCACTGTGTCCATCTAGTCCATCATTTGCTACATATTCGGTGGCAGCGATGGGCCCCTCACTTTGCATTATTTGGTTGGTCTTTTTTTTTTAATTACATATATTTTAACTTACATTTCAAATGTTGTATTCTTTCCCAGTTTCCCACTCATCCAGAAACCCCCTATCACATCCTCTGTCCCCCTGCTTCAATGAGGGTGTTCCTTCACCTGTGCACCCTCTCCCACCTCACAGTGTGGTGGCTAATAAGTTTATATCTCTGTATCCTTATCATTCAACACCATATTGGGGATCCTGCAGCTTATAGGGAAAAGATGTCCAGATTCTGAGAACTGCAGGGTACCATCCAATACATCAATCTCAAGCCACATGTGGGTACATCTTCCTAAAAAATGTGTCGTCCTGTTAATAGCTTTCAGTTGGATCTTTAAGTACCTCAGCCAAGATTGAGGTGACTGCTCCCTGCATAATCACTGCCCACTTCATTTTGGGGAGCATCTGTGCCAGGAAGTCAGGGTAGATATCCACATAGTTGATGCGGATTTCAGTGGCCTGCAGGCACAGATGGAAGTCATGCATGTCCAAGCCTTACACATTTGAGCTTAGGAGATAGTATGTGAGCAGTTTTATGTTGTCATTTTGGATTTCTGCATAGGACATATTGTCTTTCATTAATTTTGGGATTTATTTACATTTTAAATGATAGCTCCTTTCCCATTTTCCATTCAACAAATCCCCAACCCATCCACCATCTCCTCCCTTCCCTTTGAAAAAAGGCTTAGTTTGTATTATATTTCTATATTGCACTCCATCACTGAGTGAAATCAAGACAGGACACATGTAGGAGTATAGGCAGGGTACATGGAGAAAGGCTGCTTATTGGATTGCTTTCTCAGCACAGTTTTCTCAGCTTTTTTTCTTACAAAATTTGAAAGCTTTTTTTTTAACTTTTATTTTAATAACATACCCACAAACACACACACACACACACACACACACACACACACACACACACACACACACACAAGACATAAGATCACTAAAGAACAAGCGAAATGATTGTAAAGCAATGTCCTAAATGTATTTCATTTTCTCCAATGCCACATTTATAAGTCAATTCTAGAGGCCTTATATCTAATCATATTTGGCAAATGGATATAACCCATTATGCAGAATTTGGAAAACTAAAATATGAACATGTTTGTATCGATACTTGTTCAGGATTTCTTTTTGCTTTTTTCTGCTTCTCTCCATAAAGGGAAGGTTTCTAAAAACGTAATTGATCATTGCACACAAGCATTTAATGCAATAGGATTGCCTAAACTTATCAAAACAGATAATGGGCTATCCTATTATAGTAAAAATTTTATTTCATTCTGTAAGGAATTTGAAATCAAACATAAAACTTGAATTCCTTATAAGCCCATGGAAACGGAATAGTTCAATGTGCTCATCAGACCTTAAAGAATTGGCCTTTTATGACAAAACAGTGGCAGTTATATCCCCCAAGGTCACCAAAGGCGCATCTTGCCTTTACTTTATTTGATCTAAATTTTTTGCAAACTGATATTAAAGGTCAGTCTGCAGCAGATCACCACTGGCATCCAGTTACTTCTAATTCTTATGCATTGATAAAATGAAAGGACACACTAACTAAGGAATGTAAGGGTCCAGATCCGATTCGAATCTGGGGAAGGAGCTCGGTTTGCGTTTTTTCATGTGAAGATGGAGCACAGAGGCTGCCCAAGAGATTAATTTGTTAGCTGAACACAGATCCTGAATCTTCTTATAAGTATCACTCTGAGAACTAAAATTCCTCTTTTGCATAGAATTTAGTTGGGGACTCAGCCTCCCAGAAAAGCTGTTTTCTTGCTACTCTCAGAGCTTTGCAATTTGCAACTGAATAAAGTATCTGGACTTCCCCAAAAGAAGCTTTGCATTGCTACTTTCTCATTGTCTGGGTCTCTTTTTCTTAAGCAGGTCAATCAACATCCTCCAATCAGACTGCAGGGGGAGTGCATCCCTGCAAACAAAGGCTTAAGGTGGCAACTGCTATTTTCATTCTAAAGACATTCTACCATGCATTTTGGCTTTAGGTCTGATTTGAAAAATAGGTTTATTAGAAGGGCTAGGAAGGCAGATATTTCAAATATTAGAAGAGATTGGTTTTTATTCTGATAGATGGTCTTAGTCCCTTTGCTGGTCTCTGGTTCTCCATCCTTGCTGTTATTGCAAGCTCCCCTAATTTCCTCAGGCTGTGGGAATAACAGAGATGAGGAGGATGACCTCCAGCTCCTAATATAGCCTAAAAGCCACAAATTGTGATGTTACCAGTGGTATAATTCTTGTTGAGGCCTTGCTAAATCTGCTGTTGGCAATACTCCTTTAGGAGATGCACAGTACTGAGAACTGTGCATACTGATTCGTGATGATATGAATACAGTATGGGTACAGCTTCGGTGCAGATATTTACTGTATAATATCATGGGTATTCCGTGTTCTTTGTCTAATATCCACGTAGCAGTGAGTGCATACCATGTGTGTTCTTGTCTTAGGGAGAAATGTTCCAAATGTATCTGTTAAATCCATTTGGTCCATGACTTCTATAAGTTTCACAGTGTCTCTGAGTTGAATGGTAGGGATATAAAGTAGGGAAAGAATTTGTTCAACCCATATTACATGAAAAAAATTAAATTAATATATACTTTTTTTAATCCAAAAAGCATGCCTATAGACCCATCTAATGTAGGGAGATCCTATTTGATGTTTCCTCTTCGTAGGTGACTCTAGATTTTCACAAGTTGGCATAAGATTACTAGCACACTCAGATTAACATAAACGCATTTTCAGTCATGTCTAAAACCATCATACCAATCGACCGAGATATTCTCTGTACATTCCATGGGCTAAATGTCAGAAACATGTGTGTTTTACAGTGTGTCTCAGCTTTAAAGTGTAAATCCTAAAAGGAGGGCCATGGTCAACCTTCCTACTTCCTGCTTCTAGGCCACTATTTGCTGCTCTGTGGCACTACAAAGGCTTCTTCGTTAATCAGGTACCACTGTGCCATAGATATCTTGAAGTGACAGAGTGTACAAGCATCCATGGGACGTAGATGCTGATGAGAACACTCTTACACCATCTCCTGCCTTCACAACATACTTATTAAGATGGTGAAATCTTGGGAAAGTCATGGTAGAACAAATTCTTTAAAGCCCAGTGCTGTTCTCAACAGTCATCTCCTGATTTTCTATATGGACCTCATATGTTACACTTTGAAGTCAACCCACAATCTCATGTTTCTTGTGCAAGTCATTAGAGTGTCAATTAAATCTAGACTTTGGGAATATATCAATAAGTCTGCATTATCTTCATATTCCCTGCCGTTAATTATGGTAACCTTGCCAAGAATAGATGTCTCACCATTCTCACTGACAGTTTACCTGGTAAATAGATAGTTGAGAAAAAGACATTCTTCTAAGGCCCAAATAGCCTAGTTAATCAGTATATGAGAAGCAGGGCTGACATCACTCAGCACAAAAGCTAAAGAGAGTCTCTTGTTTTGTGGAGAACTGAGAGAACAGCAGGGACAGGGGCCTTAATGATAGTCAGTCCAGACCTAGAGGCTGGGTCTAACAGCATCCAAAGGAATACAGGCCAATTTCCTCCAGCTTCCTGGAGGAGCACTGTTTCTCTTCAAAATGTGACAGGGATGGCACCCACAAGGGGGAAGAATGCAGTGTGTTCTAGACTTATTTTGAGCCATCAGGGTAATGATCCTCCCACATTTCCCTTGCTATTACAAATGATCAACCTCAATAGGGGTCATGTAAGCTCTGCTGACACCAGAATCTCTAATTGCAAAACCCTTACAGGAAAGACCAGTTTTCCTCCACTCTAAGGATAAAAAGCAAGGGATTGGGCTCATATCGCTAAGCATTTTCTGACTAGCTTAGAGAGAACAGCGTGGTCCAAGGACCAGATTTCAGATTTGGTGATAACTGACAGTTTAAAAAAAGTAAGTACCTGTAAACGTTTGATTCTGTGGTACTGAAAAATATTGTCCCCAAATGTATGAACACAAAACGGTGAGCATGTAGCCTAAGGAGCAACATTTTCCCTGATTTAACACCAGGCACTTGGCATTCATTCTATACACAGAAATACCCCCCCGAGTCTCCAGACCACCCTCCTCAACTGTACATTACAAGCATTACAAGTTTTTGTTATAGCCCATAAGATACAAGTCTTCAAGAAAACACAATCAGACACAAGGCAGAAACAAGAACTCATGTATTGATCAAATTGCATTATCAATAAAAAAATGTCAGCAATGGGTTGACATTGCTTAGTGTCTGCATAAAATTGGTATAAATGGACCTAAAAGTTCTGTAACAGTTCATGAGTACAAGAAAAACAAGGTTATAATTTCTTAGTAATAAAGAGAGAAACACTTTCTGTTAAAGTATTCAAAACCCTGTCTAAGGTAGATTTGTCACTCAATGGTAGTATTTGATTTGTAACTTCAAAAGCTGACCCGTCCAGCAGGTCCAGTTATTCGAGGGTCTCGAGAGGACTTTCTCCTAAGAAATAAATGGGGTGTAGAGAGAGATGAGGATATTGTGCGAACAAAGATATGGAAATGTTCTGAATTACATCAGGACCCCAATGTATTAGCCATGACCAAGGTTTAAATGCACAAGCAAAAGGGGAAGTGCCTTTCAGCAGGAGAAATGGGGCAGAAGCAATGCACCTCAGCAGGTGGGATGGGGCAGCAGGGTGGGGGGGGGAGAGGAAGTACTTCTCAGCAGGAAGGAAGGGGCAGCGGAAATTTTTCTTTTGGCGACTACTGGTGGAAGCAGGAACTTGGCGTTATCAGGGTACATCTTTAGGTCAGGACATCCAGCACTGACTTAGGGTTGGAACAATCTGTAGTTTTTCTCAGAGCAGTGAGTCTGTGGCCCGCTTTTGACCCTCTTTTCTTATGGGGGCGGGGGAGGTGGAGAGACCCAATTCAGAGATCAGGACAATAGCATTGCAGTAATAGCTCCCAACAAAAAGCATAGATGCACTCCCCACCACCAGAAAATTAAAAAAAAACAAAACAATACAAAACAAAACAAAAACAAACAAACAAAACAAACAAGCAAAAAAAAGCAAAAAGATACTCCAATGCACTGTATCCTGCTTTGTTTGTGGAGTAAAATCCACCAAACATTTAATGGGATAGCAACACAGGAAGGAATTATGCACAGCAAGGCACACACACACACACACACACACACACACACACACACACACACACACACACACACACAAAAGTAAAAAGAAACAGTCCAGTCAAGAAGCTATTGAAGAGAGTCCTTTAAAATTTATGATAAAGAAGATGAAGTGTATTTCTTCACAGTTGATGATTTCTGGTGGAGGGCAAGGAAGATTCATTTTTAGAGCTTGTGTTTGATATTTTCTAGGTTCTTCTTTTTATACTCCAAAACACTAGATAGGACAGAAATAAAGGTAGAGAGAGGAATTAGAAAATCTCTGAATCTAATTTTTTTCCTAGTGCTTTTCCTTTAACTATGGATATGAAAAAACCACAAGCAACTTGCTTAACCAACCACCAAACACCAGACAAAATGTACTAGCTTTGACACTCAATCTTGTGCAAAGTAATGCAGCAGGAGTTTTTCACTAATGTATGTTGTATGTAAATATAGTATTCCACCAAACTTAGTAACTCTGTATCCATACTTCCTGCATTCAGCTGTTCACTATTTTAATATTAGTCATACCTATTCCATGCTGTGCCATGTGTTTTGATGCAATTAAGTTTCATCTGGGGACCTCATATGAAATGCAAATATTGTGTGTAAATCTCCCTTAGTGTTACTTCATAAACATGTTTCATCTATGGAGTAACAGTATTAACGCTTTCTGTTTGAAGTACACTTTCAGTGTGCATAAGTAGATACTCCACTTTAGTATTTTATGATACACTAAATATAACATATAGTGTATACTTAGAAGATGAATCCAGTAAAGGATTTTTAAAATGTTGTGTGAGGGCTTTGTGATTTAAAAAAAAAAAGTGTTCTCAATAGTATTGGCTGAGATTCTGCAGTCTTGTGTGTGCTCTTTTCTAATGAATCATAATTAACGTTTATGCTGAGACTCGGGGAGGCAGGCTTATCAGTAGAAAGAAAGCCATTATCTTGGAATCTCTCCTTTTATAAGTACTCCTATAAGTATATAAATGTCTGGGTGGCCAATTAGACAGAAACCATGTCTTGGTATACTTGTTGCAATCTGATAGCTTTGTCGTAACCAATCACCCGACCTCTCAGGACTTGAATTAATGTAACTTCCTAAAATGTCCAAGAATTACAAAGACACACACCAGGTACATGCACACCACAAATTCTGACTCATTCTCTGATTCTGAATCTTCCTATGACTGTCCTTGTGACTCTGCCTATCCTTCTTTTTCTGCCTCTACATTCTCTACCTCAGCCTGTATCTGAACCTCTGCCTCTGCACCTTCCTATGCCTTTGATTGTCCCACTGCTACTTATTAGTGCTGAGATAACATACAGGTTAGTTTAGTTTTAGAATTGATCTACTGTGGAATTGGTTTTCTATGAACATTAAGTTGCCTCTCTACCTTGTACTAAAACCATTTGATTGAATTTGAATCTTCAGTATAATGAGAGATGTAACCCAAATTCATAGGGCAACAATGTCTAGGTAACTGTCTGGCATTGAACAGTCACTCCACTGTTCTGAACAAACTGTTTGTAACCAGTAGTTTAAGCACAGGCAGATAGCATAAGTGAAAGTATGCAAGCCTGTCTTGATTTCAATGTGATAAAGATCGGGGCCCAAAACTACAAAAGGAGGTAATGGGTTCTTTCTGTTTACAAGTCTCAGCTTGTAAATTGCATGATCTAGGAAAGTCAGGACAGAACTTGATTCAGAGTGGTAAGTAGAGGCAGAAACTGAAGCAGAGACTATGGAAGAACTCTGGATTACTTTCCTCCAAGTCATAGGTATGCGAGGTCCTAGGGGATGCAAAACAGAAAAGAAAGAAAAAATAAGTACCAAACATATCACAATGGTTGACCTACATGCATACTTTAAAGTCTGCTCTTGATAATATTTGTGTTCATTTGGAAATCAAGTTCTACATGACAATTGGTAAACAGCATACTTTTCATTATTTCTATTGGATGGACATTTTTACCTGAAGGAGTGTATTTGTTGGATGTGAACATTCCTGGATTACATGGAGGTCCTAAGTTAGCTTGTATCAGGTCCCCTGGAACAGGACTTACATGTGGCTGTGACACACAGGATGATCACTGGGAATTGAATCCCAGACCCTCTGCAAGAGCAGCCAATGATCTTATACTCTGAGTCATGTAAAGTTCTCCACATTTCTGGAGAGAGAAGGAAGGTGTAGGAAGAGAACATTACTCAAAATGTCCAAATTCATCTAAGAATAAATTAATGCTTGCAAGGGTCTGTCAAGATACACAACAGAAACAAGAAAAAATTAGAAGGTGTGTAAAAATTTAAAAGAATGTTTGTTTCTGCTCTGTTGTGTGTTCTGACCAGGACTAAATGAACACACTAAATGAAGCTGCACTGAGAAGCATAAAGAAGGGAGGTACCACACTCTGACATGTACTAAGGTTGTTTCAACTGTATTTGTGTAATCCTTCAGGGGCTTCTTGTCAAAAATAAACCCCCTTTATCAAATCCCCAACAGTAAATTCTGTGTGTCTCAATTGGAGACTGGGCAGAAGATATGTGAGATGCACCAGGAATGATTAAACTTTATGTTCTCTTGCTCAGAAACCATTTTCAGGGATCCTATGAAATCCAAATGTCAGCTCCAGACTGCATAGTATCAGGTTTTTCTTGGCCAATTCATAATTAGAGCCAATATCTAAAAAGATGACTTATCTGTTACACAAAGTTGCTGCTACCAAATAGGAGGTGGCTATGATTCCCAACACCAACACTGTGGATCTCTCTCTCTCTCTCTCTCTCTCTCTCTCTCTCTCTCTCTCTCTCTCTCTCTCTCTCTCTCTCTCTCTCTCTCTCTCTCTCTCTCTCTCTCTGTCTCACTCTCTGTTTCTGTCTGATTGTGTCTGTGTGTGTTTCTGTGTGTGTCTGTCTGTTTCTGTGAGTCTGAATGTGATTGAGTGTGTGTGTTATTATAATGTAGCCCATTCTTAAAATAAGAAAGGCACTTTCACTTTGTGTTTTTTTTTCTTTCCATTTTGGCCAAATTGTATTGATTAGCACTGGCTGGCCTCAAATTGGCTATGTATGTATGGCTTTCTTAGAAGTCAAAAGAGATATGATATAAGACCCATAGTCATCTGGTTAAAAGCAGGAATCATTGTGATACGCTTCCATTTTGTAATATTATAAGGTTTGAACTATATGAAGGTATGTAAGTAGTCTTCAAAATTAATTCCTAGGTGCCAGGGAATGGGGGCAAACACACATTTAATCCCAGGACTTATTATGCTGAGGCAGGAAAATCTCTAAATTCCTTGTCAGTCTCGTCTATAGAGCAAATTCCAGTTCAGCCAAAGATATTCCATGGAATGCAGCCTGGAAAAAAAAAACTTGAAATGAATAAACTTCATAGTTAAGTAATGAATAATTAAAAAAAAACGCTGCGAAAGACGAGTGAAATATGCAATTATCTAGACATATACCAAATCCATAAGATAAACCATCTAAACAGCACCTTAACACCTTAAGAAATAGAACCAATCATGATAATCTCCCACCAAAACAACCCTGGGACTAGATGGCTGTAGTGCAGAATTCTATCAGACCATCAAAGAAGAACTAATACCAATTCTCATGAAAGTGTTCCACAAATTAGAAACAGAAGTAACACTACCCAATTCATTCTATGAAGCCACAGTTACACTGCATATTCTCCTGTGGAGATGGAATGGTCACTGCCTAATGAGGAACTGGTCACTTCTTCCTTTCATACAGGACTTTGTTTGAGATTATTTTTTGCTTCTACCATGGTTAATATTACAAATAGATTTTAAATACAGTTTTAACATATATGAATTTTAGCTTTAGAAAATATCATGTATATTTAACAGGCTTTTAACAATCATAACTTATATTCACAACATAAAAGCAAAAGAAGTTACAACCTATTTAATTAATGAGAGAAAATTAGAGACTATTCTAACCAAATTGAACCAGGAGGAAAATAAGAACTGTACTGAAAAACTGATTTTTAGTAATAAAAATAACAAAAATAATGATAATAATAATAATAATAATAATAATAATAATGAAATACATTAGAAATTAAAAAAATGAATACATATATTTTGCTAGTTTAAGTAAAAAATACTAACGAATAATAAGAAATATGTTCACCTGATTTCGAAATCCCAATCCTCTCATTCTATGAAAATTTTGGTTAGAATTTGAAAGATTAGCTTTGTGAATAGTTGTCCAGGAAATTGACAGATGCCCTTAGGTTATGTTGCTTTCAGTTGTTATGGAGACAATGCCTCAATTACACTCCTTTCTGTGGCTTGCAATTCTAGGTCCTCAGTCTGCCACTGCCTCCACCTCCACCTCCATTTCCACCTCTGCTCTACCTCTGCCTCCTCCTTCTTCCCCCTTTCCTTGTCCATATCCCTGTCCCTGTCCTAGTCCCTCTCCCTGTCCCTGTCTCTCTCCCTGTCCCTGTCCCTGTCCCTGTCCCTGTCCCTCTCCCTCTCCATCTCCCTCTCCCTCTAGCCTCCCCACTAGCACACAGATAACCCTCAGATTATTTCAGTTTTAGTACTGATCTACTCTAGAATTTTTTTCCTTCATGTCTACTTCCTTCCTAGCTTGTTTAAAACTATTTAATTCAATTTGAATCTTCCACATAATAAGAAATTTATTCAAAATTCATAGGCCAACTATTGCTAAGTAAGTGTCTGGTGTTCATCAACCACTCCACTCTTCTAAAGGAAGTGTTTTGTAATCAGAATTTTAAGCACAGGCAGATATCTTTAGTGTTAGTGTAAAATTCTGTCTTGTGTTCAATGTGATAAAGATCAGGACCAAAACTGTTGGAAACCAGGCCTTACCTAACTTGAACTGTGTTTCACCTGGGAGGCAAACAGAGGCTGAAAAGAGAGGGGAACTATATAGGTGAGAGAAAAATTGAGCCAAGACAATTTTCTGATCTAGGCTCAAATATTTAATAAAAGTTTTCACTTATAAAGGGGGAAACCCATTCTCTGCCATGCCAAGTTTCTTACTTTCCTGATACCAAGTTGTCAGCACAGCCTTTTAGCACTAAGTCACCAAATTCACAGATTGCAGTTAACTACAGAAAATCTTGGAGAACCAATTTGGCCTCATGGCAGATGGCAGGTAGTTTCACATCAAAGGAAACTAGCTGAGGAGCTGCACTGCAGGTGGCCCTGCCTCAATGGCATAAGGTCTGAACCTGCATAGGTTGGAGGAGGTTATACTCCCCCCCCGTTAATAATATTTTAAAAAGTGCTAAACTGAGGCATAAAATGTATTTATGCTCTATAGTCTTGCCTGGGAGTTATGGTAACTGGAGGCCACACCTCCCTTAGGAAGTCTTAGATCTTCCTGAAGCATCAAATTCCATTATGGATGCTACGTGCAACTAGTTTGTGTTATATATCACACAAAACATGGCTCTGTGTTGTGTTATCAACAGTCATTGATTTTGGCATGTACCTCTGTCTTAGATTGGTATGGTTCTGAGATCTGGATGTCTGTCATTGAATGTCCAGCCCTCATTATCACACCTTATTCCCAATTCAGACCAAAGTCATAATATGTACTAGAATGAAGATCAATAACTGCCACCTTCACTGTTGGAGGCAAGGCTGTACATCTGCTACAGTAAGGCAGAAGGACTTGGATGACCTGCTTGAGAAACAAAGGTGGGACAGTGATAAGCAACAGTATGAAAGTTTCTTTGGAGAAGTCCAGGTACCCCATTCAGTTACAAATTAGCAATGATCAAGCTTAGTCTTAGAGATTCTGGTGTGGGGAGGTGGCTTTGAGAATTGCAGAAAGGCTGCAGCCTCTCTGGGAGTGGAGGCTGTCCTCCAAATTAAATTTGCTAGCTAATTAAGATTTTAGCTATCTTCCCTAATTCTTCTAATACTGGAATTATTAATAGACCAGTCCAATATTGAATTAGGATACCTGTTCACAGTGAAGTTAGAAGATGAATCACTATAACTCTATCTTGAGACTAATCTTTCTAAATCAGATTACACAGTCTCTACTGTTCTATATCCCATAATTCTTAAAAACCTTGAAGTAAAGCATCTTAGCTTGTCCAAACAGGGAAAATGATAAACAAAGGTAGGTCAAAAACATATACCCAATTCAGCTTTCTTGTCACTACAGTCAGGGCACTAAGCAAACACACTTGTTAGTTTGTCACAAAAATTAGCCTTCATATATATGCAGCATTCTGTGAAGAGAACCTATTCTTGTCCCTTTCCCTATAAAGTAGCTACTTAGGATCAAGCCATATACCAATAAGTAGATTTTTTTCATTTGACCTAGACATGATTATGTCTCCTATTTAAGATACTATCAGGCATTTTTAAGTTCTTTGACATCCAAATTTCAAAGTTCTTAAAGTGTGATTTAAATAATGTGCATGGGGATATAATTTATCTTGTCCTTTGTTTTTTTAAAAAGAAGAGTTTTTTAAAGTTCCACATTACCCTGTATTAGATAAATTAATAAATTGTTTACAAAACATTTCAAATGCTTTACTGTTATAGTCAGTATTAATATAACAAGGCCAGCGACTAATTACACTTTCAATAGTTTATCTTGAAGAGTGGATTTAACTAGAAAGCTTTAAAATGTATTAATAGTCCCCCTCTTCCTTTCTCTTTCTCACTTCCTCCATTTCCAGCAGCAGTCTTCTTGCCTCTGCAGGTATTTTACACATGAAGTATCCAAGCAAAATGACATGTACACAAACAACCATACCCACCATCAAAGTTTATAAAATAAAAGAAATGATGTGTAGACTATGATTCTAATTTTTCTGGGAAAGGTAGTATAGGAGAGAGGAATCACTGTGTGTGGACTCACAAAGACACAAAGAACCCCCCAAATAGATCCAATTTACCACTCCTTAGAAACACAAACACCACAGGCAGGAGGAGGGATTTTGAATGAGGAACTCTTTCCTTGTCTTTCCAAGTGCTTTGGTGGATGAGCACAACTACAGGAAAAGGGTCTCACAGCAGGTAAACTCCCACCACCACCCCACACAAAGGCAAAGTCACCTTGGTCGAACCAGGAGCAGATCACCTGTCTCTGCAGGTTGTTTCTGTTTAGCTGCATTTGGAGAAAGCATTTGGAACAGTTGCTGCCTGCTCTTGAGAAGGGCTCTAAGGGTACAATGTATAGGTCTGTAGAATTGCAACAAGTTTGGACCCTAGAAAAGTAATGGGTTGCTGAAATGGTCCTGGACTGTGAATCTTAGGGTCTTGCTAGGGAATTTCTTAATCTACAGTGACATTTAGACATTGGAGCAAGCAGAGGTGCTTTGATCCTTATCTTAGGCACTCAAAGTTGTCCTGGAAGACAATCGTTGTGACTGTTTGTGAGGCTTTGCTGGAGGAGAGGGGATATTGACAGCCCTCTACACGATCTGCATGGCACACAACTAGAGCTTTCTTTCTTATGAAGCATAGAAGTGACTGAGGGCAAAACACCACAGGAGACAACTATATCAGCGTCCCTTAAGTAAAATCTTGCTAGTGTATGAAATAGTGTGCCTTGCAAATACTGAAGTGGGTGCTCACAGTCATCTATAGGATGGAATACAGGGCCCCCAATATAGGAGCTAAAGAAAGTACCCAAAAACTGAAGGGGTCTGCAACCCTATAGGTTGAACAACAATATGAACTAACCAGTACCCACAGAACTTGTTCCTCTAGCTGCATATGTAGCAGAAGATTACCTAGTCAGCTATCATTGGGAAGAGAGGCCCTTGGTCTAGCAAAATTTATATTCCACAGTTCAGGGGAATGCCAAGGCCAAGAAGTGGGAGTGAGTGGGTAGGTGAGCAGGGGGCAGGAGATATAGGGGACTTTTGGGATAGAATTTGAAAGGTAAAAGAAGAACATATGTAATAAAAAATGTGGGGGAAAATAAAGAGACTAGGTCGTTTCTACAATTAGGGAAAGTCTCATTACTTTATCCCATTAAATGTGCACATTAAAAAAAAAGTGGCTAATGGCTTTGAACAGGATCCTTGCTGAGGACAGGATCTTATAAAGGGTTCCAGATAGACAACTCATTTACAGTTTTACAAGCTAGTACTTATAAACAATTGATCATTGGGAGCCTCAAGCTGAGACACCCGATCACTGGGCATAAGTGTTGAGATAATTTGAAGATATTTCCATTGTTTTGAATAATCTGTATGATATTGGATACATTTACTCTATGGAAGGAGTATGTGTGTGGAGTCCCTTGTGTCACTGAAGTAGGAGTTGTAAAACACCTGTGGCGATGATGCAAGTTCATATCTATGATGTGTTTGTGATGTCAGTATTTATAAAGGAGGAAGCATCTCTGAGATGCAATAACACATTTAAAAAAGAAAACCACAAGACAAAACGGAAAGGGAATATTGCCTTATGTTGTTGTATTTCTGTTTTGTGTGTGTTGTGTGTGTGTTTTGTTTTTTGTTTTTGTTTGTT
The DNA here is from genome assembly GCF_000001635.26 of Mus musculus. Classification (NCBI taxonomy): domain Eukaryota; kingdom Metazoa; phylum Chordata; class Mammalia; order Rodentia; family Muridae; genus Mus; species Mus musculus. Next base: position 64,709,661 of record NC_000087.7, on the reverse strand, counting down.
TGTTTGTTTGTTTGTTTTCTTATTTGTGTGTATGGTCTGATTTTTGGATTTTTTCGAGACAGGAATTCTCTATATGCCCCTGGCTGTCCTGGAACTCACTCTGTAGACCATGCTGGCCTTGTACTCAGAAATCTGCCTACGTCTGCCTCCCTCGTGCTGGGATTAAAGCTGTGCACCACCAACACCCTGCAAATATTGCCATTTTTAGTGAGATAGTTTTAATGTTTTTTTACTGATTTATGTAAGATATTTTAAATGGTGTGTCCATTTTTTTCACGTTGTTGCATTATTCCTTTCATAGTTTGTTGATTATTGCTCACAAATACAGGATTTAACATCAGGACACTGACATTCTTCTTTTTCATTTCATTCCTCTCCTTTTTTTCTGTTTAACTTATCTGGAAATGGATTTTTCTGTATAGTCCTAGCAATTCTGGGCCTTCTTGTGCAGTTCAGTCCTGAATTCAAATCTACTGGATTTTATCACCAAATCCTGAGATTAAACCCCTTTCTAAGCAGACATCAACATTTTTTTTAATTTTCTGTCTCACAATACTTCTTTAGAAGATGTCCTCATCACAGTTCCCAAGTAATGCCTTCAGACACTTCTAACTTACTGTAGCAACCTTACCATATAGAGCCTATGTAAGGCATCCTGTTGGGTAGCATTCTGTCTTAAGCTGTCCACATCCAAAGTGTTTGTATTCTTCACAGTGGCCTGTGAGGTTAGTGTGATAAATCTGGGATGAGCTGTCAGGTGAAGAATTATTCACCACTGCAGCCACAAAGCTTGCAGTTTCCACTGCTCCTGATCATGATGCTGCAGATGGTTTCTTTGATTTTCATAGACACTGGCTTCTTATTGTTAAATCTTGGTAGTGGTACTGTATTCTGCCTGTCTGTGTAAACAATTAGACATGAACCATGTCTTAGTATACTGGTTGAATCTTGAGAAGGTTGTTGTTCTTTTCTGCTGGATAGCCTGTTACTGGGGAAATCAGGCCATCAAGATTATTCTTAGCCTGGAAGGTACAGAGTCAGGGTCAGAGGAAGTGTGAAGTCTGGGTAAGGACTAGTTCTTAATCCAGATATTCCCTATGTATAAGAACCATAATTGTCAACATTTCTCATTTAAAAAAAAACACTTGAGGTTTATATGTGTTATTCTCAAATGACAGCTGTAAGTTTTTTCCACTTAAACACACCCCTCAATATACAAGAACAGATATCTACAGGGTCCTTTATAAACTATTCAGAGTTGTGCATCCCCATGGTCTCTGGTCTGTTTCCATTGTGAAAGGACATATGTTGAGAGAGATTTGTTTACCTTTGCTCTAATGATGTCCCTGGTCGTAATGTCTCAGTATTCATCCTGGTGTGAATACTGTGGAAATCGAAAATGTTAAAGGAACCGTGAAGCAAAAATGTTAATTGGTGTGAAAGAGTTAATGGGAACAGCCGTTAGTTTCCACTGACTGAAACTAAAATATTCATTACCTGTTATATTTCACAAAAACAGAATTATTGCTCATTTGTTCAAAGTGGACAGCCAGGTACAAATGAAATGACTTTTATCCACTGGGCTGTTTTTTTTTCAAAGCCTTGGCATGGCTCAACAAAGGAGTGCCTGAGAGCACCTGAATGTTCAGATAAAGTTTACTGAGGTCTCCTTGGCCTGAGAGTGCCTGTCCAGCCGCACTTTTGAACAAGAGGAATGGGTGGGACATTCTTTGATAGAAACAGCAGGAGCTTGGTTGCCAGTCAGAAAATTGTTGAAGAACAGCAGCAGGCTGTAGTGTTTGAGATTGTCAGACACCCTGTGAAAATTGCAAAACCCAAATTAACTTGGAGCTAAAAAGTTAGAGATCTGATTAAGAGGTAAAATCTTGGATGTTGTAGTGAAGAGCAAAAACTTATAATTTTGGGTCTTATAGCATTGTGGTATGTAAGTTCAAGAAATACAGGGCTGAAGAATAGACCAAGGCGGGTCCAGGCACAGCCAAACCCACCCTGTAGCTAAGAATGTCCAGCCATAAAAGATAAAAAAGAGAATGCAGGAACTAGCCACTGCTATCAGGGCAGACCAAATGGCCATCTGGCAGGATGGCACCTCCCTATAGATCCCCATAAATCATACATTGACCAGGTGTCCTGCTGACCTCGAGAAGTCCCAAGCCCTTGTGCCTCCCTACACCTTAGCATGCACATATTACCCTGTTAATTTGTAATCATCCCGCCAACATTTAAATAAGCCTATCATGTGTAATGGCCCAAATTCTTTTGGCTCCCCTGTTTTTGGTTTGTGGTTTTTGCCTTTATATGCCTGTAAAAAGTTTGGGCCGGGGTTGAACTTCCCTGCCCCCTGCGCAGTGCATGAGATTCGACCCCAGCATGCTGGCTTGGGCGCTCCTTTTTTGTTTGTGTGTTTGTGTGAGATTAAAGCTTGTATAGTTACAGCGAGTTCCGCCTCAGTGTCCTACTGGGTGCGCACCTCCCTGAAGAGGGACTCACTGAAGGGGTCTTTCATGTGGTGCATTGGCTGGGAGATGCGTGACCACCCAGGGGTCCTAGACCCACTTGGAGGTAAGGCCCTCTATCTTGTCTTGGTTTTGTCTCTATATTCTGTCTGAAAATCTTGTGAGATCACAGTTTCAGTTTTGCAAACTCTCTTATGAGACAGTGCTTCGAAGGGAGAGCAAAGTGGATAAGGACAGATGTGTCTAGGTGTCCACCATTTGTTCGCCCTGGGAGACTTTCAGGGAAGTCAGGGGGAGGGCCAGGGATGCCTAGTGAACCTCCTCGGGAAAAGTCAGGGATAAATTTTCTCCTTGACGATCTGTTTCTGAGACCTGTTACTAGGCCGTCTGATTCTTTTCAGGAACTCTGGTTGACACAGAGTAGGCAATGGTTTTGCTTTTGAGTCTTGTAGCCTTTGTAATCGTTTTTAAAATGTGTGTGACAGAGCTTAACATGGGAAAGACTGTGACGACCCCACTAACACTTACTCAGAACCATTGAACAGACGTTATGACTAGGGCCAACAATCTTTTCTTTGATGTCAAGAAGGGACCTTGGCAAACTTTTTGCTCCTCTAAATGGCCAGCTTTTGGTGTGGGCTGGCCTTCGCAGGGAAATTTTAGCCTGCCTGTTATTCTAGGTGTCAAGTTATTTTTCAGACTGCAGGAGGGCATCCTGATCCGGTACCTTATATAATTGTGTGGCAGGATCTGGTACAAAATCTGCCACCCTGACTGGGTTCCTGGACTTCCGGAGCTGAGGCAGCGATGGTGGCAGTAGCCATGAAACCGAAAATGATGCATGCGGGTCTGCCAGAGCACGTTCCATCGGCCCCCCTGAGGATCTATCATGAAATTGATGATTCCTTTTTCATTGACTCCTTCCCACCCCCTTACCCCCAAAGAACTTCTAATCCTGATCCCTCACAACTGCCCACCCCAGCAGACCCCAGGGTGGCCTCTGTGACAGGACCGTTGGGAGGGACTCCTAGCTGCAAAGGCCATAGTTCAGAGGGAAGTGAATCTAAACCAGATCCACTGTTGCTTTGCCTTTAAGAGCTTATGTAGGAGGACCTTCCCATGCCCCGGGGCAGTTAGTCCCATTGCAGTACTGGCCATTTTCATTGATAGATATGTTGGCAGATATGTATAACAGATATGTATAACTAATCACTCCTCTTTCTCATAGAATCCCTCAGGCTTAACAGGACTCCTTGAGTTCCTAATGTTCTCCTACCAGCCCACTTGGGATGACTGCCAGCAACTTTTGCAGGTCCCCTTTAGAACTGAAGAGAGAGAGAGAATCCTGCTAGAAGCCAGATAAAAACGTCCCAGGACCAGATGGGACCCCCACTAATCTCCCCAACCTTATAAATGCAGCTTTCCCCTTGGCCCGTTCTGCCTGAGAGTTCAATACTGTGAAAGATAGGGAGCGTCTCACAGTCTACTGATGGACTCTAGTGGCAGGGATAGAGCGGGCTGCATGGTTACCCACCAATTTGGCCAAGGTAAGAGAAGTCCTTCAGGGTTCAATGGAGCTGCCCTCCGTTTTCTTAGCACGACTAATGGAGTCTTATAGGAGATAGCCCCATTTGATCCCTCTTAGGAGGGACAGCAGGCAGCTGTAGCCATAGCTTTTATTGGTCAGTCTGCCTCTGATATTAAGAGAAAGTTACAGAGGTTAGAGGGTCTCCAAGATTATACTCTGCAAGATTTAGTAAAAGAAGCTGAGAAAGTATACCACAAGAGAGAGACTGAGGAAGAAAAGCAAGAGAGAGAAGAGAAAGAGGTAGAGGAAAGAGAAATCCGGCATGAACGCCAGCAGGATAGGAACTTGACTAAGATTTTGGCCGCAGTGGTAGGTGGAAAAATTCAGAGAAGGGTCAGTCAGGGAACCTGCGCAACAGGACAAGAAGACCCCCAGGAGAACAGAGACCTCCACTTGAGAAAGACCAATGCACATACTGCAAGAAAAAAGAATATTGGGCCAGAGACTGCCCAAAGAAGAAGCAGAGGGGCCCCAAAGTATCTGCCCTTGAAGAAGACAAGGGAAGTCGGGGCTCGGTCACCCTCCCCAAGCCTAGGGTAACTCACTCTGTGGAGGGGACCCCCGTTAATTTTCTAATAGACACAGGAGCTGAATATTCAGTCTTGACTGAACCTTTAGGACAATTAGGATCAAAGAAGATTTTAGTTATGGGAGCCACTGGTAGCAAGCTTTATCCCTGGACAACCAAAAGGATTTTAGACATAGGAAAAAATAAAGTGACACATTCTTTTCTTGTGATACCTGAGTGCCACTTGTGACACTTTCATGGGAGTTGTCTAGGACTATCTTTATGTCAGGTATTTATGTTAGGATTTATAACAGTAGGAAATTATAGTTATGAAGTAGGAAAAAAATAATTCTATGTAAGGGCTCACCAAGCATGAGGAAGAATATATATGAAGGAACTGTAGCATTAGAAAGGTTGAGAACCACTCTCTGGATGCTTGAAAACAGAAAGCATAATGGAGTCATAGGCTGGTCTTGGCATCAGTCTGATATCTGCTTCAGACTAATATCTTGCTTCCTTTTGTTTCTTGTCACCATGAGGGGAATAACCTAGATAGTATAGTCAAAGGACAAATCTGAGGACATGTTCAGAATCCATTTTGTGAAAACATGTGCTGTTGTATCATTTGGAAAGGGCTGTCTTTGGAACCAGTGCATGCACATGAGTGCTTTGGTGCTTTGCTCTTTCTTTCTTTCTTTCTTTCTTTCTTTCTTTCTTTCTTTCTTTCTTTCTTTCTTTCTTTCTTTCTTTCTTTCTTTCTTTCTTTCTTTCTTACTATCTTTCTTTCTTATTTTATTTTATTTTTTTTTGAGGCAGGTTTTCTCTGTGTAGGCCTGGCTGTTGTAGAACTCATTCTGAAAACCTGGCTGGCCTTGAACTCATAAATTTGCCTGCCTCTTCCTACCAAGTCCAGGGAATAAAGGCTTGCAACACCACACCCAGCTTCTTTGATTTTTTTTTATTCTGCTATTAACTTATTGTTCCCAATGTTGTTTATTTTATTATTTTATTTTATTAGATATTTTCTATATTGACATTTTAAATGTTATCCCATTTCAAGTTTTCCCCTCTAAAAACGCAATAACATGTCCCTCCTCCTCCTACTGACCAACCTAAGCACTCCTGCTTCCCTGTCCTGCCATTCCCTTACACTGAGGTATAGAGTCTCTCAGGACCAGGATCCCCTCCTCTCACTGTGTCCATCTAGTCCATCATTTGCTACATATTCGGTGGCAGCGATGGGCCCCTCACTTTGCATTATTTGGTTGGTCTTTTTTTTTTAATTACATATATTTTAACTTACATTTCAAATGTTGTATTCTTTCCCAGTTTCCCACTCATCCAGAAACCCCCTATCACATCCTCTGTCCCCCTGCTTCAATGAGGGTGTTCCTTCACCTGTGCACCCTCTCCCACCTCACAGTGTGGTGGCTAATAAGTTTATATCTCTGTATCCTTATCATTCAACACCATATTGGGGATCCTGCAGCTTATAGGGAAAAGATGTCCAGATTCTGAGAACTGCAGGGTACCATCCAATACATCAATCTCAAGCCACATGTGGGTACATCTTCCTAAAAAATGTGTCGTCCTGTTAATAGCTTTCAGTTGGATCTTTAAGTACCTCAGCCAAGATTGAGGTGACTGCTCCCTGCATAATCACTGCCCACTTCATTTTGGGGAGCATCTGTGCCAGGAAGTCAGGGTAGATATCCACATAGTTGATGCGGATTTCAGTGGCCTGCAGGCACAGATGGAAGTCATGCATGTCCAAGCCTTACACATTTGAGCTTAGGAGATAGTATGTGAGCAGTTTTATGTTGTCATTTTGGATTTCTGCATAGGACATATTGTCTTTCATTAATTTTGGGATTTATTTACATTTTAAATGATAGCTCCTTTCCCATTTTCCATTCAACAAATCCCCAACCCATCCACCATCTCCTCCCTTCCCTTTGAAAAAAGGCTTAGTTTGTATTATATTTCTATATTGCACTCCATCACTGAGTGAAATCAAGACAGGACACATGTAGGAGTATAGGCAGGGTACATGGAGAAAGGCTGCTTATTGGATTGCTTTCTCAGCACAGTTTTCTCAGCTTTTTTTCTTACAAAATTTGAAAGCTTTTTTTTTAACTTTTATTTTAATAACATACCCACAAACACACACACACACACACACACACACACACACACACACACACACACACACAAGACATAAGATCACTAAAGAACAAGCGAAATGATTGTAAAGCAATGTCCTAAATGTATTTCATTTTCTCCAATGCCACATTTATAAGTCAATTCTAGAGGCCTTATATCTAATCATATTTGGCAAATGGATATAACCCATTATGCAGAATTTGGAAAACTAAAATATGAACATGTTTGTATCGATACTTGTTCAGGATTTCTTTTTGCTTTTTTCTGCTTCTCTCCATAAAGGGAAGGTTTCTAAAAACGTAATTGATCATTGCACACAAGCATTTAATGCAATAGGATTGCCTAAACTTATCAAAACAGATAATGGGCTATCCTATTATAGTAAAAATTTTATTTCATTCTGTAAGGAATTTGAAATCAAACATAAAACTTGAATTCCTTATAAGCCCATGGAAACGGAATAGTTCAATGTGCTCATCAGACCTTAAAGAATTGGCCTTTTATGACAAAACAGTGGCAGTTATATCCCCCAAGGTCACCAAAGGCGCATCTTGCCTTTACTTTATTTGATCTAAATTTTTTGCAAACTGATATTAAAGGTCAGTCTGCAGCAGATCACCACTGGCATCCAGTTACTTCTAATTCTTATGCATTGATAAAATGAAAGGACACACTAACTAAGGAATGTAAGGGTCCAGATCCGATTCGAATCTGGGGAAGGAGCTCGGTTTGCGTTTTTTCATGTGAAGATGGAGCACAGAGGCTGCCCAAGAGATTAATTTGTTAGCTGAACACAGATCCTGAATCTTCTTATAAGTATCACTCTGAGAACTAAAATTCCTCTTTTGCATAGAATTTAGTTGGGGACTCAGCCTCCCAGAAAAGCTGTTTTCTTGCTACTCTCAGAGCTTTGCAATTTGCAACTGAATAAAGTATCTGGACTTCCCCAAAAGAAGCTTTGCATTGCTACTTTCTCATTGTCTGGGTCTCTTTTTCTTAAGCAGGTCAATCAACATCCTCCAATCAGACTGCAGGGGGAGTGCATCCCTGCAAACAAAGGCTTAAGGTGGCAACTGCTATTTTCATTCTAAAGACATTCTACCATGCATTTTGGCTTTAGGTCTGATTTGAAAAATAGGTTTATTAGAAGGGCTAGGAAGGCAGATATTTCAAATATTAGAAGAGATTGGTTTTTATTCTGATAGATGGTCTTAGTCCCTTTGCTGGTCTCTGGTTCTCCATCCTTGCTGTTATTGCAAGCTCCCCTAATTTCCTCAGGCTGTGGGAATAACAGAGATGAGGAGGATGACCTCCAGCTCCTAATATAGCCTAAAAGCCACAAATTGTGATGTTACCAGTGGTATAATTCTTGTTGAGGCCTTGCTAAATCTGCTGTTGGCAATACTCCTTTAGGAGATGCACAGTACTGAGAACTGTGCATACTGATTCGTGATGATATGAATACAGTATGGGTACAGCTTCGGTGCAGATATTTACTGTATAATATCATGGGTATTCCGTGTTCTTTGTCTAATATCCACGTAGCAGTGAGTGCATACCATGTGTGTTCTTGTCTTAGGGAGAAATGTTCCAAATGTATCTGTTAAATCCATTTGGTCCATGACTTCTATAAGTTTCACAGTGTCTCTGAGTTGAATGGTAGGGATATAAAGTAGGGAAAGAATTTGTTCAACCCATATTACATGAAAAAAATTAAATTAATATATACTTTTTTTAATCCAAAAAGCATGCCTATAGACCCATCTAATGTAGGGAGATCCTATTTGATGTTTCCTCTTCGTAGGTGACTCTAGATTTTCACAAGTTGGCATAAGATTACTAGCACACTCAGATTAACATAAACGCATTTTCAGTCATGTCTAAAACCATCATACCAATCGACCGAGATATTCTCTGTACATTCCATGGGCTAAATGTCAGAAACATGTGTGTTTTACAGTGTGTCTCAGCTTTAAAGTGTAAATCCTAAAAGGAGGGCCATGGTCAACCTTCCTACTTCCTGCTTCTAGGCCACTATTTGCTGCTCTGTGGCACTACAAAGGCTTCTTCGTTAATCAGGTACCACTGTGCCATAGATATCTTGAAGTGACAGAGTGTACAAGCATCCATGGGACGTAGATGCTGATGAGAACACTCTTACACCATCTCCTGCCTTCACAACATACTTATTAAGATGGTGAAATCTTGGGAAAGTCATGGTAGAACAAATTCTTTAAAGCCCAGTGCTGTTCTCAACAGTCATCTCCTGATTTTCTATATGGACCTCATATGTTACACTTTGAAGTCAACCCACAATCTCATGTTTCTTGTGCAAGTCATTAGAGTGTCAATTAAATCTAGACTTTGGGAATATATCAATAAGTCTGCATTATCTTCATATTCCCTGCCGTTAATTATGGTAACCTTGCCAAGAATAGATGTCTCACCATTCTCACTGACAGTTTACCTGGTAAATAGATAGTTGAGAAAAAGACATTCTTCTAAGGCCCAAATAGCCTAGTTAATCAGTATATGAGAAGCAGGGCTGACATCACTCAGCACAAAAGCTAAAGAGAGTCTCTTGTTTTGTGGAGAACTGAGAGAACAGCAGGGACAGGGGCCTTAATGATAGTCAGTCCAGACCTAGAGGCTGGGTCTAACAGCATCCAAAGGAATACAGGCCAATTTCCTCCAGCTTCCTGGAGGAGCACTGTTTCTCTTCAAAATGTGACAGGGATGGCACCCACAAGGGGGAAGAATGCAGTGTGTTCTAGACTTATTTTGAGCCATCAGGGTAATGATCCTCCCACATTTCCCTTGCTATTACAAATGATCAACCTCAATAGGGGTCATGTAAGCTCTGCTGACACCAGAATCTCTAATTGCAAAACCCTTACAGGAAAGACCAGTTTTCCTCCACTCTAAGGATAAAAAGCAAGGATTGGGCTCATATCGCTAAGCATTTTCTGACTAGCTTTGAGAGAACAGCGTGGTCCAAGGACCAGATTTCAGATTTGGTGATTACTGACAGTTTAAAAAGTAAGTACCTGTAACGTTTGCTCTGTGGTACTGAAAAATATTGTCCCCAAATGTATGAACACAAAACGGTGAGCATGTAGCCTAAGGAGCAACATTTCCCTGATTTAACACCAGGCACTTGGCATTCATTCTATACACAGAAATACCCCCCCGAGTCTCCAGACCACCCTCCTCAACTGTACATTACAAGCATTACAAGTTTTTGTTATAGCCCATAAGATACAAGTCTTCAAGAAAACACAATCAGACACAAGGCAGAAACAAGAACTCATGTATTGATCAAATTGCATTATCAATAAAAAAATGTCAGCAATGGGTTGACATTGCTTAGTGTCTGCATAAAATTGGTATAAATGGACCTAAAAGTTCTGTAACAGTTCATGAGTACAAGAAAAACAAGGTTATAATTTCTTAGTAATAAAGAGAGAAACACTTTCTGTTAAAGTATTCAAAACCCTGTCTAAGGTAGATTTGTCACTCAATGGTAGTATTTGATTTGTAACTTCAAAAGCTGACCCGTCCAGCAGGTCCAGTTATTCGAGGGTCTCGAGAGGACTTTCTCCTAAGAAATAAATGGGGTGTAGAGAGAGATGAGGATATTGTGCGAACAAAGATATGGAAATGTTCTGAATTACATCAGGACCCCAATGTATTAGCCATGACCAAGGTTTAAATGCACAAGCAAAAGGGGAAGTGCCTTTCAGCAGGAGAAATGGGGCAGAAGCAATGCACCTCAGCAGGTGGGATGGGGCAGCAGGGTGGGGGGGGGAGAGGAAGTACTTCTCAGCAGGAAGGAAGGGGCAGCGGAAATTTTTCTTTTGGCGACTACTGGTGGAAGCAGGAACTTGGCGTTATCAGGGTACATCTTTAGGTCAGGACATCCAGCACTGACTTAGGGTTGGAACAATCTGTAGTTTTTCTCAGAGCAGTGAGTCTGTGGCCCGCTTTTGACCCTCTTTTCTTATGGGGGCGGGGGAGGTGGAGAGACCCAATTCAGAGATCAGGACAATAGCATTGCAGTAATAGCTCCCAACAAAAAGCATAGATGCACTCCCCACCACCAGAAAATTAAAAAAAAACAAAACAATACAAAACAAAACAAAAACAAACAAACAAACAAACAAGCAAAAAAAGCAAAAGATACTCCAATGCACTGTATCTGCTTTGTTGTGAGTAAATCCACAAACATTAATGGATAGCAACACAGGAAGGAATTATGCACAGCAAGGCACACACACACACACACACACACACACACACACACACACACACACACACACACACAAAAGTAAAAAGAAACAGTCCAGTCAAGAAGCTATTGAAGAGAGTCCTTTAAAATTTATGATAAAGAAGATGAAGTGTATTTCTTCACAGTTGATGATTTCTGGTGGAGGGCAAGGAAGATTCATTTTTAGAGCTTGTGTTTGATATTTTCTAGGTTCTTCTTTTTATACTCCAAAACACTAGATAGGACAGAAATAAAGGTAGAGAGAGGAATTAGAAAATCTCTGAATCTAATTTTTTTCCTAGTGCTTTTCCTTTAACTATGGATATGAAAAAACCACAAGCAACTTGCTTAACCAACCACCAAACACCAGACAAAATGTACTAGCTTTGACACTCAATCTTGTGCAAAGTAATGCAGCAGGAGTTTTTCACTAATGTATGTTGTATGTAAATATAGTATTCCACCAAACTTAGTAACTCTGTATTCCATACTTCCTGCATTCAGCTGTTCACTATTTTAATATTAGTCATACCTATTCCATGCTGTGCCATGTGTTTTGATGCAATTAAGTTTCATCTGGGGACCTCATATGAAATGCAAATATTGTGTGTAAATCTCCCTTAGTGTTACTTCATAAACATGTTTCATCTATGGAGTAACAGTATTAACGCTTTCTGTTTGAAGTACACTTTCAGTGTGCATAAGTAGATACTCCACTTTAGTATTTTATGATACACTAAATATAACATATAGTGTATACTTAGAAGATGAATCCAGTAAAGGATTTTTAAAATGTTGTGTGAGGGCTTTGTGATTTAAAAAAAAAAAGTGTTCTCAATAGTATTGGCTGAGATTCTGCAGTCTTGTGTGTGCTCTTTTCTAATGAATCATAATTAACGTTTATGCTGAGACTCGGGGAGGCAGGCTTATCAGTAGAAAGAAAGCCATTATCTTGGAATCTCTCCTTTTATAAGTACTCCTATAAGTATATAAATGTCTGGGTGGCCAATTAGACAGAAACCATGTCTTGGTATACTTGTTGCAATCTGATAGCTTTGTCGTAACCAATCACCCGACCTCTCAGGACTTGAATTAATGTAACTTCCTAAAATGTCCAAGAATTACAAAGACACACACCAGGTACATGCACACCACAAATTCTGACTCATTCTCTGATTCTGAATCTTCCTATGACTGTCCTTGTGACTCTGCCTATCCTTCTTTTTCTGCCTCTACATTCTCTACCTCAGCCTGTATCTGAACCTCTGCCTCTGCACCTTCCTATGCCTTTGATTGTCCCACTGCTACTTATTAGTGCTGAGATAACATACAGGTTAGTTTAGTTTTAGAATTGATCTACTGTGGAATTGGTTTTCTATGAACATTAAGTTGCCTCTCTACCTTGTACTAAAACCATTTGATTGAATTTGAATCTTCAGTATAATGAGAGATGTAACCCAAATTCATAGGGCAACAATGTCTAGGTAACTGTCTGGCATTGAACAGTCACTCCACTGTTCTGAACAAACTGTTTGTAACCAGTAGTTTAAGCACAGGCAGATAGCATAAGTGAAAGTATGCAAGCCTGTCTTGATTTCAATGTGATAAAGATCGGGGCCCAAAACTACAAAAGGAGGTAATGGGTTCTTTCTGTTTACAAGTCTCAGCTTGTAAATTGCATGATCTAGGAAAGTCAGGACAGAACTTGATTCAGAGTGGTAAGTAGAGGCAGAAACTGAAGCAGAGACTATGGAAGAACTCTGGATTACTTTCCTCCAAGTCATAGGTATGCGAGGTCCTAGGGGATGCAAAACAGAAAAGAAAGAAAAAATAAGTACCAAACATATCACAATGGTTGACCTACATGCATACTTTAAAGTCTGCTCTTGATAATATTTGTGTTCATTTGGAAATCAAGTTCTACATGACAATTGGTAAACAGCATACTTTTCATTATTTCTATTGGATGGACATTTTTACCTGAAGGAGTGTATTTGTTGGATGTGAACATTCCTGGATTACATGGAGGTCCTAAGTTAGCTTGTATCAGGTCCCCTGGAACAGGACTTACATGTGGCTGTGACACACAGGATGATCACTGGGAATTGAATCCCAGACCCTCTGCAAGAGCAGCCAATGATCTTATACTCTGAGTCATGTAAAGTTCTCCACATTTCTGGAGAGAGAAGGAAGGTGTAGGAAGAGAACATTACTCAAAATGTCCAAATTCATCTAAGAATAAATTAATGCTTGCAAGGGTCTGTCAAGATACACAACAGAAACAAGAAAAAATTAGAAGGTGTGTAAAAATTTAAAAGAATGTTTGTTTCTGCTCTGTTGTGTGTTCTGACCAGGACTAAATGAACACACTAAATGAAGCTGCACTGAGAAGCATAAAGAAGGGAGGTACCACACTCTGACATGTACTAAGGTTGTTTCAACTGTATTTGTGTAATCCTTCAGGGGCTTCTTGTCAAAAATAAACCCCCTTTATCAAATCCCCAACAGTAAATTCTGTGTGTCTCAATTGGAGACTGGGCAGAAGATATGTGAGATGCACCAGGAATGATTAAACTTTATGTTCTCTTGCTCAGAAACCATTTTCAGGGATCCTATGAAATCCAAATGTCAGCTCCAGACTGCATAGTATCAGGTTTTTCTTGGCCAATTCATAATTAGAGCCAATATCTAAAAAGATGACTTATCTGTTACACAAAGTTGCTGCTACCAAATAGGAGGTGGCTATGATTCCCAACACCAACACTGTGGATCTCTCTCTCTCTCTCTCTCTCTCTCTCTCTCTCTCTCTCTCTCTCTCTCTCTCTCTCTCTCTCTCTCTCTCTCTCTCTCTCTCTCTCTCTCTCTCTCTTCGTCTCACTCTCTGTTTCTGTCTGATTTGTGTCTGTGTGTGTTTCTGTGTGTGTCTGTCTGTTTCTGTGAGTCTGAATGTGATTGAGTGTGTGTGTTATTATAATGTAGCCCATTCTTAAAATAAGAAAGGCACTTTCACTTTGTGTTTTTTTTTCTTTCCATTTTGGCCAAATTGTATTGATTAGCACTGGCTGGCCTCAAATTGGCTATGTATGTATGGCTTTCTTAGAAGTCAAAAGAGATATGATATAAGACCCATAGTCATCTGGTTAAAAGCAGGAATCATTGTGATACGCTTCCATTTTGTAATATTATAAGGTTTGAACTATATGAAGGTATGTAAGTAGTCTTCAAAATTAATTCCTAGGTGCCAGGGAATGGGGGCAAACACACATTTAATCCCAGGACTTATTATGCTGAGGCAGGAAAATCTCTAAATTCCTTGTCAGTCTCGTCTATAGAGCAAATTCCAGTTCAGCCAAAGATATTCCATGGAATGCAGCCTGGAAAAAAAAAACTTGAAATGAATAAACTTCATAGTTAAGTAATGAATAATTAAAAAAAAACGCTGCGAAAGACGAGTGAAATATGCAATTATCTAGACATATACCAAATCCATAAGATAAACCATCTAAACAGCACCTTAACACCTTAAGAAATAGAACCAATCATGATAATCTCCCACCAAAACAACCCTGGGACTAGATGGCTGTAGTGCAGAATTCTATCAGACCATCAAAGAAGAACTAATACCAATTCTCATGAAAGTGTTCCACAAATTAGAAACAGAAGTAACACTACCCAATTCATTCTATGAAGCCACAGTTACACTGCATATTCTCCTGTGGAGATGGAATGGTCACTGCCTAATGAGGAACTGGTCACTTCTTCCTTTCATACAGGACTTTGTTTGAGATTATTTTTTGCTTCTACCATGGTTAATATTACAAATAGATTTTAAATACAGTTTTAACATATATGAATTTTAGCTTTAGAAAATATCATGTATATTTAACAGGCTTTTAACAATCATAACTTATATTCACAACATAAAAGCAAAAGAAGTTACAACCTATTTAATTAATGAGAGAAAATTAGAGACTATTCTAACCAAATTGAACCAGGAGGAAAATAAGAACTGTACTGAAAAACTGATTTTTAGTAATAAAAATAACAAAAATAATGATAATAATAATAATAATAATAATAATAATAATGAAATACATTAGAAATTAAAAAAATGAATACATATATTTTGCTAGTTTAAGTAAAAAATACTAACGAATAATAAGAAATATGTTCACCTGATTTCGAAATCCCAATCCTCTCATTCTATGAAAATTTTGGTTAGAATTTGAAAGATTAGCTTTGTGAATAGTTGTCCAGGAAATTGACAGATGCCCTTAGGTTATGTTGCTTTCAGTTGTTATGGAGACAATGCCTCAATTACACTCCTTTCTGTGGCTTGCAATTCTAGGTCCTCAGTCTGCCACTGCCTCCACCTCCACCTCCATTTCCACCTCTGCTCTACCTCTGCCTCCTCCTTCTTCCCCCTTTCCTTGTCCATATCCCTGTCCCTGTCCTAGTCCCTCTCCCTGTCCCTGTCTCTCTCCCTGTCCCTGTCCCTGTCCCTGTCCCTGTCCCTCTCCCTCTCCATCTCCCTCTCCCTCTAGCCTCCCCACTAGCACACAGATAACCCTCAGATTATTTCAGTTTTAGTACTGATCTACTCTAGAATTTTTTTCCTTCATGTCTACTTCCTTCCTAGCTTGTTTAAAACTATTTAATTCAATTTGAATCTTCCACATAATAAGAAATTTATTCAAAATTCATAGGCCAACTATTGCTAAGTAAGTGTCTGGTGTTCATCAACCACTCCACTCTTCTAAAGGAAGTGTTTTGTAATCAGAATTTTAAGCACAGGCAGATATCTTTAGTGTTAGTGTAAAATTCTGTCTTGTGTTCAATGTGATAAAGATCAGGACCAAAACTGTTGGAAACCAGGCCTTACCTAACTTGAACTGTGTTTCACCTGGGAGGCAAACAGAGGCTGAAAAGAGAGGGGAACTATATAGGTGAGAGAAAAATTGAGCCAAGACAATTTTCTGATCTAGGCTCAAATATTTAATAAAAGTTTTCACTTATAAAGGGGGAAACCCATTCTCTGCCATGCCAAGTTTCTTACTTTCCTGATACCAAGTTGTCAGCACAGCCTTTTAGCACTAAGTCACCAAATTCACAGATTGCAGTTAACTACAGAAAATCTTGGAGAACCAATTTGGCCTCATGGCAGATGGCAGGTAGTTTCACATCAAAGGAAACTAGCTGAGGAGCTGCACTGCAGGTGGCCCTGCCTCAATGGCATAAGGTCTGAACCTGCATAGGTTGGAGGAGGTTATACTCCCCCCCCGTTAATAATATTTTAAAAAGTGCTAAACTGAGGCATAAAATGTATTTATGCTCTATAGTCTTGCCTGGGAGTTATGGTAACTGGAGGCCACACCTCCCTTAGGAAGTCTTAGATCTTCCTGAAGCATCAAATTCCATTATGGATGCTACGTGCAACTAGTTTGTGTTATATATCACACAAAACATGGCTCTGTGTTGTGTTATCAACAGTCATTGATTTTGGCATGTACCTCTGTCTTAGATTGGTATGGTTCTGAGATCTGGATGTCTGTCATTGAATGTCCAGCCCTCATTATCACACCTTATTCCCAATTCAGACCAAAGTCATAATATGTACTAGAATGAAGATCAATAACTGCCACCTTCACTGTTGGAGGCAAGGCTGTACATCTGCTACAGTAAGGCAGAAGGACTTGGATGACCTGCTTGAGAAACAAAGGTGGGACAGTGATAAGCAACAGTATGAAAGTTTCTTTGGAGAAGTCCAGGTACCCCATTCAGTTACAAATTAGCAATGATCAAGCTTAGTCTTAGAGATTCTGGTGTGGGGAGGTGGCTTTGAGAATTGCAGAAAGGCTGCAGCCTCTCTGGGAGTGGAGGCTGTCCTCCAAATTAAATTTGCTAGCTAATTAAGATTTTAGCTATCTTCCCTAATTCTTCTAATACTGGAATTATTAATAGACCAGTCCAATATTGAATTAGGATACCTGTTCACAGTGAAGTTAGAAGATGAATCACTATAACTCTATCTTGAGACTAATCTTTCTAAATCAGATTACACAGTCTCTACTGTTCTATATCCCATAATTCTTAAAAACCTTGAAGTAAAGCATCTTAGCTTGTCCAAACAGGGAAAATGATAAACAAAGGTAGGTCAAAAACATATACCCAATTCAGCTTTCTTGTCACTACAGTCAGGGCACTAAGCAAACACACTTGTTAGTTTGTCACAAAAATTAGCCTTCATATATATGCAGCATTCTGTGAAGAGAACCTATTCTTGTCCCTTTCCCTATAAAGTAGCTACTTAGGATCAAGCCATATACCAATAAGTAGATTTTTTTCATTTGACCTAGACATGATTATGTCTCCTATTTAAGATACTATCAGGCATTTTTAAGTTCTTTGACATCCAAATTTCAAAGTTCTTAAAGTGTGATTTAAATAATGTGCATGGGGATATAATTTATCTTGTCCTTTGTTTTTTTAAAAAGAAGAGTTTTTTAAAGTTCCACATTACCCTGTATTAGATAAATTAATAAATTGTTTACAAAACATTTCAAATGCTTTACTGTTATAGTCAGTATTAATATAACAAGGCCAGCGACTAATTACACTTTCAATAGTTTATCTTGAAGAGTGGATTTAACTAGAAAGCTTTAAAATGTATTAATAGTCCCCCTCTTCCTTTCTCTTTCTCACTTCCTCCATTTCCAGCAGCAGTCTTCTTGCCTCTGCAGGTATTTTACACATGAAGTATCCAAGCAAAATGACATGTACACAAACAACCATACCCACCATCAAAGTTTATAAAATAAAAGAAATGATGTGTAGACTATGATTCTAATTTTTCTGGGAAAGGTAGTATAGGAGAGAGGAATCACTGTGTGTGGACTCACAAAGACACAAAGAACCCCCCAAATAGATCCAATTTACCACTCCTTAGAAACACAAACACCACAGGCAGGAGGAGGGATTTTGAATGAGGAACTCTTTCCTTGTCTTTCCAAGTGCTTTGGTGGATGAGCACAACTACAGGAAAAGGGTCTCACAGCAGGTAAACTCCCACCACCACCCCACACAAAGGCAAAGTCACCTTGGTCGAACCAGGAGCAGATCACCTGTCTCTGCAGGTTGTTTCTGTTTAGCTGCATTTGGAGAAAGCATTTGGAACAGTTGCTGCCTGCTCTTGAGAAGGGCTCTAAGGGTACAATGTATAGGTCTGTAGAATTGCAACAAGTTTGGACCCTAGAAAAGTAATGGGTTGCTGAAATGGTCCTGGACTGTGAATCTTAGGGTCTTGCTAGGGAATTTCTTAATCTACAGTGACATTTAGACATTGGAGCAAGCAGAGGTGCTTTGATCCTTATCTTAGGCACTCAAAGTTGTCCTGGAAGACAATCGTTGTGACTGTTTGTGAGGCTTTGCTGGAGGAGAGGGGATATTGACAGCCCTCTACACGATCTGCATGGCACACAACTAGAGCTTTCTTTCTTATGAAGCATAGAAGTGACTGAGGGCAAAACACCACAGGAGACAACTATATCAGCGTCCCTTAAGTAAAATCTTGCTAGTGTATGAAATAGTGTGCCTTGCAAATACTGAAGTGGGTGCTCACAGTCATCTATAGGATGGAATACAGGGCCCCCAATATAGGAGCTAAAGAAAGTACCCAAAAACTGAAGGGGTCTGCAACCCTATAGGTTGAACAACAATATGAACTAACCAGTACCCACAGAACTTGTTCCTCTAGCTGCATATGTAGCAGAAGATTACCTAGTCAGCTATCATTGGGAAGAGAGGCCCTTGGTCTAGCAAAATTTATATTCCACAGTTCAGGGGAATGCCAAGGCCAAGAAGTGGGAGTGAGTGGGTAGGTGAGCAGGGGGCAGGAGATATAGGGGACTTTTGGGATAGAATTTGAAAGGTAAAAGAAGAACATATGTAATAAAAAATGTGGGGGAAAATAAAGAGACTAGGTCGTTTCTACAATTAGGGAAAGTCTCATTACTTTATCCCATTAAATGTGCACATTAAAAAAAAAGTGGCTAATGGCTTTGAACAGGATCCTTGCTGAGGACAGGATCTTATAAAGGGTTCCAGATAGACAACTCATTTACAGTTTTACAAGCTAGTACTTATAAACAATTGATCATTGGGAGCCTCAAGCTGAGACACCCGATCACTGGGCATAAGTGTTGAGATAATTTGAAGATATTTCCATTGTTTTGAATAATCTGTATGATATTGGATACATTTACTCTATGGAAGGAGTATGTGTGTGGAGTCCCTTGTGTCACTGAAGTAGGAGTTGTAAAACACCTGTGGCGATGATGCAAGTTCATATCTATGATGTGTTTGTGATGTCAGTATTTATAAAGGAGGAAGCATCTCTGAGATGCAATAACACATTTAAAAAAGAAAACCACAAGACAAAACGGAAAGGGAATATTGCCTTATGTTGTTGTATTTCTGTTTTGTGTGTGTTGTGTGTGTGTTTTGTTTTTTGTTTTTGTTTGTTTGTTTGTTTGTTTTCTTATTTGTGTGTATGGTCTGATTTTTGGATTTTTTCGAGACAGGAATTCTCTATATGCCCCTGGCTGTCCTGGAACTCACTCTGTAGACCATGCTGGCCTTGTACTCAGAAATCTGCCTACGTCTGCCTCCCTCGTGCTGGGATTAAAGCTGTGCACCACCAACACCCTGCAAATATTGCCATTTTTAGTGAGATAGTTTTAATGTTTTTTTACTGATTTATGTAAGATATTTTAAATGGTGTGTCCATTTTTTTCACGTTGTTGCATTATTCCTTTCATAGTTTGTTGATTATTGCTCACAAATACAGGATTTAACATCAGGACACTGACATTCTTCTTTTTCATTTCATTCCTCTCCTTTTTTTCTGTTTAACTTATCTGGAAATGGATTTTTCTGTATAGTCCTAGCAATTCTGGGCCTTCTTGTGCAGTTCAGTCCTGAATTCAAATCTACTGGATTTTATCACCAAATCCTGAGATTAAACCCCTTTCTAAGCAGACATCAACATTTTTTTTAATTTTCTGTCTCACAATACTTCTTTAGAAGATGTCCTCATCACAGTTCCCAAGTAATGCCTTCAGACACTTCTAACTTACTGTAGCAACCTTACCATATAGAGCCTATGTAAGGCATCCTGTTGGGTAGCATTCTGTCTTAAGCTGTCCACATCCAAAGTGTTTGTATTCTTCACAGTGGCCTGTGAGGTTAGTGTGATAAATCTGGGATGAGCTGTCAGGTGAAGAATTATTCACCACTGCAGCCACAAAGCTTGCAGTTTCCACTGCTCCTGATCATGATGCTGCAGAAGGTTTCTTTGATTTTCATAGACACTGGCTTCTTATTCCCAAATCTTGGTAGTGGTACTGTATTCTGCCTGTCTGTGTAAACAATTAGACATGAACCATGTCTTAGTATACTGGTTGAATCTTGAGAAGGTTGTTGTTCTTTTCTGCTGGATAGCCTGTTACTGGGGAAATCAGGCCATCAAGATTATTCTTAGCCTGGAAGGTACAGAGTCAGGGTCAGAGGAAGTGTGAAGTCTGGGTAAGGACTAGTTCTTAATCCAGATATTCCCTATGTATAAGAACCATAATTGTCAACATTTCTCATTTAAAAAAAAAACACTTGAGGTTTATATGTGTTATTCTCAAATGACAGCTGTAAGTTTTTTCCACTTAAACACACCCCTCAATATACAAGAACAGATATCTACAGGGTCCTTTATAAACTATTCAGAGTTGTGCATCCCCATGGTCTCTGGTCTGTTTCCATTGTGAAAGGACATATGTTGAGAGAGATTTGTTTACCTTTGCTCTAATGATGTCCCTGGTCGTAATGTCTCAGTATTCATCCTGGTGTGAATACTGTGGAAATCGAAAATGTTAAAGGAACCGTGAAGCAAAAATGTTAATTGGTGTGAAAGAGTTAATGGGAACAGCCGTTAGTTTCCACTGACTGAAACTAAAATATTCATTACCTGTTATATTTCACAAAAACAGAATTATTGCTCATTTGTTCAAAGTGGACAGCCAGGTACAAATGAAATGACTTTTATCCACTGGGCTGTTTTTTTTTCAAAGCCTTGGCATGGCTCAACAAAGGAGTGCCTGAGAGCACCTGAATGTTCAGATAAAGTTTACTGAGGTCTCCTTGGCCTGAGAGTGCCTGTCCAGCCGCACTTTTGAACAAGAGGAATGGGTGGGACATTCTTTGATAGAAACAGCAGGAGCTTGGTTGCCAGTCAGAAAATTGTTGAAGAACAGCAGCAGGCTGTAGTGTTTGAGATTGTCAGACACCCTGTGAAAATTGCAAAACCCAAATTAACTTGGAGCTAAAAAGTTAGAGATCTGATTAAGAGGTAAAATCTTGGATGTTGTAGTGAAGAGCAAAAACTTATAATTTTGGGTCTTATAGCATTGTGGTATGTAAGTTCAAGAAATACAGGGCTGAAGAATAGACCAAGGCGGGTCCAGGCACAGCCAAACCCACCCTGTAGCTAAGAATGTCCAGCCATAAAAGATAAAAAAGAGAATGCAGGAACTAGCCACTGCTATCAGGGCAGACCAAATGGCCATCTGGCAGGATGGCACCTCCCTATAGATCCCCATAAATCATACATTGACCAGGTGTCCTGCTGACCTCGAGAAGTCCCAAGCCCTTGTGCCTCCCTACACCTTAGCATGCACATATTACCCTGTTAATTTGTAATCATCCCGCCAACATTTAAATAAGCCTATCATGTGTAATGGCCCAAATTCTTTTGGCTCCCCTGTTTTTGGTTTGTGGTTTTTGCCTTTATATGCCTGTAAAAAGTTTGGGCCGGGGTTGAACTTCCCTGCCCCCTGCGCAGTGCATGAGATTCGACCCCAGCATGCTGGCTTGGGCGCTCCTTTTTTGTTTGTGTGTTTGTGTGAGATTAAAGCTTGTATAGTTACAGCGAGTTCCGCCTCAGTGTCCTACTGGGTGCGCACCTCCCTGAAGAGGGACTCACTGAAGGGGTCTTTCATGTGGTGCATTGGCTGGGAGATGCGTGACCACCCAGGGGTCCTAGACCCACTTGGAGGTAAGGCCCTCTATCTTGTCTTGGTTTTGTCTCTATATTCTGTCTGAAAATCTTGTGAGATCACAGTTTCAGTTTTGCAAACTCTCTTATGAGACAGTGCTTCGAAGGGAGAGCAAAGTGGATAAGGACAGATGTGTCTAGGTGTCCACCATTTGTTCGCCCTGGGAGACTTTCAGGGAAGTCAGGGGGAGGGCCAGGGATGCCTAGTGAACCTCCTCGGGAAAAGTCAGGGATAAATTTTCTCCTTGACGATCTGTTTCTGAGACCTGTTACTAGGCCGTCTGATTCTTTTCAGGAACTCTGGTTGACACAGAGTAGGCAATGGTTTTGCTTTTGAGTCTTGTAGCCTTTGTAATCGTTTTTAAAATGTGTGTGACAGAGCTTAACATGGGAAAGACTGTGACGACCCCACTAACACTTACTCAGAACCATTGAACAGACGTTATGACTAGGGCCAACAATCTTTTCTTTGATGTCAAGAAGGGACCTTGGCAAACTTTTTGCTCCTCTAAATGGCCAGCTTTTGGTGTGGGCTGGCCTTCGCAGGGAAATTTTAGCCTGCCTGTTATTCTAGGTGTCAAGTTATTTTTCAGACTGCAGGAGGGCATCCTGATCCGGTACCTTATATAATTGTGTGGCAGGATCTGGTACAAAATCTGCCACCCTGACTGGGTTCCTGGACTTCCGGAGCTGAGGCAGCGATGGTGGCAGTAGCCATGAAACCGAAAATGATGCATGCGGGTCTGCCAGAGCACGTTCCATCGGCCCCCCTGAGGATCTATCATGAAATTGATGATTCCTTTTTCATTGACTCCTTCCCACCCCCTTACCCCCAAAGAACTTCTAATCCTGATCCCTCACAACTGCCCACCCCAGCAGACCCCAGGGTGGCCTCTGTGACAGGACCGTTGGGAGGGACTCCTAGCTGCAAAGGCCATAGTTCAGAGGGAAGTGAATCTAAACCAGATCCACTGTTGCTTTGCCTTTAAGAGCTTATGTAGGAGGACCTTCCCATGCCCCGGGGCAGTTAGTCCCATTGCAGTACTGGCCATTTTCATTGATAGATATGTTGGCAGATATGTATAACAGATATGTATAACTAATCACTCCTCTTTCTCATAGAATCCCTCAGGCTTAACAGGACTCCTTGAGTTCCTAATGTTCTCCTACCAGCCCACTTGGGATGACTGCCAGCAACTTTTGCAGGTCCCCTTTAGAACTGAAGAGAGAGAGAGGATCCTGCTAGAAGCCAGATAAAAACGTCCCAGGACCAGATGGGACCCCCACTAATCTCCCCAACCTTATAAATGCAGCTTTCCCCTTGGCCCGTTCTGCCTGAGAGTTCAATACTGTGAAAGATAGGGAGCGTCTCACAGTCTACTGATGGACTCTAGTGGCAGGGATAGAGCGGGCTGCATGGTTACCCACCAATTTGGCCAAGGTAAGAGAAGTCCTTCAGGGTTCAATGGAGCTGCCCTCCGTTTTCTTAGCACGACTAATGGAGTCTTATAGGAGATAGCCCCATTTGATCCCTCTTAGGAGGGACAGCAGGCAGCTGTAGCCATAGCTTTTATTGGTCAGTCTGCCTCTGATATTAAGAGAAAGTTACAGAGGTTAGAGGGTCTCCAAGATTATACTCTGCAAGATTTAGTAAAAGAAGCTGAGAAAGTATACCACAAGAGAGAGACTGAGGAAGAAAAGCAAGAGAGAGAAGAGAAAGAGGTAGAGGAAAGAGAAATCCGGCATGAACGCCAGCAGGATAGGAACTTGACTAAGATTTTGGCCGCAGTGGTAGGTGGAAAAATTCAGAGAAGGGTCAGTCAGGGAACCTGCGCAACAGGACAAGAAGACCCCCAGGAGAACAGAGACCTCCACTTGAGAAAGACCAATGCACATACTGCAAGAAAAAAGAATATTGGGCCAGAGACTGCCCAAAGAAGAAGCAGAGGGGCCCCAAAGTATCTGCCCTTGAAGAAGACAAGGGAAGTCGGGGCTCGGTCACCCTCCCCAAGCCTAGGGTAACTCACTCTGTGGAGGGGACCCCCGTTAATTTTCTAATAGACACAGGAGCTGAATATTCAGTCTTGACTGAACCTTTAGGACAATTAGGATCAAAGAAGATTTTAGTTATGGGAGCCACTGGTAGCAAGCTTTATCCCTGGACAACCAAAAGGATTTTAGACATAGGAAAAAATAAAGTGACACATTCTTTTCTTGTGATACCTGAGTGCCACTTGTGACACTTTCATGGGAGTTGTCTAGGACTATCTTTATGTCAGGTATTTATGTTAGGATTTATAACAGTAGGAAATTATAGTTATGAAGTAGGAAAAAAATAATTCTATGTAAGGGCTCACCAAGCATGAGGAAGAATATATATGAAGGAACTGTAGCATTAGAAAGGTTGAGAACCACTCTCTGGATGCTTGAAAACAGAAAGCATAATGGAGTCATAGGCTGGTCTTGGCATCAGTCTGATATCTGCTTCAGACTAATATCTTGCTTCCTTTTGTTTCTTGTCACCATGAGGGGAATAACCTAGATAGTATAGTCAAAGGACAAATCTGAGGACATGTTCAGAATCCATTTTGTGAAAACATGTGCTGTTGTATCATTTGGAAAGGGCTGTCTTTGGAACCAGTGCATGCACATGAGTGCTTTGGTGCTTTGCTCTTTCTTTCTTTCTTTCTTTCTTTCTTTCTTTCTTTCTTTCTTTCTTTCTTTCTTTCTTTCTTTCTTTCTTTCTTTCTTTCTTTCTTACTATCTTTCTTTCTTATTTTATTTTATTTTTTTTTGAGGCAGGTTTTCTCTGTGTAGGCCTGGCTGTTGTAGAACTCATTCTGAAAACCTGGCTGGCCTTGAACTCATAAATTTGCCTGCCTCTTCCTACCAAGTCCAGGGAATAAAGGCTTGCAACACCACACCCAGCTTCTTTGATTTTTTTTTATTCTGCTATTAACTTATTGTTCCCAATGTTGTTTATTTTATTATTTTATTTTATTAGATATTTTCTATATTGACATTTTAAATGTTATCCCATTTCAAGTTTTCCCCTCTAAAAACGCAATAACATGTCCCTCCTCCTCCTACTGACCAACCTAAGCACTCCTGCTTCCCTGTCCTGCCATTCCCTTACACTGAGGTATAGAGTCTCTCAGGACCAGGATCCCCTCCTCTCACTGTGTCCATCTAGTCCATCATTTGCTACATATTCGGTGGCAGCGATGGGCCCCTCACTTTGCATTATTTGGTTGGTCTTTTTTTTTTAATTACATATATTTTAACTTACATTTCAAATGTTGTATTCTTTCCCAGTTTCCCACTCATCCAGAAACCCCCTATCACATCCTCTGTCCCCCTGCTTCAATGAGGGTGTTCCTTCACCTGTGCACCCTCTCCCACCTCACAGTGTGGTGGCTAATAAGTTTATATCTCTGTATCCTTATCATTCAACACCATATTGGGGATCCTGCAGCTTATAGGGAAAAGATGTCCAGATTCTGAGAACTGCAGGGTACCATCCAATACATCAATCTCAAGCCACATGTGGGTACATCTTCCTAAAAAATGTGTCGTCCTGTTAATAGCTTTCAGTTGGATCTTTAAGTACCTCAGCCAAGATTGAGGTGACTGCTCCCTGCATAATCACTGCCCACTTCATTTTGGGGAGCATCTGTGCCAGGAAGTCAGGGTAGATATCCACATAGTTGATGCGGATTTCAGTGGCCTGCAGGCACAGATGGAAGTCATGCATGTCCAAGCCTTACACATTTGAGCTTAGGAGATAGTATGTGAGCAGTTTTATGTTGTCATTTTGGATTTCTGCATAGGACATATTGTCTTTCATTAATTTTGGGATTTATTTACATTTTAAATGATAGCTCCTTTCCCATTTTCCATTCAACAAATCCCCAACCCATCCACCATCTCCTCCCTTCCCTTTGAAAAAAGGCTTAGTTTGTATTATATTTCTATATTGCACTCCATCACTGAGTGAAATCAAGACAGGACACATGTAGGAGTATAGGCAGGGTACATGGAGAAAGGCTGCTTATTGGATTGCTTTCTCAGCACAGTTTTCTCAGCTTTTTTTCTTACAAAATTTGAAAGCTTTTTTTTTAACTTTTATTTTAATAACATACCCACAAACACACACACACACACACACACACACACACACACACACACACACACACACACAAGACATAAGATCACTAAAGAACAAGCGAAATGATTGTAAAGCAATGTCCTAAATGTATTTCATTTTCTCCAATGCCACATTTATAAGTCAATTCTAGAGGCCTTATATCTAATCATATTTGGCAAATGGATATAACCCATTATGCAGAATTTGGAAAACTAAAATATGAACATGTTTGTATCGATACTTGTTCAGGATTTCTTTTTGCTTTTTTCTGCTTCTCTCCATAAAGGGAAGGTTTCTAAAAACGTAATTGATCATTGCACACAAGCATTTAATGCAATAGGATTGCCTAAACTTATCAAAACAGATAATGGGCTATCCTATTATAGTAAAAATTTTATTTCATTCTGTAAGGAATTTGAAATCAAACATAAAACTTGAATTCCTTATAAGCCCATGGAAACGGAATAGTTCAATGTGCTCATCAGACCTTAAAGAATTGGCCTTTTATGACAAAACAGTGGCAGTTATATCCCCCAAGGTCACCAAAGGCGCATCTTGCCTTTACTTTATTTGATCTAAATTTTTTGCAAACTGATATTAAAGGTCAGTCTGCAGCAGATCACCACTGGCATCCAGTTACTTCTAATTCTTATGCATTGATAAAATGAAAGGACACACTAACTAAGGAATGTAAGGGTCCAGATCCGATTCGAATCTGGGGAAGGAGCTCGGTTTGCGTTTTTTCATGTGAAGATGGAGCACAGAGGCTGCCCAAGAGATTAATTTGTTAGCTGAACACAGATCCTGAATCTTCTTATAAGTATCACTCTGAGAACTAAAATTCCTCTTTTGCATAGAATTTAGTTGGGGACTCAGCCTCCCAGAAAAGCTGTTTTCTTGCTACTCTCAGAGCTTTGCAATTTGCAACTGAATAAAGTATCTGGACTTCCCCAAAAGAAGCTTTGCATTGCTACTTTCTCATTGTCTGGGTCTCTTTTTCTTAAGCAGGTCAATCAACATCCTCCAATCAGACTGCAGGGGGAGTGCATCCCTGCAAACAAAGGCTTAAGGTGGCAACTGCTATTTTCATTCTAAAGACATTCTACCATGCATTTTGGCTTTAGGTCTGATTTGAAAAATAGGTTTATTAGAAGGGCTAGGAAGGCAGATATTTCAAATATTAGAAGAGATTGGTTTTTATTCTGATAGATGGTCTTAGTCCCTTTGCTGGTCTCTGGTTCTCCATCCTTGCTGTTATTGCAAGCTCCCCTAATTTCCTCAGGCTGTGGGAATAACAGAGATGAGGAGGATGACCTCCAGCTCCTAATATAGCCTAAAAGCCACAAATTGTGATGTTACCAGTGGTATAATTCTTGTTGAGGCCTTGCTAAATCTGCTGTTGGCAATACTCCTTTAGGAGATGCACAGTACTGAGAACTGTGCATACTGATTCGTGATGATATGAATACAGTATGGGTACAGCTTCGGTGCAGATATTTACTGTATAATATCATGGGTATTCCGTGTTCTTTGTCTAATATCCACGTAGCAGTGAGTGCATACCATGTGTGTTCTTGTCTTAGGGAGAAATGTTCCAAATGTATCTGTTAAATCCATTTGGTCCATGACTTCTATAAGTTTCACAGTGTCTCTGAGTTGAATGGTAGGGATATAAAGTAGGGAAAGAATTTGTTCAACCCATATTACATGAAAAAAATTAAATTAATATATACTTTTTTTAATCCAAAAAGCATGCCTATAGACCCATCTAATGTAGGGAGATCCTATTTGATGTTTCCTCTTCGTAGGTGACTCTAGATTTTCACAAGTTGGCATAAGATTACTAGCACACTCAGATTAACATAAACGCATTTTCAGTCATGTCTAAAACCATCATACCAATCGACCGAGATATTCTCTGTACATTCCATGGGCTAAATGTCAGAAACATGTGTGTTTTACAGTGTGTCTCAGCTTTAAAGTGTAAATCCTAAAAGGAGGGCCATGGTCAACCTTCCTACTTCCTGCTTCTAGGCCACTATTTGCTGCTCTGTGGCACTACAAAGGCTTCTTCGTTAATCAGGTACCACTGTGCCATAGATATCTTGAAGTGACAGAGTGTACAAGCATCCATGGGACGTAGATGCTGATGAGAACACTCTTACACCATCTCCTGCCTTCACAACATACTTATTAAGATGGTGAAATCTTGGGAAAGTCATGGTAGAACAAATTCTTTAAAGCCCAGTGCTGTTCTCAACAGTCATCTCCTGATTTTCTATATGGACCTCATATGTTACACTTTGAAGTCAACCCACAATCTCATGTTTCTTGTGCAAGTCATTAGAGTGTCAATTAAATCTAGACTTTGGGAATATATCAATAAGTCTGCATTATCTTCATATTCCCTGCCGTTAATTATGGTAACCTTGCCAAGAATAGATGTCTCACCATTCTCACTGACAGTTTACCTGGTAAATAGATAGTTGAGAAAAAGACATTCTTCTAAGGCCCAAATAGCCTAGTTAATCAGTATATGAGAAGCAGGGCTGACATCACTCAGCACAAAAGCTAAAGAGAGTCTCTTGTTTTGTGGAGAACTGAGAGAACAGCAGGGACAGGGGCCTTAATGATAGTCAGTCCAGACCTAGAGGCTGGGTCTAACAGCATCCAAAGGAATACAGGCCAATTTCCTCCAGCTTCCTGGAGGAGCACTGTTTCTCTTCAAAATGTGACAGGGATGGCACCCACAAGGGGGAAGAATGCAGTGTGTTCTAGACTTATTTTGAGCCATCAGGGTAATGATCCTCCCACATTTCCCTTGCTATTACAAATGATCAACCTCAATAGGGGTCATGTAAGCTCTGCTGACACCAGAATCTCTAATTGCAAAACCCTTACAGGAAAGACCAGTTTTCCTCCACTCTAAGGATAAAAAGCAAGGATTGGGCTCATATCGCTAAGCATTTTCTGACTAGCTTTGAGAGAACAGCGTGGTCCAAGGACCAGATTTCAGATTTGGTGATTACTGACAGTTTAAAAAGTAAGTACCTGTAACGTTTGCTCTGTGGTACTGAAAAATATTGTCCCCAAATGTATGAACACAAAACGGTGAGCATGTAGCCTAAGGAGCAACATTTCCCTGATTTAACACCAGGCACTTGGCATTCATTCTATACACAGAAATACCCCCCCGAGTCTCCAGACCACCCTCCTCAACTGTACATTACAAGCATTACAAGTTTTTGTTATAGCCCATAAGATACAAGTCTTCAAGAAAACACAATCAGACACAAGGCAGAAACAAGAACTCATGTATTGATCAAATTGCATTATCAATAAAAAAATGTCAGCAATGGGTTGACATTGCTTAGTGTCTGCATAAAATTGGTATAAATGGACCTAAAAGTTCTGTAACAGTTCATGAGTACAAGAAAAACAAGGTTATAATTTCTTAGTAATAAAGAGAGAAACACTTTCTGTTAAAGTATTCAAAACCCTGTCTAAGGTAGATTTGTCACTCAATGGTAGTATTTGATTTGTAACTTCAAAAGCTGACCCGTCCAGCAGGTCCAGTTATTCGAGGGTCTCGAGAGGACTTTCTCCTAAGAAATAAATGGGGTGTAGAGAGAGATGAGGATATTGTGCGAACAAAGATATGGAAATGTTCTGAATTACATCAGGACCCCAATGTATTAGCCATGACCAAGGTTTAAATGCACAAGCAAAAGGGGAAGTGCCTTTCAGCAGGAGAAATGGGGCAGAAGCAATGCACCTCAGCAGGTGGGATGGGGCAGCAGGGTGGGGGGGGGAGAGGAAGTACTTCTCAGCAGGAAGGAAGGGGCAGCGGAAATTTTTCTTTTGGCGACTACTGGTGGAAGCAGGAACTTGGCGTTATCAGGGTACATCTTTAGGTCAGGACATCCAGCACTGACTTAGGGTTGGAACAATCTGTAGTTTTTCTCAGAGCAGTGAGTCTGTGGCCCGCTTTTGACCCTCTTTTCTTATGGGGGCGGGGGAGGTGGAGAGACCCAATTCAGAGATCAGGACAATAGCATTGCAGTAATAGCTCCCAACAAAAAGCATAGATGCACTCCCCACCACCAGAAAATTAAAAAAAAACAAAACAATACAAAACAAAACAAAAACAAACAAACAAACAAACAAGCAAAAAAAGCAAAAGATACTCCAATGCACTGTATCTGCTTTGTTGTGAGTAAATCCACAAACATTAATGGATAGCAACACAGGAAGGAATTATGCACAGCAAGGCACACACACACACACACACACACACACACACACACACACACACACACACACACACAAAATAAAAAGAAACAGTCCCAGTCAAGAAGCTATTGAAGAGAGTCCTTTAAAATTTATGATAAAGAAGATGAAGTGTATTTCTTCACAGTTGATGATTTCTGGTGGAGGGCAAGGAAGATTCATTTTTAGAGCTTGTGTTTGATATTTTCTAGGTTCTTCTTTTTATACTCCAAAACACTAGATAGGACAGAAATAAAGGTAGAG
The DNA here is from genome assembly GCF_000001635.26 of Mus musculus. Lineage (NCBI taxonomy): Eukaryota > Metazoa > Chordata > Mammalia > Rodentia > Muridae > Mus > Mus musculus. The sequence goes on along the minus strand of NC_000087.7, from coordinate 64,678,877 downwards.
AGAGGAATTAGAAAATCTCTGAATCTAATTTTTTTCCTAGTGCTTTTCCTTTAACTATGGATATGAAAAAACCACAAGCAACTTGCTTAACCAACCACCAAACACCAGACAAAATGTACTAGCTTTGACACTCAATCTTGTGCAAAGTAATGCAGCAGGAGTTTTTCACTAATGTATGTTGTATGTAAATATAGTATTCCACCAAACTTAGTAACTCTGTATTCCATACTTCCTGCATTCAGCTGTTCACTATTTTAATATTAGTCATACCTATTCCATGCTGTGCCATGTGTTTTGATGCAATTAAGTTTCATCTGGGGACCTCATATGAAATGCAAATATTGTGTGTAAATCTCCCTTAGTGTTACTTCATAAACATGTTTCATCTATGGAGTAACAGTATTAACGCTTTCTGTTTGAAGTACACTTTCAGTGTGCATAAGTAGATACTCCACTTTAGTATTTTATGATACACTAAATATAACATATAGTGTATACTTAGAAGATGAATCCAGTAAAGGATTTTTAAAATGTTGTGTGAGGGCTTTGTGATTTAAAAAAAAAAAGTGTTCTCAATAGTATTGGCTGAGATTCTGCAGTCTTGTGTGTGCTCTTTTCTAATGAATCATAATTAACGTTTATGCTGAGACTCGGGGAGGCAGGCTTATCAGTAGAAAGAAAGCCATTATCTTGGAATCTCTCCTTTTATAAGTACTCCTATAAGTATATAAATGTCTGGGTGGCCAATTAGACAGAAACCATGTCTTGGTATACTTGTTGCAATCTGATAGCTTTGTCGTAACCAATCACCCGACCTCTCAGGACTTGAATTAATGTAACTTCCTAAAATGTCCAAGAATTACAAAGACACACACCAGGTACATGCACACCACAAATTCTGACTCATTCTCTGATTCTGAATCTTCCTATGACTGTCCTTGTGACTCTGCCTATCCTTCTTTTTCTGCCTCTACATTCTCTACCTCAGCCTGTATCTGAACCTCTGCCTCTGCACCTTCCTATGCCTTTGATTGTCCCACTGCTACTTATTAGTGCTGAGATAACATACAGGTTAGTTTAGTTTTAGAATTGATCTACTGTGGAATTGGTTTTCTATGAACATTAAGTTGCCTCTCTACCTTGTACTAAAACCATTTGATTGAATTTGAATCTTCAGTATAATGAGAGATGTAACCCAAATTCATAGGGCAACAATGTCTAGGTAACTGTCTGGCATTGAACAGTCACTCCACTGTTCTGAACAAACTGTTTGTAACCAGTAGTTTAAGCACAGGCAGATAGCATAAGTGAAAGTATGCAAGCCTGTCTTGATTTCAATGTGATAAAGATCGGGGCCCAAAACTACAAAAGGAGGTAATGGGTTCTTTCTGTTTACAAGTCTCAGCTTGTAAATTGCATGATCTAGGAAAGTCAGGACAGAACTTGATTCAGAGTGGTAAGTAGAGGCAGAAACTGAAGCAGAGACTATGGAAGAACTCTGGATTACTTTCCTCCAAGTCATAGGTATGCGAGGTCCTAGGGGATGCAAAACAGAAAAGAAAGAAAAAATAAGTACCAAACATATCACAATGGTTGACCTACATGCATACTTTAAAGTCTGCTCTTGATAATATTTGTGTTCATTTGGAAATCAAGTTCTACATGACAATTGGTAAACAGCATACTTTTCATTATTTCTATTGGATGGACATTTTTACCTGAAGGAGTGTATTTGTTGGATGTGAACATTCCTGGATTACATGGAGGTCCTAAGTTAGCTTGTATCAGGTCCCCTGGAACAGGACTTACATGTGGCTGTGACACACAGGATGATCACTGGGAATTGAATCCCAGACCCTCTGCAAGAGCAGCCAATGATCTTATACTCTGAGTCATGTAAAGTTCTCCACATTTCTGGAGAGAGAAGGAAGGTGTAGGAAGAGAACATTACTCAAAATGTCCAAATTCATCTAAGAATAAATTAATGCTTGCAAGGGTCTGTCAAGATACACAACAGAAACAAGAAAAAATTAGAAGGTGTGTAAAAATTTAAAAGAATGTTTGTTTCTGCTCTGTTGTGTGTTCTGACCAGGACTAAATGAACACACTAAATGAAGCTGCACTGAGAAGCATAAAGAAGGGAGGTACCACACTCTGACATGTACTAAGGTTGTTTCAACTGTATTTGTGTAATCCTTCAGGGGCTTCTTGTCAAAAATAAACCCCCTTTATCAAATCCCCAACAGTAAATTCTGTGTGTCTCAATTGGAGACTGGGCAGAAGATATGTGAGATGCACCAGGAATGATTAAACTTTATGTTCTCTTGCTCAGAAACCATTTTCAGGGATCCTATGAAATCCAAATGTCAGCTCCAGACTGCATAGTATCAGGTTTTTCTTGGCCAATTCATAATTAGAGCCAATATCTAAAAAGATGACTTATCTGTTACACAAAGTTGCTGCTACCAAATAGGAGGTGGCTATGATTCCCAACACCAACACTGTGGATCTCTCTCTCTCTCTCTCTCTCTCTCTCTCTCTCTCTCTCTCTCTCTCTCTCTCTCTCTCTCTCTCTCTCTCTCTCTCTCTCTCTCTCTCTCTCTCTCTCTGTCTCACTCTCTGTTTCTGTCTGATTGTGTCTGTGTGTGTTTCTGTGTGTGTCTGTCTGTTTCTGTGAGTCTGAATGTGATTGAGTGTGTGTGTTATTATAATGTAGCCCATTCTTAAAATAAGAAAGGCACTTTCACTTTGTGTTTTTTTTTCTTTCCATTTTGGCCAAATTGTATTGATTAGCACTGGCTGGCCTCAAATTGGCTATGTATGTATGGCTTTCTTAGAAGTCAAAAGAGATATGATATAAGACCCATAGTCATCTGGTTAAAAGCAGGAATCATTGTGATACGCTTCCATTTTGTAATATTATAAGGTTTGAACTATATGAAGGTATGTAAGTAGTCTTCAAAATTAATTCCTAGGTGCCAGGGAATGGGGGCAAACACACATTTAATCCCAGGACTTATTATGCTGAGGCAGGAAAATCTCTAAATTCCTTGTCAGTCTCGTCTATAGAGCAAATTCCAGTTCAGCCAAAGATATTCCATGGAATGCAGCCTGGAAAAAAAAAACTTGAAATGAATAAACTTCATAGTTAAGTAATGAATAATTAAAAAAAAACGCTGCGAAAGACGAGTGAAATATGCAATTATCTAGACATATACCAAATCCATAAGATAAACCATCTAAACAGCACCTTAACACCTTAAGAAATAGAACCAATCATGATAATCTCCCACCAAAACAACCCTGGGACTAGATGGCTGTAGTGCAGAATTCTATCAGACCATCAAAGAAGAACTAATACCAATTCTCATGAAAGTGTTCCACAAATTAGAAACAGAAGTAACACTACCCAATTCATTCTATGAAGCCACAGTTACACTGCATATTCTCCTGTGGAGATGGAATGGTCACTGCCTAATGAGGAACTGGTCACTTCTTCCTTTCATACAGGACTTTGTTTGAGATTATTTTTTGCTTCTACCATGGTTAATATTACAAATAGATTTTAAATACAGTTTTAACATATATGAATTTTAGCTTTAGAAAATATCATGTATATTTAACAGGCTTTTAACAATCATAACTTATATTCACAACATAAAAGCAAAAGAAGTTACAACCTATTTAATTAATGAGAGAAAATTAGAGACTATTCTAACCAAATTGAACCAGGAGGAAAATAAGAACTGTACTGAAAAACTGATTTTTAGTAATAAAAATAACAAAAATAATGATAATAATAATAATAATAATAATAATAATAATGAAATACATTAGAAATTAAAAAAATGAATACATATATTTTGCTAGTTTAAGTAAAAAATACTAACGAATAATAAGAAATATGTTCACCTGATTTCGAAATCCCAATCCTCTCATTCTATGAAAATTTTGGTTAGAATTTGAAAGATTAGCTTTGTGAATAGTTGTCCAGGAAATTGACAGATGCCCTTAGGTTATGTTGCTTTCAGTTGTTATGGAGACAATGCCTCAATTACACTCCTTTCTGTGGCTTGCAATTCTAGGTCCTCAGTCTGCCACTGCCTCCACCTCCACCTCCATTTCCACCTCTGCTCTACCTCTGCCTCCTCCTTCTTCCCCCTTTCCTTGTCCATATCCCTGTCCCTGTCCTAGTCCCTCTCCCTGTCCCTGTCTCTCTCCCTGTCCCTGTCCCTGTCCCTGTCCCTGTCCCTCTCCCTCTCCATCTCCCTCTCCCTCTAGCCTCCCCACTAGCACACAGATAACCCTCAGATTATTTCAGTTTTAGTACTGATCTACTCTAGAATTTTTTTCCTTCATGTCTACTTCCTTCCTAGCTTGTTTAAAACTATTTAATTCAATTTGAATCTTCCACATAATAAGAAATTTATTCAAAATTCATAGGCCAACTATTGCTAAGTAAGTGTCTGGTGTTCATCAACCACTCCACTCTTCTAAAGGAAGTGTTTTGTAATCAGAATTTTAAGCACAGGCAGATATCTTTAGTGTTAGTGTAAAATTCTGTCTTGTGTTCAATGTGATAAAGATCAGGACCAAAACTGTTGGAAACCAGGCCTTACCTAACTTGAACTGTGTTTCACCTGGGAGGCAAACAGAGGCTGAAAAGAGAGGGGAACTATATAGGTGAGAGAAAAATTGAGCCAAGACAATTTTCTGATCTAGGCTCAAATATTTAATAAAAGTTTTCACTTATAAAGGGGGAAACCCATTCTCTGCCATGCCAAGTTTCTTACTTTCCTGATACCAAGTTGTCAGCACAGCCTTTTAGCACTAAGTCACCAAATTCACAGATTGCAGTTAACTACAGAAAATCTTGGAGAACCAATTTGGCCTCATGGCAGATGGCAGGTAGTTTCACATCAAAGGAAACTAGCTGAGGAGCTGCACTGCAGGTGGCCCTGCCTCAATGGCATAAGGTCTGAACCTGCATAGGTTGGAGGAGGTTATACTCCCCCCCCGTTAATAATATTTTAAAAAGTGCTAAACTGAGGCATAAAATGTATTTATGCTCTATAGTCTTGCCTGGGAGTTATGGTAACTGGAGGCCACACCTCCCTTAGGAAGTCTTAGATCTTCCTGAAGCATCAAATTCCATTATGGATGCTACGTGCAACTAGTTTGTGTTATATATCACACAAAACATGGCTCTGTGTTGTGTTATCAACAGTCATTGATTTTGGCATGTACCTCTGTCTTAGATTGGTATGGTTCTGAGATCTGGATGTCTGTCATTGAATGTCCAGCCCTCATTATCACACCTTATTCCCAATTCAGACCAAAGTCATAATATGTACTAGAATGAAGATCAATAACTGCCACCTTCACTGTTGGAGGCAAGGCTGTACATCTGCTACAGTAAGGCAGAAGGACTTGGATGACCTGCTTGAGAAACAAAGGTGGGACAGTGATAAGCAACAGTATGAAAGTTTCTTTGGAGAAGTCCAGGTACCCCATTCAGTTACAAATTAGCAATGATCAAGCTTAGTCTTAGAGATTCTGGTGTGGGGAGGTGGCTTTGAGAATTGCAGAAAGGCTGCAGCCTCTCTGGGAGTGGAGGCTGTCCTCCAAATTAAATTTGCTAGCTAATTAAGATTTTAGCTATCTTCCCTAATTCTTCTAATACTGGAATTATTAATAGACCAGTCCAATATTGAATTAGGATACCTGTTCACAGTGAAGTTAGAAGATGAATCACTATAACTCTATCTTGAGACTAATCTTTCTAAATCAGATTACACAGTCTCTACTGTTCTATATCCCATAATTCTTAAAAACCTTGAAGTAAAGCATCTTAGCTTGTCCAAACAGGGAAAATGATAAACAAAGGTAGGTCAAAAACATATACCCAATTCAGCTTTCTTGTCACTACAGTCAGGGCACTAAGCAAACACACTTGTTAGTTTGTCACAAAAATTAGCCTTCATATATATGCAGCATTCTGTGAAGAGAACCTATTCTTGTCCCTTTCCCTATAAAGTAGCTACTTAGGATCAAGCCATATACCAATAAGTAGATTTTTTTCATTTGACCTAGACATGATTATGTCTCCTATTTAAGATACTATCAGGCATTTTTAAGTTCTTTGACATCCAAATTTCAAAGTTCTTAAAGTGTGATTTAAATAATGTGCATGGGGATATAATTTATCTTGTCCTTTGTTTTTTTAAAAAGAAGAGTTTTTTAAAGTTCCACATTACCCTGTATTAGATAAATTAATAAATTGTTTACAAAACATTTCAAATGCTTTACTGTTATAGTCAGTATTAATATAACAAGGCCAGCGACTAATTACACTTTCAATAGTTTATCTTGAAGAGTGGATTTAACTAGAAAGCTTTAAAATGTATTAATAGTCCCCCTCTTCCTTTCTCTTTCTCACTTCCTCCATTTCCAGCAGCAGTCTTCTTGCCTCTGCAGGTATTTTACACATGAAGTATCCAAGCAAAATGACATGTACACAAACAACCATACCCACCATCAAAGTTTATAAAATAAAAGAAATGATGTGTAGACTATGATTCTAATTTTTCTGGGAAAGGTAGTATAGGAGAGAGGAATCACTGTGTGTGGACTCACAAAGACACAAAGAACCCCCCAAATAGATCCAATTTACCACTCCTTAGAAACACAAACACCACAGGCAGGAGGAGGGATTTTGAATGAGGAACTCTTTCCTTGTCTTTCCAAGTGCTTTGGTGGATGAGCACAACTACAGGAAAAGGGTCTCACAGCAGGTAAACTCCCACCACCACCCCACACAAAGGCAAAGTCACCTTGGTCGAACCAGGAGCAGATCACCTGTCTCTGCAGGTTGTTTCTGTTTAGCTGCATTTGGAGAAAGCATTTGGAACAGTTGCTGCCTGCTCTTGAGAAGGGCTCTAAGGGTACAATGTATAGGTCTGTAGAATTGCAACAAGTTTGGACCCTAGAAAAGTAATGGGTTGCTGAAATGGTCCTGGACTGTGAATCTTAGGGTCTTGCTAGGGAATTTCTTAATCTACAGTGACATTTAGACATTGGAGCAAGCAGAGGTGCTTTGATCCTTATCTTAGGCACTCAAAGTTGTCCTGGAAGACAATCGTTGTGACTGTTTGTGAGGCTTTGCTGGAGGAGAGGGGATATTGACAGCCCTCTACACGATCTGCATGGCACACAACTAGAGCTTTCTTTCTTATGAAGCATAGAAGTGACTGAGGGCAAAACACCACAGGAGACAACTATATCAGCGTCCCTTAAGTAAAATCTTGCTAGTGTATGAAATAGTGTGCCTTGCAAATACTGAAGTGGGTGCTCACAGTCATCTATAGGATGGAATACAGGGCCCCCAATATAGGAGCTAAAGAAAGTACCCAAAAACTGAAGGGGTCTGCAACCCTATAGGTTGAACAACAATATGAACTAACCAGTACCCACAGAACTTGTTCCTCTAGCTGCATATGTAGCAGAAGATTACCTAGTCAGCTATCATTGGGAAGAGAGGCCCTTGGTCTAGCAAAATTTATATTCCACAGTTCAGGGGAATGCCAAGGCCAAGAAGTGGGAGTGAGTGGGTAGGTGAGCAGGGGGCAGGAGATATAGGGGACTTTTGGGATAGAATTTGAAAGGTAAAAGAAGAACATATGTAATAAAAAATGTGGGGGAAAATAAAGAGACTAGGTCGTTTCTACAATTAGGGAAAGTCTCATTACTTTATCCCATTAAATGTGCACATTAAAAAAAAAGTGGCTAATGGCTTTGAACAGGATCCTTGCTGAGGACAGGATCTTATAAAGGGTTCCAGATAGACAACTCATTTACAGTTTTACAAGCTAGTACTTATAAACAATTGATCATTGGGAGCCTCAAGCTGAGACACCCGATCACTGGGCATAAGTGTTGAGATAATTTGAAGATATTTCCATTGTTTTGAATAATCTGTATGATATTGGATACATTTACTCTATGGAAGGAGTATGTGTGTGGAGTCCCTTGTGTCACTGAAGTAGGAGTTGTAAAACACCTGTGGCGATGATGCAAGTTCATATCTATGATGTGTTTGTGATGTCAGTATTTATAAAGGAGGAAGCATCTCTGAGATGCAATAACACATTTAAAAAAGAAAACCACAAGACAAAACGGAAAGGGAATATTGCCTTATGTTGTTGTATTTCTGTTTTGTGTGTGTTGTGTGTGTGTTTTGTTTTTTGTTTTTGTTTGTTTGTTTGTTTGTTTTCTTATTTGTGTGTATGGTCTGATTTTTGGATTTTTTCGAGACAGGAATTCTCTATATGCCCCTGGCTGTCCTGGAACTCACTCTGTAGACCATGCTGGCCTTGTACTCAGAAATCTGCCTACGTCTGCCTCCCTCGTGCTGGGATTAAAGCTGTGCACCACCAACACCCTGCAAATATTGCCATTTTTAGTGAGATAGTTTTAATGTTTTTTTACTGATTTATGTAAGATATTTTAAATGGTGTGTCCATTTTTTTCACGTTGTTGCATTATTCCTTTCATAGTTTGTTGATTATTGCTCACAAATACAGGATTTAACATCAGGACACTGACATTCTTCTTTTTCATTTCATTCCTCTCCTTTTTTTCTGTTTAACTTATCTGGAAATGGATTTTTCTGTATAGTCCTAGCAATTCTGGGCCTTCTTGTGCAGTTCAGTCCTGAATTCAAATCTACTGGATTTTATCACCAAATCCTGAGATTAAACCCCTTTCTAAGCAGACATCAACATTTTTTTTAATTTTCTGTCTCACAATACTTCTTTAGAAGATGTCCTCATCACAGTTCCCAAGTAATGCCTTCAGACACTTCTAACTTACTGTAGCAACCTTACCATATAGAGCCTATGTAAGGCATCCTGTTGGGTAGCATTCTGTCTTAAGCTGTCCACATCCAAAGTGTTTGTATTCTTCACAGTGGCCTGTGAGGTTAGTGTGATAAATCTGGGATGAGCTGTCAGGTGAAGAATTATTCACCACTGCAGCCACAAAGCTTGCAGTTTCCACTGCTCCTGATCATGATGCTGCAGAAGGTTTCTTTGATTTTCATAGACACTGGCTTCTTATTCCCAAATCTTGGTAGTGGTACTGTATTCTGCCTGTCTGTGTAAACAATTAGACATGAACCATGTCTTAGTATACTGGTTGAATCTTGAGAAGGTTGTTGTTCTTTTCTGCTGGATAGCCTGTTACTGGGGAAATCAGGCCATCAAGATTATTCTTAGCCTGGAAGGTACAGAGTCAGGGTCAGAGGAAGTGTGAAGTCTGGGTAAGGACTAGTTCTTAATCCAGATATTCCCTATGTATAAGAACCATAATTGTCAACATTTCTCATTTAAAAAAAAAACACTTGAGGTTTATATGTGTTATTCTCAAATGACAGCTGTAAGTTTTTTCCACTTAAACACACCCCTCAATATACAAGAACAGATATCTACAGGGTCCTTTATAAACTATTCAGAGTTGTGCATCCCCATGGTCTCTGGTCTGTTTCCATTGTGAAAGGACATATGTTGAGAGAGATTTGTTTACCTTTGCTCTAATGATGTCCCTGGTCGTAATGTCTCAGTATTCATCCTGGTGTGAATACTGTGGAAATCGAAAATGTTAAAGGAACCGTGAAGCAAAAATGTTAATTGGTGTGAAAGAGTTAATGGGAACAGCCGTTAGTTTCCACTGACTGAAACTAAAATATTCATTACCTGTTATATTTCACAAAAACAGAATTATTGCTCATTTGTTCAAAGTGGACAGCCAGGTACAAATGAAATGACTTTTATCCACTGGGCTGTTTTTTTTTCAAAGCCTTGGCATGGCTCAACAAAGGAGTGCCTGAGAGCACCTGAATGTTCAGATAAAGTTTACTGAGGTCTCCTTGGCCTGAGAGTGCCTGTCCAGCCGCACTTTTGAACAAGAGGAATGGGTGGGACATTCTTTGATAGAAACAGCAGGAGCTTGGTTGCCAGTCAGAAAATTGTTGAAGAACAGCAGCAGGCTGTAGTGTTTGAGATTGTCAGACACCCTGTGAAAATTGCAAAACCCAAATTAACTTGGAGCTAAAAAGTTAGAGATCTGATTAAGAGGTAAAATCTTGGATGTTGTAGTGAAGAGCAAAAACTTATAATTTTGGGTCTTATAGCATTGTGGTATGTAAGTTCAAGAAATACAGGGCTGAAGAATAGACCAAGGCGGGTCCAGGCACAGCCAAACCCACCCTGTAGCTAAGAATGTCCAGCCATAAAAGATAAAAAAGAGAATGCAGGAACTAGCCACTGCTATCAGGGCAGACCAAATGGCCATCTGGCAGGATGGCACCTCCCTATAGATCCCCATAAATCATACATTGACCAGGTGTCCTGCTGACCTCGAGAAGTCCCAAGCCCTTGTGCCTCCCTACACCTTAGCATGCACATATTACCCTGTTAATTTGTAATCATCCCGCCAACATTTAAATAAGCCTATCATGTGTAATGGCCCAAATTCTTTTGGCTCCCCTGTTTTTGGTTTGTGGTTTTTGCCTTTATATGCCTGTAAAAAGTTTGGGCCGGGGTTGAACTTCCCTGCCCCCTGCGCAGTGCATGAGATTCGACCCCAGCATGCTGGCTTGGGCGCTCCTTTTTTGTTTGTGTGTTTGTGTGAGATTAAAGCTTGTATAGTTACAGCGAGTTCCGCCTCAGTGTCCTACTGGGTGCGCACCTCCCTGAAGAGGGACTCACTGAAGGGGTCTTTCATGTGGTGCATTGGCTGGGAGATGCGTGACCACCCAGGGGTCCTAGACCCACTTGGAGGTAAGGCCCTCTATCTTGTCTTGGTTTTGTCTCTATATTCTGTCTGAAAATCTTGTGAGATCACAGTTTCAGTTTTGCAAACTCTCTTATGAGACAGTGCTTCGAAGGGAGAGCAAAGTGGATAAGGACAGATGTGTCTAGGTGTCCACCATTTGTTCGCCCTGGGAGACTTTCAGGGAAGTCAGGGGGAGGGCCAGGGATGCCTAGTGAACCTCCTCGGGAAAAGTCAGGGATAAATTTTCTCCTTGACGATCTGTTTCTGAGACCTGTTACTAGGCCGTCTGATTCTTTTCAGGAACTCTGGTTGACACAGAGTAGGCAATGGTTTTGCTTTTGAGTCTTGTAGCCTTTGTAATCGTTTTTAAAATGTGTGTGACAGAGCTTAACATGGGAAAGACTGTGACGACCCCACTAACACTTACTCAGAACCATTGAACAGACGTTATGACTAGGGCCAACAATCTTTTCTTTGATGTCAAGAAGGGACCTTGGCAAACTTTTTGCTCCTCTAAATGGCCAGCTTTTGGTGTGGGCTGGCCTTCGCAGGGAAATTTTAGCCTGCCTGTTATTCTAGGTGTCAAGTTATTTTTCAGACTGCAGGAGGGCATCCTGATCCGGTACCTTATATAATTGTGTGGCAGGATCTGGTACAAAATCTGCCACCCTGACTGGGTTCCTGGACTTCCGGAGCTGAGGCAGCGATGGTGGCAGTAGCCATGAAACCGAAAATGATGCATGCGGGTCTGCCAGAGCACGTTCCATCGGCCCCCCTGAGGATCTATCATGAAATTGATGATTCCTTTTTCATTGACTCCTTCCCACCCCCTTACCCCCAAAGAACTTCTAATCCTGATCCCTCACAACTGCCCACCCCAGCAGACCCCAGGGTGGCCTCTGTGACAGGACCGTTGGGAGGGACTCCTAGCTGCAAAGGCCATAGTTCAGAGGGAAGTGAATCTAAACCAGATCCACTGTTGCTTTGCCTTTAAGAGCTTATGTAGGAGGACCTTCCCATGCCCCGGGGCAGTTAGTCCCATTGCAGTACTGGCCATTTTCATTGATAGATATGTTGGCAGATATGTATAACAGATATGTATAACTAATCACTCCTCTTTCTCATAGAATCCCTCAGGCTTAACAGGACTCCTTGAGTTCCTAATGTTCTCCTACCAGCCCACTTGGGATGACTGCCAGCAACTTTTGCAGGTCCCCTTTAGAACTGAAGAGAGAGAGAGGATCCTGCTAGAAGCCAGATAAAAACGTCCCAGGACCAGATGGGACCCCCACTAATCTCCCCAACCTTATAAATGCAGCTTTCCCCTTGGCCCGTTCTGCCTGAGAGTTCAATACTGTGAAAGATAGGGAGCGTCTCACAGTCTACTGATGGACTCTAGTGGCAGGGATAGAGCGGGCTGCATGGTTACCCACCAATTTGGCCAAGGTAAGAGAAGTCCTTCAGGGTTCAATGGAGCTGCCCTCCGTTTTCTTAGCACGACTAATGGAGTCTTATAGGAGATAGCCCCATTTGATCCCTCTTAGGAGGGACAGCAGGCAGCTGTAGCCATAGCTTTTATTGGTCAGTCTGCCTCTGATATTAAGAGAAAGTTACAGAGGTTAGAGGGTCTCCAAGATTATACTCTGCAAGATTTAGTAAAAGAAGCTGAGAAAGTATACCACAAGAGAGAGACTGAGGAAGAAAAGCAAGAGAGAGAAGAGAAAGAGGTAGAGGAAAGAGAAATCCGGCATGAACGCCAGCAGGATAGGAACTTGACTAAGATTTTGGCCGCAGTGGTAGGTGGAAAAATTCAGAGAAGGGTCAGTCAGGGAACCTGCGCAACAGGACAAGAAGACCCCCAGGAGAACAGAGACCTCCACTTGAGAAAGACCAATGCACATACTGCAAGAAAAAAGAATATTGGGCCAGAGACTGCCCAAAGAAGAAGCAGAGGGGCCCCAAAGTATCTGCCCTTGAAGAAGACAAGGGAAGTCGGGGCTCGGTCACCCTCCCCAAGCCTAGGGTAACTCACTCTGTGGAGGGGACCCCCGTTAATTTTCTAATAGACACAGGAGCTGAATATTCAGTCTTGACTGAACCTTTAGGACAATTAGGATCAAAGAAGATTTTAGTTATGGGAGCCACTGGTAGCAAGCTTTATCCCTGGACAACCAAAAGGATTTTAGACATAGGAAAAAATAAAGTGACACATTCTTTTCTTGTGATACCTGAGTGCCCAGCACCCCTGCTAGGCTGGGAACTTTGGAAAAAATTGAAAGCATAAGTCCAGTTTACTTCTGACGGACCTGAGGTATCATGGAAGAAGAATCCAGTGGCATGCTTAGTTTTAAATTTAGAAGAAGAATATCACCTCCACGAACAGAAATCTGAGACTTTACCCTTAAAAGAATGATTGACAGGTTTTCCAGAGGTTTGGGCAGAGCAGGCTGGGATGGAATTAGCTAGTCAAGTGCCACCCAACATAGTCGAGCTAAAAATGGCTGCCAAATCCGTTTCAGTCAGGCAATACCCCATGAGTCAAGGGGCTAAAAACGGCATTCGACCACATATCCAGAGACTGCTATAACAGGGTATATTGGTCCTGTGCCAGTCCAATTGGAATACCCCCTTCCTGCCAGTGTGTAAACATGGGACAAATGACTATCTGCCTGTCCAGGACTTAAGAAAAGTCAATAAGCGGGTACAGGACATTCACTCAACTGTGCCCAACCCTCACAACTTGCTGAGTTCCTTACCACCTGAACGGTCCTGGTACACTGTCCTGGATTTGAAAGATGCCTTTTTCTGTCTCAGATTACACCTGAGCAGTCAACTTCTGTGTGCTTTTGAGTGGCGAGTCCCTGAAGGAGGATATACGGGTCAGCTAATCTTGACTAGGCTGCCACAGAGGTTCAAAAATTCACCCACTTTTTTTGATGAAGTGGTCCACCACAACCTTATGCCCTTTAGGGAACAGAACCTCCAAATTTCTCTCCTATAGTATGGAGATGATTTAATCCTTTCAGCTTCAACCCAGGAACTGTGCCTTGACAGGATCAAGAAGCTTCTAAATGAAAAAAGTGAATTGGTGTACCACTAAGAAAGCTCAGCTATGCCATATGGACTTGACCTACCTAGGATACTCCCTCCGAGAAGGAAAGCAGTGGTTCACCGAAGCTCGAAAGAAGACTGTGATGCAGATCCCAACCCCCACCACTCTGTGACAAGTACGTGAGTTTCTGGGAACGGCAGGCTTTTGTAGACTCTGAATACCAGGGTCCACAATGTTAGCGGCACCTCTGTACCCACTCACTAAAGAAAAAGTCCCGTTCACCTGGACAGAAGAACACCAAAAAGACTTTAACAGCATAAAGGCTGCTCTGCTTGCAGCCCAGGCTTTGGCCCTGCCAGATTTGACTAAGCCTTTCACCATATACGTTGATGAGCCAGCTGGAGTAGCCCGCAGAGTCCTGACTCAGACTCTGGGGCCGTGGAAGAGGCTAGTGGCCTACCTGTCTAAAAAATTGGACCCAGTTGCCAGTGAATGGCCCTCCTGCCTAAAAGCCATCGCTGCAGTAGCCCTACTTGTTAAAGATACTGGCAAGCTTACTCTAGGTCAGCATGTGAGTGTAATCACTCCCCATGCGTTAAAGAGTATTGTATGACAGCCCCCTGACCATTGGATGACAAATGCCCGGATGACCCACTACCAGAGCCTGTTGCTAAATGACCGAGTGACTTTTGCCCTACCTGCCATCCACAATCCTACCACCCTTCTCCCCAAGACGGATGACTCTACCTGGGTACACCAATGTGCTGATATCCTGGATGAAGAAACTGGATCGAGAAAGGATCTGACTGACCAAACTTGGCCAGGTGTGCCTGACAGGTACACAGATGGTAGCAGCTTTGTGGTGGAGGGAAAATAAAGAGCAGGAGAGGCAGTGGTTGACAGAAAACATGTAATTTGGGCAAGTTAACTTCCAGAAGGAACTTCGGCTCAGAAGGCTGAGCTCCTGACGCTAACTAAAGCTCTGCGGCTGGCAGAAGGTAAGGCAATCAATATTTACACTGACAGCCACTATGCTTTTGCCACAGCTCACATTCATGGGGCCATCTATAGACAAAGGGGGCTACTTACTTCGGCAGGCAAGGAAATCAAAAATAAAGAAGAAATCTTGGCCCTCCTAGAGGCTATACACATGCCCAAGAAAGTGGCCATCATCCTCTGCCTTGGCCATCAAAAGGGGCAAGGTGCTGTAGCCCAGGGAAATCAGATGGCAGGTTGGGTGGCCAAACAGGTGGTACAAGGCATCCCTGCGCTGCCTGTAGAGAGTATAGAAGAACCAAAAGGGACCCCAGAGATCAGTTTTGAATACACCTCCAAAGATTATGAGATGATTGAAGATCTTGAAGAACAAGGGAAGTCCAAAGGATTTAGCTACCATGGGATAGCAAGAACAAAAGAAGGAAAAATTATTTTGCCCTATAGAGAAGGAAAGGCATATGTAAAACGCATCCATCCCCTGACACATCAGGGAGCAAAGAAATTGTGTGATTTAATCCAGTCCTCAAACTATTATGTGCTCAGGCTACTAGACGAACAAGTAACTAAATCCTGCTAGTGTGTTGCCTAATTAATGCTGCAGGCCCCTTTAATGAACAAGGAAAACGACAACTGGGGGATAGACCTGGAGTTTACTGGGAAGTAGACTTCACTGAGATCAAACCAGGAAAATATGGTAATAAATAGTTACTAGTTTTCATAGACACTTTCTCAGGATGGGTAGAAGCCTTCCCCACCAAGTCTGAAACTGCTAAGGTGGTGACCAAGAAGATCGTTGAAGAGATCCTACCCTGGTTTGGGATCCAAAGTGTAATATGCTTGGAAAATGGGCCTGCATTTGTTGCCCAGGTAAGTCAGGAATTAGCCACACATTTGGGGAACAATTGGAAGTTATATTGTGCTTATAAACCCCAGAGATCAGTAGAGGTAGAAGGAATGAACAGGACTCTAAAAGAAACCCTAACTAAATTAGCTTTTGAGACCAGTGGTAAAGACTGGGTGACCCTCCTTCCCTTTGTGCTCCTTAGGGCCCGAAACACACCTGGGTGTTTCGGCATTACTCCTTATGAAATTCTACATGGGGGACCACCCCCCTTGACCGAGTCTGATGAGATATTGAATTCCAGTGCTAACTCTTCCTCACCCTCTTCTCTGTTTACCCATTTAAAGGCCTTAGAAGTTGTCAGAACACAGATCTGGGACCAGATTAAAGAAGCATACACACCAGGGAGCAGTGCAGTGCCCCACAGGTTCCAGGTCGGGGACTCAGTTCTGGTCTGACAACATCGAGCTGGCATGCTTGAGCCACGGTGGAAGGGACCTTATCTAGTGCTGCTGACCAGCGCCAAGGTCGCAAAGGTAGACAGGATCGCTGCCTGGATCCACGCATCCCACATAAAAAAAAGGCACCCAACCAGGATGAAGACGACCTCAGAGAAAATTGGACAGTGGCCGCTACTGATAATTCTCTTAAACTGTGCCTTCGCTGTACAGCAACCTTGGGTAATAATCCTCACACTCTTATGACCCTGACATGGGAGGCCATCTCTCAAGCTGGAGATACTGTATGGAGTACTTCAAAGGCCCCCCCCCCCTTATACATGGTGTCCCCCTCTGTTTCCTGAAATCTGTGCCCTGATAGATGGATTAGATGCCTGGGATATCCCTGAAGAGTCACATGAAACGGTGCCCCAAGATGAGGTAATCTATCACAAGCAGCCATATCACCAGGGGTTAAGTTCCCAAGGAAAGTACATTGCAGATATACCAGGCTGTAGTAGCAGGTCTCAACAGAGGAGACTTTGTCAGGAGCCCTTTTATGTCTGTCCCAGGGATAGGGCAAATAAAAAAGAGGCTCGCTGGTGTGGGGGAATAGAGGGCATCTTCTGTAGTCAGTGGAGATGTGAAACCACTGGTACCACTCATTGGGACCCTTCCTCTAGCTTGATATTATTATAGTATCCAGATGAAATAAGGGCCATGATTCCTTAAACATCACTTTTACTCAAAAAGCAAAAGAGACAAAAAAGATTGGATAAGGGGAAGACTGTGGGGCCTAACATTTTATGTGACAGGGACAGGCCCTGGATTCACATTTAAGATTCGGCTAAAGATGAAGTGTCCCCCAACCCAGGCAGTAGGACCTACCCCCGTTCTTGTTAAAAAACCTCCAATGCCCCTTCCCAGACCTACTTTTCCCGGACCTACCCTAGTTGTTCAAGCTATTCCAACAGAGGTCTATACCCCTTCCTCAGACCTGAAGCTTACATTGCCCCTACTCCCCCAGATACTGAAAACCGTCTGTTTAGTCTGGTACAGGGGGCTTTTTGGTACGCAATTGTACCAATCCCAACATCACTATGTCTTGTTGGCTGTGTTATGCCTCCAATCCCTCATATTATGAGGGAGTTGCTCAAGTCAAGACAAACAATAAGGCTGAGGACAATTCTCAGTGTCCTTGGGGAGAAAACAGAAAACTAACATTAGCAGCTGTCTCGGGAAATAGACTTTGCCTGGAACAAGTCCCACATGACAAATGGTAACTCTGTAATCAGACTCATCATCTCCAGTCTTCCAATAATAGAGGTCAGTACTTAGTCCCTCCCTTAGTCACAGTATGGGCTTGCAACACTGGACTCACTCCCTGTGTATTTACATCTGTTTTTAATACTTCTAAAGATTATTGTCGTTTAGTTCAGAGTGTTCCTAGGCTTCTGTATCATGATGACAGTTTTTTTGTCAATGGATTCAACCACTGGACCCGGTATAAAAGGGAACCCATTACCATGACCTTAGCAGTGCTTTTGGGTCTAGGAACAGCAGCTGGGGTCGGCAAAGGCACAACTGCCTTGATACAGACCCCCCACTATTTTCATGAATTGCACAACCGCTATGGATGCAGACCTAGGAGCACTAGAGCAGTCCATCACCAAACTTGAAGAATCTTTGACCTCGCTACAGAACAGGAGGGGGCTAGATCTACTTTTTCTCAAAGAAGGTGGACTCTGTGCCGCACTAAAAGAAGAGTGTTGTTTTTATGTAGACCATTCTGGTCTTATCAGGGACTCCATGGCTAAGCTCAGAGAAAGGTTAGAAAAATGAAGCAAAGAAAGAGAAGCGTATTAAGGATGGTATGAAAATTGGTTTAACAGGTCTCCCTGTTTTACGACACTGATTCCACCCTGGCAGGCCCTCTGATTATTTTTTCCTCCTGCTTTCTTTTGGGCCATGTATTTTAAATAAGCTGGTTGCTTTTGTTAAAGATAAAATAAACACCATACAAGTCATGGTCCTCAGACAGCAATATCAACAAGAAGAAAGGTCGTTCTAAGATTAGAGCTATCCACTAAAAGAAGTGGGTAATGAACAGCAAAAACTTATAATTTTGGGTCTTATAGCATTGTGGTATGTAAGTTCAAGAAATTCAGGGCTGAAGAATAGACCCAGGCGGGTCCAGGCACAGCCATACTCACCCTGTAGCTAAGAATTTCCGGCCATAAAAGATTAAAAAGAGAATGCAGGAACTAGCCACTGCTATCAGGGCAGACCAAATGGCCATCTGGCAGGATGGCACCTCCCTATAGACCCCATAAATCATACATTGACCAGGTGTCCTGCTGATCTCGAGAAGTCCCAAGCCCTTGTGTCTTTCTCCATTTTAGCAGGTACATATTACACTGCTAATTTGTAATAATCCTGCCGCCATTTAAATAAGCCAATTATGTGTAATGGCGCAAATTCTTTTGGCTCCCCTGTTTTTGGTTTGTGGTTTTTGCCTTTATAAGCCTGTAAAAAGTTTGGGCTGGGGTTGAACTCCCCTGCCCCCTGCGCGGTGCATGAGTTTCGTCCTCAGCATTCTGGCTTGAGCGAACCTTTGTTGTTTGTGTGTTTGTACGCCATTAAAGCCTTGTATAATTACAGTGAGTTCGGTCTCAGTGTCCTACTGGGTGCGCGCTTGCCCGAGAAGGGACTCCCCACGGGGGTCTTTCAGTAGGTTTTCTGAATAAGTTTGTATTACATGGCAAAAAAAAAAAGATTTATTATATTCATTTCCTTCCTTCTCATGGTGTTTAAGGCATATATAATGCAATTGAATACTGCACATTCGGATTATTAACAGTTTTATACCAAGTTCCAAATTTAACATACCACGAAATGAGAAAGCGTACAATATATATTCCAATCATGAATAAGCAAATAAATGTAGGGATATAGTTTTCAGGTACTAAGATACATAGCTATTAAGACATGATCAGAACAATTTAGATCAGAGGATATTAGCCTAACCCCTATGACTTAAATTTTCCCTTGGCTGTATACTCAGAGCTCTGTGTCCTGTCTGTTGCTGATTGGAACAATGCTTTGTTTTTCAGTAGCTTCCTGCATGAATTTAACATGGTCATACACTATAGACCGTCTTAGCAGGAATCAACTTAATGTGGATCTAGGAATCTGTTACCTGTAGAGAAGGGCCTCTCTGTTAAGAATGATCAGTGACCATTGTACCTCATTGTTTCTACAGAGGATCCTAAAGGGTGCATAACCTGCTGTGAAAAAGATCTAGGCCCTCTAATCCATGACACAAGCCTAGTTTCCATTTGTTCAGTTATGTCAGATTTTGTACTAATATATTCAGGCAAATAATTACTGTTATATATCTGTTCTATCCAAGATTTTAATACTATTGGTTGCTATTTTGCATTGAATCCTAGAGCTGATGAACCAAGTAAAGAACACTAGGAAATCACCTAGATAAAAGAGATAAAGTGTGTGATGGTTACACCTTGTAATGGCAATGACTCTTTGAATTAAGAGGCCTTAAAAAGAAATGAAATAGAAACTTGAGTTTCTCAGTAATGTGAGTCACTCTGGTATCATGTCTCTTTAGCCTGAGGATACAAGAGAAGACTCTAACCAACATCATTGACAGTCTTGGTCTTAGGTCATCATGATATCCCTTTCTATGATCCCAAGTGTATTACAATATAATAAGTAGACCCACCAAAGGCAATAAAGTAAAGACAGCACTAATCACTGAGTCCTAGGCATGCTAAATGCTAGGCAGTCACTCTGTCAACTGAGCTATGTACAGACTCTGTTCCCAATATTCACAGATTTAAGTTTTTTCCAATGAAGCCTAGAAGCTGCTTTCGAAGGAAGATGTGTTCTATGACTATGTCCTAGCACAGTCTGCTGGAAATGGCACCTCAGTTTCTGGTCAGTACTAGGAGAGCAACAGCAGGGAGGTAAAAGCTATTCACTATTGCGTCCCGCTCGACCGGCAAGAAAGATTCAACAAACTAGAATCTTCCACAGCAAGAGCTTTATTGCTTGCTTATCAGGAAGATCCCGAACCGGGAAAATGGCGCTGCTTTTATAACCTGCAGCGTGACATTTCAGCACCTGATATGGCATGACAGCTCCTGATTCATTGCTTGCCCATCACCTGAATATTTCACCCCGAGAATGGGAGTGACTAGGAGTGAATTCACTCTCGCACCTTCGTACAAGGCTTCTTTACTAGTTAGCCACAGCGGAGGCCCGCGCCATCTTATAATGGCGATTGCTCGCGGCACACACGGCTCTCCTCAGAGATTACTGGTGGCATGCACGAGATTGCTCGCAGTACGTACCTGCTCTCCACATCTTCCCCTTTTTATTTTATTAAAACTTGAGGCTGGTCTAGGCCTGTGTAACTTTGCCCATCCACTGTGGCTCCTGTCTTAGGTCATTCCTCCAATGTCACAGCCTTTCCTGTCATAGGGTAACCCTATCGCCACCGGGCCCCGTGTCTTAGGTTGATCTGTGCATGAGGAATGTTGCCCGTCCCTGGATACCACAGTGCTATGTGACATTAACTACTAAATAAACTAGGGCGAACTCTATAAAAGAGGACAGCCACCAATGTCAATTAATTTTTGAGCATAGATAGCCAGATTTCAGGGAAGGCCCCTTGCTTGATGGCAGCAAGTGCTTGGGTTATCAAAACCTTGTCACGTGTTTGTTGGGTTCTGAGCTTGCAAACCAACCAGAGCATGACCACAAGTCCACAGCAGGTGGCAACGCCAAATAAACCTACCCCCACCCATTCCTTAAAATAAGAAAAGGCAGATGAAATCCAGGAGGAGAGGACCTCTGTCAATGACAGGTCCACTCGTGTTGAGTTGATCTTTAGAACGGCCGCTCTAAGGACCTCAAGGGTCTCATCGAATCTTTCAGACCAGTTTCCTGCAAGATATAAAGAAACCTGTCTAGACATATTAGCTGCATAAGTAAAATTTCATATTGGACACTGGTAATGCACAGAGCTTCCAGTTTTCTTTCACAACCCAACTGGGCCATCTGGTATAGAACACCTATCTGTTCTTCCGCCAGGTCAAGGCACTGATTCAAAGTCATCAGCCCTCCCTTTAACTTGGTACTAGCAGAAGTTTGGACAGTGATGGCATCAGCCAGATCTGCTGAAAGCTGATTTAATTTTGTGCCTGATTGAACCGCACTAAACATAGCATACCCTGCAGCTGTAGCAGCAGCTGCACTGGCTGAAATTGCTATGATCACAGCAGCAGTAATGCCAAAATCTCTCTTTTTTCAAAACATAGATAAGATGGAGGGTGTATCCACCAGAACAGGGATCCAACGTGGGATCCGTGCCACCATGGCACGGGTGTTCTTTGTTACATCCCAACATTGAGAAATCCAACAATTATCATTGGAACAGATTTCAAATGAATCATTTGAAAGAATAAACAAGAAAGCGGGGTAAACACAGACTGTGGTAGATGGATAATTAATCTGGTTTACCAAAGTTTTATTAAACCCAGTGATCTCTGCACTGGTATTACTATATCCATAAGAGTCCAGGGAGGCATCATGTATTCCCCAATACTGAGCAAATCTTGAGATGCCAGTAAAAGAAGCCTTTCCAACTGCTCCTCCCTGGATAAAGATCAAAGGATTGAGTTCTGTACAACTGCCATTGACTCCACAAAGCACCCACTTGTGAAAGGGATGCATTCTAATGTCCTGTATGAAAAGTCCCTTTTTCATAACAAATTCCTTCTCTGGGTTATCTATCATGTTGGGAGAAAAGGAAAAGGTTTTACTCTGATCTGCCCAATGAGTGATGGAGGATTGACAATCAGACCAAGGCAGGATCAGCCCTTCATCTTCCAAACTACAATGAGGGGCTATTTTTGGTTGGTGTGGACGTTTTTTGTCTGAAAAGTTAGGTGGTAGAAATGTACCATTAACCCAATTTACCTCGTGCCAAAAGGTCCGATTTGTAAAGGTTATCTCTACATTGGAAGTATCTTGGGTTGTGCTCATGCAACCTCCTCTATGCTCATTAAACTTCCCCAAAGCTCGGGCTGTGAGGTTGATACAATTTCCTGGTCCATTAATTCGAAAACATAAAGAACCCTCTTCTAGTAAAGTGCGATTTTCTCCTAATGGTGCTCGGGTTGGGATCATAGGGTAAATATGGCAAATCCACTGTTTTATCAGTAGTAAAGAAGTTTGGAAAAACTATAGCATCATAGCGAACTGGCATTGGTTTAGGGAAAGTTGAGAGAATAGCCCATCTCTGCTGGCCCATTATACTAGGAACCTGAGACAAGTTCAGCATTGTCAGGATCAGGAACAGTCCTCGGGAGGTCAGCATCTTCTGCACCATCCTTGATGAATATCCTGGGGATGAGTCATTCCGGCAGCCAAAATGGGTTGTCTTCACTCTGTGAAAAAACACAAACAGCTCCCCAGGATCTGATTAAGATAGGATCCGGGCCTTTCCACTGACCAGTTAAAACATCCTTCCCTTTGACCATTTCTTTTGGTCTATCAGGGTCTGAGCTATGTCGCTCAGCTGCAGAGTGTCCCTGCTCGTTGAGATTCAAAAAATTAAGTGTAAAGAGTGCCATAGATACTGCTACTCTTGGCACTGAGGGCAGAGTCTCATCAACTCCCCCTTTCTGTTTTATAAGATTTGAGTTTGCGGTGGGCACATTCCACAATGCCTTGTCCTTGAGTATTATAAGGAAGGCCAGTCAAATGAGTGACATCCATTTGATGACAAAATTGTTGAAATTAAGTAGAATTATATGCTGGCCCATTATCCGTTTTTAGAATTGTGGGCTTGCCCCACACACTCCACGCTTCTAGGCAGTGCTGTATAACATGAGAGGCTTTTTCACCTGTTAAAGGTGTGGCAAATATTACACCAGAGCAGGTGTCAATAGAAACATGTAAATATTGATTTCTCCCAAAGGAGGAAATATGACTGACATCCATTTGCCAGACCTGTAATGTCCTGACGCCACGAGGATTTACCCCTACATGAGGAGTAGGTAAAAATTGACAACAGTTTTGACATTGGGTGACAATGTCACGAGATTCTTTCCTGGTTAAAGTAAAACGGTGGTGTAATGTCTCAGGTGTCACATGAAAGCATTCATGAAATTCTCTTGCAGCCTCTGACTGTGAGGACAAAGCAGCAGCCACAATTCTAGTGGCTTTGTCTGCTAAGTCATTTCCATGAGACATGAGGCCAGGAAGGCCAGAATGAGCTCAAACATGAGTAATATAGACAAGATGTCTTCTGTATAACAAGGCTGACTGAATCTTTTGAAAAATGTGAGCAAGCTTACTAGTTGGTTTAATTAAGCCTGCAACTTCAAGCATATTAACTGCATTGAACACATATAAGGAATCAGATACAATATTGAGCGGTCCCAGGAAAGTTTCAAGGACTTCTAGAACTACCAAACACTCTACAACATGGGGTGATGAATCATTATATTGTTTAGATGTTACTTGGCCATTTACTACATATGCACCTATACCAGATTTGGATCCATCTGTATACACTACTACCCCATCCGGAAGTGGGTGTTTGACTGTTATTATTGGAAACACTATAGCTTGGCTTAAGGCAAATTGTAAAATTGTATGTTTTGGATAATGGTTATCAATTTGTCCTGAATAGGAGGCAACCAAGACTGCCCAATCTTTGGTTGTTGCTGCCAGGGTTTGAACTTGAGCAGAAGTATAAGGTACACTTACTATATAAGGTTCTTACCCGAAATAAGTAATGGCTGCTTTTATCCCCCTAAGTGCAAGTTGAGCAACTGCATTAGGATACCACTCAATGATTTTTGCAGGGGAAGCATTAGGATGGACCCACAACAAGGGCCCATTTTGCCATAAGACCACTGTTGGTAACTGTGCAGTTTTTAATATGCACAATTCAAATGACTTTGACTCGTCAATGCGTTGTAATTGAGCATCTTGTAGGGCCTTTTCTACAATTTGTAAAGCTTGACATGCAGCTGGGGTAAGTGCTCTGTGGGAGGAGATATGGGTATCTCCCTCTAATATGTCAAATAAGGGCTTTAATTCTGCTGATGGAATTTTCAAAAAAAGTCTCAGCCAATTAATATCTCCTAACAATTTTTGAAAATCATTCAAGGTATGTAGTTGATCTTTGCGAATCTCTAATTTTTGAGGAACAATTTTGTCAGGATAAATAAGTGACCCTAGGAAGGCTCCCATTCGAGCAACTTGCACCTTTTCGGTGGCTACCTGCAATCCCCATTGCCCTAATGTTTTTATTAATATAAGGTATGCATCTTGCAATAACTCTGAATTTTTATGGCAAATCAACATGTCATCCATATAAATTATCACCTGTAATGATGGAAAATGTTCTCTAACTGACTTAAGTGCCAATTGTACATACAGTTGACACATGGTGGGGCTATTCGCCATCCCCTGAGGTAGGACCTTCCATTGGTATTTTTGATCTGGCTCTAAGTAATTAATGGCTGGGATCGTAAATGCAAATCTTTGCCTATCTTGAGGGCGTAAAGGTATAGAGAAAAAGCAATTTTTAATGTCTAGGATTATAATTTCCCAATTTTTGGGTAAGGCAGAAAGTAATGGTAGCCCTTGCTGAACTGGTCCAAACAGATGCATTTGCGCATTAATTGCTCTAAGATCATGTAATAAGCGCCATTTGCCAGATTTTTTCTTAATTACGAAACTAGGTGTATTCCAGGGTGAGTTAGAAGGCTCTAAATGCCCCAAGTGTAGCTGTTCAGAAATTAGTTTTGTGGCTGCTTCTAATTTTTCAGAGGAGAGAGGCCATTGGGGAACCCATACAACTTCCTCTGTAAGCCATGGTATGGGCATGGAACCCTCAACAGCTGTCTCTAGAAAAAATCCAAACCTTGTCTCCCATTATTACCTTTTTGAGGGATAGGTTCAAGTTTACCCTGCTCTCCTTTTCCTAATCCCCTTCCTTCTTTATAGCATATTTTCTTAAACATTCCAACAGCTTGTGGCGAGCATGCATTAGTTAAGGTCAGTCCTAGTGCCTGTAAGATGTCTTTCCCCCAGAGATTTACTGGGAGTGGTAAGACATAAGGAGTGAATCGTCCCATTTGACCTTCAGGCACTGTCCAGCTCAAAGAACGGGAACTAATAGTGGGACAGGACTGATAACCGAAACCTAGCAAAGAATGTGATGACTGAATAACTGGCCAAGTTTTCGGCCACCAGTGAGAAGAAATAATACTTTTGTCTGCTGCTGTGTCTAAAATCCCCTTAAATTGTTTCCCTTCTATAACTAACTCTAAAGAAGGCCTGGAATCTAAAGGCATTATTAAATAAGTGAATCATTTCCAGTAGAACCAATCCCTCTGGTAGCTTGAGGGACACCAGAAGAGGGAAAACAGCCATGTAGGCTTGGCTGAATTACTAACTGAGCTATTCTATTTCCTTGTGAAATAGAAACGACACCCTGAGGACAGGAACAGAGAACTTGAAGTCCCCCTTCATAATCTTGACCTACATCTCCAGGGTGAACAATAAGACCTTGTAGTGTAAGGGAAGCCCTGCCCAATATTAGGCCGACACTCCCAGATGGCAGAGGTCCTTTATAGTCAGTAGGAATAGGCTGTTCTCCCATTTGAGGGATCAGCATGAATTGGGTGGTGGTACGGAGGTCCAATCCAGCTGAGCCTTCTGTTGCCCTGCGGACTGTGGGGTCCACCTTTCGCCTGTCGTGGTCCCGTATGTCTTCGGGCCCTAAGACCTGAGGGCCCTGTACTGGTTTTTTGAAATGGTGTCATTATCTACTGCTTGAGGGAATCCTGGCTGCAGGAGCCTGCCTCGAATGTCCCTGATTGAACGACAAGCGCTAGCCCAATGATATCCTTTTCCACACTTAGTGCACAATCCTGGTGCTCTCCTTTTATCAAGGGCTCTACAGTCCTTTTTTAAGTGTCCCGGTTTGCCACGATTATAGCAGAGTTTGAGCTCAGCCATGTCAGGGGATTTTTGCACTTGTAGAATGGCAGCTGCTAAACCTGCATTAGTGAGTGGCCCACCAAGTTCACGGCAAACCTTCGACCAGTCCTGCAGTCCCTTGCTTTTTCCAGGTGTAATAGCTGCCCTGCATTCCTGGGTAGCCTGTTCATATATCAACTGTTCAATTAAAGGCATAGCTGCTTTTGTATCTCAAAATATTCTCCCTGCTGCCTCTGTCATTCTAGCCACAAAAATTGAGTATGACTCCTGGTAGACCTGAGTGATCTTGGTCAAATGCCCACTTGCCTCTCCCTTCTTAGAGAGTGCCTTATATGCCTTAACAGCGGCAGCTGAGATCTGGGCGTATGCTCCCCAATAATAATCTGTTTGGTTAGCAGCATGCTGTCCCTGACCTGTAAGCAATTCAAATGTCCATGTCCTTTGGTTTCCTTCCATGGTGGCATTGGCCCTTGCCTGCGTCTGACAGGAGTCCTGCCACAAAACTTTCCATTCAAGATACATCCCCATACTGGGGGCTGCAGCTTTTACTACAGTCTGGCAATCACCAGGAGACATAGTGTGAGTTGCAAGCCTTTCAACTTGTGCTACAGTGAAATTAGCTCTGACTCCATATCACGGACTGTTTCTGCAAGCTCCTTAATCTGTATATATTCTACTGGAGCGTGAACACGCCCTCCCTCAGCTCTTTCAAAAACTGGAAATGCCTGTTGTATCTTCCTCTGTTCCTCTTTTGGTATAAATGAGTCTGAATGATACCTCTGCACATAAGGCTCAGAATGGTGCCTCTGCACATAAGGCGGAGGTGCACTAGAACCCTGAATTTGCATATCCGAAGACTGCGCAATGATTTGACATTTGTCTCTAGCTGCTTTCATGTTATTCTGTAACTGATTAACTCGTCTTTCATCTGACTGGTATCTTTCTCCCTCACAACCTGTCGCTTTCTTCTCTAAGTCTGTTTCCTCATAGGAGCTAAGTTCCTTATCTGATTCTGAGCTACTGACAGCTAGCTGCTTAAACTCATCTAGTGGTGGGTAGAGGCTTCTTTCCTTATGTGCCTCTCCAGCTCGATCTCCCTTCTTCTCTCCCTTTCCATCCCTTTTTCTAATCTCTCCCCAGGTATTTTCCCTGACATTCTCTTTTCCTCTGTCTCAAGGCTCATGGAAAGGCCTAAATTCTTCAGTGCACTTTGTTTCCTCTCTATTTTTACTCTCTCTCCCTGATCTACCTCTGATAGACTTTCTTGAATTTTGTCCAGAACTTTCTGCCCTGCTTCTACCATTTGCTGACAATCCTCATCTGTTAAACATGATTTCACCAATTTCATAGCAGCATAATCCCTGCTTTAAGTTTGCCTTTCTGCTGTTCCCTAACTAGATCTCCTTTCAGTTTGTCCCAAGAGGCGACAGTTAATGACAATGAGCAAGCATACCATGGTGCAACACGGTCTATCTCTCTGACAAATCCCTCTTAGGTCTTAGTGGCGATTTTTAGGCCACACTGCTTCAGGACTGAGTGTAAGCCCACTACTATAGAATGGGAGATTCCCATACTGCCGCTGTCCAGGCCTGACCGGGCCTGAAATTGGTTGCTGTCCAGGTGCTGTCCAGGCCTGACTGCGACTAAGAACCAGTCAACAGTTCCAGTGGTGGAAACAAAACGAAACCAAAAGGAAAAGTGTAATCGCCATGCAAACAATCAAAAGGGCTTCTAACTCTGGAGAAATTTCAAGATTGTACGTATCTTGTAGAGCCTTTTGTCCCACAGTTCTGATTCTGCCCCGTGAATGAGGGATCTTCCTTGCGCCGGTGTGATGACAGTTCCCGGGTTTTGGCACCACTTATTGCGTCCAGCTCGACCAGCAAGAAAGATGCAACAAACCAGAATCTTCCTCAGCAAGAGCTTTATTGCTTGCTTCTCAGGAAGATCCCGATCCGGGAAAATGGCACTGCTTTTATAACCAGCAGTGTGATGTTTCAGCACCTGATATGGCATGACAGCTCCTGATTCATTGCTTGCCCATCACCCCACTATTACACCCCGAGAATGGGAGTGACTAGGAGTGAATTCACTCTCGCACCTGCGTACAAGGCTTGTTTACTAGTTAGGCACTGTGGAGGCCCGCACCATCTTATAATGGTGATTGCTCACGGCACACATGGTTCTTCTCAGAGATTACTGGCGGCACGCACGTAATTGCTTGCAGCACGTACCGGCTCTCCACAATTCACCACGATATCTGCAGTCCCTTCTATGAATAGTCTGTTGTAACCTGGAGAATTCTGGTCATCCACTCTGATACCACTACTGTTGTAGCAACTTGAACTTCTCTTAAACCAATCAGTCCCTTTCTATAGAGATGATTCATCCCTGAAGCATCTACATGGGAGAGAGAATGGGGAGCATAGAAATCAGAGAGAGGCAGAAGTAATCTAGACTTCAAGTTGAGAAAAGAAAAAGTGGTCCTGGGGAAAATACAGTGATTTCTGGGTAGAGAATATGGAGCATCCCAGTAAAGGTAGTTCTGAACTGGCTTGTTTATCTTGAAGGCAGACTTGGGCATTGTATAAAGCTCTCTTGTAAGATCTCATACACAAAATTTTGCTCAATGTCTGACTCAGAAGTAATATTTCAGCAGTATCTAGGATTCATGCTGGAAAAAACTGGAGAAAAGAAATCAGGATTTTTGTGGGCCAAGGTCCATGACATAAGGCTTCAGATATCTAAATTGGCAAAGCTCATGCAGCCAAGAGAAACCTTTACACAGACACCTAGAGTCATGTGGCAATGAGCCAGGATCAAATTCACCATAACTATCCATATTTTAGCATTCCTTGTGCTATGATAATAAAGGACACAGCCTGAGTTCATATAAATCATTAGGTCTGCTTTTATTGGGTTCTAACTTCCTGGGGCCGGGCTCTAAAGCAGGACAAATCTTTCCTCTGATCAGCAGAAGATATAACATGACCTAGTCATGTCGGGCATGCATGCAGAGCTTAGAGAATGAGAACCCTGAAGGGGCATAGAACCTCAAGAGATCAAGAAATAAATTGACTTCTGTTTGGCATTTGCCTGTCAGAGAGAGAAGCACTTAAGGCAGGGTCATCTCTGCCTTTCATTGTTTCAGGACTCAACACTCTGCAACTTTGTTTCAATACCTTCTTTCTGTTAACCATTAGCTTGCCTTTAGCCTCCTAGACTCAGTGTTGCTGAGTGTGAAACAGAGTATACTCCTGACAGCCTCAGGAGCATGTAGATGTGTAAGTCACAAACAAGTACCAATTCAAATGTGTTATGTCTGGCCAGCGGCTCACATGTCTGGGTTCTAATCTGGAAAGGAATCTTGGAAACCTGGAAGAGAACAGGGAGCTAGGCAGAGAAGAGAAAGATGTAGCTAAGGCAAAATTCTGAACAAAGCTCAATTTTACTATTTCTGAAACTCATTTATGAAGCAGGGGTAGGGACCTGATTCCCACCAAATCATCTTGGAGTAAAGTTACAGGTGAACACGTGATGGGTCCAGAAATGCTAGTTGGAAAGCAGCAGCAGTGGGAGTGGCAGGGTTATAGAGCTGCAAGCTCTGCTGAGATGCTCTCTAATACTGAAACCTGAGCAGATCAGCTGAAAATGAAAGGAAGCTTGTTCAGGTATAAGACTAAAAATAAGGGTTCTGGGCATGGAGGAACAACACTTGTGAAATATCAATCTGATATGTAAGGAAAAACAGAAATAGACTAACAACAACCAGTCCCAGAGAATAGAGGGAGATAGCTTACGAGGTTAGTCAAGCACCATTTGCTCTTTGGAATGCCTAACTGCTCATCCATCCAATTTTGCTTTTAACCATCTCCTTTCTAATCTACCAGCCAGATAATATGCAAAGCCTGAGGGACCTTCTAACATTCAGTCCTAAAAGGGAGGTCACCATCAAATCTCCACCTCAGTGTTCAGGAAACACTGTAATAAAAGACAGAAACAGTGTAGGATCATAAAAACTATCTTGATTGTAACTACTAGAATTTAGTCCTAGCTACACACTTTTATTAAAAAAAACTGACATCAATGAAATTTATATTTTACAGTTGTTTCTACAACAGAACAAACGATCTACATTTGGGGTTGGTCTTCCTATTTCACATAATCAAATCAGGAAAAAAAATTCCTCACAGGTGCCCCAAATTCCCAGAGTTTTAGTGAATTCCTAATATTATCAGGGTTACAACCAAGACTAGCCTTCATAAGTATACCTCTTGTCAATAAGACATACAATCATATCTCCTTATATTATATTAATTTCCAAAGGAAAGCAATAGTTATGCCTAGCACAGTATCCTATATCCAATATACAACTGCAAATATGAATTTCCAGGGCAGAATCATGCTTAACATGAGATAAAATTCCATATACAACTACAATCATATTTAATCTTTTAGAACAGATTACAATTTCTTAATTGTAACACCATATAAAATCAAATTCAAAGCATTGTTTACTTTCAAAGTACACTGACATGATTATACATTCTCATTCAAAATAAGAGGAAAAGAAACATAAACAGGAAATATTGGGAAAATCAAGATCAAATCTAGCTAGACAAACCCCAAATCCTAAATTTATGTACATTGTGGCTTAAAAAGCTCTTCCTATCTAGTTTCATGACTACAATATATTTCTCTGTCTTGGGCTGGTTCCATTCTTTGTGTGTAGCTTTCTTTGAGAGATATCGCACAGCTGTGGACCTTCTTACATCCTGATTGCTATATCACAATATAGGCTTCCCTTTCATACCTTC
Source organism: Mus musculus (assembly GCF_000001635.26). Taxonomy (NCBI): domain Eukaryota; kingdom Metazoa; phylum Chordata; class Mammalia; order Rodentia; family Muridae; genus Mus; species Mus musculus. The sequence continues at coordinate 64,647,854 of NC_000087.7, read as the reverse complement.
ACAAAAAGCCTCTCTAGACATCTATTCAGGGACTTCGCTGCAACCTGGATGCCCTCAGTGGCTTTCCATAACCACGTAGGAAGACTCCATGGCTCTTTTCCTTCTGTATCCTTCATTAATCTGATGAAAGAACTACATGGTGGATGTTGCCAAGTTCTTTTGCCTGCTTTAGATAGAACCTGCCTGCTTCCTTGAATATTTTTTCATAAATTTGATATGTTGTTTTTCTGCTATAAACAGATCAATCCTTGGGACATTTCTTTGCACAAGTTGCAGGATTAGCTTGGTGGATACTCACCTCGAGGAAACAATTCCCTTTATTACATTACTCCTTATATCTTTCAACACTAGCTATGGCTCCCACAAAAAAATTTTCTGGTGCTCTTTTTTTCTCCAAACTTAAATTCTAGCTCATCCCTTAAAGAATGAGTACAATCAGGAAAACAAAAGTCAAGAAGCATTAGCGATGTGGGAATAAAGTACAGCTGTTCTGCTGGTGGGTGCTTAAGTTGGTACATCCAGGATAAAATCAGTGTGGAATTTGCTAAAAATATCTAAAAATAGAACTAACTGGTGACTCACCTATATCACACTTGAGTGTAGAAAAGATAGCATGGTTATCTATTGATACTTGCTCAGTCATTTTTGTTGATTTTGTTTTCAAAAAAGGAGATGCAATCAGCTGTAACTAAATTTGCTAGAGAGTATATGGAATTTGAAAATACTATATAGTAAATGCGTTAAGTCAGGCCTATAAAGAGAAATGCTACGTGTCTGTAATCACATTTGGTCTAGCTTCAACTATTAGATTTTATGTTTAACTTGGAGTATCTATGGAGATAAGGAACCCCAAAGTGGCACATGGCATGGAAGAAAGGATGAAGCCTTTATGGAAGGAGGGAATGACAGAACACATGCAACATAGTAGGAGGAGGAAACATTAGAGATTACAAGTTTAGGTAAGCATGAGTATAGGATTATGTCTGTTATTCCCATACAGAATGCCACATTGTAGGAATTTTATTTAAAATATTACATTTAAGTGGCATTACTCTTCGTTACAGTCCAAAACTTGATACTACAACACTTTCTGAAGAAACCACATACTCGAGTAATAGAACATGAATAAATAAAGTTATAAACAATCTTGAAATTTAATTCTTAGGGCTTGCTGTTATATAGTGGCAGAATGTTCTGTTTATGCTACTAGCAGAAAAATTAATCAAGCATATTACACATCTGTGATCCCTGACAACAAGATTAGTGACTCATTTGAAATATACTGTGTACATATATATATCATCTAGGTTTAAAGTAATATATTCCTGTTGTCTATTTTTCTGTGTTTACTTCTAGATCATATGAACTATTTTACTGTTACCTAGAACTGATTTTAGAACGAGGACAGAATACTTTGTCTTAATAATTTCATGCCTACCTAAACATAAATACACAATATTGTTTAAAAAATAATAATTATGAATATTTTCTACCTGCATTGGGTAGTGCCATAATAAGTTCATATTTCAAACTACTGATTAATAATATGAAACAAAAAAATGTTAAATTTTAGGATAGATAGTTATAATACTTCAGAAAGTTGTCAACAAATTACACAGGGAAGGAGAAATAGAATACATCGATTTCTCCATGTATGGTTATTGAGATTTTGGCCAGGTATAGTAGCCTGGGTTGGCATTTGAGTTCTCTTAGTGTCTGTATAACATCTGTTCAGGCTCTTCTGGCTTACCTAGTCTCTGGTGAAAAGTCTGGTGTAATTCTGATAGGCCTGCCTTTATATGTTACTTGACCATTCTCCCTTACTGCTTATAATGTTCTATCTTTTTTTAGTGAATGTGTTTTTCTGATTATTATGTGTTGGGAGGAATTTCTTTTCTGGTCAAGTCTATTTGGAGTTCTGTAGGCTTTTTTTTATGTTCATGGGCATCTCTTTCTTTAGGTTTGAAAAGTTTTCTTCTATAATTATTTTGAAGATATTTGCTGCCCCTTTAAGTTGAAAATCTTCATTCTCATCAACTCCTATTATCTGTAGGTTTGGTCTTCTCATTGTGTCCTGTATTTCCTGGATGTTTTGAGTTAGGATCCTTTTGCATTTTGCATTTTCTTTGATTGTTGTGCTGATGTTCTCTATGGAATCTTCTACACCTGACATTCTCTCTTCCATCACTTGTATTCTGTTGCTGATGCTTGCATCTATGGTTCCAGATATCTTTCCTAGGGTTTCTATCTCCAGCGTTGCCTCACTTTGGGTTTTCTTTATTGTGTCTACTTCCATTTTTAGGTCTAGTATGGTTTTGTTCATTTCCATCACCTGTTCGGATGTGTTTTCCTTTTTTTCTTTAAGGAATTCTACCTGTTTGGTTGTGTTTTCCTGTTTTTCTTTAAGGACTTGTAACACTTTAGCAGTGTTCTCCTGTATTTCTTTAAGTGAATTATTAAAGTTCTTCTTGATGTCTTCTACCATCTTCATGAGATATGCTTTTAAATCCGGGTCTAGCTTTTCGGTTTTGTTGGGGTGCACATGACTAGGTGGAGTGGGAGTGCTGTGTTCTTGATTTCTGTTAGTACAATTCTTACATTTGCCTTTGGCCATCTGGCAATCTCTGGAGCTAGTTGTTATAGTTGTCTCTGGTTAGAGCTTGTTCCTCAGGTGATTCTGTTAGCCTCTATCAGCAGACCTGGTAGACTACATCTCTGCTCTGAGTTTCAGTTGTCAGAGGACTCTCTGCAGGCGAGCTCTCCTCTCACGGGAAAGGTGCACAGATATATGGCCTTAAGACCCCCCTCCTGGCCGAAGAAGAAGGCCCAAAACAGGACCTGTCCTGAAGCTGAGTTGCTTTGGCCTGTCCCAGAAGGTGTTAGCTTCTGTATTCTACACTCTCACACGTCCAGAATACACTCTGTGGAGTCCTGGAACCAAGATGTCTGCAGCTGATGCTCAGGCAAAGCACTCCTGCAATGGGCAGACCTCTTTCCTCTGGCTGGGAAAGTGGCCAGATGTCTGAAGCCTGTGCAGAATACTCTCGGCTGGATCCCGGAACCAAGATATCTGCTGCAGATGCTCACTCAAAGCAGTCCCGCACTGGTCAGACCCCTTTCCTCTGGCCTGGACATTTGCCAGTTGTCTGGGCCCGAAAAGTGGGCTTCCTTAGAAGCTCTGTGGCTCCCACCTCTCCCAGAAGCTTTTGGCTTCTGTATTCCGTACTCTCACCTGTGCAGAATACACCCGGTGGGGTCCTAGAACCAAGATGTCTGTTGCTGATGCTCAGGCAAAGCACTTCTGCACCAGGCGGACCCCCTTTACTCTGGTTCGGAAAGTGGCCGGATGTCTGGGGCCTTTGCAGAATACACTTGGCAGGGACCTGGACCAGTCTTGTGCTTCTTCAGAAAATTGACATAGTACTACCAGAAGATCCAGCAACACTTCTCCTGGGCAAATACTCAGAAGATGTTCCGATGTGTAATAAGGATTCATTCTCTATGATGTTCATACCAGCCTTATTTATTTATTTTGTTAATATTTTTTATTATTACGTATTTTCCTCAATTACATTTAGAATGTACATTTAGAAAGTCCCCCATACCGTACCCCCCACTTCCCTAACCACGCATTTCCATTTTTTGTCTCTGGCATTCCCCTGTACTGTGGCATATAAAGTTTGCATGTCCTCTCTTTCCAGTGATGGCCTACTAGGCCATCTTTTGATACATATGCAGTCAAGAATTCCGGGGTACTGGTTAGTTCATAATATTATTGGACCTACAGCGTTGCAGATCTCTTTAGCTCCTTGGATACTTTCTCTAGCTCTTCCATTGAGAATCCTGTGCTCCATCCAATAGCTGACTTTGAGCATCTACTTAAGTATTTGCTATGCCCCAGCCTTGTCTCACAAGAGACAGCTATATCTGGGTCTTTTCAGCAAAATCTTGCTAGTTTATGCAACGGTTTCCTCGTTTGGAGGCTAATTATGGGATGGATCTCTGGACATGGCAGTCTCTAGATGGTCCATCCTTTTGTCTCAGCTCCAAACTTTGTCTCTGTAACAGTCTGGCGGTTCCTCAGAAAATTGGACATGGTACTGCTAGAGGATCCCACAATACCTCTCCTGGGCATATATCCAGAAGATGTCCCAACCAGCAAGAAGGAAACCTGCTCCACTATGTTCATAACAGCCTTATTTATAATAGCCAGAGGCTGGAAAGAACTCAGATGCCCCTCAACATTGGAATGGATACAAAAAATGTGATACATTTACACAGTGGAGTACTACTTAGCTATTAAAAAATGAATTTATGAAATTCCTAGGCAAATGGATGGATGTGGAGGGCATCATCCTGAGTGAGGTAACACAATCACAAAAGAACTCAAATGATATTTACACACTGATAAGTGGATATTAGCCCAGAAACTTAGCATACCCGAGATATAAGATACAATTTGCAAAACACATGAAACTGAAGAATGAAGACCAAATTGTGGACACTTTGCCCCTTCTTAGAATTGGAAGCAGTCACCAGCATTATTTATAATAGCCATTTGCTCGAAAGAACTCAGATGTTGCTCAACAGAAGAATATATGATACAGAATGGATACAGAAATTCAGGTACATTTAAACAATGGAGTACTATTCAGCAGTTAAAAACAATGTACTTATGAATTTCTTAGGCAAAAGCATGTATCTGGAGGATATCATCCTGAGTATGGTAATCCAATCACAAAAGAACACATATGATATGTACTAACTTATAAGCCAATATTAGCCCCCAAACAGACTACTCAAGATACAATTTCCAAAACGCATGAAACTCGAGATGAAGGAAGACCAAAGTGTGGATACTTCATTGGTTCTTATAATGGGAACAAAATACCCATGGAAGGAGTTACAGAGACATTTTGGAGGTGAGAAAAAAGAAACGACCAACCAGAGACTGCTCCACCTGGTGATTCATCCCATAGACAACCACCAAACCCAGACAATATTGCATATGCCAGCAAAATTTTTTGACAGGACACTGGAATAGCTATCTCCTGTGAGGCTATGCCAGTTCCTGGCAAATACAGAATTGGATACTCACAGTCATCTATTGGATGTTACACAAGGCCCTTAATGTGGAATCTAGAGAAAGTACCCAAGGAGCTAAAGGGTCTGCAACCTTAAAGGAGGATCAACAATATGGACTAACCAGTAACCACCTGAACTATGTATCTAGTTGCATATGTGGCAGAGGATGGCCTAGTCAGCCATCAAAGAGAGGAGAGTCACTTGGTCTTGTGAAGATTATATACCCAAGTACAGGGGAATGCCAGGGCCAGGAAGCAGGAGTGGGTGAGTTGGCAAGCAGGGTAGGGGAAGGTATAGGAAACGTTCAGGATAGCATTTGAAATGTAAATGAAGAAAAATATCTAATAAAAAATGAGTTAAAAATATTAGCAAAACCTTATATTAGCACGTTAACAGCACATCCTAAAGATCTCAAACACAAAGAAGAAATGACACCCAAAAGATGTGGTGGCAGGAAATAGTAAAACTCAGGGTGGAAAAAAAATAGAAAGAAAATTACAAATAAATTTTTGGAACAAATATTGGTTCTTTGACAAGATCACTAAGATAAACAAACTATTATTCAAGTTAACTAAAATAAAAAAGATAATATCCAAATTAGCAAAATCAGATATTAAATGGGGGGAAATAACAACAGACACCTGATAGGTCAGAAAGTTTCGCAAAGTGCTTCTTCCTCCTAGAAGCACACTTGCTCAAACATATTAATTGCTGCTGTATTCATAATTATCTGCAACTGGAAACAACCTACATGTCCATAAACTGAAGAATGTATAACATATATGTTATATTTATACAATGGAACATTACTCAGCTGTTATGAAATGGATGGAAACAGAAAAAAATAAAAAAAAAAACAAAACTAAAAACAAAAACATAACCTGAATAACGTATCCCAGTCCCAGGAAGATAAATATGCTATGTGTTGATTTATATGTTGATATTGACTGGGCTGGATAGTTTTTTGTCAACTTGTCACAAAGTAAAGTCCCCTGAGAGTAGGGAATCTCAATTGAGAAAATGTCTCCATAAGATTGGTCTGTGCAGGCAGGACTACAGGGCAGTTTCTTAATTAATGATTGATGGGTAGGATTTCTGCCAATTGTTGATACTGCCATCCATGTGCTTGTGGTTCTGAGTTCTCTATGAGAAAGCATGAAACCATGGGGAACTAACCACTAAGCAGAATGCTGCAGACACTCTGGGCCCCTTTGTCTGCGTGGAACGGATCTCTAGTCACAGGTGGGCAAAGCGTTGGATGAAATGATAGATAGATACACAGAGAAGAGGTTGTGTAGAATCTGAATGTAATGTGTCAAATTGAGCATCAAACTTTTTATACAGAAGAGAATAGGAAAGTTGGGTGACACACAAGCAAGGTACAAAGAGGTTACTGGATTCTTACAGAAAACGGAGGAATACAAACTCAGAAGTTCTCACAGGAAACACCTGGGATAAAATTCACTGTTAACAACTGGGATCAAAAAGAGCTATAGCAAATATCCACATAATCTTAGAAGCCAGGGTCAAGGGATTCGTGCCCTTGCTATAGTTCCTATTTTAGTCTATTGTATAGACCACCTTCCCCCTAGGCCATTGTAAATACGTGTATATGGGTGGAACTCAGTTCTAAGTATGTACTCTGCTTCCTCCTTAGGTCTCAAACTTCCTTCCTCCTAGATGATGATAAATTCTTGTGTAGGGCAGTGACTTAGCTTTTATTCAAAGTGGTAGTATAATACCAGAGGCAATTCTGAATGCCACTGAATAGGCAACATTCTTACTGAATTCCAAGCCCATGGTCAGCTCAAGGACTTTCTAGGATATTGGAACACTGGCGAAAGCTTAGCTATATCAGAATTCAATCTTAAAAATAACTTATAATAAGATAACACTAAAAGAGAGCATGTGGATCCATACACCAGACTAACGCGGGAATAGGGGATGAGTATATGGGTTAATGAGAAGGCCAAAACTCCAGAAGGTGAGCTTCCGTGAAACTCTTTGCCTCATGAGTGCTTCCAGGCCTCTCGGCCTGTCAAGCTGACTCGACTGGTGTGCGTGGCAGCAGTACCCATCCATGGTCTCTGTATTAGCTCCTTCCTCTAGGTACCTGGCCCATTTCAGTTCCTGTTCTGTCTGTCTTCAGATGATGAATAGCAATGAAGAAGTGTAAACCAAATAAGTCCTACCCTCCCCAACTTGTGCTTGGGTTATAGTTTTTGGTGACAGCAATACAAAGATTAACACATTCTACATTACATATGTGATGGCCTGTCTACAATCTGTAGATCCAGTGAAGTTAGGTATAGAGGAAGGACTTGGGTGCATACATTGATGCCCATGGTATGGGGATATAGAATGGATTTTATTAGTGGACAAAGGTGGACAAGAAAGAGAAGATCAGGTGGCATAGGGGAGGGAGATGGGGTTGAATAAGGAAATGCAGGAAGAGATATTTGAAAGAGAAGAATTTGGTGAATGATGCCCGAAAGGTGTAGGAACTGGAGAGGATGGGAGGTAGTGAAAGAACCGTGGGGAGTAAAATTTGGGGGGACTGTAAGCAGGGTCTATTAAATGAGAAGTTAATATTATTTTTAATTTTACTAGAATATTAAGCATGGCAGAGGGGCTCCCAGGAATGTACATTTTACCTCCAAAATACTGGGCTTTCATGGATTCTTGGTAAGGTGAACCACTTAAAAGCTCTTACCACTCTTAAACACTTAAAAGCTGGTACCACTCTGTTACCACTCATGCTGTTGTAGAGTTTCTCTCTACTTGCTGCCCTCAAATCACATCCCTCATAATCTATGGATTGTATGAAAATTTAAGGTGGGTTCCAGCCCCTCACTGGGCAATATCATTGCCACCCACAGTGTTAGTTAGATCTAACTTTCTCAAGGATTGCAGCTGATGCAGATTAATACTTCAACCACGATCTTGGAAAGAATTACTACGAAAAGCATGCCTTTTTTTTTTTTCAAAATTCAGGCTGGTGTTCAGATGATTATTATTTCTTTGTACCTATTTCCTCCCTCTGATTCCTGATATGATATAAGAAAAACATGGTTAATGTACAGATGTGCACCCTGAGAATTCAAAGTAGAAAGGGATGATAGGTTTTTACATAAAAGTTTAGTTTTGTGATTCTTTTAATATTTTTGAAGGATTAATTTTTGAGATAGATAAAAACTAATCCTTTATGTATAACAGCAAATTTCAGTCTACCAGTAAGAGAAACTGGCTGAAAAAAATACCTTACTTGCTTACAAGTTGTTAATCTATAACAAGTTTTTTAGTTAGAAATGTGTGTTGGTTCTTGGGGATAATATTGGATATTTATAAACATAATTTATAAATAGCTCATCATAAAAGTATAGTGAGAAGATGCTTTTCCTTATATATTCTCATAATTATTCACTAGAAGAAAATAGAAAGTAACCAGTACAAATTTTATACTAATTGAAAGATTGTGCAGAGATATATAAGCAGTGTGAGAAAAATAAAGTTGGTGCTTTGTTCTATCCACCAAATGTGAGTATATATGGAAAGTGGTTGAAGCTTTGCACTGTCCAACAAATGTGTGTGTGTGTGTGTGTGTGTGTGTGTGTGTGTGTGTGTGTGTGTGTGTGTGATTGTTTGTGCTTCTTAAAGCTTGCTTCTTCTACCATGTATGTAAATGTGTCTTGCCTGCTTTATATGCCATCTAACCAACATCCCCTCCTTGAATCATTGAACACTCTATCACAGCTACTCTTGGAAAGGCAAACAGACAGCAAACACACAGAACCCTACTGGGCATAACTTGAACATGTATGAGACCACCCACCTCTTCCAGTGACACCCTTCCTCCAACAAGGAAACACCTAGTCCAACAAGGTTACTCATCTGAATACAGCCTATGGGCAGATGGGAACCAATTACATTAAAACTACCACACCTACCTAGCTACATGCATACATATATTCATGCATAAGAGATAAACAGAGAAAGAGGGTGAGAGAAATAGAAAGAGAAAGAGTGATTGGTAGATGATAGAGAAATAGTTGCATACATATCTATATACATACATTCAATCATTACTTCATACATACATACATACATACATACATACATATATAGATGATGGATAGACAGATAATGATATGTGATATTAATCTAAACACTAAAGACATGGTGCCCTTTAACTCACACACACACACCCTGAGCATTGTTTACAATCCTCAATTAAGACATAAAGGTTGGACATTCGAACTACAAAGACATATAAAAACAAATCCACAAAACTCACAATGTTCATTTGGTGTGCATAGATTTGATTAATATCTAGGATTTTCTTTTTTGTGTATATTATGAGAGATTACACCCTAAAATCTTTCTCAAACTTGTCCATTATTTTAGTTACTACCGTGTACAACCTGATACTTATAATCCACTAGATAGTAACGTTACAGAAGGTATTTATTGTGCTGAAGATATTCAGTCATACCCCTCAGCTCCAAAATATATCTTTTAAAGACACATAGTAAGGAACGATCTTCCAAATGACCTGAAATGAAACTGTCACCTGGTGGAAAATAACACAGCACAGGAAGAAGTTTACACATAAAATTTATATTCATGTGAATATTGGTCAAAATGATTACAATTGTAAAGTTGAATTACATAGTGGTATGTCTTTGAAACAATAGGAAAAAATGATGTGCATACATTGTGTTTTCCAAAAAGAGTAGGAAATGTAAAACATTTAAGCAGTGGCATGTTGGTTTCTAATGCCAGGAGATGACTAACATAGCAACAGACTAATAATGTATCCTCTTTCAAAAGTTAAAAGAAAACAGCAACAACAAGAAGAGAACAACAATCACAAGGAACCATGTCATCCGTGGCATCTTTAGGAGGATGTGCAGCACTCTGAACATGGTTCCAAGGACTTTAGTAGATGTCTATTGCGTTGTCAGCCTGACAGGTTTGTGTTCAACCATCCATGTCTGTATACTAAGGTTGGGAACAATCCATCGGGGATGAGTGACCTAAAGATGATGAGTTCTACTCCCCACTCTCCTTGCTGCTCTGGAGACTTCAAACCTGAGGGGAGGAATGTTATATTGATGAGTATGAGAATGCTCAAATCCTTTTTGTCTACATTGTGTAAATGTGGCATCTCTTTAAGTGAAGTGTAAGACCTGCTTGGCCAGAAGGTACAACCAGAGGCCTGTTGAATAAAGATGCTACTATAGAGACCCCATGTAATGAGAAAGGTCTTTCTGAAGTACCCTTAGACAGAGGTGGAATTTAAGATCCAATTATTCAAAAATGGCATGTAGGCACTACTGTAGGCCTTATTGTCATACCGAGAACATCCCCAACACTAATCAGAGATGTATGGCTAGTGGTCAGAGGTGAGTGGGTAATGGACATTGGGAAGAAATGAGACCCTATGAGCCATGAAAAATAGATAGGACACCAATGGTCAGAGGGGAAATACACGAGGGCATCTTTGTGAGAATTTGGAAATCTAAAACCCCTTTGTACAGGTAAACTAGTATGTTGGTTGGGTAGAGTTTAAATTTGCATGTTCTTTCCTTGACATGAGCTCAAAGACTCAGCCTACCTCATGCAGTGGAGCCCATTCCAGGTACTTCCTTACAGCTAGCAACTCCTCATCAGAGACTAGAGCATCTGTCCACTGTAGTAAATGTGGTGCCGGATCAGGAAGCAGTCTGAGCACTCACCAAAAACCTGGCTGACAATTCCACACTAGTTCTTCTTCTCAGGCATATGTTCTTCTCCTGGGTCTAGGTATGAATCGTGAGGAATACATCATTTTAGTTTCTGCATTGAGGAAATGAGCTTTTGTTCTGGTCTGTACTTCTTAATGTTCGGCTCAGGTAATTTAAGCTTGGGTGGTCTGGAGGTCCATTTGGGAGTTAAAATTAGAGGAGGGGGTGACTAAGTGTCTCCATCAGAGGAGAACATTGCAAGGTCATTATTGGTCAGAAAGGCATATTTGATGACCACTTGGGGAAAATGAGATCTGAGGCCCCTGGTAACTCAGAGTCAGTAGATTGAAATCTTTTTGGTCAAAGCAGAAGGATCTGAGGCCCAATTAAATAGACTTAGTAAGTTTACTCCCACAGGGGCATATTTAGAATGTCTGAGAACCCTTTGGATATTGGTGGACGGTAGCTCTCTATTAGAACAGGGAGGGCTGGTATATCTTTTGGTGAAAAGTGGAATATTTCAGGTATAGTCTAAAAGCAAATTCAGTAAAAAGACAGTAATTGGAATACTTTGGGCAAGGAGAGACATATGCAGTATCCCTATGTGCAGGAGAAGAATTGTTTCTGCCCATCTCAGGATTCGTGATAGATCTAAGATTCTCTAAAATAGGAGGATGGTGATAGGAGCTTCATAGGATTGTATAGAATAATTTGGTCCTGTTATTCCTATGTCTGAAGCACTATTGATCAAAAATTGAACACTGATTGATACCTTGAGAATTCTAGGACATTCCAGGTACTTACTCCTTCATCAGCTCCAAACATGAAATCACAATCAAGAATACACATCATCTGAATGTCAGTGGTAGGCATGACAACAATCTTAGAAGTCTTTTAAGAGGGTGTAATGTAGTATTTTCTGGTTTAGTGTCTTCCTTAAATATATGTCCATCCACACATTCCTCTGCATGGAGGCCAGGATGTCTCTGTCTAAGGTAACAAAACAAAGATAGTAAACTGATTTACCCTTACCTTGATACTCTTCTGTTTGGGATTTCAGTCCAGAGTGTTCAGAAATCTCTTAGGTCAGAACAGTGCTTCCCACACCACGGAAATTAGAAGTTATACGTAGGACATACACTGGGAAGATGGAGAATCTGGGGGATTTCCTCAAACACACTGTGCTCCACAGAGGTTGGAGCACTCTCTGTTGTGAATGTCTAAATATTCCTAAAGTAAGATAGGGGAGGAGCTTGGGCAGTTTTGCACAGAAGTAGGATGGTTGTGCCCTTCATCAAAGAGGTAATGTGGCAAACTTCATGAGAATAAGGAAGTTGAAGCATTCTGGTCATAAGCAGCATTTCTGTGACACTTTGCAAGTGTGAAATTCTAAACCTACTTGTAAGAAGTGTAAAATCTCTGGCTATTTTCAATAAATAAGAAATACCATTTCACATTGGTGAAAATGCAAATACCTTCTGGAGAAGAGGGAGTCCCAGTATTGCTTGATCTGCTTACAAATCTTTTTTTGTAGAATTTAGGATATCCACATATTTTATGTAGTGTGTGGAAAGCAGGCAGCAATTGTTTCAGTATTCCAACAGGTTGGATGGTTATCTTTGGTCTATGAAACTTTTAGTCAGATGACATAAGAGCAAGGCCAATTTTCTTGAATGAAGGAATGTCTCCGAATATTTGTAACAGGAAGAAGTTTGGAAGTAATCTTAGACAGTTGTAATATAGCAGGCACACATAGTCAATAAGACAAGATCTAGTTACACTTTACAAGAGAGGGTAGGTATGTGTCCACCACTGAAAAAAAAAGGAAATATTTCAGTCCAATATGGGCATTCGAGAAGGCTTTGTTGCCCAATAGACACAGGGAGAAGAGGAAATATTTATGACTAGATGTGGTGTGTCTGAGGCTCCCATAGGGAGAGGGAGAGGCACTGAAGCCCTGGTATGACTGGATGACATTTATAGACCTCTTCGACAGAGGATGTGAATTTGAGAACCACTGGAACAAAAAGAGTCATTCTGGTGCCCCTTTCAAATGAGGAGTTCGATGTGAGACACAGTTAAATGGAAATTTTTGCCCTCCATCAGATAGAGAATAGTTTGGAATTCTTTCTGATCAGAGAGGGTAATTATTGAAGACCTTTTGGACTGGAAGTGAAGTTTGGGGCCTGGGGCAGGTAGAGATGATCTCAGGCCTGTCAGGCTTACAAGACAGATATTGGACCCTCATGTATACAGAGGGTACATTTGATATATAATGGACACAAATTAGTGGTCTAAGTATTGATGTAGAAGATTAAAGCAGAATTAAAGTCTTCTTAATGTCCCCAACCTCTTTAGGGTTAAGGAAGTGACCTAGCCTACCTTAAGCAGGAGAGGTAGGACTGCTTCACAACTTAGAAGATTCCCATCTTCACATACACCTTGGTAAGCCTGGCAGCAATACAAGTATTATGCACCAGGCATGACTGTAAGTCTCTAAGCACTCTTGAAGCTTATCATCAGTTATATGGGTGTTTTCATGAAGGATGGTACGAAGGATAGATGACCTAAGTTTCAGGCTCTGTTAATGCAGGGCAGAATTAAGTGAAGTATAATTTCCTAGAGACCATCGTTGGAGGGAAATGATCTAAAGCTCATGATTGGAGTGTTATATTTGAGGCTCATATGTATGTAAGGATGCTCTTAGGATACCTGAATTTTGGTACCCTTGGGAAAAATGAAAATTCTGAGATTCCAATAGTAAACTACAGTCATAATTATGACTGACCTTGGGCAGAAATGGAAGGTTTTGGGTATTGTTGGTAACAGCAGTAGGTCATGAAGACCACCTATCCCAAGTGAAATTCTGATGACCCTTCATCCAAAGGTGATGGTATGAGATACCTTGAAAACAGGTTGAGTAGCATTTGTTCATACCTACAACTTCTATGACCTTCCGGACCCATTTTCTTAAAAAGAAAGAACCTGGGGCTGGAGAGATGATTCAGTGGTTAAGAACACTAACAGCTCTCCCAGGGCTCCTGAGTTCACAAACATCTGTAATGGTATCCAGTGCCGTCTTCTAATGTGCAGGCACACATGCATAGAGAACACTGTATATATAATAAATAACAAAATACTTAAAAAAGAAAGGAACAAAGGAATGAAGGAAGGATGGAAGGAAGGAAGGAAAGAAGGAAAGAAGAGAAAGAAATTTAGGAGGGAAGAAAGAAGGAAGGAAGAAAGAAAGAATGAAAGAAAGAAAGAAAGAGAGAAAGAAAGAAAGAGAAAGAAAGGAGAGGAAGAGAATGAAGGAGGGAGAGAGAGAGAAAGAGAGAGAGATAGAAAGAAAGAGACAGAAAGCAAGAGAGAGAGAAAAAAAAGAAAGAAAGAAGGAAGGAAAGAGAAATAAATAAATAAATAAAGAAAGAAAGAAAGAAAGAAAGAAAGAAAGAAAGAAAGAAAGAAAGAAAGAAAGAAAGAAAGAAAGAAAGAAAGGAAGAAAGGAAGGAAGGAAGGAAAGAGGGAGGGAAGAAAGTAAGAAAGAAAGAAAGTAAGAAAGAGAGAGAGAACGAAAGAAAAAGAAAGGAAAAAAGGAAGGGAGAAAGAGAGAGAGAGAGAGAGAGAGAGAGAGAGAGAGAGAGAGAGAGAGAGAGAGAGAGAGAGAGAGAGAGAGAGAGAGAGAGAGAAAGAGAGAGAGAGAGAGAAAGTTAGTTAGTTAGTTTCAGGCCATGATTAACCAAGTAGCAGGGTCAAGTCACCACATTGTGCAAAAGGGAAAAATCTAGTTTATCTTGGGTAGAGGGAGAACAGAATGGTAGTGCATAGTTTGCTTCCATCTAGTCTCCCCACCTTCCATTATCCATATATTGTATATACTGTTGGGAAGAATACAAGGAACAATCAGCACACTCTTCCAACAGGGAGAGTGGCTGTCTGACCTGAGGTTGTATTTGTCTGTACCTATCTATAAGTGAGAGACAGGAACACACCATTTCTGACACCTAACTCTAGGAAGATCACATGCATATTAGTTTTCTTTCTATGTTCTGCCCTCTGCCCTACACTCAGAAACATGTGAGAGCCCACTGTGAAGTTGCAATTGTGTTTGCCTTGCAATCTTTCTAATAGAGAGTGGCACTGAGGTAATATGAGTTTAAGTCAAGTTTAAGGTGCCCTTGGAAAGAATACTCTTGGGCATCCCAAGAGGCTATATCTGAAACTCCTATGACTACAGGTATAATAAATGAAACCCTGTTGGCCATAGGATCCAAACCTGAGGTCTCTGTCATCATTGCTCCATGACACATACACCCTTGGCAAGCAATTAGATGTCTATGTTCCTTGAGGTTGAAGGAGGTAATTATAGCCCCCTTTTGTACTACAATGAACTGCATGTGAGTGGACATCATTCTACCTTTTTCAGTGGGAATGGCATAAAGCTTACTTAGTCTGGGGCATCTTTTTTTAATTAGATATTTTCTTTAATTACATTTCAAATATTATCTACTTTCCTAGATTGCCTTCTGAAAATCTCCTATGCCTTCTCCCTCCCCCCGCTCCCCAACCTACCTACTCCTGCTTCCTGGCCCTGGCATTTGCCTATAATGGGGAATAGAGCCTTCACAGGACCAAGGCCCTCTCTTCCCATTGATGACCTCCTAGGCCATCCTATGCTACACTTGTGGTTAGAGCCACAAGTTCCACCATGTGTTTTCTTTGATTGGTGGCATAGTTCCAAGGAGCTCTGGGGGAGGGGTACTAGTTAGTTCATATTGATGTTCCTTCTATGGGGCTTCAGTCCCTTTCATGTCCCTGGGTATTTCTCTGGCTCCTTCATTGAGGACCTTATGCTCTGTCCAATGGATGACTGTGAGCATCCACTTTTGTATTTGGCAGGTAGTGGTTTGGGACATCTTTTGTCACAAGAGATATGACTGAGTCCCACTTT
This sequence comes from Mus musculus, assembly GCF_000001635.26. Taxonomy (NCBI): domain Eukaryota; kingdom Metazoa; phylum Chordata; class Mammalia; order Rodentia; family Muridae; genus Mus; species Mus musculus. The sequence goes on along the minus strand of NC_000087.7, from coordinate 64,632,092 downwards.
CAACGAAACTGAAAGTTTGAGGGTATTTCTACTAAATGAGTACTTTAGACAATCTTGGGCAAACAGAGAAGGTCTGCAGGAGGCTTAGTCATAGGAGGAATGTCTGACATTCTCTTCAGTGAAAAACAAAACAAAACAAAGAACTGAGGTAACTTGGGAAGAGAGGAAGTACTGGGCACTTAGGAGTAAGAAAAATAATGAGACCTGGTTGGTACAATGGTATGCATTAGAAAAACCTTGGAGAGGGGGTAAGTGCCATGCAACATCCTGTTATGTATGAATGTCCCTTTTAACTTGATTAGTAAAGGAAGTCCCTCCACTGCTCTTCAGCTTCCAAATCTTCCTTAGTTGGTAAAATTTTCACATCCTGTGTTTAGTCTGAGGGAGTTCAGAGAACATTCCAAGCCTTTTCAAACAGCCTGGATGTCTGTCCCTGGCTAGGTTGCCGCCTTCAGTTTGTCTTAATATGTACATATATAGGCAACAACAATTCAATTGGATTGCAAAGCATAACATAGGATCCAGTCAATAATTCTCTCTCTATATATATATGAATGACCTGGGACCACAAACCAGAGAAAAACAATATATTTCCCCTGTCATCCTTATAAAAGGGAAAGGCTTGAATCTTACTTAATTAAAGAATATACATTTGATATAGTTCAAAGTCATAAGTGAATGCTTGAGGATACAAGGCATCATGCACTACTATTCAAAAGAGCATATCTAATAGCATTTTAGGAATAAAGAATAGTGGGACCTTCCTTTGGTCAAACACAGTGGTTAATGCCCCCTTCCCTTGCAGAAATGGACAAGATCCAAGGCCATATTTTGGGGGAAGGAAAAGACTGAACCTCACTCAGCCTCACCCAGGTTAGTTCTCTTGGCTACTTCAAAAAACAAGGAGTGTGAGAGGAATCCTGGGAACATAGGAGTTATGAGAACCTCTTCTCAGAATGGTAAGTTCCAAGACCACCTTCAACAGAGAAAAAATCGTGAATGTCTTAGTTCCTAAAGTAGAGGTCCCCAGTCATATTTTGCAGGTCAGAAATATCCAGTTCACCCATGGTCAACAGGGTAAGTTTCTAGGCTTCACTGGGTACTGGAGGAATGTTCAGACTCTGCCTCACTAGCTTCCAAGTATTTCCCCCATATGCATACCCTGTGTAACATCTTTGAGAGTCCAGTCAGTGGTCACAACAATCTCCCAGCATAAGTAGTTATGCAAGCATTGATGTTTCCTCGAGGCTGTGTTCAGCTGCACACATCTGTGAATAAGAGATAGGAATGGTGCATTTTGATGACCATTTTTGAAGCACAGGATACGAGAGCCAATTTCAGATTTCTATTTTCTGTCCTATGAATTAAAAGGATAGAAAATGTGAGGTGTCATTGGTCGTGTATGTATTGTATGGATATGTTTAAAGCAAACTTAGTTAATAGGGGTATTTGCGAGGCACAGCCAGAAGAGAATCTCTGGTGGTTCAATAATTGCACAGATGGACCTGAAGTGTCCTAGTACAGAGAGTAGATGTATGAAACGCCCCTTTGACACAGGAGCTAGTTCTGAGAGCCCTTTCAATAGTCTTTGATTTCCCAGGACCCCCTTTGTAGAAACTGAAGTTCTAAAATCCACTTCGTGAATTGAAGTAGACAATAGGCCCAGATTCCTACTGGGAAGACAGGGAATGTTAGATTCTCTTTTATGTAGAATGAGTGGTATAAGTCTCTTATGGTCTGACATCCCTTTAAGGAAAAATGATTCAAAGCTACTTGGTAGGATTAGGAATATTCCTTATAAGGCATAATACATGTTTTAGGCGACATTTGACCAATAGGGTCTAAGGCAATGTTAGCCCTAGGAGAGTTCTGACATTCTATTCAGTGTAGTGAGAAAAAAATGAGTTACCATGGGGAAATGTGGGCCCCATGTAAAAGAGGAAATCTCGAAGGCCCTACTGAAAGAGGAGGGCAGACTCCTCTTGAGGCAGAATGTGAAACTGCCATATACACCTCTGTCAAAAGTAATGGTCTCTGGTACATTATAGAGTGGAGAATGTTTCCAGGCATGATCATAAGTTTCCAATTCTTATTCAGAGTTTGTATTTTCATAGTTTGTGTTCATTCAGAAGAGACATGGCAGCAACATATTTTTTTTTCTTCCAAAGGCTTTCAATGACTGTTGCTGGCTAGTATACTTCTTCGACTTTGTTCATCTATCCAGGTCTAGGCAGAATTAATGAAGTTATTACATTTCTATTGACTTGCCTAAAGGCAGATGGCACAGGTACTTTGCTCTGATTTGTAACTTGGACTATGGGACCTCAAACCAGACTGGACTAGGGTACATTGTTTACAGAAGGAGTCACTTTTGGAAATATGGCTGACCAGCTAGGTATAAAACTACTTTGAAGTATACATTCACATATATACTTCATATATTTGAATGACATTTTTGAGAAAGAGAACGTGTTGGGTGGATAAGGAAGAGAAGGAAGGTCACAGAATCCCTCAGACAAAAGTTTACCTTGGGAATTGGAAGATGTCAAAAATAACTTATCAAGTGCAAATGTCCTCATAGTCCAGAATACCCATGTGTTCTGAGACTTTGAGTTTTGCTTGCCAACAATCAGAGCAGTTTTCTTTCAAATTGTTTGGTAAACTCTAGCTCTATGTTCTCCATAAGCTGTACAGCAGCATCCCAGGCATAGGCACCAAAATGGAATTGATCCATTTCAAGTGACAGGCTTAAAATTAAAAATTAGATTAGGGTTCATATAATTACTGTCATGTCCCAGGACATCATTTCAGAGTGTTTGGCATCCCTTCTTTTATTTGAGCATGCCTGGCCATCCAGGTCTGAAGGGAAACTTTAGGACCTCCTAGAGGAATAGACCTCATGGTTCTATGGATAAAAGTGGATTTTCTGAGGTAAGCATAGTCAAGAGAAGTTGATTTAAAGTTTCCTTGGGGAAAAAAAATAAAAAAGAACATTGGCTTGAGTTTTTCATGTCAGTGGCTTTTCTGTAGGCTCCATAAGCAGCAGAATTTGTATTAATCCCCGGGCAAATTTAAGGGTGAGTCTATATTTCCCTAATTCAAAGATAAAATCAAAGATTCTTCCTTGACAGAGTATCTATGTCAAAGATTCTTCATTGAAACCTTTTTGAATCTAGAGTTTACCTTGAACTGAAGGAAAAGTCTCAGAAACATTAGGAAAAACATCTAAGGTTCAGTCCATAATATCAGCAAGCTCTGTGGGATTCCTCAACCTAAATGTATGTCCAAGCCTGCTTTGGACAAACTGGTATGATCTGAGGCTCCCTTTGCTTCAGTGGGAATATGTGATGCCTCCTTAAGTAAAGGTAGAAGGAGTGAGTAGCCCTGGGGAGAAAGGAGTTGCTGATATCCTTGTAACAGGAGAGATGATCAGAGTATAAAATTCCCCATAATATTTTGAGCAAAAATTAAATTGCTTACCTTAGCTCATGAGGTCCTAGCATTGCCACAACTTCTGACAGTTCTTCACAGCCTGGGGTATCCATATCCTTAACTGAATTAGCAAGGCACCAAATATAGATACCATGATTCATGAAAAGCTTCGGATTGTATCCTCAGCATGATTGCCTCCTAAGAATTATGTTCAACCAACCAGAACTGAGTTATAATGATGATTTCACACAATGTCATGTGACTATACTCAAGAAAGTGGCATAAGGTTCCAGGATTGGCCTCCTCCTCTTGATTTCTGTGAACTTTGAGCAGAGGGAGCAATTCTCCTTGGTCAGAGGTAAAATATCCCATGGGTTCCTGAACGGAAGGGATTTTTATGATTGCCCATTGCATCAAAGGTGTACATTTTATGACCTTGATCATCACAGGAAGGAAAATACTATAGGTTTGGAAAGTAGAAAGTCCCTCAACCCTGTTGGACTGTAGGGGAGTTGCCCTGTTCACCTTCTGTAGAGGAGTTTGTTCCAGGCACTCCAGGCCTCCACATCTTCAGAGAACTCTAAAAAATTCTTATCTCTTAGGACTCCATGAAGATTTGACAGCAATCTGAGGTTTCTTCTGACAAGTTGGCTCAAAGTCCCTGGATTTGTTGTCTATTAAACTTACAACAAAGCACACAGGTGTGGGTGTAGTGTACAGTTACCTTTCTGATGACCAGCTTAAAGAGAGCCTTGAATCCAGGCTGAGGTTTTTATACATTGGCCATGGGACTTGACTCTGGAGTTCTGTGAGGTTTGTTTTGTTTGTTTGTTTGTTTTTGGTGGTCAAAAGTGTATTCCCTAAACAATAAGGTCTGAGGGAGAAGCTCTTAGTTGAGTGGTAGACCTGATTCCACTATGAACAAAGACTGAAACTCTTGTGTATTCTTGGTACCAAGGATTCAGCCTGAAGCACACTAGAGCTGAGCCTGAATATTTGAGACAAACTTCTCACTAACAAGGTCAGTTCTATACCTTGCTTCATCAGAGAGGCATGTCTCAGACCCTTCCAGTGCAGAAGGAGGAAGAATAAAGAGTTTTACTCAAGGTCAGCTGACCCCTTTGGCACACACATAATGTCAGGGGATACTATGATTAGAGGAAGCAAGGTTTAGGTGCTCTTCAAAAGATAAACCAACTGGGTGTCAGCCCCCTTGAAGTTATGGGATACTTTACATCTGAGGGGGCCTGACGTAATGGAGTTGATATTTATGCTGGAGGTATAAATTATCCTGGGTCTACAAGGGTACATCTGAGTCCCCATTGTAACTTCATCAATGCTATTGCATGCTGATAGTAAAAGAGCCAACTTTGTGGCTTTCTTAAAATGTTGTTGGGGTCTGTTGATAAGTCCTTTGCTTATCATGTCATATGTATCAGGGCATCTTCAGTTATTGAGGACCTATGTGACACCTTTGTTCTGAAGTGGTAATTCTGAGGGAAATTAACGAAATTCTGAGGTTTCTGGTTCTCATATGATAATGCTGCCTTCAATACTGGGGAGTTTCTAACATATTTGATTTCGGGGGTTACATCTGAATCCCCCTTGAGTTATTGGTGTAAGTTGTGAGTCACATAGGTTCTATTTCATGTATGTGGGTATACTGTCATTGTCTTCAGACACACCAAAAGGTGGCATCAGGTCCCATGACAGATGGTTGTGGTACAACAAGTGATTGCTGAGAATTGAACTCAGGACCTGTGGAAGAGAAGTCAGTGCTTTTAAATGCTGAGCCATCTCTCCAGCCCCAGCACATTGGTTCTAGACAGGTAAGATGAAGGTCACTTAGGCTATTGGGGATGATCTGAGGATCCCTGGTTCAGAATGGGCATATCAGAAGTTCCCTTGGTCCATACAGTAGTTTAGAAGATCTGTGGTTCTTAAGCTGTAGGTCTGAACCTTACCAGAGAAGAATGCCTGGAGTGTTTTTGAATTCCTAATTTAGACAAAGTGTACCTGATGACTCCTTGAGCCACTGAGAGTGATTTAAGCTCCACTTCAAGCATGGGGGGGACAGTGTGAGTCTTCTTGGTGCTGAAGGGATAATTCTGAGGTTTGTGTGTCAGAAACAGGACTTGGAGGACCCATTGACAGAGTGATAATGTTGATGTATCCACAAACAATCTATAAAGGATGCCATCCTTTAGAGGCAGAAAGGTTCACACCATGTTGGGGAAAGTAGAAATGCCAAAGACTATTGTATCTGTACAAGATCAAGGGTCGATGTGGAGAGGAGAGAAGGCCTGAATATTTCATGATTGAGACTTCCTGGGAAGCTAGAACACACAAATCATGCAGGCCATGCAACAGCTTAATCAATCTCCAGTGTGCTAGGAGACATTTCCCAGCTAGTTCTCCTGATAAATCTGCTGCCTACTTCTAAAAATGGCAAGGCTTTCTCATTTTTGCTGGTCAGCTTAATGTCTATGTCCTGGGTTCATTAACGTGCTGGCTACTCTTAAGCTCTGAGACTTCAGGAACCCGGGTCCTGATCCTTGGACAGGGGTAATTAGGTCAGAGGATCAGAATAAGAAGCACTTGGTGCACCTTAGATCAAGGGAGTGGATTTTTCATGGACTAGATCAGATCTAGTAGGTAGGTCTAGGTCCTCAATGTTCAGGAGAATCACATAATACTCTCCATGAGGTGAAAATTATATAGCACATTCTTCTGGATACAATTGTGAGCTAATCTTAATCAGAAAGGGGATTCTTGTCCTGCTTTTAGTCACAGGGGCATAGATGAGGCTTCAATGTGCATCTGAGGCAGCTAGGAGTGGAAATTGTAAGTTTGATATACAGTTGATGAAAAGAAAAAGTTCTAAATTCATGTTGTTCATAAGGGGCATAGAAAGGGAAAATATGAGGGCAGCTTCTGTATCAAAAAAGAACTGAAAATGCCAGAGTAAGAGAGAGTAGGGCCCAGGCCACCCTCTTGAAATGGACTGCCTTACAGGTTCCGTTTGGCAGGCTGGGGAGCTCTGGTGTGTCCCTGGGCAGAAGGAGGAAGTCAGAAGCAAGGAGTAAGTCGTAAGCCTCCTAGAGCATTTCGATATCTCTTTTGTCATAAAAAGCACTGGTGAGGCCCAGTTTCTTAGATGGAGCATTTGAGGGGCCACCTATTTCAGCCTGAAGCATTCTGAGCCTTTCTGAAACAGGGATCACAAAGCCAGTGTCCCTTTGGTGAGAACTGGAAAGTCTGAGTCCACATTGGTCTGATTGAGAAGGTCCAACACCTCCTTTAGGGAAGAGGAAAGAACTACAACTCCCCTTTTGCAGTGCGATCCTGTTGAGATTGATTTTCAAATGATGTGTATATTTGTGGCCTCCTAGGTCACAAAGGGGGAACCCAAATTCATATTGTAATGATGGGTCTCTCCAAGAACAGGAGAGAGCAGGTACCACATCCTCTGCTTGAGATATTGTATGTTTGTCATATCTTCGCATAACAGGGAATGTTCCAAAAGGGAATGTGGTACTCCCTTTTGGAGGTATGAATGCCCATAGGATAGGCACAAAAGCTATGGGCTCCCGTTTGGCACTTCTGGAAGTTTTCTCTCCCTCTTGGACATTAGGAATATGTTTTGAGTCCTCCTTAGTAGAAAAAGAAAGGCTGATATCCTCTTGGGGTGATGATGAGTGTTGCACACCTCTATGGGGACTGTCTCCATCTGGAGATGACTCAATGCATTCTTGATCTGTAGGGGAAGCTTGCAGGGCTCCTTGGGTAACAGAGGCTTTCCTCTGTTTTCTCTTGGTAGAAGTAGCGTGTCTGGGAATCTCATGAGGAAGGTGGGATGCCTGAGGCTGTCTTCATGAGAAAGAGTGGTTCGCATGCACACTTCTGTAAGGATGGAGGATGGCTTATCAACCTCATGCTCTGAATTGGAAGCTTTGGTGTCCCATTGGTCAGAAGGGGCTTTTTCTGATGGGGTTTCAGTAGACTTAGATGGTCTGTGAATGCCTTGGCTTGGTAGGGGACTTCTGAGGCCCACCTCATGAGATGGTGAGCATCTGCAGGCTCCTTTAGCAGAATCAGAAGTGGTGAAGTTTATGTTAGTCATAGTTTTAAGCTTTACACCTCTTTCTTAAATTTGCAAACTCTTACCCAAATTTTGGAAGAATGGCAGTGTTTCCAGCCCGCATGTTTTGAGCGCACATATTTCAGGCCCTCTTGATCTACAGAGGAAGGGCTTGGTCTTGTTTTCCTCAATTTAGAAGGTGTGGGGCAATCTCCTGGAAGAGGAGAATGACTGAGAACTTTTTTACAAAGAATACTAGATCTGAAACTCAATTGAGATGATTTTAAGGAGGAGATGCTCCTTTGAGGAGTAGAGGTAGGACTGGATTCCTTTTCTGCATACTTGGAAGATGTGAGGCTACTTACGGCAGAAGAGATACATTTTAAGGCAACAAGTTCTGAAAGGCAGTATCTGATATCCCTTTCAGGAATTGGGACATGTTTCAATATCCTTTGGTTAAATTTCAAACGTCTAGGGTTCTTTTTGAGATAAGAGAAATTTCTCCATCCATCTTCACGAGGAGGGGTAGGAATAATGTCCCCTTCTGCACAAAGGGACAGTCCCTGAAACTCTGTTGAAGAGGAAGTATCGACGGTTTCTTGGTGAGATGTCACAGATTTTAGAGGCCCCTGGGCAGGTTGAGAAAGTTCTAGACTTTCCTGGGGAAATGCTGGTGTTCTCAGGATCCCTTGTTCAGATACTAAAGGGCCCAGAGCACCTTCATTGGGTTTCAAAAGACACAGAGACCCTAACACAGATGCCAAAGCTTCTGGAGTCCCTGGCACAGATTCTGAACTCTTAGAGATGGATTGTGTATATGTCAGAGGTTCTTCTGTCTCTGGACTAAGTGGTGAAGGAGCTGGTAATTTGGGAGAATCTTATGTGGCTGACAAAGATTCTATGACCTCTTGGGTGACAGATGGTATTTCTGTACTATTTTGCATACATGCCCATATTTCTAGTGTGTCCTGGGAAGAATCAGAAAGTCCAAGATCTTCAGGATTGGATGGTAAATATCCTAAAGCCTCCTTTTCCAACCAGTGTCCTGGAGGCTCTTGAGGTAACAAGGAAGTTTCTGTAAGCCCTTGGGAAGATATTGATGTTTCTAGTACACCTTGGGCAGACATGGAAGGTCTCCAAGACATTAAGACAGAATGTTACTCTTTCAAATCCAATTGGACAGATGGAGAAGGTCCTAGACTCACTATGGTAGATGCTGAAATTTCCAAAGCTCGTGATGAAGCATTGGATATTCCTGGATTGCCATGTGTACAGGTACAAACTTCCAGGTTCCCCTATAAAGACAGCCAAGGGCCTCCAGCTTCTTGAACAGATAACAAATGTCCTGGATTCCCTTGAGCAGATAGGGACAATGTCAAAGGCTCTAGGGCAGATGATATAGATCCTAGTGTTCCTCAATCAGATAAAGAAATTACCATGGGTCCTTTGGAAGAATGCATAGATCCTGAAGGATCTGAAGTAGATGGATCTGTTTGTTGAACCCCTTGTAGAGAATTCAAAGACTCATTTGGTCCCTGGAATGAAGTTAAAGGTCCCTCTGTAGGTTTAGAGAGGTCAAAAGGCTCTTCTGTGGAAAGGGAAGATCCAAAAGGCTTAGGGAAGAAAGTGAGGAACTAAGTTGGGCAGAAATTGCAAGTTCCAGAGGTGAGTCATTGGATATCACATGTCCTGGGGTAGCTGTTGAAAATTTTTGTGCTCCTCATGCAAATGATGAATATCCTAGAGCCCCCTGGGGAGGCAGCAATGTTTCTACAGAGCCTGTGTATTTGCTGAAATCCTCAGAGATCCCTGGTCAGATCTCAAAATCCTTGCTGTATTTTGAGCAGGGTGGTTATATCCCTGACACACTGGTAAAGATGGTGAGTCTGCTACTGTGTAGTGTGTAGATGTGGAGTGAGTTCCTATACCTTGTGTATGTAAAGAAGGACTTGAAAACCTTTTGGAAGATGTAGAATATTGGGTAGACCTTTGTGGACATGTGGACAGATGTATGGTCCCCTTGTGCAGAGACTGGGACTCACATCTCCTTGAGCAGAATCAGAAGATCCTGGAGTCCTTTGTTCTGAGGATGAAAGACCCAGAGGATTATGAGAACATTCATAGCATTGTGATGTATTCATCATTGCCTGGGCTGAGATAGAAAGTTTCAGAGGCCCCGGGGCAGATTGCAAAGGTGCTAGATACCCTTGACCAAATGGGAAAGTCTTTGCACCTCCTTGGTCAGAACAGGAATGTCTACCAGGTGTTGGCGATGATGGTGGCAATGTTCCTAGATTTGCTGAAGTAGACTGAGAAGATGCTACAGCCTGCCTCACTTGTGAAAAAAGGCCTAAAGCACTGTGTGACTCTTCATATTGTGCAAATATCCCTGTGGCATCTGTTGAATTTTCTCGATTTCTTTGTTTGGGGAAAAATGAACTTTGCATGAGCAAAGTTCCCTCTTGTGCCCTGGAAAATTTCTTGTGTTTTTGAAAAGATGACAAAGCTTCTAGAACCTCTGGAGTAGATACAAGATGTTCCTGAACACCCAGTACTGATGGTGTAGGATAAAATGTTTCTTGAGATTTCTGGCTAGGTAGGAAAGTTCGAGTGTTCCTCTGGAAACCTGGGGATCTTTGTGCAAAATGATGGGCAGTTGGAGAAAATCCTACTTCTGTCTGACAAGAAGTTGAAGGATGCAAAGTATCTTGAGCAAATGAAACACTTTGTGTATTCCCCTGTTTAAAATTGGGCTTTTAGATACCCTTGGGAAAAACAGAAATGTCCGAAAGCCTCTTGGAAAGATGAAGAACCTAGGGTTCCTTGTGAAGATAAACAAATTCCCAGAGACATCTGCTCAGATGACACAGATTCTGGTCGCACCTGAGTATTTTGGGTAGACCCCAGATGTCCTGGAGTGGGAAGCAAAGCTCCCACAGTCTCCTTTGCAGACAGGGACTTTCCTACTGTGGCTTCTGCAGATAAAAAAATCCCCTCAGTGCCCTGAGCAGATGTGGAAGACCCTAGAGTTGTTTCTTTAGATTTAGTCACTTCTAGATGGCATTCTTCAGTTGAACAAGGTCCTAGAGTTCCTTGCTCAGATCTCAAAGATGATGGTGACAACTGTAGTGATGTAGTAAGATCCAGGGGCAGTTCAGCACATCTGAAAGTGTCTGAAGTCCCTTGGGTAGATGGAGAACATTCATTTGTTTCTGAAACTGTTGGGGAAGGAGTTGAATGCAGTAGAGCCCCTTCAGCATATCCAGAATATGGGTCATTGCCTGGGCTGAGCTTGAAAGTGTCAGAGGCCCCTGGGCTGATTGCAAATGTGCTAGGGTCCCAGGACCAGATGGGAATGTTTCTGCACCTCCTTGAGTAAAAGATGAATGTGTACCAGGTTCTCAAGGTGATGGTAGCAAAGGTCCTAGAGTAGACAAAGCATATGTAGAAGATTCAGAATTCTCCCTCACTAGAGGCAAAGGGCCCGAGGTAGTCTCTGTGTGATTACATTGCCCCAAGCCCAATATTCCTGAGGAATCTGCCGAAGGTTCTAGATTCCTTCGGGTGGATGACAAAGAACTTAGCACAGGCAAAGTCCCCCCTGCAGCTGTGGAAAAGTCCTTACACTTTTGAGAGGTTAGCACATATCCTTGAGAGTCTTTACTAGATAGAGGATGCTCCTGAGAACCTAGTACAGATGATGAATGTGTTACATATGCTGGTGAATATGGAATGGATTTTTGAGATTTCTGGCTAGGTAGTAATGGCCCAAATTCCCTTGAGGAAAGTTGGGATCTTTGTCTAGAAGGTTCAGAAAGGGGAGAACATCTCATACCTTTCTGGCAATAAGTTGGATGTTGCACAGTCTTTGGAGAAAATGGCACAGTTTTTACACTCCCTTGCTTAGTTGTGGACAGTTTTAGAGACCCTTGGTCAGAAAGGGAATTTCCAGAAGCCTCTATGGAAGATGAAGAGCTTAGAGTTCCTGGTAAAGAGGAAGAAATTCCCAGAGGCTTCTGATCAGATGGAAAAGACTCTGAGACCACCCGAGTGATTTGGGTGGACCCTAAAGGTCCTGGAGTGGGAGGCAAAGTTCCCACTGTCTACCTTGCAGACATGGACTTTCCTGTTTTGGCTTGTGCCAATAAGGAATGACCCCTAGTGCCCTGAGCAGATGCATAAAACCCTACAGTTGTTTCCTTAGATTTAGTCCCTTCAGGTATGCAAGGTCCCAGAGATCCTTGCTCAGATCTCAAAGATGATGGTGACACCTGTAATAATGTAGTATGATCCAGGTGCAGTTCAGCACATCTGGAAGTGTCTGAAGTCCCTCAGGTAGAAGGAGAATATTCATTTGTTTCTGAAACTGCTGGGGAAGGAGCTGAATGCAGTAGAGCCCCTTCAGCAGATCCAGAGATATGAGTCATTGCCTGGGCTGAGATGGAATGTGTCAGAGGCCCCTGGGATGATTGCAAATGTGCTAGGTTCCCGGGACTAGATGGGAATGTTTCTGCACCTCCTTGAGTAAAAGATGAATGTGTACCAGGTTCTCGAGGTGATGGTGGCAAAGGTCCTAGGGTAGGCAAAGCATATGTAGAAGATTCAGTATTCTCCCTCACTAGAGGCAAAGGACCCGAGGTAGTCTCTGTGTGTTTACATTGTCCCATGAGCAATATCCCTGTGGAATCTACGGAAGGTTCTAGATTCCTTTGTGTGGATGACAAAGAACTTTGCACAGGCAAAATCCCCTCTGCAGCTGTGGAAAAGTCCTTACACTTTTGAGAGGATAGCACATATCCTTGAGAGTCTTTACTAGATAGAGGATGCTCCTGAGATCCTAGTACAGATGGTGAGTGATTCCCATCTGCTGGTGAATATGAAATGGATTTTTGAGATTTCTGGCTAGGTAGTAACGGCCCAATATCCCTTGAGGAAGCTGGGGATCTTTGTCCAGAAGGTTCAGAAAGCGGAGAAAACCTCATACATTTCTGGCAATAAGTTGGATGTTGCACAGTCTTTGGAGAAGACGGCACAGTTTGTACACTCCCTTGCCTAGTTGTGGACAGATTTAAAGACGCTTGGTCAGAAAGGCAATGTCCAGAAGGCTCTATGGAAGAAGAAGAGCCTAGAGTTCCTGGTGAAGAGGAAGAAATTCCCAGAGGCTTCTGATCAGATCCGAGTGATTTGGGTGGACCCTAAAGGTCCTGGAGTGGGAGGCAAAGTTCCCACAGACTGCTTTGCAGACATTGGCTTTCCTACTGTGTCTTGTGCAGATAAGGAATGCCCCCCAGTACCCTGAGCAGATGCAGAAAACCCTACAGTTGTTTCCTTAGATTTAGTTGCTTTAGATGAGAAAGGTCCCACAGTTCCTTGCTCAGATCTCAAAGATGATGGGGACACCTCTAGTGATGTAGTAAGATTCAGGTGCAGTCCAGCATATCTGGGAGTGTCTGAAGTCCCTTGGGTAGATGGAGAAAAAAAATACAGCAACTCATTCATCATCTTTACTTTGTGCTTGCAGGCTGGTTGCAATTATCTTGTAAGCACTAAAAATCAGTCTAACATACTGCCTATGTTCCATAGGGTTTCATTGATGTGAGGAGACATCATGACTCAGGCAACTCTTATAAGGAAAATTTAAATGAGGTTGTCTTACAGTTTCAGAGGGTCAGTACATTATTATCTTGGTAGGAAGCATGGCAGCACCCCGGTAGAGGAGGTGCTGGGGAAGGAACTAAGTGGTCTATATCTTAGTCTGAAGGCTACCAGAAGGAAGCTTGTGGCCACAGGTAGCAAGGAAGAGGATCGATTTTTGTCTCTGAGCAGAGATTGAGCACTACACAAAAGCAAGCCTACACAATGATACACTTCCTCTAACAAGCCAACACCTTGTAATAATGCCACATACCATGGGCAAAAGATATTCTAATCAACACACTGCGTCATAGGACATAAAGAAAGATACTGCATGATTGCATTCCTCTAGTCACAGGTGCGACATACCTACAAGCTTATATGAACACACACACACACACACACACACACACACACCAATCGGATATGCACGTGCATACATATATATTTGTCTATTTATTTACTTACTTACCTACTTACTTACTTACTTACTTACTTACTTACTTACTTACTTACTTACTTACTTACTTACTTACTTTGTTTTAAATTTGTTGGGTAAGAACTTTCTACATACACATAAATGAGTTTTAGCAAATTCATCCCTATCTTCTCCTCCTTGAATTGTTACCCATTTCTCCTGTATCACTTTTATCCTTAATTACATTTTCATTTTTATATAGACGGCTGTGTAGTGCCATGCCCTGAGAAATCGCGTGCATGCCGCAAGCAATCACTGAGAATAGCCGTGCGTGCCACAAGCAATCGCCATTATAAGATGGTGATGGCCTCCCCTGTGCCTAACTAGTAAACAAGCCTTGTACGCAGGTGCAAGAGTGAACTCACTCCTAGTCACTGTCCATTCTCGGGGCATAATAGTGGGGTGATGGGCAAGCAACGAATCAGGAGCTGTCACGTCACATCAGGTGCTGAAACGTCATGCTGTTGGCTATATAAGCAGCGCCATTTTCCCGGATCATGGTCTTCCTGATAAGTAAGCAATAAATCTTTTGCCACAGAAGATTCCGGTTTGTTGCTTCTTTCTTGCCGGTCGAGTGGGATGCAATAAGTGGCACCGAGGAACCCGGGAACTTTATACCATCACACCAGTGCAAGGAAGATCCCTTGTTCGCGGGGCGTTATCAGAACTGCGGGATGAAAGGCTCTGTAAGGTACATACAGTTTTGAAATTTCTCCAGAGTTAGACACCCTTTTGATTGTTTGCACAGCGATTGCACTTTTCCTTTCAGTTTCGTTTTTCTTCCACTGCTTCCACTGCTGACTGGTTCTTAGTCACGGTCAGGCCTGGATAGCGCCTGGACAGCGACCAGTTTCAGTCACGGTCAGGACTGGACAGTGCCTGGACAGCGTCCATTTTCAGTCACAGTCAGGCCTGTACAGCGGCAGTATGAGAATCTCGCATTCTATAATAGTGGCCTTACACTCGGTCCTGAAGCAGTGTGGCCTAAAATGTGCCACTAATACCTTAGAGGGATTTGTCAGGGAGATAGACCATGTGGCACCATGGTATGCTTGCTTAGGGTCATTTAGGCCTTTTCATGGGCCTTGATCCCGAGGAAAAGATATAAAAAGAAAAGAATGCCTTGGGAGAGATTAGAAAAGGGATGGAAAGGGAGAGAAGAAGGGAGATCCAGCTGGAGAGGCACATAAGGAAAGGAGCCTCTACGTGCCACTAGATGAGTTTAAGCAGCTAGCTCTTAGTAGCTCAGAATCTGATGAAGGGCTTAGCTCCTCTGAAGAAACGGACTTGGAGGAGGAAGCAGTTCATTATAAGGGAGAAAGGTACCTGCAAGATAAAATGCAAGCTACTCAGTGCAGAAAAAGTCCAACAACGACTGGTGAAAGCCACCTTGCTGCTCGGCCTCGGGATTGTTGGCTTCAGTGTCCTAGTGAACCTCTGCCTTATGTGCATAGGTAGTTGTCAATTTTTGCCTACACCTCATGTAGGGGTAAACCCTCGAGGCATCAGGCCATTACAAGTCTGGCAAATGGATGACACTCATATTTCCTCCTTTGGGAGAAATCAGTACTTACATGATTCCTTTGACACCTGCAATGGTGTAATGTTTGCCATACCTTTAACAGGGGAAAAAACCTCTCATGTTATACAGCACTGCCTAGAAGTGTGGAGTGCTGGGGCAAGGCCACAATTCTTAAAACGTATAATGGGGTAGCATATACTTCTACTAAATTTCAGCAATGTTGTCATCAAATGGATGTCACTCACTTGACTGGCCTTCCTTATAATACTCAAGGACAAGGCATTGTGGAATGTGCCCACCACACACTCAAGTCTTATCTTATAAAACAAAAAGGGGGAGTTGATGAGACTCTGCCCTCAGTGCCAAGAGTAGCAGTATCTATGTCACTCTTTACACTTAATTTTTTGAATCTTGACGAGCAGGGACGTTCTGCAGCTGAGCGACATAGCTCAGACCCTGATAGACCAAAAGAAATGGTCAAACGGAAGGATGTTTTAACTGGTCTCTGGAAAGGCCCGGATCCTATCTTAATCAGATCCCAGGGAGCTGTTTGTGTTTTTCCACAGAGTGAAGACAACCCATTTTGGCTGCCGGATTGACTCACCCGCAGGATATTCATCAAGGATGGTGCAAAAATGCTGACCTCCTGAGGACTGTTCCTGATCCTGACAATGCTGAACTTGTCTCAGGTTCCTAGTATAATGGGTGAATAGATATGTGCTATTCTCTCGACTTTCCCTAAACCAATGTCAGTTCGCCATGATACTATAGTTTTCCAAATTTTCCAAATTTCCAAAATTCTTTACTAATAATAAAACAGTGGATTTGCCATATTTACCCTATGATCCAACTCGTTATTATCATTAGGAGAAAATCACTCCTTACTAGAACAGGGTTTTTTATGTTTTCAAATTAATGGACAAGGACATTGTATCAACCTCCCAGCCTGAGCTTTAGGGAGGTTTAATGAGCACCAAGGAGGTTGGGTGAGCACAACCCAAGATAATTCTAATGTAGATATAACCTTTACAAATCGGACCTTTTGGCAGGAGGCAATTTGGGTTAATGGTACATTTGTACCACCTAACTTTTCAGACAAAGAATGTCCCCACCAACCAAAAATAGCCCCTCATTGTGTCTTGGAAGATGAAGGTCTGATCCTGCCTTGGTCTGATTGTCGATCCTCCATCACTTGTTGGGCAGATCAGAGTAAAACTTTTTCCTTTTCTTCCAACATGACAGATGACCCAAAGAATGAATTTTTTATGAAAAAGAGATTTTTCATTCAGGACTTTAGAATGCATTCCTTTCACAAGTGGGTGCTTTGGGGAGTCAATGGCAATTGTACAGATTTCAATCCTTTGATTTTTATCCAGGGAGGAGCAGTTGTAAAGGCTTCTTTTACTGGCATCTCAAGATTTGCTCAGCACTGGGGAATACATGATGCCTCCCAGGACTCTTATGGACATACTAATATCAGAGTAGAGATCACTGGGTTCAATAAAACTTTGGTAAACCAGATTATTTATACATCTCCCACAGTCTGTGTTTACCTCCCTTTCTTGTTTATATTCTTTCAAGTGATTCATTTCAAGTCTGTTCCAATGATTCTTGATGGATTTCTCAATGTTGGCATGTAACAATAAACACCCATGCCATGGTGCCACGGATCCCACTTTGGGTCCCTGTTCTGGTGGAAACACCCTCCACCTTGAAAGTAAATGGGAGAAATGCCCTAAAGATACATGAAGTACACACTAGATTAGTTGAAAAGTGGAAAATTAGCTGATAAGAGCAACTGTTGTTTGGGCAGTGGTGCTTTATGCCTTTATTCTCATCACTTGGTTGGCAGAGGCCAAGAATGTCTGAGTCTGAGACCAGCTTGGTATACAGAGTGATTTCCAAGACAGCCAGGTCTACACAGAGAAACCCTCTCTCAAAAAACAAACAAAGAAACAAACAAACAAACAAACAAACAAACAAACAAAAAGCACCTGTTCTATGAAGAGGACCGGGCACAATGCACCCACATAGTGGCTTACAATTTATGCACAGCTACAGTTTTAGAGAATCACTGCTCTCTTTTAGCTTCTGTAGGCTATAGAGGCATAAGTGAGAGAGAGGGCATGAGCAGACTAGCACAGAAGTGAGAGAGGGCATAGCACATAGGTGAGAGAGAGTTCCTGAGCACTCTAGCACATAAGGGAGAAAAAGGGGCTGGGCATCCAAGCACATAAGTGAGGGTGAGAGGGCCTGCACATCCTAGCACACTCTTGTAATCAAGCTCAGTACTAGGAAGGTGGAGGTGGGAGTTTACCAGGGATTGTAGTGAATCTGGATGATCTCTTCTGATATATTAGGACAGCATGGACTGTTCTGTTGTGGGTATGTACATACAGAAAAAGTACACACATTTTAATTTTTATGCACATAAATAAATAACAAAAAATATTACAGTTGAAATTAGTAGTGCCATTTCCAGTACTTTCATGTTACACATTTGTTCATGTTTTTTCAAGTCTGCAAATGCTTATCAACCTAGAAACTGGAAATCATTTGTCTTAAAGATGGTAGCTCATTTCCACCTCCTGAGACCTCCCTTCTAATCAATGGTGCCTGGTACTCCATGACAGCATACACAGGGTATATTCAGCCAAAGGGTGAAATCCCTGGATGAGACCTGTTTTCTCCATCTGGCATCACAAAGGGTCCTCAGAGTACTACATGTGGGTCTCTCCTGATAACGTTTTATTTATTTGTTTGTTTGTTTGTTTGATTTTGTTTTGTTTTTTATTTTTGTTATTGTTTTTTTTTTATTTGTTTTATTTTTGTTTTTTGTTTTTTTTTGGTTTTTGTTTTTGTTTTGCTTTGTTTTTGTTTTGCTTTTTTTGTTTTTATTCTTTGTTTTGCTTTGTTTTGTTTGTTTGTTTGTTTGTTTGTTTGTTTTTCCCATTGAGCAGACAAGCAAGGAAAGGTGCGGTTGTGAAGGAGTTCACTTCTGAATGACCTGGAAGAGATAACCAGCTCTGATCAGGGTTATTGGACTGTTAAAGGATGTGTGACTGGAGAGAAATCTCAGTCCCAAGAGGCCACTATGTGAGGAAAAACCTCCCGATCTGCCTTTTCCTACGGCTTCTGAGGGTTAAATGAAGGAGGAAGATCATATTTTTTTTTCTCTTTTTTTCCTTTTTTTTTTTTTAACTAAGTAGACATTATAGTTTTTAAGAGAAGAATGGCTCTTAAGAAAATGATGGTGATTCCAAAGGAAGATTACTTATTACTTTTGGACTTTGATGATGAAGAAGATGACATAAATATTTCGGAGGAGTCTCTTTCTGAAGGTTACTGCATATTCAGTGTTGGGTATTAATTGTGTGTTGTGCAGTTCACTAGACTTTTACCTAGTCACCTGAAACGGAAGCAGTCTTTTCTCAGAGATTTTATATAGTTCATTTGAAATTTTACCTATCTATCTATATCTATATATTCTTATACCCGAGTTTTAGCAACACATATAACTACTCTTGACATTGTAGTCACAATATGTTGATAAAAAATAACTTATTATGATTTTGCCACCGGAAAATACCTGAACATTGTTCCAATAATATGTTTGCAAAACCTGAATTTATTTCAAGAACATTACAAATAATTTATTTCATTCCTTTTTTATTATTTCTTTTCTTTTTTTTCTTTTTTTTTTTACATTTCAAATGTTATTCCCTTTTCTATTTTCCCCTCCAAAAATCCCAGTCCTCTCCCCTCTATCCCTGCTTTCCAACACACCTACTCCCAATTCCTGGCCCAGGCATTCCCAAAACTTGGTCATAGGAACTTTACAAGAACAAGTGTCTCTCCTCCCATTGATGACATACTAGTCCATCCTCTGCTACATATGCAGCTGTAGGCATAAGTCACAACTTATGTTTACTTTGATTGGAGATTTAATCTCAGGGAACTCTGGGAGTACTTGTTAGTTGTTTTTCCTCATAGAATGTTCCTTGTGTACTTTCTCTAGCTCCATAATTAGGGACCCTGTGCTCAGTCCAATGGATTTCTGTGAGCATCCACTTCTGTATTTGTCAGGAAATGGCAGATCGTGTCAGGAGACAACTATATCAGTCTCCTGACCCTAAGCTCTTGTTTGGCTCTTCAACAGAATCTGGGTTTGGTGGTTGTTTATGGTATGGATCACAGAATGAAGCAGTGTCTGGATTCCTTCAGTCTTAGTTCCAAACTTTTTCTCTGTAACTCTTTCCATGGATCTTTTGTTACCAATTCTAAGAAGGAACGACATATCCACACTTTGGTCTTCCTTCTTGTTGAGTTTCATGGGTTTTGCAAATTTTACCTTGTTTTTTTCTGAGCTTCAAGGATAACATCCACTTATCAGTGAGTATATATCATGTGCTTTCTTTTGTGATTGAGTTATCTCACTTAGGAACATATCATCCAGATCCATCCATTTGTCTAAGAATTTCATGAATTCATTGATTTTAATAGTAATGTAGTATTTCATTATGTAAATATACTATATTTTCTGTATTCATTCCTCTGAAGACGGGCATCAGGTTTATTTTCAGCTTCTTGCTATTATAAATAAGGATGCTATGAACATAGTGATGCATGTATCCTTATTACAAGTTGGAATATCTTCTGGATATATGCCAAGGAGGACTATTGCTGGATCTTCAGTAGAACTATTACCACTTTTCTGAGGAAACCCCATCTGCTTTCCAGAGTGGTAGTACCAACTTGCAATTCCACAAGCAATGGAGGAGTGTTCCTACTTCACCACATACCCACCAGCAACTATTGTCATCTGGGTTTTAGATCTTAGCCATTCTGACTCTGTGAGGTGGAATCTTAGGGTTATTTTGACTTTCTGTTCCCTGATGATTAAGGATTTTGAACATTTATGAGGTGCTTCTCAGCCATTCAGTGTTTCTTAATTTGGAATTCTTTGTTTAGAACCATCCCCATTTTTTAAAATAATGTTATCTGATTTTCTGGAATCCAGCTTCTTGAGTTCTTTGTATATATTGAATATTAGTCCCTTATCTGATTTAGCATTGATAAAGACTTTTTCCCCGTTTTGTTCTAACGATAGTGCCCCTTGCCTTACAGAAGTTTTGCAATTTTTGAGGTCCCATTTGTCTATTTTTAATCTTATAATAACAGCCATTGCTGTTTTGTTCAGGAATATTCCCCATTTAACCTTGTCTTCGAGGCTCTTCCACACTTTCTCCTCTATAAGTTTCAGTGTCTCTGGTTTTATGTGCAGTTCCTTGATCCAATTAGACTTGAGCATTGTACAATGAGATGAGAACAAATCAATTTGCTTTCTTCAATATGCTAACTGCCAGTTGAGCGAGCACCATTTTTTGAAAATGCCATTTTCTTTCCACTGGGTGGTTTTATCTCCTTTGTAAAAGATCAAGTGACCTCATGAGTTTGGGTTCATTTCTCTGTCTTCAGTTCTGTTCCATTTATCTACCTGTCTAACACTATTCCTGTACCATGAAGTTTTTATCATAATTGTTCTGTAGTACAGCTTGAGGTCAGGCATGGTGATTACAAAAGACATTCTTCTATTGTTGAGTATAGTTTTGGATATAGTAGGTTTTTTTTTTCAAGATGAATTTGCAAATTGCCCTTTCTAACTCAGTGAAGAAATGACTTGGAGTTTTGATGGTGATTGCAATGCATATCAGATTGCTTTTTGAAAGATAGCCATTTTTACTATATTAATCCTGCCAAATCATTAGCATGGGAGATTTTACCATCTTCAGAGATCTTCTTTGACTTCTTTCTTGAAGAAACTTGAAGTGTTTATCATACATATATTTCACTTTCTCAGAGTCACACCAAGGAATTTTATATTATTTGTGACTACTATGAAGCATGTTTTCCCCTAATTTCTTTCTCATACTATTTGTCTTTTCTGCAGAGAAATTCCACTGTTATGTTCAAATTAATTCTAAATTCAGCTCCTAAGCTGAAAATGTGTATCAGGATTAGCTTTTCTCTGTTGTAATTTTTGGAGTCATAGATACATGCTATCATATCTTCTGGAAATAGAGAAATTTTGACTTCTTCCTTTCCAATTTGTATTCATCTGTTTTCGGTTTTTGGTTTTTTTTTTTTTTTAATGTGTGTAATTGCTCTGGCTAGTATTTCAAGTACTCTATTGAATAGGTAGGGAGAAAGTGGGCAGCCTTGTCCAGTCCCAGATATTAGTGGGACTCCTTCTGGTTTCTGACCATTTAGATTAAAGTTAAATCCTGGGCCTTCTTTTCTTTTCTTTTCTTTTCTTTTCTTTTCTTTTCTTTTCTTTTCTTTTCTTTTCTTCTCCTTCTTTTTATTTTTTTTAGATGTATGCCTTGAATTCCTGGTCTTTCCTGGACTTATTATGAATGGCCATTGTATTTATCCAACTATTTGCTATGCATCTAATCGAATAATCATGTGGTTTTTTTAGTTGAGTTTTTTTTGTTTTTGTTTTTGTTTTCTTTTTTTTTTCTATAATGGATTTAATTGATGGTTTTCGATATTAAACTCTCCCTGAATCATAAGAAGGAGGCCAACTAGGTCATGATGGATTATCCTTTTGATGTATTCTCGGACGCGTTTTGAAAGGATTTTATTTAGTATTTTTGCATCGATATTCATAATGGAAATTGTAATAAAGTTTCCTTTCTTCATTAGGTTTTGTATAGTTGTAATCTTGCTTCATAGAACATATTAAATAGTGTTCCTTCTCTTTTAATTTTGCATAATAGTTTGAGGAGTATTGGTATTAGGTCTCCATGAATATCTGATAGAATTCTGAACTAAACCCATCAGACCCTGGGCTTATTTTTGGTTGGGAGACTATTAACGATTGCTTCTAATTCTTTAGGGGTGTTATGACCCACACTACAGTCTTGCCAGAAAGAATTCCCACAGGACACTCGGATCCTTCTGCAGTAAAGCTTTAATGCATCTCGAGAGATAGATGATCAGCTTCAGGACAGGAGACCCAGAGAGCAGAAAACCCCTCCCTTATATAGGCTGTGAAGTACAGTTAGAAGTATGGTTGGAGACGTGCACCACCGGAATTGTCTGCCCACCATCAGCCTGATGACGCCATTGGAGAGACAGGGCTCAGGTAATGGAAAGATACCCCGATGCCTGTGCACACTCACCACGAGCAATAGTGACAATGGTGTTGTGAGCACCATCTTGTAATGGTGGCCGTGAGGACGGCTCCTCACATCTCACCCTTTTCTTTTATGTTAGAAGCAACAGGCCACACAGTATGGAGAGTGGAGATAGAGGTCAAATTCCCACTGTGCAAGCATAGGGGCCTTACACAAAACCTCCTTCCAGGCTCGTCACCCAGAGGGGTCTTGGTCAGCTCCCCTGTCGTTTTTCCTGGAGAAAAGGACACTAGGACACTCAACCTTCTTGTATGATGACATATCTCCCAGAAAGAAGCTCAAATTACACCACAACGCCATTCCAGTGCAGTGCTTAGCCACAAAACTCACCTGGGTTGTTAAAGCACACCCGCTCCAACCCATGCAGCAAGACTCGCCTCAGGGTTTTGTGGAGCTGGATGTCCAGCAACCTTATTGCTTGAGCATCATCAATATTCATATATCGGGGGAAACACCCTGCTCCAAAGCAACAAGTGCCTGGGTTACTACCATCCTGTCCCTCCTTGTTTGGGATTTAAGTTTGCAGATCATCCATAGTAGGAGCAGTACTCCACTGTACACAGCCACTCCAAACAAACCACCCCCACCCATTGCTTGAAGTAGGAGAATGCTGCAGAAATTCAGGTAGAAAATCCTTCCATCAATGACAGGTCAAGACATGTCCAATCAACTTATAAGATGGTGATCCTCAGCTCCCGGAGTGTCTGTTCAAATTCTATGGTCCAATTCTGTAACAAATAACAAGACAAAGCCTTTTACAGGTTAGCTGCTCTTGTAAAATTCTGAAATTGTAGTAAGGTGATACAGACGCTAGGCAGCTTATGTTTGCAACCCAGCTGAGGCATTTGCCAAAGAATATACACCTGCTCTTGGACCAGATCGATCTGTTGGTTTACCAACATGAGGCCTCTCTGTATCTGGGAGTTGGCCATTGCCTGGCTGTTCAGGGCCAATGTCACTCTTGCCTAAAGGTCATTTTATAGTTTGCGTTGTCTGAACCGTAGCAGACAAGGCCAGGGCCGAAACAGTGACAGAGGCAGCTACTGCTGCTGTTGCTACCAAGCCAACTATAATAGCAGAGATTCCAAAATCTCTCTTTTCTCTAAATAAGCTTAAATTCTAGAGGCTTCCACAGGAACTGGAAAAAATCTAGGAACATGAGTAACCAAAGCAAAGCAATACTTAGTAGCATCCCAACACAGGGTATAGAAACTTTCATTAAGCAAGCAATCGAATTCTAATTGATTATTATTTAAACTTTTATTACTTACAACCCACAGAAAGGGGGTCAAACACAAACCGGGGTGACAGTATAATTCACCCTTTTAAATGATTTATATTTAGTATTAGAGGAGGACCAATCGAAAGACCCCAAACCAGCACTCAAAGTGCCCTACCCCTCAAAACCCATTTGGACCTTTTCACTATATCCACCTCCAATCGTTGCCATAGGTGAAAGATCGGTAAAGCTCTCATTAACCCCACAAAGTAACCATTGATCAAAAGGGTTAGCATCTGCCCGATCAGAATCCATGAAGTTAAAATCATGTCCAGCAAGGATTTCATTAATCTCTACACTTACATGTGGGGAAAAGGAAAAAAAATCCTTCAACCACCCAAAAGGTTTTTCTGGCCTGGCACCCAGTCCAAGGAAGCATGGAGTCCTCCGAGGATCTTCCTTTACAAAAGGGTGCCGTTCTGGGTTGCTGGGGCAGTGCTTTCCTGGATTTATGACTAGGCCTCCAGCCTTGAATTATCAAGGCATTGGCTATTATTTCAGAGTGGGTTCCCCAAGCAGCTGCTTTCAACCAGGCCACTGATTGATTTTATAAGGATATACACTGGCGTTGGTCTTTCAAGTCAGAGATCATTACAAAGCACAGGCTTCCTTTGAGGGAGAAGTTCTGTTTTCCATCAGAACCTGAATTTGTCCATCTAATGGTAAAAAGGCAAGTCCCAGCTCGCTATCAGTAGTAAAGAAATGTGGAAAAACTTGTGCACTGTGCATGACAGGCATGAACAGAATGTTAGACATAATACCCCAACACAATTCCCCCGATATACTAGGAACCATGATCTCCAGTAGAAGGGTCATTATCCATCGTTGTTTCCAGAATTCCCTCTTTTGTCCACATCTTCTGAAGGGGAGATCCTTCAGATGAGGCATTCTGGAACCCAAAGGGGATTGTCTTCTTCCTGTGGAAAGACACAAATAACTCCTTTGGATCTTATTAAAATAGGATGCAGGCCTCTACATTTTCCAGTTAAGACAACTTTCCATTTGATAATTTCTCTAGATGTTTGGTTCTGAACAGTGACGATCAGTTGCAGTGTGGCCTTGCTCATCAATATTCAAAAAATTAAGAGTAAAGAGTACCATGGAGATGTCCACTCTCAGTGTTAAGGGTAAGAGCCTCATCGACTCACCCTTTCTTTTTGATAAGGTAAGTTTTAACAGTGTGGTGGGCACGTTCCACAATGCCTTGTCCCTGTATGGCAAACCAGTTAAATAAGTTACATTCCTCTGTAGACAGAATTGTTGAAAATTTTGAGAGGTGTAGGCCAGTCCATTATCGGTTCTAAGAAATTTGGTTTGTCCCCAAGCTTCAAGGCAATGTTGAATTACATGTGTGGCTTTTTCTTAGTAGAGGGATCAGTTTTACTGCCCTCTTTTCTCTCTCCCCTTCCTTCTGAATCCCTGGGAGGGCCCTTTTTCTTAGACATGTCTTTCTTTTTTCAAGCTCCCATTCTCTCATTCTGTTAGGTTTCTGACATACTGTCCTGAACCTCTTCTAGTATTCCCTGTCCCTCCACATTGGCTGTTTGGCAGGTTTCATCCTCTAGACAGTTTTATATTAGCTTGCAAATGCCTTGGTGCCCAGGCGTAAGTCTCCCTCTTTATGCTTAAGGTCAAGGTCACTTCCTAGCTTACTACATAAGGCTACAGTTAGAGACCCCGAACAAGAATACCAGGGAGAAATGCGATCCACTTCCTTAACAAAGTTCTGCAGCGTACTGGAGGCAACCTGCCTGTAATGCAGTGATCACTGACTTTGAGGAGGCCATGATAGAGTGAGTCCCTGCTCTTGATCTACACCCCATTTATAGTACTCTTTAAGCAAAGCGAAAGTAAACACAGTGCTCTGCTCCCTTATCTACGGAAGGCTTAGAAGATACCTCAGTGTTGCCACTTATCTACGTCGGACTGACAACACCTCATTTTTCAGCACCAGCCTCGATGGACAGAATAAGAAACAGAATGAGGGCCAGGGCAACCAAGACTAGAGCTTCTAATGCCCCTTCCTAGGGTGCATCTAGATTAAGACCGAAATCAATAGGGATAAGAGGGTCACGATGAGACATACCTCTCCAAACTTACCTTTTCCCTGCAGTTCTGAATCCACCCCATTTTCAGGGGTTCTCCTCAATGCCAGCGATGTTGATCCTGGGTTTATGGCACCGGATGACCTGCGCTACCATCTCGCCAGCAAGAACACATGCAGGACACTCAGATCTTTCTGCAGTAAAGCTTTAATACATCTCCAGAGATAGATGAACAGCTTCAAGTCAGGAGATCCAGAGAGCAGAAAACCCCTCCCTTATATAGGTTGCAAAGTATGGTTAGAAATTCGGTTGGAGACGTGAATCACCGGAATTGTCTGCCCACCATCAGCCTGATGACGCCATTGGAGAGGCAGGGCTCAGGTAATGGAAAGATACCATGACGCCTGAGCGTACTCACCATGAGCAATGGTGACAATGGTGTTGTCAGCGCCATCTTGTATTGGTGACCATGAGGGCGGCTCCTCACAGTGGTAGAAGTAATTACAGGGTTTCTCTGATCCTGATTTGAATTTGGTACCTGATATCTGTCTAAATAAGTGTCCATTTTATCCAGATTTTCAAGTTTTGTTGAGTACAGCCTTGAATAGTAGGATCTGATGATATTTAAAATTTACTAAATTTCTGGTGTTATTTCTCCCTTTTCATTTCTGATTTTGCTAAATTGGATACTGTTCTTGTGTTCTGTATTTAGTCTGTCTAATGGTTTATCTATCTTGTTGATTTTCTCAAAGAACAAGCTCCCAGTTTGTTTGATTATTTTTGTATTGTTCCTTTGTTTCCACTTGGATGATTTTAGCACTGAGTTTGATTATTTCCTGACTTCAACTCCTTTTGGGTGAATTTGCTTCCTTTTGTTCTATAGTGTTAAGGTGGGATGTCAACCTACTCCTATATCCTCTCTCCGGTTTTTTTAGAGGCATTCAGAGAGAGCTATGAGTGTCCCTCTTAGGGCTATTTTCATTGTGTTCCATAACTTGCAGTATGTTGTAGCTACATTTTCATTAAACTCTGAAAAGTCTTTAATTTAGTTCTATATTTCTTCCTTGACTGTTTTGTCACTGACTAGATTGTTGTACACATTCCACGTGTATGTGGGTTTTCAATTATTTATATTATTGTTGAAGTTAGTCTGTGGTGATCTGATAGGAAGCAGGAAATTATTTCAATAATTTTATATCTGTTGAGGCATGTTGTGTGACTGAGTGTATGGTCAATTTTTGAGAAGGCATCTTGAAGTCCTGAGAAGAAGGGAAATTCGTTTGTTTTAGGATAAAATGTTCTATAGATATCAACTAAACGTATTTGCTTCATAAATTCTACAAGTTTCACCGTGTATCTTTTTAGTTTTAGTTTCCAGGATCTGTCCATTAATGAGGGAGGGGTGTTGAAGTCTTCCAATATTATTGGAAGTGGTACAATGTGAGTTTTGAGCTTTACTAAAGTTTCTTTTATGAATGTGGATGTCATTGCATTTGGAGTATAAATGTTTAGATTTGGGAGTCCATCTTGGTAAATATTAACTTTAATGAATATGACGTTTCCCGCCTTGCCTATTTTAATAACTTTTGGTTGAAAGTCAATTTTATTTGATATTAGAATGGCTGCTCCACCTTATTTCTTCGGATCATTTGCTTGGAAAGTTCTTTTCCAGCCTTTTAGTCTGAGGTAATGTCTGACTTTGTCCTTGGTGTTTGTTTTTGGTATGCTGAATATTGCTTACACATCCATTTTTTTATTCTATGCCTTTTTACTGGTGAACTGAGTCCACTGATATTAAGAGATACTAAGAAAAGTCCTTGTTGCTTCCTGTTATTTTTGTTATTAGAGTTGGAATTTTGTTCATGTAGCTATCTTCTTTTAGGTTTCCTTCAACTTTAATTTCTTCTTTTTTCTTGAGTGTAATTTCCCTCTTTATATTGAAATTGTCCCTTTATTATCGTTTGATGTGCTGGATGCATTGGAAGATATTGTGTAAATATTGTTTTGTCACAGAATACCTTGTTTTCCCAAGATATGTTAAAAGAGTTTTGCTTCATATAGTAGTCTTGGCTGGCATTTCTGCTCTCTCACATTCTGTATGACATCTGCCCTAGATTTTCTCCTTTCATAGTCTCAGGGGAGAAGTTATGTGTAATCCTGATAGATCTTGCTTTATATATTACTTGACCATTTCCCTTACTGCTTTTAATATTCTTTCTTTGTTTTGTGCATTTGGTGTTTTGACTATTATATGATGGCAGAAATTATTTTTTTCCGGTCCAAATAATTTGGCGTTCTGTAGTCTCCTTGTTTATTCATGAGCATATCTTTCTTTAAGTTAGAGAATTTTTTTTTCTATAATATTGGTAAAAATATTCAATAGCCCTAATTTGGAAACCTTACTTCTCATCTATACCTATGCCGGATTTCATGTACGTAATTATGTCATTTCTAAAAGCTGTTTCAAAAATTCACCTGGGCAGTATTTCCTGAGAAATTCAAATCATTAATACTTTATCCCCTTTTACTAATATAGCATATTATGTTTCCATTTTTTTTTGTCTATATAGTACAGAGCCCATCATTTGACAAAGATGAGAATATATCACCTCAGGTAGAAACAGATGAAGATACGGTGTAATATTTTCATTTTTTCCCATTTTGATAGAGTACTTCAACAGTAGTGTTTGTGAAACCTTAACTGGAGAAGTAGATTCAGGAAAAAGAGCAATTCAGGGTCAGATGCTCTTATATGTGTAGTTCAAGACCAGATTGTGGTCCTTTAGACCTGGTGATCACAAAAATATAGCAACTAGTACAATACAACCACCTGCATGAGATGTTCCCAGATATACACACAAAGAAAAGGAGAACCATTATAAAAATAAGAGAAGGACCATTTACGAAGAAGAAGGATCTCAGCAATGGTAGTACAGTTATGAAGAAGTGCTGTGAGGTGTAAATGTATGAATTGTTTAAAGTAAATATTACAAGTTTTTTTTGGAATTCTACCATGTATTGTATATGGATATGATATTTGATTCAAACCAAATATTATATATTTATTAAAAATAATTAAAATAATTTTCTGTGTAAAGTTTTGTGTGTGGTAGAAAAAATGTCCTATGGTGAGACTCCAACTTAAAGTGTATCTCGCAGGAAGGTAAATCCCCTAGACGTTCCCCAAGCTTGTTTTCCCTGATCTCTGAAAATACAGCTAGGAAGAAGCTCTTTGTTCTCTATAGCCAGCAAAAAGGCTTTTTGTTTCTATACTTTTCAACCAGAGATGCCTGCCTTCCTGTGCCAAGGACAAGGTGATAAAAATTTAGAAAGGAATCACGCCCCACTCCTGCCTTGTAAATTTCAACAAGAACACCAGGAAGAGAGGAACTCCCCTACAAACATTTCCCAACTCCTCCCAACTCTCCCCCCAACTCCTCCCAATTCCTCAGCTAGCTGTTAAAAGCCCCTTACTGTCACAGCTCGGTGTCAAACTCCCCTGCCCTGCTAGGCAGAGTGACTTTGTCCTCAGCCAGCTAATAGTAAAAACTCTTGCAGTTTGCGTCAGTTGTGGTTTTCTCTTGGGTCATTGGGGTGCTGGCCAGCTCATTCCAGGACTTGAGAGGAGGCCCAGCTTCTGAGGTCTTACATTTGGGGGCTTCTCCACCATGATTTGTGGCCTACCCCAATTCTCAGAGACCCTGCTTGGAGGTAGGATTCTATCTTTGTCTGTATCTTTGTCTCTATCTTTTTCTATAACTTTCCTCTATCTTTGTCTCTATCTTTTTGTGCCAGCTCTGTTTGAATTCACTATTCTCCATGTGCAGTTGTAAATGCTCGTGAGAGCAACGAACTCCCTTTTTCAGATGGAAAAGGGTTACTGACAGACATGTCAGGAGAAACCGGCTGCCACCCTTTGGGACATCCCAGGAGTTCTGAGGGAGTTCCAGGGATACCTGGAGATCTCCTATCAGTGTGCCAAGTGAGAGTGTGCTCACTCGGCTGTCTGTTTCTGTTACTGGGTGCCAAGTGAGTGTGTGATCTCTCGGCCATCTTATTGGGGCCTGGTCTTGGTTATTGTAATCTTTTTTGTGTATATATTTTTTTCCCTGTATGTGACTCTGATGATGGGACCGACTATTAACATGCCCCTTGGACTGACCCTTGATCACTCGACTGAAATTAAGACTAACACTCACATTCTCTCTGTGGATGTCTGAAATAGATTTTAGAGAACTTTCTGATCTACAGAATGGCCATCTTTGATGATAGTTGGCCACTAGAGGGCACTCTTTGTTTGGTTCTGTTTTCAGCTCTTAAAGTTGTTTTACAGAGGGGACCAGGGTCTCAGCCAGATTACGTGCCCTACATTCTCATCTAGAAAAATTTAGCACAGGATCCCCCCTCTCCCATCCTGTTTAAAGACTTGGGTTAAAAAGAATAATCCAGGCTCCCCAGTCCTGGCCCTCTGCCACCCAGAGGTGAAAAAAAAGTTAAAACTGGCACAGGTTGAACTGCAGCCCTCGGTTTCTCCCAAGATCTATCCAGAGTAAGAAGAACCTCAAAAATGGCATAGCACCCCACCCCCATATTCCCTACTGGTCCCCTCCAAGAACTCTCAACAGGGTGCCACTAGATATTTGGGGAGGGACCAGTTGCTAAAGCCCAAGGCCAGTGAGCTCGAAGCCCAGAGTGACCAGATTCAACCATTGCACTGCCTTTATGTACTTATGACCCTCTTCCAGCAGGCCCCAGACAACTGCTGACCCTTCAGTAATGGACCTTTTTCTCCTCTGAACTCTATAACTGGAAGGCAAATCACACCTCCCTTCTTTGAAAACCCCTCTAGCCTCCTAATCTAATGGAATCTCTCATATTCTCTCTTCAGCCTACTTGGGATGACTGTCAGCAGCTACAGATTCTTTCACCACAGAAGAGAAGGAGAGGATTCTGAGAGGAAAGAAAGAGCATGCTGGGGGCCAATTGACTACCCATAAAACTTCTAAATGAAATGAATGCAGCCTTCCCTCTGACATGTCCTGACAGGACTGACCATATGGAGCAATTGACAATTTTCTGCTGGGCTCTGATAATAGGACTGAAAGGAGCTGGCAGGTGCCCCACCAATTTGGCCAAGGTAAGAGAGATCCTACAAGAGAAAAAAGAGCCCCCAGCAGTGTTTTTAGAATACCTCTGAAAGGTATAGAGGTGTTACACTACCTTTGACCCTACTTCGGCGTGCCAGCAGGTGACAGGTGTCATGGCTTCCATTGGGCAGTATCCTTCTGACATTAGGAAAGGGTTACAGCGTCTAGAGAGTCCGAAAATATTATCTTTACAACATCTGTTTAAGGAGTCAGAGAAAGTGTACCATAGAGAGAGAGTGACAAGCCAGCACCAGGGTATATTGTGCTCTGAGTCTGCAGACACGCTTAACGTCCCCAAAAGACCCTCAATAGGATCATAAGACCTCTGGTGAATGGAACACAACCTCTGCTCCAATCCAATCTCACAGGATCTGAGACTGCATTAATTAGGGAAGCAGAAAAACTGGCCTGACAATGGTCACAAGTCCCTCTGGTCTGTGCCAGCACCTGGGCAACTTGTTGGACGGAGTCTGAGGACAGCCCCAAGGTCCTCACAGAAACATCCACGAGATCTTAAGACCTTTGTGAATGGAAAACCACGTCTGCTCCAATCCTATCATGCAGGACCTGAGACTGCATTCATTAGGGAAGCAGATAAACCGGCCTGACCAGGGTCACAAGTCCCTTCCAATCCATTACAGCACCGGGCACCTTGGGGGCAGAGTCTGTGGACACCCCAAAGGTCCCCACAGGACTCTCCATGGGAACTTAGTACCTCTAGTGAGTGGATTACAACATCTGCCAGGAGAAAGGTTCGAACACCAGATATCTGGGACCCTTCTCTGCAAGAGGAGATCTTGCCTGCAGAGAGTACTCTGAACACTGAAACTCTGGAGAAAACTAGTCTCCGAGGTCTGCTGATAGAGGCTAACATAATCACCTGACCATTGTTATGGCAACTATTAGAAAACAAAGCATTTAATTGGAGGCTTTGTTACATTTTCAGAAGATTGGTCAATCATCACGTGAGGTACCCCATCACTGGAGCAATAGAGAACTATTGATCCTTAGGCAAAAAGAGAGATTCCGCCATTGTATTGGCTTCTTGAAAACTCAAACTCATCCTTGTTGACACACCTATCCTCCAATGAAGCCACACCTTCTCGTATTCCTTCTAATCTTTAAACTCACTGCCACTTCCTGGTAATGAAATATTCATATATATGTGTCTATAGGGGATTTATTATTCAAACCACCACTTTTCCCATGGCTCGATCAGCTATTTTTTTTAAATATAACCTAAAGGGCTCCCATTTATTAAGGACTACTTATGAGCTTAGCCACAGTGATGGGCCCTCCCACATCAATCATTAGACTAGAAAATAACCCATAGACTTACCTAATGACTAAGTGATTGGAGACACATGTTCAATTGTTCTCTCTTCTCAGGTAACTGTAGATTGTGAAGATTGGGAAAAAAAATAATGTTCCATCACAGTAATGTTTAACTTACTCCATAACCTACACAATCATTACTCAACACCATCTATTGCATTCTGCCCCTGCATAGACACTTTCCATGTATGGCATAAGTGAAGGGTGACTACCTCCATCAGCAAGGATACTCAATAATATGTGCCATGAACTGAGTATTTCCTATAGCCTCACAACCCCCACATTCTACTGTGTGTTACACTTATTGGGGGACTTGCTAATCTGTCCAATATCCTGCCACCAAAGCTATGACAAAAAAAAATCCTCATCAGGAAATCCAATGAATTTTACCTGATTTCTTTCTCCTGAGGCAACTGAGAGTTATCCCTTAATGCTTATATTAGTGTCTGATTCATCTGTAATAAACCCACTACTATTAACAGCTACATCACAGGAGGTATGACAAATACCATCTCCCATGAGTTGGCCAAGCCTTTTCAGCAGCTTTTTTGAAGTATCCTTTCTATACTAAAATATCCATTGATTCCTTTATTTTTAAGTGTGTACTTTAATGATTTTAACACATTTTCACCTCCGTTCCATTTTCCCATCATTTTCTGCTACTTCATATGATATTGCAATCTATTAAAATATAGTAGTGAATACAGCGAAAGGACCAGTGTGTGAAGCAGCAAATTTCTTTATTTCTCAGACAACAGATACACTGCCAGAATCTTCCAGGTACAACTGCTTGGTAACTTTGTGTCTAATGTTAGCATGATTCTTCCAGAAAAAAGCTTAAAGAATTAAACCATGGTTACTCTGGACCAGACAAGTCAGTATCACTAGTGAAAAACATTCATGTAAATCATTTTCATTACTGTTACAATGTGCCTTAGCAGCAAGGAAAACAGGTCCATGGTCACAAGAGTATGAAAGAGGCATCAAGGAGCACAGTTGTCCTACTTATTAGCAGCCAGTAAGCATCAACACAGGAAGCGA
The DNA here is from genome assembly GCF_000001635.26 of Mus musculus. Taxonomy (NCBI): domain Eukaryota; kingdom Metazoa; phylum Chordata; class Mammalia; order Rodentia; family Muridae; genus Mus; species Mus musculus. The sequence goes on along the minus strand of NC_000087.7, from coordinate 64,598,896 downwards.
CCAAAGACAATAAATACCTTCCAAGACATGTTCCCAATGACCATGTTCCTTTACAAGTGCCTCACCCCTTCCATGCACACCCATCAATCAATTAACTCATTGATTAAAGCCCTCAGGGTCCAATCACTTTTCAGATTGTGTATATTGTTCTACCTTTGAACATTGTACTTCGGAACAAAATCTTCATCAAAGACCCAGGACAGACATTTCAAACCCATTTCACCACAGAATTCTTTATGTTACAAAATGTGATAGGATCTATCTGTCTCTTTAAGGGTATCTCTGTCTAGCAGTTACAAAAGCAGAACGTCCAGGCCAACAGAATCATCAACTCCATGAGCTTTTTTTTTTTTTTTTTTTTTTTTAATATGAGTTCAAGAAGAAGGAAAATGCAATGCAAGTTAAGGGTCTTGATCCCCTATCCATCCAGCATAAAACCATAGGGTGGACCCAGAAGTTTAGGTCAAAAGTGTAAATTTCACCTATACTACAAACAACTGTGATGATTTCTAGCCATCTCCAGTTTCAGTGTGGTATTTAGTCCCACCATCTACATCAAGGCATATTGCCTAATGTGAAATAATGCCAGCCGTTTATTGCAAAAACCACTATGTGTTGACTTGGATGTAAAAGGAGACATCAATAATATAGACACACTTGTACACACACACATACTCACAGAAAGAGGCAAGAAGTAGAGGAGCTGAGTCTTAGGATCATGTGAATCATGAAGGATTTGTTTTACATTACCTACAAGAAGGATCCAGCTCTCTATGCTTATCAGCTCCTGGATGACTACAAGGAAGGTAACCTCCACATGATTCCAGACACTCCTCCGGCTGAGGAGAGATCAGGAGATGACAGTGATGTGTTGATAGGTAACTGGATGCAGTACACCAGAAAAGATGGTTCCAAAAAGTTTGGAAAGGTTGTTTACCAATTTCTAGCCAATCCTTCCATGTACTTTATCAAGTTTCATGGTGACATCCATATCTATGTCTATACTATGGTGCCAAAGATTCTTGAAGTTGAAAAATCATAAAGTACAGAAACGTAAACATATAGGACTGGAAGAAAAAAAAAAGTTTTTTTTTTTTTTACTGTGTTAGCTACATAAGGGTCTTTGACAATCCCAGTATCTTTGCCAATAAAATGTGTTTTGTTCTAAAAATGTAAATGTGTGACATGACATGCTGTAAGTGAACAATTTGCTGGAAGAGATGGCCTACAGTGGAAGGAACATCAAATGAAGATGAAAGTTTCATTTCAGGCGGTGAACAGTACATACATCTAAAATCATACATGCTAAAAGGAACAGCTTCTCTGGTCTGCATGCAGAATAAGGAATTGGAGATGGAACTTGGAGGAGCAGGGATGGCAGAAAAAGATGGATGTTTAGGAAGTAGGGGAGAAGGACAGGACATAGTTAGAACCTCTGATGTGAAGACTGAAGGAGAAACAAAAATTTGGGGAAAGTCGGAGATTTAAAAGAAATGTGGCCTTGTTGCACAAGGTGAAACCCAGAAAACTGATTGAAATAGACTCAGAAATAAGAGAAAATCAGGTTTTCTTTGAATAATGACACTTAAAGAAACCTGTCTCACATTTTAAGATTTATTATCTTATGTGGGTGGGGATATGGCATGTGCTTTTGAGTACAGGTGAACACAGAGACATGCGTTGTCAGGTCCTCTGGAGCTGCCATTAAAGGTGATTATTTGCCATTGGATACGAAATCAAGAAACCAAATCCATTTTTCTTGTGGTGCAAAAGTGCTTGTTACCATTGATTCATCTCTCTAATCCCACAAAGATATCTTTTTTAAGAAATCCAAAATTCACATGCATAAAACAGACCAGATTGAAGATAAGAAAGTTCTAATTGATGGTGACCATTAAAAGTAATAAGGGACACACAAGGAGTAGAGGACACTGAGAGACAAATGAATTCTAAGTTGGAGTTCTCAAAAAGTTAAGCTGGAGACACAGGAAGAAGAGAAATTTTAAGGAAATACTCAAACTTGGGCCATATCCACATTGGCTTCTTTGTTTTCTTAACAAATAGCCAGCCTGTCATTACAGATGGGTGTGTTTGTGTGTGTGTGTGTGTGTGTGGGTGTGTGTGTTTGTGAGTGTGCGTGTGTGTCCATTTTTACACAGGCAATCTAGACTAGTGAATGTTTATATTTATGAGACTCCCTAAATCATCACAGAAACCTTGATTTTGTGTAATCAGTTCCAAAAGTAAAGTAAAACAGAAAATGAATATGCTGTGAGATAATTTTGGGTTGGAATGGATCCTGAGTTCCTTCCGTGAGCACTCTTTCCCTGTGATGAATCCTGTGATCTTTTGCAGGTCTCCAATGAGATCCTCAGATAACCATAAAAAGCCCCACAGTGGCCTGTTCCACCTAGCTCTCCTCTAAACACATGACCCCCTACATACCTATGTATAACTTCAGCCTGTCTATAGCCTGGAAATTCTAGTCTTTTACTTATATGTGACCTCATTCTCAGAAAACACTGAAGGTGTAACCAATGCATATATGCTTACCTCTTTTCTACGCCAGTTGTCATGGGTTTCAAATGTTATGAGTTTGCCCACGGTGTGGGTCACTTCCTGAGGAGCCCGTGTACTTCATGGAGGTCTGCCTGGGTTCCATCTATACTCTGAGAGTTTTTTTTTTTTTTCTTTTTTGAGGCAAGAATGCCATGGACTCAGTCATTACAATTTTCCTCTCTAGAATAAGTTTGTATGCTTCAACATTTGATAATAATCTCTATTGTTGATTAATTTTAATATCTGGGAGAGTTTCTGCAGTAACTGATTCTCTTAGGGATTAGTTGCTGTGAAAAGACACCATGTCAAAGGCCACTCATAAGAGACAACATTTCATTAGGGCTTTTCTACGTTTCATTACACGTTCAGAGATTTACTCCACAATCATCAAGGCAGAAAATATGGCTGTGTCTATGCAGACATGGTGGTGGAGAGGAAGTTTAGAATTATGCATCTTCATCCAAATGCTTCCAGGAAAAACTATGTATTCTGTATGCAGGGATGGTCTCTTCAACACTGGTAGAGCTTTAAAGCCCCAAAATGATATGCTTCCTCCAGCAAGGCCAGACCTATTCCTACAAGGCCACACCTCCTCATAGACATAATACATTTAGAATGCCACACTGGTTTCATAGCAATTGACAAGATCTAGCTTCTTCAAAGAGGAGGAGCCTCAGTTGAGAAGATGCCTCCACAAGATCCAGCTGTTAGGAAATTTCATAATTGGTGGGAGAGCACCCACTCCATTGTGGGTGTTGACATCCTTGTATTAGTAGTCCTGGGTTCTTTAAGAAAGCAAGCTAAGCAAGACTAGAGGAGCAAGACAATAAGCATCACCACACCATAGCCTCTGAATAAGCTCCTGGCTCCAGGATCCTTTGTTGTTTCAGTTTCTGTCCCAACTTCTTTGATAATTAACAACAATGTGGAAGTATAAGCTGAATAAAACCTTTGCTATGGAATTTGCTCTTTGGACATGGTGGATCCTTACAACAATAAACATAGTAAGACTTTCATCGGAAAAATGTCTAACAGTGCCAATGCCACTTATCTTAAAACCACAAATAATAGTGTGTAGACATTTTATTTTTATTTAAAGGTAAGATATACTCGTGTACCTACCTGAGATGTAAATGTTCTAGTTTGCTTCTTTCTCACTATGTAGAATACTACAATCAAAAATAACTTTGGAAATAGAAGGGTTATAGTCTATCACCGAGGAAGAATAAACAGGAAGTTGTATCAGTAACAGCAAAAAACTGCTTATTGGCTTGCCACTGTCTTAGTCACTCTTTTATTGATGTGAAGAGATACCATGGATAAGGCAACTATTAGAAAACAAAACATTTAACTAGAGGCTTGCTTACATATTCAGAAGTTTGGTCATTCACCAAGGGAGGGATCCCATCACTGGAGCAATAGAGAACTATTGATCCTTAAGCAAAGAGAGAGATTCTGCCATTGCTTTGGCTTCTTGAAAACTCAAACCCATCCTTGTTGACACACCCACATCCTCCAATGAAGCCCCACCTTCTCTTATTCCTTCTAATCTTTAAACTCACTGCCACTTCCCAGTGTCTAAGTATTCATATATATGTGTCTATAGAGAACTTTCTTATTCAAACTACCAATTTTCTATGGCTTGATCAGCTTTTATTATTTTAGTACAGTCTAAAAGGCTCCCAATTAAAATGACTACTGTTGACCTTAGCCACAGTGGTGGGCCCTCCCACATCAATCATTACCCAAGAAAATATCCTATAGACTTACCTAATAACCAAGTGAATAGAGACAGATCTTCAATTGCTCTCTCTTCTCAGGTATCCGTTGATTGTCAAGATTGGGAAAAAATAAAGTCCCATTACAGGAATATTTTACTGACTCCACAACCTACCCAAACATTACTGAACAGCATTTCCTCCTCTCTGCCCCTTCATAGACCCACTTCCATGCATGGCATAAGTGAAGGATAACTTCTTTCATCAGCATGGATACTCAATAATAGGTGAAATGATGTGAATATGTCCTATAGCCACACAACCCCCCACATTCTACTGTGTGTTACACTTACTGGGGTACAACCCAATCTGTCCAATTTCCTGCCAACTCAGCTATGAGAAAAAAAAATCTCCTCATCAATAGATCCAATGAATTTTACCTGATTTCTTTCTCCTGGGGCAACTCAGTGTTATCCCTTCATGCATATATTGGTGTCTTATTCATCTGTAATAAAACCACTACTATTAATAAATACATCACAGGAGATATGACAAATACTAACTCCCATGAGCAGCTGCACAGTTGGCCAAGCCTTTTCAGTGCTTTTTTGAAGTTTCCTTTGTATACTAAAAAATCAATTGATTTCTTTAAGTGTATAATTTAATGATTCTAACACATTTTCACCTCCATTCCATTTTCCCCTCATTTTCTGCTTCTTCATATGATATTGCAATCTATTAAAATACAGTACTGAAGGCAGCGGGAGGATCAGTGTGGGAAGCTGCAAAGTTCTTTATTTCTAAAACAACAGATACACTGTCTAAATATTCCAGATACAACTTTTTGGTAACTTTGGGTCTACTCTTAGCATGAAATTTCTAGAAAAAAATAAAACTTAAAGAATTAAGCCATGGTTCCTCTGGACCAGAGAGTTCAGTATCACTAATGAGTCATATTCATGTCAATCATTTTCATCACTGTTACAAGATGCCTAGCAACAAGGAAAACAGGTCCATGGTCACAAGAGTATGAAAGGGGCATGAATGAGCACAATTGTCCAACTTATTGGCAGCCAGTAAACATCAACACAGGAAGCGACCAAATACAATAAACACCTTCCAAGACATGTTCCCAATGACCATGTTCCTTTACAAGTTTCTCACCCCTTCCATGCACACCCATCAATCAACGCATAGATTAAAGCCCTCAGTGTCCAATCACTTTTCAGATTGAGTATATTGTTCTACCTATGAACATTGTACTTCGGACCAAAACCTTCATCAAAGACCCAGGACAGACATTTCAAACCCATTTCACCACAGCATTCTTTATGCTACACAAAGTGATAGGATCTATCTGTCTCTTTAAGGGTATCTCTATCAAGCAGTTCCAAAAGGAAAATGTTCAGTTAAACAGCATCAGCACCTCCAGGAGCTTTTATAAATGTGAGTTCAAGAAGAGCGAAATTGCAATGCAATTTAAGGGTCTTTGTCCCCCATCTCTGCATCTTAAAACCATAGGGTGAACACAGAAATGTAGGTCAAAAGTGTAAATTGCACCTATACTACAACTAATTGGGATGATTTCTAGCCATCTCTAGGTTCTGTCTGTTATGGAGTCCACCAAGTCTGCCTCAAGGCATATTGCCTAGTGTGAAATAGTGCCAGCAGTTGATTGCAAACAACACTATGTGTTGACTTACATGTAAAATGAGACATGTATAATATAGACATATTTGTACATACACACATACTCACAGAAAGAGGCAAGCAATAGAGGAGCTTTGTCTTAGGAACTCTCACGGAAGAGATGGTAGAAATCTTGTAAGGCAGAGAGGTCACTGAGACACTGTATGTCTCTACTGCACAAAATCAGGCCAGTCTGCCTTGCATCCCTAAGTGGTATGGTATCACCATCCATCATCCCCATCTGAGAATATATGGACTATTGATGAAGGATAGAGAATCAGTTTTCATCAAAGGTAAGGCTTTTGTATGTGATAGGTTTGTCATGCTCTACTAGTAGCCCCATGTCCAAGAGTTTATGGGCAACACAATTGATTTGAATTGGGTTGTATCAAAGGGGAGAAAAGTAGACTTGAACTTGGGAGGAGGATTAAGGTGGGAATGGGTCTGGTTTTAGTCTGGGAGGAGTTATCAAGAGAATTGGAAAGTGAATTCCATCAAAAAATTGTATGAAGTTCTCAAGGATTTAATTAATGTAGTTCTTAATATACAATGTCTGTACTGAACATATACAGACCACTTATATTTCAATCTCCTAAATAGCAACTCATTTTGTAGCACTTACATTACATTAAGTGCAAAAGTAATCCAGAGATTATTTAAAATAAAGAAGGATCAGGGGATATGGCCCAGAGACAATGCCAGGAGTGTGTTCAAACATTCACCTACAACACCAGTGCTTAAGATTTTGGGAGGGGCAGAGACAGGAAGATGATTGTGGCTTCCTGAAAGCCAGGCTCACTACCAGCTCAGCAAGAAACCCAGTCACAAGGGGATAAGTTATGGAGGAAAAGAGTAGATCACACTATACCCTTCCCTAGCCTCTGAACTTACCTGTACAGTTCTCTATGCAGACTCACATAAATATGATTAAAATATGCAAGAGGTTATTTTGCATAGCTTATGTTCAAAAGCAGTGTTGTTTTAGACTAGAATCCTGAGGACTTTATATCATTATAGTTCCTGGAGCAAACTCCCAAGATATAGATGATGGGTATATCTTCTTACTGTGCAAAGGAAACCTCAGTTAAGTGTGTGTCAGTGACTCCAAAGAGCTTTCCTCCTCTATGTTCCTTTATATAGCATAGAATGATCTGTAAATAATGAAAATATGAAAACAAAGCTTTTTTTTTGAGATTTTAGGCTTGTGTTAAAATCATATGTATAACATTGTATTAAATGGAAGTGAAATCTTCAGCTCTCAGGAACAATACAGTCAATGCTGTAGGCTTCTGTTTTGTCCCATTGTGAACAAAATTAATTGCACATCAACAGGTCCCACACTTTTAACTAAATCAGGGAGAAGGGCTATGTTTCCGTACAAATAAGTAATGTCAATGTGATTATTCAAGTAGAAATCTGGCAGGGTTAGGATGCGTTTGGCTTATGTGATAGTGATGACTGATTAGTCTCTTGTTATTCAAATAACCCTTACCTCTGAGAAAAGACAAGTAATGATATAAGATATACTACGAAGTGACATGGACACTTACTAGATTTCATTTTCCTTTACAAACTTTAGTTGTTTGAAAAATTGTGGCCCACAGAAGCTCAAATATTCAAAGGTGTTAGTTTTCCAGGTGGTGAGATGTTAAGAAAGAATTAGGATTTGTATTTTTATTAAAGGAGATTTGTCACTATTCTTTGAAATATCAAAAATCCATCAGGCTCTCTCTCTCTCATTCTTACTCTCTCCTCATTCTCTCTCTGTCTCTGTCTCTTTGTCTCTGTCTCTGTCTCTATCTCTGTCTCTCTCTCTATCTCTCTCTTTCATTCTCTGTCTTTCTCTGTCTATGTTTGTTGTCTGTAGTATTGCTTGTGAGCTCTCAGCTACTGCTCTACACATGTGTGCCTGAGTGTTGCCATGGTGTTTACCATGATGTCCTGGAGTCGCCTTCTGAAACTTTAAGACCACAATTAAATATTTCATCTTATAATTTGGTGTGGTCATGATGTCTCACATCGTTAGAACAGTAACCAAGACATCCATATTCCAGTTAATTTTTTCAATCGTTCTGTATTTATTTCATTAAAGTTACCTTTTGTCCATTGAAAAGTTTTAAGAATACTATTAAAGATACTGAACAAATAGTGCCAATAGAAGTAGCACTGTTAGGAGGTGTGGCCTTGTTGAAGTATGTGTGACCCTGTTGGAGTAGATGTGGCCTTGTTGGAGGAAATGTAATACTGTGCTTGTGGACTTTGAGGTCGGGTATGCTTAAGCTGTCCCCAGTGTGACACACAGTCTCTATCTTCTACCTGTGTATCAAGATGTAAAACTCTCAGCTCCTTCTCTAGCATTGTGTCTGTCTGAATGCTTCCATATTTCCAGTCATGATAATAATGGATTAAACCTCTGAAAACAAGTTACAAAGTGTTCAAGAGTTACTGTGATCCTGTAGACTCTTCATGGCAAAAAAACCCAAAGTAACACAAACACAAACATTCAAAAACACATTTGATATTTTGACTATTCTTGGCCTAGGGAGTGGCACTACTGGGAGCTAATAACCTTGTTGCAGTAAGTTTGGCCTTGTTGAAAGAAATTTATCTTTGTGAACATGGACTTTAATGCCCTCTGCCTAGCTGCCTGAAAGCTAATCATTTCCTAGCACCCTTCAGATGAAGATGTAGAACTGTCAGCTCCAAATGCACATGCCTGCCAGGATCCTGCCATATTCCTACCTTGATGATAATGGACTGAATTTCTGAACCTGTAAGCCAGGGTAAATTGAAAAGTGTCTCTGCTGATAGTTGGTTGCTATTCCAGAAAGACCAAAAGTTATGACGTACCATCCAGAGTCTGAGAATACATTGGTTTAGCTTCTAGCATTTGACAGAAAACAGGATTAACAAGACAATGAGAATATAAAACTTCCTATTTCATATAGACACATGGGTTATAGATCTGCGGAACTCAAGGTTTCATGGGTGGTATGGTAGGGTGATTAGTGTCTGTATATGAGTGCAGTGTCTGTTCCCAAGTCTGATGTCACACATACACATATGTTCAGTAATGAGTAGAATATCTTCAACACTTGCTCTCTTAGAGTGAAACCCTCTCACCATTTTGACTAGTTTGACTGGCCAATACACTATTGGGATATCTACCTGTCTCCACCCCACAGTGTTGCAGATATGAATAGACATGCCTGGAATTTTACAGAGGTGCTGAGAATACATGAACTCCACTGAGCCATCTTCCCAGCCCCCAGCAGGGTATTGTTTATTGAAATCAATGATCATATCAGTAGAGAAATGAAAACCAACATGACCCTGATATTTTACCTTACCTCCACCTTACACCAACTAAATGAATTTTAAATATAAATTTAATTTATGTCCAAATGAATCCAGATTACGTTCTAATGAAAGATAAATTTGGAGTGTATCCAGATGAAAGCTATGTTAGTATATTTTTGGCCTTTTATATTGAGAATAACCTATATTTTGGGTACACTAGGAGAGCAAATGCATGTAAATGAGTTCAACCAAAGAAAATCTTTGTTCCAGTGAATTTCTTTGTAAAATAAAGTTGAAAATCATGCATTTCAGTTATATATATTTAATTTTTTTGAGTATGTTATTATGGGTTCATGTGAGTTTTCTTGGATTCCGATTGCAGAATTAGAGTATAGGGGACCTGATTATGTGGCACTATTATTTTTTATTAATTAGTTCATTCATTGTCCACCTTCCTACTGTTCCACATCCCATATCTACTGCCCATCCCCTTTCTCCAAGGGAAAGTCCCCATCCTACCGGATCTCTAAACACCTTGATGTCTCTAGTTTGTTGAGAATTTGGTGCATCATTTCTGATTGAATAGAGATCAAGCAGATTTTTTTCTGTGTATGTTTTAGAGACCTTCTGATAGTTCATATATGCTGCCTGTTTGGTTGTCTAGCATTTGGGAGAATTCTAGGTCCATAGCATTTGAGACAACTGGTCCTGTCAGCCTCCTTCAGTCTTTCTCAAATTAAACCAATGGTTCTGCTGATTCTGTCCATTGGTTGTTTGCATACATCTGCATCTGACTGTTTCACCTGCTCATTATTTCTTCATAAGTACAGTCATCCTAGCATTCATATTACAAGTATCTGAATTCAGAAACATACAGAGGCTGTGTACTGCAAGCAGGTCTTCTGCAAAAGCAATATATAATATAAGTACTAAAATTGATATCAGTGCTCTACAATATTCTATTCTATGTGATGAAATCTCTCTCACTCTTTCTCTCTCTCTCTCTCTCTCAATATATATATTCCTCTAACACTTAGTATGAATAAAAATTCTCTTATATTCTCTCCTACAAAGGAGATGATATTGGCATGTCATCTGCAACATTCATTCACTTTCCTACACAGTTTGTGCTTTCTCTTAGCAATCAACTAATATCTAAATCACACATGCACTCAGATTACAAAGTAAGGTATCTGAGCTCATACAAACTGTTATTCTGAGTCAGAGTAGTTGGAGGACAATTCCAAACTGTAGTTACGTCCAAGAGCATGGACTTTAACAACTTGTGAATCAGTAGAAGAGACAATGTATAGATGCGTTTGTTTCTTTTGGTTTGGTTTGGTTTAGCTTATTGTGGTTACCCACAATCATTATAAGAAATACAGAGAAACACAAATTAATGCCTGTATCTTGAACTGAATGCAAACAGGGGCCTTAGAACCAACATTATATTTCTGTTACAATATACAATATACATTTTAGAGATTTTTTTTATTTATTAGCTATTATACCCACTGCAACAAGTTTAAGAAATATTCCTAGTGACCCAAATAGCAGCTTTATGATTCAGATGCAGATATTTTCACCCAATCAATGGATTGAAGCATCTGACCCCTGTTGTTGAATTAATGAGGTCAAAGATATTAAAGAAGAGGGCATCCCTGTGGTAGGATCCCTGTCTCAATTAAAGTGTTCCCCCAAGATGTCTGAAATTGTGGCCCAACAAAGAGACAGAATGCACCTGCTGATATGAGGCCTCCAACACATATACAGGAGAGGATTGCTGGGAGGAGAACTCTACAATTCCACTCTCCCCACTGGAGGGCATTTCATCTAATGTTTTTTTTTTTGTTTTTTTGTTTTTTTTTAATTCCTTAGAGTCTCTCACATCCCAGGTCTCTGGTTTACTCTAGAGCGTTTTCTCATTTCCTCCTTCACAAAGTTGCCTGTTTCCATTCTTTTCGCTGGTCTTCATCAATTCAGTCCTGTTTCCCACAACCACAGTACCTGATAAAATTCCTCTATTCTCCTTCTTGTCCCATTTCCCACCCAGGTCTCTCCCTTCCCCTATCTGTATTGATTTTTTAACCTTCTTATCATTTCTAATTATGTTTATGACTAATAAAATAATTGAAGTTTATTTTTTTGATTCATTATCTTATTAGTTTCCAAAGGGATGATATACAAATACCAAAGGTACATTGGTTTAATTTTATTTCATTTCATTTGATTTTTGAGATAGGCAGTTAGTATGTTTTGTATTCTCCAGGAAGGTCTAGAGTGTTGAGGTTCAGCATTCCATGCTAGTACCATTACAGGTATGTAAAAACTTACCTGGCTTTAATTGCTTATAATAAAATAGTCCCAAAAAATCTATAAACACTATAAAATAAACACTTTCCAATCTGAGAGATGAAAATATTTCCTGTTCATTTACAAACCTCATTGATAGAAAGTATATTTGTTTCTTGAAACAAACTAAACTGCTAACTGAGTGCCATGATTAGCCCCCTCTCTGGTTTCCAGGCTCTGCCGCTTCTTTCTGTTCCCATTATTATTGATGCTCTCGAACAGGGGAATGCCAGGCCTACGACAGGAGAGTGAGTGGGTAAGGGGAAGGGTTGGGGGAACATACAGGGGAATTTTGGGATAGCATTTGAAATCTAAATGAAGAAAACATCTAATTGAAAAAAAAAACTTAAGTGTATTCACATATGTACACAGGGACATGTGGCACATATGTACATAATTTAAAATTATCATTCCTTTTCAATACTCTGTTTTTCATTTATTTTATTATTATTAATATATATGGCAATTCTGAAACTTACTTTGTAGACTAGAATGTCCTCAAACTGAGATTTGCCTACCTCTGCCTTCCAAAAACTGAGATAAAAGGTGTGTGCCACCACCACCTGGCTTCCGAAATATTTTTTACTTAGTGGGAGATGTCCATTATTTTTTTCCTGTTAGGATATATCAAAATCATCAAGATGTCATATTTCCTTAATCAATTTATGAGATTAAATCAATCCCTGTAAAAATATGTCAGGTACTTTTGGAGACAGGTAAGTTTACAAGAAACATCATTTAAAAAATATTTTATTTCTGGAGCCAAAACCTTGAGTAGACCTTGCATGCAAACTCTGTAGCTAGCCTTATAACACCCGGAGGCAACTCCACTGCCAGGCATCTAACATTCATAGGATCCGATGATCAGACAAGAGGAAGACACAACATCTTTTCCCAACACCTTGAGTAGAGGGTAACAGAAAGACACAGGCATGCAGGAACTCCACCAGACCAGTGGTATGGATTGCATCCATTCTGTCTCGGACAGGGCCCTGAGCAGTCCTTGGATGCAAACTCAGCAGCCAGCCCCATAACACCCAGAGGAAGCTCCACTACCTGAAGATCTAACATGGCCAGGGTCAGAGGATCCCAGGAACCTAGGAGCTTAGTCACACCAGGATCTCAAGGTTCCAAGGGCAGCTTGACTCCCAGGATGTCAGACCCACCCAGCATCTCAAAATCACAGTATACCGTAATAACAGGATCACAGAGAAAGCTAGACTTTGAAGAGTTATGACACAACCAATATCACAGGAAGGACAGTCTGATGTAGCCAGGGCATGTAGCACTTGAGATATCCAGATGGTGAGAGGCAAGGATAAGTTAATAAGCAGGAGAAACCAAAGTTATTTGGAATAATCAGTACCCAACACTTGCACCATATCAAGTGGATAACCCAACACACCCTAAAAGTAAGACATGGATCTAAAGTCACTTCTCATAGTGATGATGAAGGACTTTAAGAAGGACATTAGTAACTCTCTTAACAAAATGCAGGAGAACACAGATAAACATGTAGAAGTCCTTAAAGAGGAAACACAAAAATCTGTTAAATAGATTCAGGAAAACACAATCAAACAGGTGAAGGAGCAGAACAAAACCATCCATGATCTAAAAATGGAAATAGAAACAATTGACAATTCTCACTTAGGCCATGAAGCTATGGAACATTCCCATTTACTGAGATCCAGAGGAGTAGCCATTTGGAAGATTGTGTCCCTAAATGTGAAGGTTGTGCTGAAACTCTTATGAAAATTGAGAACAATTTTAAATATGAAAGAAAAAAAACACACAGTAAAAATTCATGTAGGCAAAATTGACAGCCTTCTATGTGTCACAAAACACACAAGCAGAGATTACAATTACAATAATTATTTTTATATCAAGGGGTCAAAACTCCTGATACAATCAATGTCCAAGAAGAGATATTTAGAGCACACACTCACCGGGGACAAACTGTCATGACTGGGACAGCATGGCAGGAAACAAAATGTTGATCTGTTTCATTGAGGGCCAGCATGGGGCCTTCTTACACTTTTGTGGAATAAGCAGCCAAGAGTTAGGTCAGAAATAGCCAGCTCCCTCAATTATGCCAAAGTAACCTATTTCTGCTAGGGAACAGTCCCAAATGTTCCACAAACTTGCTAGACTGTTCCACTAGTTTGAGACACCTGAGACTGTGGGAAAATTTCACACCCAATCTTAATGAAACTGAACCAGGCATGTCTAAAATACTTTTTGAAAATAGTTTCATTTCAATTCAGGAAAAAGGACAGAGAGCCCTGCTTTGTAATGGATGGAGTTAGTCTTTAGCTTCCATTGTGCACTCTAAATGAAACATAGTGTAAAAGAAGCAGTTTTCTATGTAGCAAGTAAGGAGTGAAAACAACACACTAATGGAGATAAAATGCAAAGAACCGGGATATATAGTAACAATTCCAATTATAAGTGTGAAAAAACAAATATACATATATGTGAGTTGTGCTTGTTATTTCCCTAATGGTTTGATTGTACAGGATAAAAAACAATAGTCTGTCCCTATTGGGACAGTTTCATTCATCATTGTGTTAGTGGATCCAATCTAGGAATTAATTATCAGGGTTTGACAGCAAAATCCATCGGCTCAATACACCAGACATTAGCTGGAAAGTGAGGTACAAGTAGGTAATGTCCTTTGGTTTCTTCTCTCTGAGTCTGTTATATGGGCGTCCTGTCATTGTTTGTTATTATTGTTGGTTGTTGTTTTAAAATTTGAAATATTGAATGCAAAAGCAAGTGGCAGGAGCCCAACAGGTCTTGCATTCTTACTTTCTCCTTTCCATCACTCTCCAATTCTTCCAATCCCCAGCTTTCATTCAAGAAACAATCATCAGAAACAATTGAAAATAAGACTCCTTCATCATCTTTACTTTGTGCTTGCATGTTGGCTGTAATCATCTTGAAAACATTAAAAATCAGGCTAAGATTCTGCCTATGTTTGATAGGGTTTCATTGCTGTGAAGAGACACCATGACTCAGGCAACTCTTATAAAGGAAAATTTAATAGAGGTTGTCTTACAGTTTTAGAGGGTCAGGTCAGTACATTATTATCATGGTGGGAAGCATGGCAACATCCAGGTAGAAGGGGCGATGTAGAAGGAAAGAAGTTTTCTATATCTTAATCTGAAAGCAAACAGGAGGAAGCTTGTGGCCAAAGCAGCAAGGAAAAGCATCTCTCTTCATCACTGGGCAGAGTTTGAGCACTAGATAAAAGCCAGCCTACACAATGATCAAGGCCACATCTGCTAATAGTGCCACTTCCCATGGGCCAAGGATATTCTAATCATCAAACTGCTACATACCTGCAAACACTCCTGTATGCATGTATGCACACACACACAAAGACACACACACACACACACACACACACACACACACACACACTTTCATGCCTATTGCACGTGAGATTGCATAAAAATATATTTGTCTATTTACACATATATTTATTTTTTACTTACTTGCTTGCTTGCTTATTGCTTACTTATTTACTTATTTACTTACTTACTTAGTTTTAAATGTTTTGCTGAAGAACTTTGTACATAAACATAATGAGTTTGAGTAAATCCATCACCATCTTGTCCTCCTTGAATTGCTCTCCATTTCTCCTGTATCACTTTTAGCCTTAATTCCATGCACATTTTAATAAAGACCACTGAGTGAATTTAGTGCTGACTACATATGTGGGGTTAGGGAAACACATCCACTGGAACATGGGCAGCCTCTGAGGAGCCAAATCTATGTAGAAAACTGGCCCTCACACCTGCAGCCACTAATTGCCAATTTTTTGGGGTGAAATTTTCTCTGCTCCCCCATCTATTCTTCAAGAACTGTGAGACAGAAAATTTTAAAAAAAGGTGTTGAGATCTGCTTAGAAAGGACTTTAATCTCAGGATATGGGAATCAAAACCAGGTAGAGATGAATTCTCTGCCGATCTGCACAGGAAAGCACAGAAATCTAGGACTATACAGAAATATCCAGTTCCAGAGAAGAAAAACAAAAGAAACAGGGGAAATTGGGAAGTACAAATAAGAATTTGAATGTACAGATTGTAAATCCTGTCTCTGGGAATAATAATCAAGATACTTTGAAAGGAACAATCAAGCCATGTTTAAAAGACTGGACACACCATTTGGCATATGTTATATAAATCAGTAAAAATAATTAAAAATGTCTCATTAAAATTCACAACAGTCCCCTTAAGTTTTTTCTTCTGGTTTTCTTCTTTAAATATCTTATTGAATCTGAAGTGATGGCTCAGAATTTCTGAACACTGGCAGCTCATGCACAGCATACACTTGGACTTGCCACATTTCCATAGGCTGTTTACAACTTCTTCTATTTTAGTAACCACAGGGAATCCACACTCCCCCTTCCCATGAGACAATGTATCCATACCTATACAGAGAATTCAAAACAAACAAAATCTCTTCAATCTGTCTCACCAATCATACATTAGGTCCAATGCTTGGGTGCTTTCTGTTTCAGGCTCACAATGATCAATGGTATATACTTTCTAGGTTGTATAACTGCACTTCATTTCTCTACCAGGAACCTTTCCTCAGATTCTGTCCTCATCAAGAATCCCATCTAATACCATCAGACACTTCTATGCATCAGAGGGAACAAGGTCTAGCTGTGTGCCTTGCAGGTTGGGTAGAGCACTGTCAATATCCCTTCTCCTCCAGCAAACCCTCTCAAGGCTCACAACGGTTGTCTTCCAGGATAAAATCTGATTGCCTAAGAGAAGGAGCAAATCATCTCTGCTTGCTCTAATGTCTAAATGACATTGCAGATTAAGAAAAAACCTAGAGCTTCCCCAAGATTCTCAGTCCGGGAGCATTTGGACAATCCATTACTTTCATAGGGTCCAAAATTGTTTGAATTCTACAGACCAATGAATTGTCCCATTAGAAGCCACCTTTCCAGCAGGTAGCAGCAGCTCCAACTGCTGTCTCCAAAGGCAGTTAAACAAAAGCAACCTGAAGAGGCAGGTGAACTGCTCCTGGTCCCACCAAGGTGACTTTGGTTTCTGGTGGGAGGGGGCAATTACATGCTGTGAGAATTCTGTTCTGTTGATGTGCTCACCCACCAAAACACTCCTCTTGGAAAGACCAGGAATGAGTTCCTCTTCCAAAATCCCTCCTCTTGCATGTGGTGTTCATTCCATGGGTGTGGGGAGTAGGCTCTATTCCTTGGGTACTCTGTTTCTAAATGAGGTGACACACAGTGATCACTCTCTCCTACCTTTCACAGATGATTGAGACTCCTAATCTAGACATTATTTTTTTATTTATTTTTTCAATCTGCGAAGGCAGATATGGTTGTTTGTGAACATTACAGTTTGCATGGACACTTCTTATATGTAATACATCAGAGGACAGAAGAGGATACAGCAGCATATGCTGCTGGAATTACAGGGAGGATGAGAAAGAAAGGGGGGGCAGGGAGTGAGAGGGAAAGAGAGAAACACAGACTGAGACTGAGATACAGAGAGATAGCAATACAGAGAGTGGGGAAGTTAGAAGGAAAGAGAGAGAGGCAGAGAGACATAGAGACAGAGAGACAGAGAGACAGATAGAGAGACAGAGAAACAGTCACAATGTAATTGCTGGAAATTGAAGCCACGACCTGTGTGATAGCAGCAAGTCTGTCAACATATACATTGTCTCTTGAGATTTTGGCTCCAATTTTGAATTGGCCAAGAAAGACCTGATGCTATGTATTCTGGAGTTGACCTTGTGTATACCATCGTATTCCTGGAAACAGTTTCACATCTAGGGAACATGACCTTTAATCAGTCTTGATGCATCTCACATATCCTATGCCCAGACACCAAAGGAGACATATGGAAGGTTTCCTGTTGTGGTCTGGTAAAAGGACGCCATTCCTGACAAGAATCTCCAGAAGAATAAAGCCAATACAGTCGAAACAACCTTAGCCCTGGTCAGAGTGAGATACCTGCCTTCTTAAGGCTTCTCAGTACAGCTTTATATAGTGTATTAGCTTACTCTTGGTTAGAATTCACCACAGATCACAAACATCCTATTCAGATTTCTCTCTCTTTATCTATTTTTTTCTTGTTGTAGTGGTGGTGATTTTTTAAGAAAGACTTATAAGAATTAATTTACTCTTAGATGAATTTGGA
This sequence comes from Mus musculus, assembly GCF_000001635.26. Classification (NCBI taxonomy): domain Eukaryota; kingdom Metazoa; phylum Chordata; class Mammalia; order Rodentia; family Muridae; genus Mus; species Mus musculus. The sequence continues at coordinate 64,581,093 of NC_000087.7, read as the reverse complement.
CCTTTTGAGAAAGATTGTGTTCCTACACCATTTTTCGCTCATGAGAAAATGGGGAGGTGGTACATGGCTTAGAGTATAAGATCATTGGCCCCTGTGCACAGGTTACAGGATTCAATTACCAGGGCCCATCTTGTTTGTCACAGCCACAGGTAAGTGCTGTTTCAGGGGATCTGATACTATCTAACTTCTGATCTCTACACGGTCCAGTTTAGTGCACAGGCAGCAGACACACCCCTTCAGGTAAAATATTCATAAAATAGAAATAATGAAAATTCTACAGTTTACCAATTGCCATATAAAACTTGATTTCCAAATGATCACACATACTATTAGGAGAGGACCTCAAAATGTGGATGTAGGTAAAAAATTTTGATATATTTGATACTTATTTTTTCATTCTTTTCTGTTTTACACCACCTAGGACCCCACATCCCAATGACCTGGAGGAGAGTAAGCCAGAGTTCTTCCATAGTCTTTGCTTCAGTTCCTGTCTCCACTTACCAGCTCTGATTAAGGTGTTGTCCAGACTTCTATAGATAACACAGTTTAAAACCTGAAAGTTGAAAACAGATAGAATCCATTACATCATTTGGTAGTTTTGGGTCCCAATTTTTATCTCATTGAAATCAAGACAGGACTGTATGCTTGCAATAATGTTATCTGCCTGTGCTTAAACTTCTGACTAAAAAACTCTTTGTTCAAAACAGTGGAGTGACCGATGAGCATCAGACAGTTACATAGCAATTGTTGCCCTATGAATTTGGATACATCTCTGATTATATTGAAGATTGAAAATCAATTAAATGGTTTTAGTAGTAGGTAGACAGGCACCTAGTGTTGATGTAAAACAAATTCCACAGTAGATCAGTTCTAAAACTACATTATTCTGCATGATATCTCAGCACTAATGAATAGGCAGCTGCACAAGCAAAAGAAGAGGAAAAGGAAGAAACACAGGCAGACACAGATGCAGAGGTTGAGAAACAGGCTGAGATAGAGAATGAAGAAGGAGAAAAGGAAGGACAGGCAGAGTCACAGGGACAGTCAAAGGGAGATTCAGAATCAGAGACAGAGTCAGAATGTGTGGTGTGCATGTACCTAGTGTGTGTCTTTCTAATTTTTAGACCTTTTAGGAAGTTACATTTACTCAAGTGTCCTCAGAGATGGGGTGATTGGTTGCAACAAATTTCTCAGATTACAACCAGTATACCAAGACATGGTTTCTGTCTAATTGGCCACCCAGACCCAAGGAATACTTATAATAGGAGAGATCCCAGGCTAATGGTTTTCTTTCTTATAATAAGTCTGTCTCTCCCAGTCACAGAATAAAAGGAAATTATGATTCATTGGAAAATAACACATAAATGGCTCCAGAAACTCAGCCAAGTCTATTAAGATATATAAATATATATATATAAATATATAATAATATATATTATTATATATAGATATATATTATATATATATAGATATATATATATATAATATATATATATAAATATATATATATATATATATATTATCACAAAGCTCTCACACAACTTTTTAAAAATCCTAATCCTGTACTGGATTCATCTTCTAAGTATACATTGTATGTTATATATAGTATATCATAAAATACTAAATAGGAATATCTAGCTATGTACACTGAATGTATACTGTGATAGCTGCCCTTTCAATCTCCATTACAAGATGGCGCTGACATCCTTTGTTCTAACTGGTAAAGAAATAGTCTGTGTATGTGCTGGGGTATTTTTCCATTCTTTGTGCCCTTCCTGTTCTGTGGCGTCATATGGGCTGATAGTGAGCAGCCCTTAGGGTGAAATATGTCTCTAACACTTCTTGTGGTCTATTTAAGGACTGAGTTTCCTGTGTTCTAAGCCTCCTCGCCCAAAAGCTAATCATCTTTCTCTTGAGATGGATTAAAGCTATGCTGCAGAAGGATCTGAGTGTGTCCTGTGTGTGTGTGTTCTCGCCGGTGAGACTCTTTATCATCACAGACACAGTATACTGCATGCACAGACCATTAGTACTGTAACTCCATGGATAAATCATGTTCATGAAGCAACACTAACAGAGATTTACACACAATATTTGCATTTCATTTGTGTTCCCGAGATGAAAATTATTTTCATCAACACACATGGCACTGCATAGAACAGGTATGACTAATATTAAAATAGTAAACAGCTGACTTCAAGAAGTATAGAAATCAGAGTTAGTAAGTCTTTGGTGGAATACTATATTTACATACTCACAACATCCATTAGTGAAGAACTCCTGCTGCATTAACTTTGCACAAGATTTATTGTCAAAACTTGTACTTTTAGTCTGGTGGTTGGTGGTTGTTTACACAAGTTGGTTGTGGTTTGTTAGTAGCCATAATTAAAGGAGAAGAACAAGGAAAGAAATTAAATTCAGAGATTTTCTAATTCCTCTCTCTAATATACCCTTATTTTTGTCCTATCTAGCGTTAGGGGTTATAAAAAGAAGATCCTAGAAAATATCAAACACCAACTATAAAAATGAACCCTTAATTACTGTCCACCAGAAACCACCAATTGTGAAGAAATACACTTTATCTTCTTTATCATAAGTTTTAAAGGACTCTCTTCAATAGCTTCCTGACTGGACTGTTCTTTTTTCTTCTGTGTTCTTTTTCCTTGTGTGTGTGTGTGTGTGTGCATGAGGGTGAGTGTGTGTGACTTCCTTTGCATAATACCTTCCTGTGTTGTTAACCATTCATATTTGCTGTGGATTTACTCACAACAAACAGATAAACTGAATTGTGAGTATCTTCTTTTTTTGGTGTCTGTTTTGTTTTTCTTTTCTGGTGGTGGGTTTAGCATGTATGCAAATCAAACACTACCATCGAGTCACATCTCTAGCTTAGACAGGGATTTGAATTCTTTAACACTAGTTATTTCTCTCCATATTACTGTAACATTATAATGTTTTTATTGTACTCCTGATCTGTTACTGAAATTTTATTTCCATTTATTCCAAATTTATGTAGGTGCTAAGCAACGTCAACCCATTGCTGATATTTTTTGTTAATAAGGCAACTTGATCAATAAATGACTTCTTTTTCTGACTAGTGCCATATTGGGTTTTCTTGAAGACTTGTATCTTAAGCCGGAGCAGAAACTTGTAATGTACACTTGAGGAGGGTTTTTTTTTGGGATTTGGTGGTTATTTCAATGTATTAAATGAATGTCAGGTGCCTGATGTTCTATCAGAGTAATGGTGCTCCTTAAGCTACATGTTCATCTTTATGTTCTCATACACTTTTCAGAACAATATTTTTCAGTACCACAGAGCAAATGTTACAGGTTCTTAGCTTTTAAACTCTCAGTAAACACCAAAGTCTCAATTTTGGACTTCAGTGCAGCCTCTTCTCTAAAAGCTAGTCAGAGGATGCTTAGTCCTGTGAGCCCAATCCTTTCTTTTTATTCCAAGCATGGAGGGAAAATGGCATGCCCTGTAAGGGTTTTGCAATTAGAGATTCTGAAGTCAGCAGATCATACTTGTCACCCTATTGAGTTTGCTCATCTGTAATAGCAAGTGAAAGAGTGGTAATCAGTACCATGATGGCTCAAAAGAAGTCTAGAAAACCACTGCATTCTGCCCCCTTGTGGGTGCCATCCCTGTCACAATTTGAAGAGAAACAGTGCTCCTTCCAGGAAGCTGCAGGGAATTGAACTGCACTCCTCTGCATGCTGTCAGACCCAGCCTCTAGGTCTGGACTGACTCTCCTTAAGGATAGTCACTTACCCTCCGGCCCCAGTCCCTAATTCTCTCTCAGTTCTCCACAAAACAGGAGACTCTCTTTATTTTTTGTGCCAAATGATGTCAGCTTCATTTCAAATATCCTGATAAACTAAACTGGTTGGGTCTTAAAATAATTTCTTTCTCTCAACCACCTATTTACCAGGAAAACTGTCGGTGAGAATGGCTGAGACATCTAGTCTGGGCAAGTTTCCCATGATTAAGGGCAGGGAATATGAAGATAAGGCCAACTTATTAATATACTTCCAAAGTCTAGTTTTAATTGGCATCTCTAATGCTGTGCAGAAGAAATGTGAGATTGTGAGGTGACTTCACAGATTAATATAAGAGGTGAGTCTAGAAAATCAGGAGCTGTCTATTGAGAACAGCACTGGACCATGGCCCTCCTTTGAGGATTTACACTTTAAAGCTGAGATAAACTGTAAAAAAATTATGTCTTTCTGAAGTTTATGCCATGGAACGTCCACATAATATCTTAGTTCATTGGTGTGATGTTTTTATACATGGCTGTAAATGCTTTTATGTTAACCTGTGTGTGCTAGTAAGTGTTTGCCTTCTTGACATGAAGCTAAAGTCACCTGGGAAGAGGGAACCTCAAATTGGATCTGTCTACATTAGATGAGGCTATAGCCATGTTTATTTGTTTTCTTAGAAAATTTTCTTTAAATTTTCCATCTTATGTGACCTGAAAGTATCCATCTCCCTGTTTATCCTCCTACCATCGAACTCAGAGACACAGTGAAACTAACAGAAGTTATGGGCCGAATGAATTTAACAGATACTTATAGAACATCACCCAAAAACAAGAACACACATAATATGCACTCATTCTTAAGTGTATATTAGGCAAAAAAAAACATGGAATACCCATGATACAATTCATTGATACTATCCATTATCTCTACCTCTGGTCAGGATTATTTTTCTGACTTTTCTTTGCATAGATTCCTGATTCTTGAAGGAGAGAGCTCGATAAAGGCATCCTCTTTAATCTTTAATTCTCTGAGTCTCTCACTCTCTGTGCATTGTCCAGTTGTGTCTTTCTGTGATTATTACCAGTTTTGTAGGAAACTCACCTCTGATGAAGGCTGAGGCATATATACTAACATATGGGTGGAGCCATTAGGATTCATGAGAAGTCATTTTACTGCTGTGGTTATTTAACAAAATTTATGATGGCAGATTTTCACTTAGTGTTTTATGACCTTTCTAGTCTCAGATGCTTGGCCTGATATTTCCCTCCACATTTAACCCTCCTATTTTAGTGTCTTCTTCATTCCTTTATACCACTATATTCTACTTCCCCTTCCTTGGAAGAACTCCTCCTTCTTTATGGTTCCTTACTAGATAGCTCATCTCTGTTACCCTAAATGAAAAACAAACATATATAAACCTTACAAGCTAACTCCATACATAGGTGAAAACATGCAATTTGTGTCGTTCTGGGTCTGATTTGACTGTTGGATATTTCCCCCCCCCTTTTTTTTAGATACTTCAGTCCTTCTTTTTTAAAAAATATTTTTATTACGTGTTTTCCTCAATTACATTTCCAATGCTACACCAAAGGTTCCCCATACCCTCCTCCCCACTTCCCTACCCACCAATTCCCATTTATTTTTTGGCTCTAGCATTGCCCTGTACTGGGGCATATAAAGTTTGGTTGTCCAATGGGCCTCTCTTTCCAGTGATGGCTGACTAGGTCATCTTTTGATACAAATGTAGCTAGAGTCCAGAGCTCCGGGGTACTGATAAGTTAATAATGTGGTTCCATCTGTAGGGTTGCAGATTCCTTTAGCTTCTTGTGTACTTTCTCTATCTCCTCCATTGGGAACCCTGTGAACCATATAATAGCTGACTGTGAGTATCCACGTCTGTGTTTGCTAGGCCCTGGCATAGTCTCACATGAGACAGCTGATTAACAGTTGATGGGAGAGGATCCATTACTCAGTGAGTGGTGCTATCTCTGCAAAGATGGTGATAAAATATATAAGAAAGCAACCTGAGGGTAGTGTTTGAAAAATGAGTCAGTGTTTAAGAGAACTGGCTGCTCTCTTAGAAGGTTAGGATTTGAATCACAGAACTCAGGTGGCAGCTCACAGCCTCATGAAGCTCCAATATCAAGGGACCAAGCTCGCTCTTATGGACTCTGTGAACCCTGGACAAAAAAGGCCCACAGACATTCACGCAAACAAAACATTTTTATATATACATATATGTTATTAAAATAAAAGTTAAAAGGCATTTTTAAATTTTGTAAGTAGAAAAGCTGAGAAAACTGTGTTGAGAAACAAGCCAATAAGCAGCCTTGCTCCATGTACCCTGCCTATAATCCTACATGGGTTCCTGCCCTGATTTCACTCAGTTATGGAGTGTGATGTGGAAGAATAACACAAACTAATCTTTTTCAAAAGAGAAGGGAGGAGAGGGGGATTGGAATGGGGATTTGTTGATGGGAAACTGTGAAGGAAGTTATCATTTAAATTGTAAATAGATAACTAAATTAATGATGAAAAAAATAAGTCCTGTCAAGAAGTCCAATGTGACAGTGTGAAACTGCTAATCTACAACCTGCTAAACTCACATGTGCGGGGTGTGGGCATGCAAGTGTTCTGTCTGAGCCTGCAGGCCACTTAAATCCTCAAAAACCCTGTGGAGTTCAACCCTGACTTCCTGGCACAGATGATCCCCAAAGTGTATTGGGAAGTGCTTGTGCAGGTAGCAGACACCTCAATCTTGGCCCAGGTACACAAAATAGCCAACTAGCTGCTATGAACAGGACAAGATACTTTTGAGGAAGATGTACCCACGTGTGGCTTGAGATTGATGTACTGGATGGTACTCTGCAATGGTCAGAATCCAGTGTTCTTTTCCCCATCATCCACAGGATCACCAATATGCTGTAGAATGATGAGGAGACAGAGAGGTAACCTTGCTAGCCACCACAATGCGATGTGGGAATGGGTATCCAGATGGAGGAAGACCCTCATTAAAGCAGTGGGGAGGGGATGGGATAGAGGGTTTCTGGAAGGGTGGGAAACTGAAAACGGACATCATTTGAAATGTATATAAAGAAAATATACAATTAAAAAAAGACCAACCAAAGAGCACATAGGGCGGGGCCCATGGCTGCAGCTTCATATGTAGCAGAGAATGGCCTATTTGGACACCAGTGAGAGGTGAAGCTCCTGTTCAGGAGAAGGCTCTATACCCCAGTGTAAGGGAATGTCAGGACTAGGAAGTAGGAGTGGGTATTTTGTTGATTACTGAGAGGAGGGATGGCATAGTGGGTTTTCAGAGGGGAAACCAGGGAAGGGGATAACATTTGAAATGAAAATAAAGAAAATGCCTCATAAAATAAAATAAAATAAAACAAAATAGATTGAAAACAACCACCTAGACACAATAAGTTAATAGCAGAATGATAAATAAAAGAAGACAGTGTAGTGGTGCATACCTTTTATCCCTGCTCTTGGTAGGCAGAGGCAGGGGCAGGCAAATTTATGAGTTCAAGGCCAGCCTGAACTCCAGATTGAATTCCATGACAACCAGGGCTAAACAGAGAATCCCTGCCTCGAAAAAAACAAAAAACAATAAACAAATAAAGAGAAAATGAATGACACACAGGCATACAGAAGAGGACTGGTCCCAAAGACAGCTCTGTCCTAAATATACTAGAGCACATTGCTTCACAAAATGAATTCTGAACATGCTCTCACATAGGGCATTTGAATATACTTTCTAGGTTAACCCCATATGATCACAAGAAACAAAAGGTAACAAGAAGATCAGAGTCAGAAGTATATCTCAGACTCATGTCAAAGACAGTCTGGGAGGCACACCATGCTTCAGTTTTCAAAGTTCCAGAGAGTGGTTCTCCACCTTTTTAATACTGCGGTTCCTTCATATATATACTTCCTTATGCTGTGTGGTGCCCCAACCGTAAAAATATTTTTTGCTGCTTCATAACTGAAATGTCCTACTGATATGAATTATAACATACATTTCTGACATACAGATAGTCTAGGACAACTCCTGTGAAATTTGTCACAAGGACTAGCAACCTACAGGTTGCCAACCACAGTGCCAGCAAATAGGAAAACTAGCCAGCCCCTTGATTTTTACAATGTTGCCTTCTGTAACTGTGGTAGAATAGATGTGCTCTATTTTAGTGGTCTAAGCATGTGAGGATCTGTAACACTACCTGGAAACACACATACCAAATTGGATGAGGGAGTCTATTTTTTCTGTCCTGGACCTTGCAGGTTTGAGTCAGCTCTAACCAAATAGAAGAGAAAGGATACTGGATGAATTCCTACTCAAAGTCTTTGGAGACAACAGGGATTTTATTGGGTTCTCATGGAGAATGGGAGAGTGTTTGTGCTCCATTAAAAAGGTACTCACATTCACTATTTTGATGCCTTTCTTTCTATTTGAGTGTGCTTTGTACTTTTGTCTGCTATGTGTTGTGTTCTGTGTTCTTTGTTACTAACTCTAGGGTTCATACCATACTTGGAAAATGAAAGTCAGTTTGAAAACCTTTCATATTTGTTCTCTGTATAGAAACTCTCTCTCTCTCTCTCTCTCTCTCTCTCTCTCTCTCTCTCTCTCTCTCTCTCTCTCTCTCTCCCTCTCTCTCTCTCTCTCTCTCTCTCTCTCTTTGAGTTTTCAAGACAGTGTTTCTCTGTGTAGCCATGGTTGTTCTGGAAATCTCCCTGTAGACCAGGTTGGCCTCGAACTTAGAAATTCACCTGTCTCTGCTTTTCGAGTGCTGGGATTAAAGGTGTTTGCCACCACCACTTGGAAATATGATTCTTTTAAAAAATTAGATTATGAGTCCTTTGTACCAAAAATAAGATCAAAATTTCAAGGAAGGTACTTTTAATTTAAAATGCATCTTTCTGATAAAAAAAAATGGGGTATTCCATGGAGATACAGAAGTTTGAAAATGACCCAAAAGGTATTGTTCTTCAACTAATTCCTTATCAGCTTGTATTTTCTGAGGATATTGGCCACTGAGGCTTGAAGTATCAAAAACCCATCAGGCTATCTCTCTCTCATTCTTTCTCTCTCTTTCTCATTCTTTCATCTCATTTTCCTCTCTCCTCATTCTCTCTCTTTCTCTCTCTCTCTTTCTCTCTCTTTCTCTCTCTATCACCCTCTCTCTCTCTCTCACTCTCTCTCTCTCTCACCCTCTCTCTCTCCTGTCTCGCTCTCGTTTTAAGCCATTCATCCAGTGGTTGACATCTAATGTTAATCCATTTCTTGTCTATTTCACACAGTGAGGCAATCAATATTGATGATATGAGTGTGAAATGGTCCTTCTTACTTTTTTTTCTTTTTCTTTTTTGAGAGAGTCATGCCATAGACTCATTCATAACAGTTTTTCTCTCTAGAATAAGTTTGCATGCTTTAGCACTTGATAATAATCTCGATTGTTGATTTATTTTAATATCTGTGAGTTTCTGCAGTAACTGATTCTATTAGTTAGAGATTAGTTGCTGTGAAAAGACACCATGACCAAGGCCACTCATAAGAGACTCATTTCATTAGGGCTTTTCTACATTTCATTACACGTTCAGAGGTTCACTCCATGATCATCAAGGCAGAAAATATGGCACTGTCTAGGCAGACATGGTGGTGGAGAGGAAGTTTAGAATTATGCACCTTCATCCAAATGCTTCGAGGAAAAACTATGTATTTTGCATACAGGTAGGGTCTCTTCCACACTGGTAGAGCTTTAAAGCCCCAGAGTGATATGCTTCCTCCAGCAAGGCCAGACCTATTCCTACAAGGACATACCTCCTCATAGGCCAACTATATTTAGAATGCCACACTGGTTTCATAGCAACTTGACAAGATCTAGAGTCTTCAAAGAGAAGGAGCCTCAGTTGAGAAGATGCCTCCATAAGATCCAGCTGTTAGGAATTTTCTTAATTGATGGGAGAGCACCCACTCCATTGTGGGTGTTGACATCCTTGTGGTGGTAGTCCTGGATTCTTTAAGAAAGCAAGCTAACCAAGATTAGAGGAGCAAGACAATAAGCATCACCACTCCATAGCCTATGAATGAGCCTCTGATTCCAGGATCCTGTGTTGTTTCAGTTTCTGTCCCAACTTCTTTGGTGATAAACAGCAATGTGGAAGTATAAGCTGAATAAAACCTTTGCTATGGAATTTGCTCTTTGACATGGTGAATCCTTACAACAATAAAAAACAGTAAGGTATTCTTAGGGAAAAAATGTCTAACAGTGCCAATGTCAATGTGTAGACATTTTATTTTTACTTAGAGATAAGCTATACTCATGTACGTACCTGAGATGTAATTGTTCTAGTTTTCTTCTTTCTCACCATGTAGAATACTACAATAAAAAATAACTTGGAAATAAAAAGAATACAGATTGTCACTGAGGAAGACAAAACAGAAAGTTGAGTCAGTAACAGCAAACACTGCTTATTGGCTTGCCACTGTCTTAGCCACTGTTCTATTGCTATGAAGAGACACATATGGTGACGGCAACTATTAGAAAACAAGGCATTCTTTGTGTAGAGAAAGGCCATTGACTTGTTTGAGTTAATTTTATATCCAGCTACTTCACCAAAGCTGTTTATCAGGTTTTGGTGTTCTCTGGAGGAATTTTTAGGGTCACTTATATATACTATCATATCATCTGCAAAAAGTGATATTTTTACTTCCTCTTTTCCAATTTATATCCACTTGATCTCCTTTTGTTGTCGAATTGCTCTGGCTCATTCTTCAAGTACTATGTAATAAACAGGATGAGAAAGAAATTAGGGAAACAAAACCCTTCTCAATAGTCACAAATATTAATAAATATCTCGGCGTGACTCTAACTAAAGAAGTGAAAGATCTGTGCGATAAAAACTTCAAGTCTCCGTAGAAAGAAATTAAAGAAGATCTCAGAAGATGGAAAGATCTGCCATGCTCATGGATTGGCATGATCAACATTGTAAAAATGGCTATCTTGCCAAAATCAATCTACAGATTCAATGCAATCCCCATCAAAATTCCAACTCAATTCTTCAACGAATTAGAAGGAGCAATTTGGAAATTCATCTGGAATAACAAAAAACCTAGGATAACAAAAACTCTTCTCAAGGATAAAAGAACCTCTGGTGGAATCACCATGCCTGATCTAAAGCTACAGAGCATTTGTGATAAAAACTGCATGATACTGGTATAGAGACAGACAAGTAGACCAATGGAACAGAATTGAAGACCCAGAAATGAACCCACACACCTATGGTCACTTGATCTTCGACAAGAGAGCTAAAACCATCCAGTGGAAGAAAGACAGCATTTTCAACAATTGGTGCTGGCACAACTGGTTGTTATCATGTAGAAGAATGTGAATCGATCCATACATATCTCCTTGTAGTAAGGTCAAATCTAAGTGGATCAAGGAACTTCACATAAAACCAGAGACACTGAAACTTATAGAGGAGAAAGTGGGGAAAAGCCTTGAAGATATGGGCACAGGGGATAAATTCCTGAACGGAACAGCAATGGCTTGTGCTGTAAGATCGAAAATTGACAAACGGGACCTAGTGAAACTCCAAAGTTTCTGCAAGGCAAAAGGCACCGTCAATAAGACAAAAAGACCACCAACAGATTGGGAAAGGATCTTTACCTATCCTAAATCAGATAGGGGACTAATATCCTACATATATAAAGAACTCAAGAAGGTGGACTTCAGAAAATCAAATAACCCCATTAAAAAATGGGGCTCAGAACTGAACAAAGAATTCTCACCTGAGGAATACCGAATGGCAGAGAAGCACCTGAAAAAATGTTCAACATCCTTAATCATCAGGGAAATGCAAATCAAAACAACCCTGAGATTCCACCTCACACCAGTCAGAATGGCTAAGATCAAAAATTCAGGTGACAGCAGATGCTGGCATGGATGTGGAGAAAGAGGAACACTCCTCCATTGTTGGTGGGATTGCAGGCTTGTACAACCACTCTGGAAATCAGTCTGGTGGTTCCTCAGAAAATTGGTCATAGTACTACCGGAGGATCCAGCAATACCTCTCCTGGGCATATATCCAGAAGATGTCCCAACTGCTAAGAAGGACTCATGCTCCACTATGTTCATCGCCGCCTTATTTATAATAGTCAGAAGCTGGAAAGAATTCAGATACCCCTCAACAGAGGAATGGATACAGAAAATGTGGTACATCTACACAATGGAGTATTACTCAGCTATTAAAAAGAACGAATTTATGAAATTCCTAGCCAAATGGATGGACCTAGAGGGCATCATCCTGAGTGAGGTAACACATTCACAAAGGAACTCACACAATATGTACTCACTGATAAGTGGATATTAGCCCAAAACCTAGGATACCCAAGATATAAGATACAATTTCCTAAACACATGAAACTCAAGAAAAATGAAGACTGAAGTGTGGACACTATGCCTCTCCTTAGAAGTGGGAACAAAACACCCATGGAAGGAGTTGCAGAGACAAAGTTTGGAGCTGAGATGAAAGGATGGACCATGTAGAGACTGCCATATTCAGGGATCTACCCCATAATCAGCATCCAAAAGCTGAAACCATTGCATACACTAGCAAGATTTTATCGAAAGGACCCAGATGTAGCTGTCTCTTGTGAGACTATGTGGAGCCTAGCAAACACAGAAGTGGATGCTCACAGTCAGCTAATGGATGGATCACAGTGCTCCCAATGGAGGAGCTAGATAAAGTACCCAGGGAGCTAAAGGGATCTGAAACCCTATAGGTGAAACAACATTATGAACTAACCAGTACACCAGAGCTCTTGATTCTAGCTGCATATGTATCAAAAGATGGCCTAGTCGGCCATCACTGGAAAGAGAGGCCCATTGGACAAGCAAACTTTATATGCCCCAGTACAGGGGAATGCCAGGGCCAAAAAGGGGGAGTGGGCGGGTAGGGGAGTGGGGGTGGGTGGGTATGGGAGACTTTTGGTATAGCATTGGAAATGTAAATGAGCTAAATACCTAATAAAAAATGGGAAAAAAAAGAAAAAGAAGAAAACAGGGCATTTAACTGGAGGCTTGCTTACATTTTCAGATGATTGGACAATCATCACGAGAGGGACCCCATCACTGGAGCAATAGAGAACTATTGATCCTTAGGCAAAGAGATAGATTCTGCCATTGCATTGGCTTCTTGAAAACTCATACCCATCCTTGTTGATACGCCCACTTTCTCCAATGAAGCCACACCTTCTCTTATTCCTTCTAAATTTAAACTCACTGCCACTTTCTGGTGACTAAATATTCATATATATGTGTCTATAGGTGACTTTATTATTCAAACCACCACTTTTCCCATGGCTCGTTCAGCTATTTTTTTAAAATACAGCCTAAAAGGCTCCCATTTATTAAGGACTACTGATGAGCTTAGCCACAGTGATGGGCCTTCCCACATCAATCATTACCCAAGAGAATATCCCATAGACTTACCTAATGAACAAGTAAGTGAATAGAGACTGATCTTCAATTGTTCTCTCTTCTCAGGTAACTGTGGATTGTCAAAATTGAAAAAAAAAATAATATCCCATCACAGTAATGTTTAACTTACACCATAACCTACAAAAACTTTACTCAACACCATCTATTGCATTCTGCCCCTGCATAGACACACTTTCATGTATGGCATAAGTGAAGGGTGACTACCTCCATCAGCAAGGATTCTCAATAATAGGTGACATGAGCTGAATATTTCCTATAGCCTCACAACCCCGAAATTCTACTGTGTGTTACACTTACTGGGAGACTTGCCAATCTGTCCAATTTTATGCCACCAAAGCTATGACAAAAAAACTCCTCATAAAGAAATCTAATGAATTTTACTTGATTTCTTTCTCCTGAGGCAACTGAGTATTATCCCTTCATGCTTATATTGGTGTCTGATTTATCTGTAATAAACCCACTACTATTTACAGCTACATCACAGGAGGTATGACAAATACCATCTCCCATGAGTTGGTCAAACCTTTTCAGCAGCTTTTTTTGTAGTATCCTTTCTATAATAAAAAATACATTGATTTCTTTATTTTTAAGTGTGTAATTTAATGATTCTAACACATTTTTATCTCCCTTCCATTTTCCCCTCATTTTCTGCTACTTCATATGATATTGCAATCTATTAAAATACAGTAGTGAATACAGCGGAAAAAACAGTGTGGGAAGAATCAAAGTTCTTTATTACTAAGACAACAGATACACTGGCAGAATCTTCCAGGTACAACTACTTAGTAACTTTCGGTGTAATGTTAGCATGATTCTTCTAGAAAAAAGGTTAAAGAATTAAGGCATGGTTACAATGGACCAGAAAAGTCAGTATCACTAGTGAGACACATTCATGTAAATAAGTTTCATCACTGTTCCGATATGCCTAGCAACAAGGAAAACAGGTCCATAGTCACAAGAGTATGAAAGGGGCATGAAGGAGAACAGTTGTCCAACTTATTATTACCCAGTAAGCATCAACACAGGAAGCGACCAAAGACAATAAATAACTTCCAAGACATGTCCCAAATGACCAAGTTCCTTTACAAGTTTCTCACCCCTTCAATGCACACCCATCAATCAATTAACTCATTGATTAAACCCCTCAGGGTCCAATCACTTTTCAGATTGTGTATAGTGTTCTATCTTTGAACATTGTACTTGGGGCCAAAACCTTCATCAAAACCCACGACTGACATTGCAAACCCATTTCACCACACAATTCTTTATGTTACAAAAAGTGATAGGATCTATCTGTCTCTTTAAGGATATCTCTGTATAGCAGTTACAAAAGCAAAACGTCCAGGCCAACAGAATCATCACCTCCATGAGGTATTTTAAAATATGAGTTCAAGAAGAAGGAAAATGCAATGCAAGTTAATGTTCTTGATCCCACATCCCTCCATCTTAAAGCCATAGGGTGGACCCAGAAGTTTAGGTCAAAAGTGTAAATTTCACCTATACTACAACCAACTGTGATGATTTCTAGCCATCTCCAGTTTCAGTGTGGTATTTAGTCCCACCATCTGCATCACAGCATATTGCCTAGTGTGAAATAGTGCCAGCAGTTGATTGCAAACCCCACTATGCGTTGACTTGGATGTAAAATGAGACATCTATAATATAGACACACTTGTACACACACACATACTCACAGAACGAGGCAAGAAGTAGAGGAGCTGAGTCTTAGGATCCCTCAATGAAGAGATAGTGGAAATCTTGTAAGGCAGAGAGGTCATTGAGAAACTGTATGTCTCTATCTGCACAAAATCAGGCCAGTCTGCCTTCCATCAATGAGTGGTAGGTTCTCACTATCCATCATCCCCATCTGAGAAGGTATGGACAGTTAATGAAAGATGGAGAGTCAGTTTACATCAAAGGTATGCCCTTTGAAGGTTATAGGTTGGCCAGGCACTACTGGTAGCTCCATGTCCAAGAGTTTATGGGCAACACAATTGATTTGAATGGGTTGTATCAAAGGGGAGAAAAGGAGACATGAAGTTGGGAGGAGGATTAAGGTGGGAATGGATCTGGTTTTGGTCTGGGAGTAGTTATTAAGAGAACTGAAAAATAAATTCCATCAAAATACATTGTATGAATTTCTCAAGTTATTAATGAATGTAGTTCTTAATATATAATGTCTGTACTGAACATATACAGACGACTTATATTTCCATTTCCTAAATAACAAACCCTTGTGTAGCAGTTTCATTACATTAAGGGCAAAAGTAATCCAGAGATTATTTAAAATAAAGAAGGATCAGAGGTGATGGCAAAGGGGCAAATTCATGCCTGTGTTTATTTACTTACAACACCAGTGCTTAGGATTTTGGGAGGGGAAGAGACAGGAAGATGACTGTGGCTTCCTGAAAGCCAGCCTCAATATTAGCTCAGCAAGAAACCCTGTAGAAAGGGGATAAATTAGGGAGTGAAGGAGCAAATCACACTATACCCTTCGCTACCTTTGAACTTACCTGTACAGATCTGTGTGCAGACACACATGAATATAAATAAAATATACAAGAGCTTATCTTGCATAGCTTATAAGCAGTGTTCTGTTATCTTAGCCTAGAGTCCTGAGGACTTTATATCATTAGAGTTCCTGAAGCAAACTCCCCAGATATAGCGGATGGGTATATCTTGTTACTATGCAAAGAGACCTCAGTTAAGTGTGTGTGTCAGTGATTCCAAAACAGCTTTCCTTCTCTACCTTCCTTTATATGGCAGAGAACGACCTGTAAATAATTAAAATATGAAAAAAAAGCTTTTTCACGAATTTAGGCTTGTGTTAAAATAATATTTATAACATTTTACTAAATGGAAGGGAAATCTTCAGCTCCCAGGAACAATCCTGTAGGCTTCTGTTTTGTCCCATTATGAACAAAATTAATTGCACATCAACAGTTCCCACGCTTTTAACTAAATCAGGATGAAGGGATATGTTTCCATACAAATAAGTAATGCCAATGTGATTAATCAAGTAGAAATGTGGCAGGGTTAGGATGCCTTTGGCTGATGTGACAATGATGACTGATTAGTCTCTTGTTATGCAAATAACCCTAACCTCTAAGAAAAGAAAAGTAATGATATAAAATATTCCAAGAAGTGGCATGGACAATTATTACTTGATTTCAATTTCTTTTACATACTTTATTAGTTTGAATAATTGTGGCTCACAGAAGATCAAATATTCAAAGGAGTTATTTTTCCAGGTGGTGGGATGTTTAGAAAGAATTAGGATTTGTGTTTTCATTAAAAGTGATTTGGCACTGGGCTTGAAATATCAAACACCCTATGACATATCAAAAACTCTCTCTCATTCTTTCTTTCTTTCTTTCTTTCTTTCTTTCTTTCTTTCTTTCTTTCTTTCTTTCTTTCTTTCTTTCTTTCTTTCTTTCTTTCTCTCTCTCTCTCTCTTTCTCTCTCTCTCTCTCTCTCTCCTCTTTCTCTCTCTCTGTCTCTCTCTCTCTCTCTCTCATGTTTTAAGCCATCCATCCAGTGGTTGACATCTAGTATTAATCTATCGCATGTTTATTGCACACAGTAAGGCAATCAACGTTTATGATATGGATGTGAAATGGTCCTTCTTGCATTTTTTTTTTTTTAGTTAACTCAACCTGGGAATATAGAACCGCAGATAAAGAACTGCCTCCATCACATTGGTCAGTTGCCACACCAGTAAGGAATGTTCTTTTTTGGATGGCTGATGTTGAAGGGTCTAGCCCACTATGGGTAGTGTCAACATCTATGAAAAAAATATACAAAGTGTGATGGTTACCGTGTAAGGGCCTGAAATTAATTTTTCTGGAAGAACTTACGATCTATATGGCATGAAAAATTAAAGTGCCTGATAATTTGTAAGTAAATTCCATACTTACCAGCATTCAATATTTTGTTTACCCATATTTCAAAAGTAAAATTATCAAATCTATTTCACCCTGTTTTACTGCATTTAATCTACTAAATTACTTGTAACCAGAAATACTAATAAATTTTAAAGGCCTTTAAAACATGACTGGTTGATATTGGGTTTAACTTCATCACAACTTTGTAAGCAGGAACAAGAGCTAGATTGCCTTCTCATTTTGCAAAGAATCAATGATTCACGGTTGCAAATAACTTCAATACAAGGTACTTAACCCTGTAAAATTCCTGCTTTGTTTGAATAAAATATTTATTGCTCTAACTTTGGGTTTTCATAAACAGAATTTTGATGTGCTATCCAATGTGCTGCCTCAAAGAGTCTGGCACAATTTCTGACACTAAGAACAGTTTAAAGATAACCAGGGAAAGGTTGGAACAGGGAAAATAACCACCAAGGATGTTGGTGAGTCAGAAACTGAAGGCTTTCACAGGAGGAAAATAAAAACAAAAACAAAACAAACAATCAACAAATGAATAAACAGAAACCCAACCACCAAAATGATAAAAACAATACAGGTGTGAATTACTTGGGCAGAATGTGACTCAAGTCATCAGGACATTTCAGTAGGGATTATATTTTGTATTTCGAGAATGCCATATGAAAACGTAAAGCCTAGATGGTTAATGTCTCTGGTGTAATTAGGGAAGGAACCAGCATGAGTGGGGTTCTATGATGCAAGCTGAACTAGGTGATGTCACAGAGCACTGGCCATAGATTGCACATCTATTCCACTTGGAGGCACTAGAATCCCTAGAAGGTGTGTCCACTATTTTCCCAGTGGTGTATGAAAGGCAGGCCAGCTCCTGAAGCCCAACGTTGTTCCTCAAGTTTTTTTTTGCCTGGTCTGTATCAAAAGACAGAATCTTGATGAATAAGACATTTTCTTTGGGTAAGTACATTTATGAAGTGAATGGGACCCTCATAGCTATAGAAAGCTGAAAGTTTTCCCTCCCACACTGAGTAACTGTACATTCTAAATTCTCCCATGTTTGGGGCCAGGGGCATGGTTGATACAGTTTAGTTGATCTCCTGAATTTATTATCCTTGCTAACAATATCTCCTTCACAATTCCATTAAAATGTCAAAGCACTTCTTTGTCCGTATGTATTTTAGAAAATGTTAGTTCTAAATGGCTGATATTGCCTGGATTTGTTGAGGCCAGAGTTGCAGTGGCAAATAATCACCAAGTAATCCTGAGGCTGGGTCAGGTGACATATTACAGAAGGCCAGTGGTGTGCTGTGTCCCTGGGATATTTGTGAATATTGCCACCTAATTCAGAGCTTGCAGGTACAAGAGAGGGTAGGTAACAACTCTGGCTCATTTTCTTTATTCTGTTCTCTCCTTGATCATTTGGGTAAAAGGCATACCAACTTCCACATTGACATAGACATGCAAGGAGATGTTCCTCAGAAGAGGAAAATTAGCTCAGGGCTGAAGACATATTCATCTGAGTATGTTATTCTGAGCTGTGGAGAATTACATGTTAATTTCCCTTCGATAATTTCCTTGTTTCCCTTATTTATTTGTTTTGTTGTTGTTGTTGTTGTTGTTTTGTTTGTTCGTTTTTTCTTTGGATGGGTGTTTAATTTTACTTTGAGTGTGTTTGTGTGTAGCGTTGGCTGTTAGGAGAATCACTCTGTAGAATAGACTAGCCTTTATCTCACTAAGGTTTGCCTCCCTCTGCCTCTTGAGTACTAGGATTTAAGACTTGGGTCACTAACACCTCCTATTAACTTCTGATTTGATTGTTTGTTTTGTTTTTTGTTTGTTTTTCATTTTTGTTTTTTTGTTTTGTTTGTTTGTTTGTTTTGTTTTGTTTTTGTTGTTTTTTTTTTGTTTTAGTTGTTAATATTGTTGCTGATTTGGAGACATGGTTCCTTTGTCTACCACTGGCTGCCCTGGAACTCACTTTGTAGACCAGGCTGGTCTCTAAGTCAGAAATCTGCCTTATCCTGCCTTCTGAATGCTGAGTTTAAATGCTTGCGCCACCATAGCTGGATTATGAACTTCTTATTTTGATCAAATTAAGTTTAGAAGCCCAAACATGTTTAGCATAGCCTTCTTGACCTACTCAAAAATTCCATTAGAGAAGAGCATTTCTCCAGCATTCTGTCCCATCCTACACTCATTGCCTTTCAGTAACTCATATATATGACAGTAGCAACAGCATTGTGTCTGGTGTAAACAGGCAATATCTTCAATCCAAGGCAATGGGCAAGTATGATATTTGAACACAGAATGTTACCCACAAGACATCTGCCCAGGGTTGGTGTGGTCTACCACACCAGGGCTACAGCCATGTAGAAGACAATACCTCTGAAGAGTCTTAGCATGACATCCCTCATGAAGAAGAGGAGGAGGATGTCTTCTTCCAACGTCTTGAGGAATATTGTTGGCTGCAGAATTTCTCAAGGTTGGAAGGAAGGTAATGAGCCTGTCACTCAATGGAAGACCATAGTGCTAGGTCAACTCCCAACAAACCCTTCTCTTTATTTGGTGAAGTATGATGGAAATGACAGCGTCTATGGACAGGAGCTCTACAATAATGACAGGATTTTAAACCTTAAGTTTTTGCCTCCCAAAGTAAGATTTCCTCAGGTAAGGGATTCCCACCTCACCAGAGACCTGGTTGGCAGAGCAGTACAACACAAATTTAAGGGTAAAGATGGCTCTGAGGACAACTGAAGGGGGGTTGTGCTAGCCCAGGTTCCAATCATGAAGGATTTGTTTTACATTACCTACAAGAAGGATCCAGCTCTCTACTTCTATCAGCTCCTGGATGACTACAAGAAAGGGAACCTCCACATCATTCCAGACACTCCTCTGGCTGAGGAGAGATCAGGAGATGACAGTGATGTGTTGATAGGTAACTGGGTGCAGTACACCAAAAAAGGTGGTTCCAAATAGTTCAGAAAGGTTGTTTACCAAATTCTAGCCAATCCTTCTGTGTACTTTATCAAGTTTCATGGTGACATCCATATCTATGTCTATACTCTGGTGCCAAAGATTCTTGAAGTTGTAAAATCATAAAGTACAGAAACGTAAATGTATAGGACTGGAAGAAAAAACAGTTTTTTGTTTTTTTTTTCCTGTGTTGGCTACATAAGGGTCTTTGACAATCCCAGTATCTTTGCCAATAAAATGTGTTTTGCTCTAAAAATTTAAAAGTGTGACATGATATTCTGTGAGTTAACAATTTGCTGGAAGAGATGGCCTACAGTGGAAGGAATATCAAATGAAGATGAAAGTTTCATTTCAGGTGGTGAACACTACGTACACCTAAAATCATACATGCTAAAAGGAACAGCTTCTCTGGTCTGCATGTAGAATAAGGAATTGGAGATGGAACTTGGAGGAGCAGAGATAGCAGCAAAAGATGGATGTTTAGGAAGTAGGGGAGAAGGACAGAGCATAGGTAGAAACTCTGATGTGAACACTGAAGGAGAAACAAAAAGTTGGGGAAAGAGGGACATTTAAAAGAAATGTGGCCTTGTTACACAAGGTGAAACGCAGAAAACTGATTGAAATAGACTCAGAAATCAGAGAAAATCAGGTTTCATTTGAATAATGAAACTTAGTGAAATCTGTCTCACATTTTAAGATTTATTATCTTTACTTATGTGGGTGGGGATATGGCATGTCCTTTTGAGTACAGGTGAGCACAGAGACATGAGTTGTCAGGTCCTCTGGAGCTGCCATTAAAGGTGATTACTGGCCAGTGGATATGAAATCAAGAAACCAGATCTATTCTTGTGGTGCAAAAGTGCTTGTTACCATTGATTCATCTCTCTAATCCCATAAAGATATCTTTTTAAAGAAATCCAAAATTCACATGCAGAAAACAGACCAGGATGAAGATAAGAAAGTTCTAATTGATGGTGACCATTAAAAGCAATAAGGAACACAAAGAGTAGAGTGCACTGAGAGACAAATGAATTCTAAGTTGGAGTTCTCGAAAAGTTAGGCAGGAGTCACAGGAAGAAGAGAAAGTTTCTGGGAATATTCAAACTTGGGCCCTATCCACATTGGCCTCTTTGTTTTCTTAACAAATATCCAGTCAATCATTACAGATTCGTGTGTTTGTGTTTGTCTCTCTCTCTGTGTGTGTGTGTGTGTGTGTGTGTGTGTGTGTGTGTGTGTGTGTGTGTGTTTGTATGTGTGTGTGTGGTACTTAGAGTCCATTTTTATCCAGATAATCCAGAAGTGAATGTTTAAATATATGAGACTCCCTAAATCATCACAGAAATCTTGATTTTGTGTAATCAGTTTCAAAAGTAAAGTAAAAGACAAAATGAATATGCTGTGAGATAATGTCGGGTTGGAATGGATCCTGAGTTCCTTCTGTGAGCACTCTTTGCTTCTGATGAATCCTGCGATCTTTTGGAGGTCTCTAATGAGAGGCCCAGATGACCATAAAAAGCTCCCACACTGGCCTGTTCCACCTAACTCTCCTCTAAACATATGACTCCCTACATACCTTCAGCCTGTCTATAGCCTGGATATTCTAATCTTTTCCTTATATGTGACCTCATTCTTAGAAAACACTGAAGGTGTAACCAATGCATATATGCTGACCTTTTTTCTATGCCAGTTGTCATGGGTTTCAAATGTTATGAGGTTGCCCACAGTGTTGGTCACTTCCTGAGGAGCCCGTGTACTTCATGGAGGTCTGCCTGGGTTCCATCTATATGCAGAGACTTTTTTTTTTTTTGAGGCTGAAATGCCATGGATTCATTCATTACAATTTTTCTCTCTAGAATAAGTTTGTATGCTGCAGCACTTGAAAATACTTTCTATTGTTGATTAATTTTAATATCTGGGAGAGTTTCTGCAGTAACTGATTCTCTTAGTTAGGGATTTGTTTCTGTGAAAAGACACCATGACCAAGGCCACTCATAAGAGACAACATTTCATTAGGGCTTTTCTACATTTAATTACACGTTCAGAGGTTCACTTCACGATCATCAAGGCAGAAAATATGGCAGAGTCTAGGCAGACATAATGGTGGAGAGGAAGTTTAGAATTATGCAACTCCATCCAAATGCTTCCAAGAAAAAATATGTATTTTGCATGCAGGTATGGTCTGATTCACACTGGGCAGAGCTTTAAAGACCCAGAATGATATGTTTCCTCCAGCAAGGCCAGACCTATTCCTACAAGGCCACACCTCCTCATAGGCCAACTATATTTAGAATGCCACACTGGTTTAATAGCAACTCAACAAGATCTAGAGTCTTCAAAGAGGAGGAGCTTCAGTTGAGAAGATGCCTCCATAAGATCCAGCTGTTCAGAATTTTTTTAATTGGTGAGAGAGCACCAACTCCATTGTGGGTGTTGAAATTCTTGTGGTGGTACTCCTGGGTTTTTTTAGAATACAAGCTAAGCAAGACTAGAGGAGCAAGACAATAAGCATCACTACAACATAGCCTATGAATGAGCCTCTAATTCCAAGATCCTGTGTTGTTTCAGTTTCTGTCCCAACTTTTTTGATGATTAACAACAATGTGGAAGTATAAGCTGAAAAAAACCTTTGCTATGGAATTTGCTCTTTGGACATGGTGGAACCTTTCAACAATAAAAATAGTAAGACATTCTTAAGGAAAAATGTCTAATAATGCCAATGTCACTTATCTTAAAACCACAAATAATAATGTGCAGACATTTTATTTTTATTTAAACATAAGATATACTCATGTACCTACCTGAGATGTAATTTTTCTAGTTTGCTTCTTTCTCACAATGTAGAATATTACAATCAAAAATAACTTGGAAATAGAAGGGTTACAGACTATCACCAAGGAAGACAAAACAGGAAGTTGAATCAGTAACAGCAAACACTGCTTATTGGCTTGCCACTGACTTAGTCACTGTTCTATTGCTGTGAAGAGACACCATGGTTAAGGCTACTATTAGAAAACAAAGCATTTAACTGGAGGCTTGCTTACATTTTTAGAAGTTTGGACAATCATCAAGTGAGGGACCCCATCATTGGAGCAATAGAGAACTATTGATCCTTAGGCAAAGAGAGAGATTCTGCCATTGCAATGCCTTCTTTAAAACTCAAACCCATCCTTTTTGACACACCCACTTCCACCAATGAAGCCACACCTTATCTTATTCCATCTAATCTTTAAACTCACTGTCACTTCCCAGTGACTAAATATTCATATATATGAGTCAATAGAGAACGTTCTTATTCTACCACCAATTTTCTATGGCTTGATCAGCCATTTTTTTTAAATACAATCTAGAATGCTCCCATCTATAAATGACTATTGATGAGCTTAGCCACAGGGATGGGCCCTCCCACATCACTAATTAGCCAAGAAAATATACTATAGATTTACCAAATAACCAAGTGAATAGAGACAGATCTTCAATTGTTCTCTCTTCTTAGGTAACTGTAGATTGTCAAGATTGAGAAAAAATAAAGTCCCATCACAGGAATGTTTCACAGACTCAACAACCTACCCAAACATTACTCAACAGCATTTCCTCCCCTTTGCCCCTGCATAGACCCAATTCCATGCATTGCATAAGTGAAGGATAACTATGTTTATCAGCAATGATACTCAATAAGAGGTGACATGAACAAATATTTCCTATAGCCACACAACCCCCACATTCTAATATGTGTTACACTTACTGTCAGACTTGCCAATCTGTCCAATTTCCTGCCAACTCATTTAGACAAAAAAAAAGAAAAAAAAATTCCTCATAACGGAATCCAATGAATTTTACCTGATTTGTTTCTCCTGAGGCAACTCGGTGTTATCTCTTCATGCTCATATTCGTGTCTGATTCATCTGTAATAAACCCACTACTATTATCAGCTACATCACATGAGGTATGATGAATACCAACTCCCATGAACAGCATCACAGTAGGCTAAGCCTTTTCTGCAATTTTGAAGTTTCCTTTGTATACAAAAAATCAATTGATTTCATTAAGTGTGTAATTTAATGATTCTAACACATTTTCACCTCCCTTCCATTTTTCCCTCATTTTCTGATACTTCATATGATATTGCAATCTATTAAAATACAGTAGTGAATGCAGAGGAAGGACCAGTGTGGGAAGCAGCAAAGTTCTTTATTTCTAAGACAACGGATACACTGCCAGAATCTTCCAGGTACAACTGCTTGGTAACTTTGGGTTTAATGTTAGCATGAAATTTCTAGAAAAACGCTTAAAGAATTAAACCATGGTTAACCTGGACCAGACAAGTCAGTATCTCTAGTGAGAAACATTCATGTAAATCATTTTCATCACTATTACAAGATGCCTAGCAACAAGGAAAACAGGTCCATGGTCACAAGAATATGAAAGGGGCATGAAGGAACACAGTTGTCCAACTTATTAGCAGCCAGTAAGCATCAACACAGGAAGAGACCAAAGATAATAAATAACTTCCAAGACATGTCCCAAATGAC
The DNA here is from genome assembly GCF_000001635.26 of Mus musculus. Classification (NCBI taxonomy): domain Eukaryota; kingdom Metazoa; phylum Chordata; class Mammalia; order Rodentia; family Muridae; genus Mus; species Mus musculus. The sequence goes on along the minus strand of NC_000087.7, from coordinate 64,556,425 downwards.
CAAGTTCCTTTACAAGTTTCTCACCCCTTCCATGCACACCCATCAATCAATTAACTCATAGATTAAAGCCCTCAGGGTCCAATCACATTTCAGATTGTGTATATTGTTCTACCTTTGAGCATTGTACTTCAGACCAAAACCTTCATCAAAGTCCCAGGACAGACATTTCAAACCCATTTCACCACAGCATTCTTTGTGTTACACAAAGTGATAGGAACTATCTGTCTCTTTAATGGTATCTCTCTAGCAGTTCCAAAAGGAAAATGTCCAGGTTAACAGCATCAGCACTTCCAGGAGCTTTTATAAATGTGAGTTCAAGAAGAAGGAAATTGCAATGCAAGTTAAGGGTCTTGATCCCCCATCCCTGCATCTTAAAACCATAGGGTGGACCCAGAAATGTAGGTCAAAAGTGTAAATTTCACCTATACTACAACCAAATGTGATGATTTCTAGCTATCCCCAGTTTCTGTCTGTTACGTAGTCCCAACAAGTCTGCATCAAGGAATATTGCCTAGTGTGAAATAGTGCCAGCAGTTGATTGCAAACCCCACTATGTGTTGACTTGGATGTAAAATGAAACATCTATAATATAGACACACTTGTACATATACGCATACTAACAGAAAGAGGCAAGCAGTAGAGGTGCTTTGTCTTAGGAACCCTCAAGGAAGAGAAAGTGGAAATCTCATAAGGCAGAGAGGTCATTGAGACACTGTATGTCTCTACTGCATAAAATCAGACCAGTCTGCCTTCCATCCCTGAGTGGTACGGTATCACTATCCATCATCCCCATCTAAAAATGTATGGACTGTTGATGAAGGATGGAGAGACAATATTCATCAAAGGTAAGGCCTTTGAAGGTGATATAGGCTTGCCATGCTCTACTGGTAGCCCCATGTCCAAGAGTTTATGGGCAACACAATTGATTTGAATGGGTTGTATCAAAGGGGAGAAGAGGAGACTTGAACTTGGGAGGAGGATTAAGGTGGGAATGGGTCTGGTTTTGGTCTGGAGGTATCAAGAGAATTAGAAAGTGAATTCCATCAAAATATATTGCATGAAGTTCTCAAGGAATTAATTAATGTAGTTCTTAATACTGTACTGAACATATACAGACCACTTATATTTCAATTTCCTAAATAACATCTCCTTTTATAGCACTTACATTACATTAAGGGCAAAAGTAATCCAGAAATTATTTAAAATAAAGAAGGATCAGGTGATATGGCCCAGAGGCAATGCCATGTGTGTTTTCAAACATTCACCTACAACACCAGTGCTTAGGATTTTGGGAGGGGCAGAGACAGGAAGATGACTGTGGCTTCCTGAAAGCCAGCCTCACTACCAGCTCAGCAACAAACCCTGTCACAAGGGGATAAATTAGGGAGTAAAGTAGCAGAACACACTACACCCTTCCCTAGCCTCTGAACTTACCTGTACAGTTCTCTATGCAGACACACATAAATATGATTAGAATATACAAGAGGTTACTTTGAATAGCTTATATGCAAATGCAATGTTTTTTAGACTTGAAACCTGAGACTTTATATCATTAGGGTTCCAGAAGCAAACACCCCAAATATAGAAAATAGATAAATCTTCTTACTCTGCAAAGGAGACCTCAGTTAAGTGTGTGTGTCAGTGACACCAAAAGGTTTCCTCCTCTATGTTCATTTACATAGCATAGAATGATCTGTAAATAATGAAAATATGAAAACAAAGCTTTTTCACAATTTTAGGCTTGTGTTAAAATCATATTTATAACATTTTATTAAATGGAAGTGAAATCTTCAGCTCTCAGGAACAGTACAGTCAATCCTCCAGGCTTCTGTTTTGTCCCATTATCAACAAAATTAATTGCACATCAACTGGTCCCACACTTTTAACTAAGTCAGGGAGAAGGGCTATGTTTCAGTACAAATAAATAATGCCAATGTGATTATTCATGCAGAAATCTGGCAGGGTTAGGATGCCTTTGGGTTATGTGATAGTGATGACTGATTAGTCTCTTTTTGTGCAAATAACCCTAACCTCTGAGAAAAGAAAAGTAATGATATAAAATATACTACGAAGTGACATGGACACTTATTACTAGATTTCATTTTCTTTTACATGCTTTCGTTCTTTGAAAAATTGTGGCCCACTGAAGCTCAAACATTCAAAGTTGTTAGTTTTCCAGGTGGTGAGATGTTAAGAAAGATTTAGGATTTGTATTTTTATTAAAGGATATTTGTCACTATTTTTTGAACTATCAAAAAAAAAACAAAAAAAAAAACAAAAAACAAACAAACAAAAAAAAACAACAGGCTCTCTCTCTCTCAATCTTTCACTCTCCTCATTCTCTCTCTCTCTCTGTCTCTGCCTCTGTCTGTCTCTGTCACTCTGTCTCTTTCTCTGTCTCTGTCTCTGTCTCTGTCTCTCTCTCTCTCTCTCTCTCATTCTCTGTCTCTCTCTATTTGTGTTTGTTGTCTGGAGTATTGTTTGTGAGCTCTCAGCTACTGCTCTATACATGTGTGCATGCCTGTCGCCATGGTGTTTACCATGATGTCCTGGAGTCGCCATCTGAAACTGTAAGACCACAATTAAATATTTCATCTTATAATTTGGTGTGGTCATGATGTCTCACATCAATAGAAGAGTAATCAAGACATCCATATTCCAGTTTATTTTTTCAATCGTTCTGTACTTATTTCATTAAAGTTACCTTTTGTCCATTGAACAGTTTTAAGAATACTTTTAAAGGTCCTGAACAAATAGTGCCAGTAGGAGTGGCACTGTTAGGAGGTGTGGCCTTGTTGAAGTATGTGTGACCCTGTTGGAGTAGATGTGGCCTTGTTGGAGGAAATGTAATACTGTGCTTGTGGACTTTGAGATCGGCTATGCTTAAGCTGTCCCCAGTGTGACACACAGTCTCCATCATCTACCTGTGTATCAAGATGTAAAACTCTCAGCTCCTTCTCTAGCATTGTGTCTGTCTGAATGCTTCCATATTTCCAGTCATGATAATAATGGATTAAACCTCTGAAAATAAGTTACAAAGTGTTCAAGAGTTACTGTGATCCTGGAGACTCTTCACTCTGTCTCTGTCTCTGTCTCTGTCTCTGTCTCTGTCTCTGTCTCTGTCTCTGTCTCTGTCTCAGTCTCTGTTTCTGTCTCTGTCACTGTCTCTGTCTCTGTCTCTGTTTATGTCTCTGTCTCTGTATCTCTCTCTCTCACTTATTCTCTGTCTCTCTTTGTTTGTGTTTGTTGTCTGGTGTGGTCATGATGGCAATAAAACCCAAAGTAACACAAACACAAACATTCAAAAACACATTTGATATTTTGACTATTCTTGGCCCAGGGAGTGGCACTACTTGGAGCTAATAACCTTGTTGCAGTAAGTTTGGCCTTGTTGAAAGAAATTTATCATTGTGAACATGGACTTTAATGCCCTCTGCCAAGCTGCCTGAAAGCTACACATTTCCTAGCACCCTTCAGATGAAGATGTAGAACTCTCAGCTGCAAATGCACATGCCTACCAGGATCCTGCCATATTCCCACCTTGATGAAAATGGACTGAATTTCTGAACCTGTACGCCAGGGTAAATTGAAAAGTGTCTCTGCTGATAGTTGGTTGCTATTCCAGAAAGTCCAAAAGTTATGACGTATCATCCTGAGTCTGAGAATACACTGGTTTAGCTTCTAGCATTTGACAGAAAACAGGATTATCAAGACAATGAGAGTATAAATCTTCCTATTTCATAGAGACACATAGGTTATAGATCTGTGGAACTCAAGGTTTCATGGGTGGTATGGTAGGGTGATTAGTGTCTGTATATGAGTGCAGTTTCTGTTCCCAAGTCTGATGTCACACATACACATATGTTAAGTAATGTGTAGAATGTCTTCAACACTTGCTCTCTTAGAGTGAAACCCTCTCACCATTTTGACTAGTTTGACTGGCCAATACACTATTGGGATATCTACCTGTCTCCACCCCACAATGTTGCAGATATGAATAGACATGCCTGGAATTTTACGGAGTTGCCGAGAATACATGAACTCCACTGAGCCATCTTTCTAGCCCCCAGCAGGGTATTGTTTATTGAAATCAATGATCATATCAGTAGAGAAATGAAAACCAACATGACCCTGATATTCTACCTTACCTCCACCTAACACCAATAAGTGAATGTTAAATATAAATTTAATTCGTGTCCAAATAAATCCAGATTACAATCTAATGAATGATAAAATTGGAGTGGATCCAGATGAAAGCTACGTTAGTAGATTTTTGGCCTTTTATATGAAGAATAACCAATATTTTGGGTACACTAGGAGAGCAAATGTGTGTAAATGATTCGAATGAAAGAAAATCTGTGTTCCAGTGAATTTTATTTTAAAATAAATTTCAAAATCATGAAATTTCAAATATATATATATATATATATATATATATATATATATTTGTGTATGTTATTATGGGTTCATGTGAGTTTTCTTGGATTCCGATTGCAGAATTAGAGTATAGGGGACCTGGTTACGTGGCACTATTATTTTTTATTAATTAATTCATTCATTGTCCACCTTCCTACTGTTCCACATCCCATATCTACTGCCCATTCCCTGTCTCCAAGGGCAAGTCTCCACCCTACCGGATCTCTAAACACCTTGGTGTCTCTAGTTTGTTTAGAATTTGGTGCATCATTTCTGATTGAATAGAGATCAAGCAGATTTTTTTCTGTGTATGTTTTAGAGACCTTCTGATAGTTCGCATATGCTGCCTGTTTGGTTGTCTAGCATTTGGGAGAACTCTGGGTCCATAGTAGTTGAGACAGCTGGTCCTCCTCAGCCTCCTTCAGTCTTTCTCAAATTAAACCAATGGTTCAGCAGATTCTGTCCATTTTTTGTTTCCATACATTTGCATCTGATTGTTTCACCTGCTCATTATTTCTTCATAAGTACAGTCATCCTAGCATTCATACTACAAGTATCTGAATTCAGAAACCTACAGAGGCTATTTATTGCATGCAGGTCTTCTGCAAAAGCAATATACAATATAAGTATTAAAATTTCTATCAGTGCTCAACAATATTCTATTCTTTGTGATGAAATCCCTCTCTCTCTCTCTCTCAATATACATATACTTCTCTAACACTTAGTATGAATAAAGATTCTCTTAAATTCTCTCCTACAAAGGGGATGATATTGGAATGTCATCTGCAACATTCATTCACTTTCCTACACAGTTTGTGATTTTTCTTAGCAATCAACTAATATCTAAATCACACATGCACTCAGATTACAAAATAAGGTATCTGAGCTAATGCAATCTGTTATTCTGAGTCAGAGTAGGGGCAGGACAATTCCAAACTGTAGTTACATCCAAGAGCATGGACTTTAACAACTTGTGAATCAGTAGAAGACAAGACAATGTATAGACGCGGTTGTTTCTTTTGGTTTGGTTTGGTTTAGCTTTGCTTATTTCAGTTACCCACAATCATTATAAGAAACACAGAGAAACACTGATTAATGCCTGTATCTTGAACTGAATGCAAATCGGGGCCCTAGAACCAACATTATATTTCTGTTACAATATACAGTATATATTTTTTAGAGATTTTCTTTTCATTAGCTATCATACACACACACATACAACAAGTTTAAGAAATGTTCCTAAATAAATGACCCAAATAGCAGCTTAATGATTCAGATGCAGATATTTTCACCCAATCAATAGACTGAAGCATCTGACCCCTGTTGTTGAATTAATGAGGTTGAAAGATATTAAAGAAAAAGGCATTCCTGTAGTAGGATCCCTGTCTCAATTAAACTGTTCCCCCAAGATGTCTGAAACTCTGGCCCAACAAAGAGACAGAATGCACCTGCTGATATGAGGCCTCCAACACACATACCCATCCTTATAAAAGGTGAAAAGCTTGAATCTTTCTTATTTAGAGATTATACATTTGATATACTTCAAAGTCATAAGAGAATGCTTGAGGATTCAACAGAGCATATCTAATTTCACTTTTAGTATAAAGAAAATTGTCACCTTCCTTTGGTCAAATACAGTAGTTAATGTTCTCCCTTGTAGATATCACCAAGATCTAAGGCCATATTTGGGGAAAGGAAAAGACTGAAGCTCACTGAGCCTCACACAGGATAATTTTCTTGGCCACTTCAAAAAGCAAGGAGTGCGAGAGGCATCTTGGGAATAGAAGACTTCTGAGAACCTCTTCTCAGAATGAGACATTCTAAGACCACAGTCAACAGAGGGGAAATCGTGAAAATGTTGGATCCTAAAGTAGAGGTCCCAAGTCTTATTTTCCAGGTTAGAAATGTCCAGTTCAGCTATGGTCATCATGGGAATTTCCTAGGCTCCACTGAGAACTGTAAGACGATTCAGACTCTTCCTCACTAGCTTCCAAGAATTTTCCCCATATACATACCCTGTGTAACAACTTTGAGTGTCCAGGCAATGGTCACAACAATCTCCCAACATGATAAATAGTTATGCATGAATTGATGTTTCCGCAAGGCTGTTTTCAGCTGCACACATCTGTGAATAAAAGATATGAATGGGGCATTTTGATGACCAATTTTGAGGCACAGGATATGGGAGACAATTTCAGTTTTCTATTTTCTGCCCTATCATCTAAAAGGGGAGAAATGTGAGGTGACATTGTTCACATATGTGTTGTGTGGATATCTTGGACAAATGGGATATGTTTAAAGAAAACTTAGTTGATCGGGGTATTTGTGAGGCAAATGCAGTAGAGAATCTATGCTGGTTCTTTAATTGCAGAGGTGGATCTGAAGTGTCCTAGTACAGAGGGTGGAGGTCTGAAACTCCCCTTCTACACAGAAGCTACTTCTGAGAGTCCTTTCAATAGATTTTGATTTCCAAAGGCCCCTTTTGCTGAAACTGAATGTTTAAAATCCACTTGGTAAATGGAAGTAGACAATAGACCCATACTCCTACTGGGAAGACAGGGATTGTTAGATGCCCTTTTATGTAGAATAAGTGGTATAAGTCTCCCATGGTCTAAAAGCCTTTTAAGGAAATAAAGGCTCAAAACTACATGGTTGGAATAGGAATATTCAATGTAAGGTATAATAATACATGTTTTGGGCCACACTTTGCTAATAGGTTCTAGGGCCTTGTTAGTCCTAGGAGAGTTGTGACATTATATTCAGTTTAGTGAGAAAAAGTAAGTTAACATTGGAAAATATGAGCCCCATGTAGGAAAGGAAATCTCTGAATCCCTACTGCAAGAGGAGGACAGAAACTTCTTGGGGCAGACTGTGAAGTTGCCATATAAACTTCTGTCCAAGGTAAAGGTCTCTGGTACCTTATACAGTGGAGTATGTTTCCAGCAATGATTATCAATTTTCAATTCTTATTCAGAGTTTTTTTATTTTTTTTTTTATTTTCATAGTTTGTGTTCATTGAGGAGATACACGGAAGCAACATATTCCTTCTTCCAAAGGCTTTTGAGGACTGTTGCTGGCTAGGATACTTCTTTGACTTTATTCATTATCCAGGTCTAAGCAGAATTAATGAAGTTATTTCATTTCTATTGACTTGTGTGGAAACAGATGGCACAGGTACTTTGATCCAGTTTGAAATATCACTATGGGACTTCACACCAGAGTGAACTAGGGTACCTGTTTACAGAAGGAGTCACTTTTGGAAATTTTCCTGATAAGTTAGGGATAAAACTACTTTGACCATATATAGGAATATCATTTTTGAGAAAGAGAATATGTTGGGAGGATAAATAAGATAAGAAAGATCACAGAATCCCTCAGGCAAATGTTTATCTTTGGAATTTGAAGAAGATGTCGAAAACAGCTTATCAAGTGCAAATGAACTCACAATTCAGAATACACATGTGTTCTGAGAAATTAAGGTGTGTTTGCCAACAATCAGAGCATTTTTCTTACGAATTGTTTGGTAACCTCTTGCTCTATGTTCTCTGTAAAGCAGCATGCCAGGCATAGCCAACAAAGAGGGCACTGCTCTATTTCAAGTGACAGGCTTAAAAATAGAAGTTAGGTTAGGGCTTATATATTTACTGTCATGTCTCAGGACATCATTTCAGAGTTGCTTGACATCCCTTCTTTATTTGAGCATGCCTGGCCACCCAGGAAACATTGGAAATTTTAGGAACTCCTAGACTAATAGTCCTGAGGATTCTATTAAGACAAGTAAATTTTCTGAGATATGCATGGTCAAGAGATGTTGATTTAAATTTTCCACAAGCGAAAATAAACATCAACTTTAGTTTTCATGTTAGTGGCTTTTCAGTAGGCTCCCTAAGCAACAAAATTTGTATTAAGACCTTTTCAAACTGAAGGGTGTGTCTATATTTCCCCAATTCAAAGATAAAATGTAAATTTGTTCCTTGTCAGAGTATTTACGTCAAAGATTCTTCATTGAAAAGTTTTTGAACCTAGAGTTTACCTTGAACTGAAGGGAAAATCTGGGAAACATTAGTATATATATTTAAGGTTCAGTTCATAATATCAGTAAGTTGTGTGGGATTCCTCGACCTAAAAGTATGTCCAAAACTCCTTTGGACAAACTGGTATAATCAGAGACTCGCTTTGCTTCAGGGTAAGATCTGATGACTCCTTAATCTAAGACAGATGGAGTAAGTATTACTTGGGGAGAAAGGAGGTGGTGTTGTCCTTGTAACAAGAGAGATGATCAGAGTATGAAAATCTCCATAATAGTTTGTACAAAAAATTGCTTACCTTAACTCATAAGGTCCTCCTTTGCCACACCTAATGGTTCTTCACATTCTGGAGTATCCATATCTTTAGCAGAATTAGCAAGACACCAAATATTGATACCATGATTCATGAAAAGCTTGAGCTACTGTCTTCAGCATGATTGCCTCCTAAGAATTATGTTCAACCACCAGAACTGTGTTAGAATGATGATTTCACACCATGTCATGTGACTGAAGTCAAGGAAGTGGCATAAGGTCCCAGGATTGGCCTCCTCGACTTGATTTATCTGAAATGTGACCAGAGGGAGAAAAATGCTCCTTGTCAGAGGTAAAATAACCCATGGGTTCCCGAACAGAAATTATTTTTTATGAGAGCCCATTGACTCAAAGGGGTGATTTTTAAGACCTCAATCATCACAGGAAGGGAAACACCATAACTGTGGAATCAAGTAAGCCCCTTGATCCTGTTGGACAGTAGGGGAGTATAACTGTTTACCTTCTGTAGAGGAGGTTGGACCAGGCACTCCTTAAATCCACATTTTCAGAGAACTCTAGAAAATTCTTATCCCTGAGGACTCTACTGCACAGTTGACAGCACTCTGAGGTTTGTTCTGACAAGACTGCTCAAAGTTCCTGGATCTGTTCCCTATTTATACTTACAATAGGCCACAGAAGTATGGGTGTTGACGACAATTACCTTTATGATGAGCAACTTAAAGAGAGATGACCTTGGATCTAGGCTGAAGTTTTTATTCATTGGCCATGGGACTTGAAACCAGACTTCTCTGAGTTTATTGGTATTGAAAGGTGTATCCCCTAAACAATAATTTCTGAGAGAGAATCTCTGGTCTATATTAGTTGAATGGTAGACCTGAGTAAGCCATGAACAAAGAGTGAAACTCCTGTGAATTCTTGGTACCAACGGTTTAGTTTTAAGCACACCAGATCTGTACTTGAATGTATGAGACACACTCCTTACTCTCAAATGTCAGTTCTATACTTTCTTCATCAGAGGGACATGCCTCAGACCCCTCCAGCGCAGACAGAGAAAGAACAAAGTGTTTTTATTCAAGGTCAGCAGACCCCTTTGTCATATCCTTAATGTCAGGGACTACTATGTTTAGAGGAAGTAAGGCTAAGGCCTTCTTCAAAAGATAATCCAACTGGGGGTCAGCCCCCTTGAAATCATGGGATACTTTACTTCTAAGGTTGTGTGACTTGACGGAGTTGCTATTTATGCTTGAAATATAAATTATCCCGGTTCTGGTGGGGTACATCTGAAGCCCCATTGTGAATTCATCAATGCTATTGCATGGTGATATTAAAGAGCCATATTTGTGGCCAAATTAAGATGTTGTTGAAGTCTGAAGTCTTGCTTCTCATGTCATATGTCTCCGGATATCTTCATTCATTGAGGACCTATATGACACCTTTGTTCTGAAGTGATAATTCTGAGGGCAATTAAAGAATGTCTGAAAATTTTGGTTCTCATGAGTCAATGCAGCCTTCAACACTGGTGAGTTTCTAACATATTTAATGTAGAATGGGTATGTCTGAACCACTGTTAGGTTATTGAAGGAAGTTGTGAGGCACATATATTCAATTTCATGTATATGTTTGTACTGTCACTGCCTTCAAACACACCATAAGGTGGCATCAGGTCCCATTTTAGATTGTTGTGAGCCACCATGTGTTTTCTGGGTTTTCAACTCAGGACCTATGGAAAAGCATTCTGTGCTCTTAACTGCTGAGCCATTTTTGCAGCTCCAGCACATTGGTTCTAGACAGCTTAGTTTAAGGTCACTTAGGGAATTGGGTAAAATCTGAGAATACCTATTTCAGCATGGGCAGATCAGAAGACCCTTTGGTATACAGTATTTTGGATGATCTGTGGTTCTTAAGCTGTAAGTCTAAAAATTAATAGAGAAAAATATCTGTATTTGGATTACTGGTTTAGAGCAATTGCACCTCACATATCCTTGAGTCATGGAGAGTGCATTACACCCCACTTCAAGCATAGGGGAATACATCTTAGGGTTCTCTCAAAGAAACACAATTTGGAGGACCCTTTGAAAGGAGGAAAATGTTGATTTATCCACAAATAACCTATTAAAAATAGCATCCATTAGAGGTAGAAAGTCTCATACCACATTTGGGAAAGCAGAAGTATCAAACACTCTTGTATCATTTCAAGATAAAAGGTCAATTTTGGGAGGAATATTTGGAATATTTCATTATCGAGGCTTCCTGGGAACCCAGAATATGAATATCATGCAGGCCATGCAACAGCATAATCAATCGTCAGTATGCTAGGAGGAACTTCCCAGCTATTTCTCCTGGTAAATCAGCTGCCTACTTCTGAACATGGCAAGGCTTACTTGTTTCTACTGGACAACATATAAGTATATGTCCTGGGTTTATGAAATTGCTGGCTACTCTTAGACTCCAGCCATTGAAGCAAATGGGTCCAGATCCTTGGACTGAGGTAATGAGGTCAGAGGATCAGAAAAAGGAGCACTCAATGCACCGTATATCAAGGAAATCGATTTGTCATGGATTACATCAGATCTAGTTAGTCTAGGTCCTCAATGATCAGAAGAAGCACATACTATTCTACATACTATTCTACATTAGCTGGAAATTATATAGCTTATGGCTACAAATTGTTAGATACTCTTAATCAGAAGGGAGGTTTGTTTGTACTTTTAGTCCAAGGGACATATGTGATGTTTCAATGTGCATCTGAAGAAGCTAGGAGTAGAAATTGTAAGATGTAGAGATGGTTGATGAGAAGTAAAAGTTCTAAACTCATGTTGCTCATAAGGGGCAAAGAAAGGGAAAAACAGGGCACCCTGTGGGTCAAAAAAAGAACTGAAAATGCCAGGGTAAAAGAGAGAAGGGCACTGGCCACCCTCTTGAGAAGGACTGCCTTACAGGATCCATTTGGCAAGCTGTAAAGTTCTGGTGTGTCCTTGGGTCAAAGGAGTAATTCGGGAGTGAGGATTAAGTCATAAGCTTCCTAGAGCATTTATGATATCTCTTTTTTCATAGAAAGCATCTGTGAAGCACATTTTTTTTTAGATTGGGCATTTGAGAGCCTGCCTCTTTCAGGCTAAAGCATTCTGAGCCTTACTGAAAGAGGACACATAGCCAATGTCCCTTTGGTGAGAACTGAAAAGTCTGAGTTCACAATGCTCAGACTGATATGGTCTGACTTTCCCTTTTAGGGGAGAAGAAAGAACTACAGCTCCCCTTTTGATCCGTGATCCTTTTGAAATTGATTTTGATATGATGTATATATTTGTGGCCTCCTAGGACAGAAGGGTCACAAAGGGACACCCAAATTCACATTGTAATGATTGTTTTCTCCCTGGGCAAGAGAGAGCAAGTATCATGTCCTGTGTTTGAGATGTTACGTGTAATTACTTTGCATAACAGGGAATGAAGTGGCACCTCCATTTGGAATTCATGGATGTATGAATCCCACTAGGAAAATAGCCAATGCTGTGGGCTCCCATTTTTGTATTAATGGAAGTTATGTGTTTCTCTCTCTTTGGCAGTAGAAACATGTTTTGAGCACTACTTAGTAAAAACAGGGTGGTTGATATCCTCTTGGGGTGATGACAAGAATTTGACACCTCTATGGGGACTTTCTCCATCTGGAGATAACTCAATGCCTTCTTGTTCTGCAGGAGAAGTTTACAGGGCTATTTGGGTATTAGAGGCACTACTCTCTCTCCTCCTATTAAAAGTAGCATTTCAGAGAATCTCATGAGGAGACATGAAATGTCTGAGGCTCTCTTCATGAGGAATAGAGTGGTTTATGTGCACTTTTCTCTAGGCATGGATCATGGTTTGCCACTCTCATGTTCTGAATGGGAAGCTTGACTGTCCCATTGTTCAGAACGGTCCTTTTCTGGTAAGATAAAATAGATTTGGATGGTCTGTATTCACCTTGGTATGGTGGAGGACTTCTGAGGCCCTCCTCATGAGATGGTGACCATCCAAAGGCTCCTTTAGCAGTATCAGAAGTAGTGAGGGTTATGGTAGTCACAGTTTTAAGATTTGCAACTTTTTTTCTTAGAAGTGCAAGATCTTACCAGCATTTTGGAATAGTGGCAGTGTTTCCACCTAGCATCTTTTTAGAGGACAGGTTTCAGGCCTGCTTGATCTACAGAGGAAAACATTAGTCTTATTTTTTGCAGTATAGGATTTTTGGGACAACCCCTTGGATGAGGAGAATAACTGAGATCTTTCTTATAAGGAATGCTAGATGTGAAACTCAATTGTGAAGATTAAAAGGGGGAGATGCTTCTTGGAGGAGTAGAGGTAGGACTGGATTCCTTTCAGCATACTTGGAAGATGTGAGGCTACCTTTGGCAGAAGAGATGCATTTTAAAACATCAAGTTCTGAGAGGCAGTATCTGATATCTCCTTCTGAAAATGAGACATGTTTCAATGTCCTTTGGTTAGAATTGGAAGTACTCGGGCTCTTCCTCTGATAAGAGTAACTATCTGGCCATCTTCATGAGAAGGGGTTGGAATTAAGTCCCTGTCTGTACAAAGTGACAGTCTGGGAAATTCTGTTGAAAAAGAAAGAACCCACAGTGTCTTTTCTAGATGGCATAGGTTCTAGAATCCCCTTAGCTAGTTGAGAAAGTTCTAGATATTCCTGGGCTAATGTTGGTGTTCCAAGGATCCCTTGATCAGATACTAAAGGGCTCAGCCCATCTACATTGTGTTTCATAAGACACAGAGACCCTGGAACAGATAGCAAAGATTCTAGAGACCCTGCCACAGATTCTGAACTCTTAGAAACAGATTGGTTACATGGCAGAGATTCTTCCAACTCTGGACTAAGTGTTGAAGAAACTGGTAATCTGGGAGAATTTTATGTGGCTGACAAAGATTCTATGATCTCTTGGGTGACAGATGGTATTTCCTCACGGTTTTGCATACTTGGCATTGTTTCTAGTTTTTCCTTCGCAGAATTAGAAAGTCCAAGATCTTAGGATCAGATGGTGAATATCCTAAAGCCGCATTTTTCTAACAAGGTCCTGGAGACTCTTGGGATAACAAGGAAGTTTCTGAAGGCCGTTGGGCAGATGTTGATGTTCCTACTACACCATGACAAGACAGGGAAGGTCTCTGACTCAATACGACAGGTTGTGACACTCTCAAATATAATTGGACAGATAAAGGTGATCCTAGATCCACTATGGTAGATGCTGAAAATTCCAAAGCTCCTGGTGTAATATTTGCTATTCCTGGCTTGTGTTTTGTACAGGTGCAACCTTTCATATTCTCCTCTAAAGGACAGGCAAGGGCCTCCAGCTTTTTGAACAGATAACAAAGGTCCTGGATTCACGTGAACAGATAGGGACATTGTCAAAAGCTCTAGGGTAGATGATAGAGATCCTAGGGTTCCCTGTCCAGATAAAGAAATTGCCATGGATCCTTTGGAAGAACCTGACATATCTGAAGCAGTTGGATCTGTTTTTTGTACCCTTTGTGGAGTATTCAAATACTCATTTGGTCCCTGGTATGAAGTCAAAGGCCCCTCTGTAGGTTTAGAGAGATCTAAAGGTTCTTCTATGTAAGGAAAGGAATCAAAAGGATTAGGGAAGAAAGTAATGAAATAAGTTGGGCAAAAATTGCAAGTGCCAGAAGTGAGTCATTGTATATCACATATCCTGAGATAGCTGTTGAATTATTTTTGTGCACCTGATGCAAATGAGGAATATTCTAGAGTCCCCTAGGAAGATGGCAAAGGTTCTACAGAGCCTTGTGCAGTTGCCAAAATACTCAGAGATTCTTGGTCAGATCTCAAAATCCTTGCAATATTTTGAGTAGGGTGGGTATATCACTGACACACTGAGGAATATGGTGAGTCTGCTACTGTGTAGTGTGTAGATGTGGACTGAGTTCCTATACATTGTTTATGTAAAGAAGGATTTGAGAGCTTTTGGGAAGTTGTAGATTGTTGTATATACCTTTGTGGACATGTGGACAGATATAAGGTCCTCTTTGCAGAGAGAAAGGGACTCAAACTTTCATGAGAATAATCAGAAGATGCTGGAGTCACTTGTTAAGTGGAAAAAAGACCCAGAGGATTATGAGAACATTCAGAATATTGTGATGTATTCATCATTGCCTATGCTGAGATAGAAAGTTTCAGAGGTCCCTGGGCAGATTACAAAGGTACTGGATTCCCTTGGCCAAATGGGAAGGTCTCTGCATCTCCTTGGTACAATGTTATTGTCTATTAAGTTTTGGAGGTCATGGTGGCAAAGTTCCTAGAGCTGATGAAGTAGTCTGAGAAGATGTTACATCTTCTCTCACTCTTTGAAAATGTCCTAAAATACTCTGTGATTCTTTATATTGTGACAATATCCCTGTGAAACCTGTTGAATTTTCTAGATTTCTTTGGTTGAAGAAAAAATAACTTTATATGCATAAAGTTCCCTCTTTTGCCCTGGAAATTTTTGGGGGCTTTTGAAAAGATGGAAAAGCTTCTAGAACCACTGTAGGAGGTACAAGATGCTCCTGAGAACCCAGTAGAGGTGGGCAATGTCCTACATCTGATGGTTAAGGACAAAAGTATTCTTGAGATTTCTGGAAAGGTAGGAAATGTCCAGTTTCCCTTGGGAAAGCTGGGGATTTTTGTGCAAAATTTTGGACAGTTGGCGAAAATTCATAACTGTCTGCAAAGAAGTTGGAGCATTCAAACTATCTTGAGCTTATGAAACATTTTGTGCAGTCCACTGTTTAGATGTGGGCAGTTTAGGAGACCCTTAGGCAGAACAGAAATGTCCAAAAAACTCTTGGGAAGATGAAGAACCTACAGTTCCTTGTGAAGATGAAGAAATTTCCAGAGGCCTTTGATCAATTGACATAGATTCTGGTAGCACTTGAGTATTTTGCATATACCCCAATCATCTTGGGGTGGGAGGTAAAGTTCCCACAGTCTGCTTTACAGATATGTACTTTCCTACTGTGGCTTGTGCAGATAAACAATGCCCCCTCAGTGCCCTGAGAATACAAGGAAGACCCTAGAATCATGTCTTTAGTTTTAGTCACTTTCAGACTTCTTTCTTGCGATAGACAAGAATCCCACAGTTCCTTGCTCAGATCTCAAAGATGATGGTGGCACATGTAGTGATATAGTAAGATTCAGATGCAGTCCAGCACATCTGGAGCTGTCTGAAGTCCCTCAGAAAGATGAAAAATATTCATTTGCTTCTGATTCTGCTGGAGAAAAAGCTGATTGCATTAGAGCCCCTTCAGCAGGTCCTGAGTGATGTGTCATTGCCTGGGCTAAGATGGAATGTGTCAGGCCCCCTGGATTGATTGCGAATATACTTGATTCCCTGGAACAGATGGGAATATTTCTACACCTCCTTGAGTAAAAAAATGAATGTATGCCAGGGTCTTGAGGTGATGATGGCAAACTTCCTAGAGTAAGCAAAACAGATTTAGAAGATCTGACATCCTCTTTCACTCTAGGCAAAGGGCCCATGGTAGTCTCTTTGTGTTTACATTGTCCCAATCCCAATATACCTGTTGAATCAGTCGAAGGTTCTGGATACCTTTGGATGGATGACACAGAACTTTGCACATGCAAATTTCCAATTGCAACTGTGCAATTTTTCTTTTACCCTTAAGAAGTTAGCAAATGTTCTACATTTACAGTGATAGATAGTGAATATCCCTGACCACCTGGTGCAGATAGGTAGTGTTCTGGATAACTTGGGAAATACAAAAAACTTCTCCTGATTTTCCTGGCTAGAGAGAACATATTCATTAGTCTGTGGCTAACATGATGAGCATTGTAAGTTGAGCAGATGGAGAAAATGTGAGAGCCCTCTAGTAATTAGATGGATGTTTGAACGAATTTGGTAGAGAAGACAGAGTACCTAAAGGTTCTTGTTTGGGTGTGTACAGAGACCCTTAGGCAGATAGAGAAGTTCCCAGAACCCTTTGTGCAGATGAAAAAGATCCTAACCTTCCTTCTGCAGGTCAAAAATTCCCAGAAGTACTTGAACAGACTGGAAATGTCCTTGTTCCTGCTTATCACTTTCTTTGTAACCTAGAGTCTCCGGGCTACATGGGAAAATTTCTTCAACTCCCTGGGCAGCTATGGGATGTCCCTACATGGATTCTGAATTCAGGTAAGATTGTCCAGACACCTGAGTAGATGATGAGTGTAATGAAGAAATTTGTGCAGATACATTCAGCTCAAGAGTTGCTTATGGATATAGGGAAGTTGTGACAAGTGTCCGCAAAGATATGGAGGGGCTCGACTAGCTTGTGTTGGTGAGAAATGGCCATGGGGCTTTGGGACATGTTGCAATGTTTCTGTTGCCCTTAGCATACATGAAGACATTCCCCAAGAACCTGAGAATGAAGACAAATGTTTATGAGTACACTGGGCAGAATCTGATATTCCCAGAATCTCTTGGGACGATGATGACTGATCAAAAGACTGTTGAGTATATGGTGAAAGGCCTATAGAAGCCTCAACATATATGCTAAGTTTGGTAGATAGCAAATGTGCTAGATCCTTGGGACTACAAAATAAGACTCCTGAGATCATTGGTCATATTGTGAATGTCCTATATGACTTGAAGGATGTGGCAAAAGGCCTGTAGTCCCTTGAACAGATGGTGAGTTTTCCTGAGATTCTACCATGTGTGTTGAGTTCCCTAGCTTCTTTTGGAAAGATGCCGAATGTTCTAAAAAACCCTGGGAAAGATGGCAAAGCACCCATAGTTTCTTGGACAGGTATCAAGTGTTCTAGAGTTGTTTTCTTACATCTCACAGTTATTGAATTGCCTGATATAGTTTGCTAGTTTGTGGAAGTTTCTGAGAACATCATAGAGAAGTTGAGGATTTCACTTTCACTTGGGAATATGACAATGTTGTTGAGATTTTTTGGTTTTTGGGGTTTGTGTGTGTGTGTGTGTGTGTGTGTGTGTGTGTGTGTGTGTGTGTGTGTGTTTGTTTGTTTGTTTTTATGTCCTGGTGGATGAAGAAGATCTTTTTTCAGATGGAAATTTTTCTGACTTCCTATTTTCAAATTTGGGAGTTAGCATAACCCCTGTAGGAGGCAAAGGATCTGTAGTTCCTTGGAAACATGGCAAGGTATACAGATATTCTACTATGTATGATGAGTGCCCTAGCTTCTTCTGGAAAGATGCTGAACGCTCTAATTTCCCTGTGGTATAACTAAAAAACCCTAAGTCCCCTGGACAGTACAGATTGTTCTAGAGGTCTTTGTTTACAACTGACAATTGTTAGATTTCCTGTTGTAGTGTGAGGAGATGATGGTGGTGCAGATGATGAAGGTTTCACATTCCCTTTGGAAGATAACAATGTTTCCTTAGTTCCCTGGGTAGAGGGAGAAGATATCATAGCCTCTGTTTCAGATGGTGGATGTCATCGGGTATCTTGCATAGATAGAGAAAATGTATAAGGCTTCTGAAAAGAACTGAAATTTTTCACAGGTCCTGGTTCAGATGGTGAAATTTTAGAGTCCTAGTTTCAGATTAGGGTAGTCCCATAGTCCTTCTAAGAGATAAAGAATGTTTCTCAGCCCCTTTATTAGATGGAAATATTTGAGCCATCCTATGAGCACCTTGAGTAGATCCTAAAGGCCCTGTTTTACGTCTTGATGGTTCTACAGTCCCCGGTGGTATATAGACTGTCTCAGAATGTCTTTTTCTTATTTGTATTTTGTCCCTTCCTTTTGGGATGATATAAAAGACTCTAGGGTCCCTTGTGCCAGTGATGACATTTGAAGAGTTCTTTGCAAATGGAAATACCTAGTGTAGATGGTGAAGAATGCAGAGTCTGTTTAGAAGGTGTGTAAGTGGGCAGTGGTCCTTGGATATTTACCAAAGTTTCTAAGGCCTGGGAAGAAAATGAGTAAATTTTCTGAGCATTTGGTGCAGTAAGTGAGTCTTTTCCACCATCCTAGGTAGATAGCAAAAAACCTTGATGCCCTTGGCATGATGATGATGATGATGATGATGATGATGATGATACCAAAGCCTCAGTAGCAATAGCAGGTAAGGAAATTGCTACAGGATCCTAGCCAGAGAGCATGTTTTTTGGAAAAACAGAGACATTTTTCAAATGTCCTGGAGATTTCTGAGGATATAAATATGTCCACATATCCACATCCACAGATGGCAAATGTCCTTTATAAACCTTAGAAGATGAGGAAGTTGCCATATCACCTGGTCAAGAAAGAAAATGAGAGTTCCCTGTTTAGATGTGGTGAGTTCTGGAGTCTGTTGTGCAGTTAAGGATATTCCCACACTCCCTTGAACAGAAGACAAAAGTGCTACACTTCATTCTGAGGATGAGGGTGTTCCCTGTTGCCATTGGGTGAGTGACATTACATTTAGGGGAGAATCTGAGTCATACTGAGATAAATCTAGAACTCCATGAATGTGGGGAAAATTTGATGGCATATCATGATATAATGGTTAAAGGCTCACAGGCTCTGAAGCCACCTGTTTGGGTCCAGGAGCTACAATGGCTGAAGGGGAAATTGGCAGGGATCCTGGTCTAAGTGGCAAAGTTCTTACCATCTCTTGGGCAGGTTGGCAGGTTTTGAGTTTACTTTGGAGAGATAACAATGGTAATAAATTCTCTTGAGTACTTGGTGAAGTAGCAGCTGTACTCTGGGTAGTTGTGGAACAATCCACAGGCCTTTGCAAGGACATCAAAATTCCTGAAAACTCATGAGTTGAGATTCCATGTCCTGAAACTCATTGTGCTGATGAGGAAAGATCCAGATCTCCTGGAAGGTGGAGTGAATGTCTTGAATAACTTTTTGAAGATGGAATATTTTTCTAAACACCTTGGCCAGATGACAAAGTTCTGTAGTTCCATGGGCACCCAGATATACTGGGAAAAATCCTGAAAAACCAAAACACCTTTGCATAGGTGACAAAGTTTCTAGATGCCCATGGTTAAATAATGATGGTCTCACATATCCTAGAGCAGATGGTAAATATCCTACAACAATAATGTTTTAGTCAGAAGCGTTTTTAGATACTTTAGACGATATGAAAATTTTCTGGTGTGTTTGGGCTAAAGACAAGTTCTAGATGATTTTTTTAGATGTGGACTTTCCCTCAGGCCCTTGATTTCACAAAGGAGATTGTGTAGTCCTGAAGTCTGATTTGCAAAAGGACAAATTACCTTAAGCATGGTCAAAATGTTCTGCATCATTTGAGAAAGATGAAGAAATTTCCTGGGCCAGATAGTAAACACATAAGAGCCTTTTGGTTAGATAATCTTGAGCCTTTTTGGGGAAATATGGATTGTCCAACATGCCCTTTGGTAGACTGAAGATGTGAGACTCACCTGAGGAGAAATTGTAGCTTTTGATGTTTCTTTGGCATCAGGAGATTTTTCAAGTCTCCCCCCCCCTTTTTTTTTTTTTTTTTAGAAAATGTTCTGTAGTCTCCTTTGTTAGAAAGATCAAATCTTAACCTGTTTTTTTTTTCTTCTTCTATAAACTGGATGACTGTATTATTTTGGTAGAGGGAAAATGTCTACTACTTCCTACCAGAGAAGGCATGGAAAAGAAACACTCTTGGGTAGATGGAGATAATTGTAAAGCACCTTGTTCAAATATCACAAATCCTATGACCTTCTGCACAGATGGGGAAGGTCTTAATATGTCTTTTGTAAGTGTGCAAGTCTTAACCTTGGCTTTAAAATGAGGGGAAGGCCCTAGAGATACCTGTGTAGATATGGTTTCTTCTAGAGCATCATGGACAAGTGTAAAAGATCTAAGAGCCTCATAGGCAGGTAGTGAAATTTCACTACCTCCCTGTCTACTAATGAAAGTGGCATCTCCTTAGAGCATCATGGATAGGTGTATAAGGTATAAAATCCCCATGGGTAGGTAGTCGAATTTCTTGACCTCCTTGTGTACTAGTGGAAGTTCCAAGAAACTTTTCTTCAGATGGAAAAGTGGATAACAACTTCTGTATAGAATTTTCAGGTGTCATAGACAGCTTGATGGGCAAAACAGCTTCCATGGGGCCTTTTGAATATGAATTAGAACCCAGAGGATTTTTGGCATTTGAAAATTTCTAGAGACTTATGCTGGCATGAAGAAGGACCAACAGGCTTTTGTGTAGGGGGGTAAGAATCTATAGTATCTTGTTTAGTTGGGGAAGAAGGCTGATCCTCCTGAGGTGATAGGGAAGATCTAATAGTCTCCTATAAAGTTTGGGGCAGCTCAAATTTTCTGAATTTGGAGGGATGCTGAGGACCCTCTTCTTTAGAGTTCAGAATTTCTACCACGTCTTATGTATGTATGGAACTCTCAAGGATATTTGCCATTCCAAGATCCTATTCTTGGAATGGCAAATATCCTTGAGCTCCTGGTGTAGGTGTGGACATTTTTCTCTTTCCTTGAGCATTTATTAGAGGTGTGAGGCTCACTTGGGACATTGTGATTGCATGTATTTCCCTTTGGACTGAAATAGATGATGTGAGCACATTTCTTATTGGTAGAGGACTTTGAAAGGCCTCTTGGTTTCATGGAGAATGACTGAAATTCCCTTGGTCAGGAGGGTCATGTCTCAAAATAACTCTAGTAGGAACAGATTGCATAGGACACTTTGGGGGGAAAGAGAAACATCTTTGGATGTCTTTCAGAGAAGACTTTGCTCTCTGCCCTGTTTTGGCAGCTGGCAAACATTTTCAACTCTGCTAGGGAAAGGATGTGGGACATGATACTTTTGGGACAAATCACTGACATTACCCTTGGGGGAAAAGGTTTAGAGCCCCCTTTATGTGACTTACACTCCTGTTGTAGGTCCTCTTGACCAGAGGGTTCTTCTCCAAAATGCTTTGGAAGAAAATTGGAAAGAAGAGAGTCATGTAGTGTAATGGATAACCTTTAGGAAAGCCTTCTGGAAGAGCAGGCATTATGATTTTACTGTCAGCACAAGTGAGTAGTCTTTGAGATGCCTGTGCAGATGTTCAATGTCCCATAGAGTATTGGAAAAATTTGGATAGTTCCATTACCTCTTGGCTGGATAAGGAAAGACCCTGAGCATTTTGAAGAGAATTAGGAGATCCCAGATATCCTTGGCTAGATCGGGAAATGTGTAAGGAACCTTGAATGTTTGGAGAAATTTCCTGTCCATGTTGGCCAGCAGAAGAGTAGGCAGAAGATGCCCCAGGCACTGTGTGATCTTCTTTGAACTTTTTAATGGCATCTCCAGTACCGTGTTTGGAAGATATTACAGGCATTCAGGCATCCAACTGGTGAAAATCCATAGGTTCTTCACCCAGTGGACATAGGCTGGCTTCTTTTCACCTGTCTATGCATGGGCACAGCAGATGAGGCCACTCATTTTCTAGTGGAAGGCTGTAAAACAGATTGTCTGGTATCCCTGGTTAGAGGATTACTCGTGAACTCAGGAAACCTCAGAGGAAGTGTAACTGTCCATTTTATGTTCTCTTTTAGATCCTTCAGAGGGTCCAGGGTCCTGTTATTGGATGAATGCTTTATAAGAGCTTTGGGTTTCTGTAACTTTTCTGTAACATGAGATCAGGTTTTTTTTTTTTTTTTTTTTTTTTTTTTTTTTTTTTTTTTTTTTTTTTTTTTTTTTTTTTTTTTTTTTTTGAATCTCTCGTCTTCATAGGGTTTTGGGCACCTGAACTTGTGACGATTCTGTATATGGAGCCCTGGAGTCACAAAATCCCTCGAGTCTCTGCTGGCCAACTGCTTCCCCTGTTAGTTTAAGGTGTAAAATCCAGTTGTGGGACAGTGAAGGGAGTCCAAGGCTATGGAGGCTGTGAAATCAGTTGCGGTAGGGTATCACTATTCTTTGGACTACACTTAAGGGTGTTCCAGGCACTGGAGGATGTGAAACCTGTGGTATGTGGTCATAGTGTCAAGTCTGGGCTGAGGCTCACTGCTATTTCTCCACATGTCTTGCTATTTGATCATTAAGGAAATTGTTCAAGAAACATTAAATAGATGACTGCCCCTTAAAGGGACAGTGAATGTACTTGGCAAAAGTGACTTGTAACAAGAAACGCTTATGCAGCATCCCTCCTGAGAATTGTGGACATATAAGAAGGCACATCACAAAGAATATAAGTTACAGTGGCCTCAGAAATCAAGTAAAGTTTGAGAAAGGCTGTCCTCAAGCCTTCTCAGGCCATTCCCGAGCCTAGATGATTGCTGTTCTCTTGCCTGCACAGGCCAATCTGGAGCGTGCAGTTTGGCTGTCCTCCTGTTTGCACTGGCCAGTCCTGAGCTACCTCATATTAGCAGGGCAATCATCCAAAATTTCTGAATGAGGAGGGACCCAGAGGACCCTCATCTTTAGGGTTCAGAGTGCTACCTGGTTTGGTGCCCACTCTAAGGGTTCATGACAAGGAATTGTTGAAGGCAAAGCATGGTTGGAAATTAAGGACATGGTGTTCTTAGGAGACTATGCTCTGAAGTCCATCTTAATCCAGGATAGATCCCTCTAACCTAAGGTCATCAGTGAGTGTTGCAGTGATGTTTGTTTCTGTCTCATAACTGAATGGGAAAGGCTTATCCATACCCTTGCTCCTCACAAGCTATGGGGCTAAACAAACACTGGCATATTTGCTAGGGAAAGAACAGGTGTTAATATTTGAATAGAACATAGAATGCATGGAATAGATATCACAGATATTATTTCGAATTTTAAACCTCTCCTAGATAAATCTGTGATAACTGGATGCTGAAAGACATCTCTAAATTACTAAATAATACTTACTGCAATATCATTATTGTGCAATTAATATGCTATTGTTCAGAGAATAAGGGCAGAACTTTAGTAATCTCTTTATAGTACAAATGAAAGTTTTATTTCAAATACTTATATCTGTGTTTGACTAGATTCAGAACACAGACAAAGTTGGAATCCTGAAAAAAGCACTTGTGGCCTTAAACAATTGCTTTGTCTGTCACAGTTAGTGAGTTAGGTTCCTATTACTTTTTCATATTTGGATTGCTTGTTGAAGGTCATATAATTCTCCTGAAGGACAACAGGCAAATGGCTCACATCAGTGGCAACACATGGACCATTCAGTTTGAGTCCAATGATGCAGCCGGTATATAGTTGCACAGAATGATTTATTAAACCCTTAGTTAAACTGATTCTTTGAGAGGTCATGTTTTATAGAAATTGATACACTAAGAAAGTGTAAAATTGAGGCTATAAGTGAAGATCCTTCTTTACTGACACAGAAAGTTTGTTTGCCTGTTGCATACCTTGCCAGTTTTCTAAGAGCAGTTTTTGATCTTGCTGGATGAAAGGTGTTTATTTGGCTCCTCTCTTTGATTTTTCTGAAGGATTTCGGTTTCCCTTTGGCTACACAGCAATAAAGTCTTGCATCATTCAGAAACACAGGGGCACTTTCTAATATCTAATTATTTCCTTGTGTCATTGCCTCAATGCTATGCCATAAGTTCTTTCTTCTTGGAATTCCTGAATGCTTTAGCACCCCTTTTCTTTGTTTAACTCTAATTTATCTCAGTAGTTTATATTTAAAAGCCATTTACTGTCAGAATATCCACTCATTTCCTACAATAGGGGGTAACTTGTATTCTGGATAATTCTGTATTCACTGTGCTTTTCTGAATTTCCAGTTGGTCTTTTTACATCTTTGAAAACATTAAATTTAAGTACCAGAATAATCCTGCTAGGCATGAAGAACTTGCTGCATGGTAAAATGGGTAGGAAATTATAAGTATCAATTCAGATAATATATACCTTTTGAGAATTAGCTTCACATTTCTAATGTCCGAACAAAATAGCTTTCTTAATTTAAGTTACAGTTGCTATGTTTCACTCAGATAATCGATAAAGGCAAAATGAGTAGTGGTTTATAAATGAAGAAATGTCTGCATTAAGCATGATAATATTGAAAAGAAATTACAATTTTTCACTTTGAAATTAAATCTCTGAAGATGATAACTTAACTTGTGTTTGGAAAAGATTTCTGTGAATTTTTAAAAATATCATTATTAATATCAGCAGTATAAAGTTGTTCAAACAAAATGACTTTTATTCATTGTAAATTTAATAACGAAAATAACTGAATAGTAGGTTTGTAGCATTTGACACAGTAATTAATATTCTTTAATAAAGCTTTTAAATTCTGTTCATTTTCTTTGTCAGAGTACAAAGCAATAAGATTCCTTAGAGCATTTTCACAAATATGCTTTTATTGGTTTAACTTATTGCAATGTGTAATAGAAAAATCCACTGTTGTCTTGGTGATTTCCAAATTTATTCTGTCTGTCTCTGTCTCCATCTCTGTCCAAGTCTCCATGTCTCTCTCTCTCTCTCTCTCTCTCTCTCTCTCTCTCTCTCTCTCTCTCTCTCTCTCTCCCTCTGTGTGTGTATGTGTGTGTGTGAGTGTTTGTGTGTGTGTAGAATGGCTGAAACAGAATGGGGGTGGATCTCAATGGCATGTATGTATAATGTTTTTTCATGTATGAAGCTGTACATATATATCATATGTACACACACACAAACACACACACATATATATATGTGTATATGTATGTGTGTATATGTGTATAATGTATATATATGTATATGTATTGATGTATATGTGTATGTATATACATATACACAAACACATACACATACACATACACATAAACACACACACACACACACACACACACACACACACACACACACATATATATATATATATATATATATGTATATATATATATATATATATATGATGTAATTTTAGTAAAAGGAAAAGTAGCTTGCCACAGACAAACCTCACTTAGGTCCTCGATCCATTGGCATAACTTGGGTTCTGGGTACCAGTAGGCAAGAATTAGCCAAGAAGAGGGGCTGAGAAACTGACACGACCAAACAGAGGGTTGATCTGAATGTAATTTGTCTCAAAGCGAGCACTAGTCTTATAAGTGACTTTTACACAAAATAGAGGAATGCCTACAAAGGACTGGGAGGGACCAATTGGGATAGAATTCAATGTTAACAACTGTGATTACAAGCAGCCCCCCTCCAAGGTTTGCTTAATCTTAGAAGCAATAGGCAAGAGTCTCATGCCCTTACAATGGTTCCTCTTCTAGTCTATCATATAGTACCCCTCCACCCTAGGCCATTGTAAATTCCTGTGCATGGTTGAAACTCAACTATCTATAGTTCTAAGTATCTATTCTGCTTGATCCTTATAACATAACATTCCTTATTTCGAGATAATGGTAAATTCTTGCATATGGTAGTTTGTCCTGAGATTTCTAACTCTATGTAGCAGTTAGTAATGCCTGATTTCTTTCACTGTCTGTCTTACAATACTAGAGGTTAATCTGAATGTACCCAAATAGGCAGCATCCTTACTGAATTCAAAGACCATGGTTTGCTCAAGGACTGCCTAGGAGAGGAATTTATATGTGTGGAATCTAACTTAGCAATATGTCAAAACCAATCCTTAGAGGCACTTACAATAAATCAATATTAAGAGAAAGCACACAGATCCATTTACCGACTAAAGCAAGGGCACTGGAGCATTCATTATACATGTTGCCATGAATACAGGAGACTAAATTTCCATGAATTTTTCGCCTCAGGACCATGTCTAGGCTTTTTGGCCTGTCAGGTGGG
Organism: Mus musculus; assembly: GCF_000001635.26. Taxonomy (NCBI): domain Eukaryota; kingdom Metazoa; phylum Chordata; class Mammalia; order Rodentia; family Muridae; genus Mus; species Mus musculus. The sequence goes on along the minus strand of NC_000087.7, from coordinate 64,530,030 downwards.
TCACTACTCGTGTGTTTGTAGCAGTTGCTGAAATCAAGGCATGGAGGAAAATGGATTGAAGGAGAGTGTTTTGTTAGGTGAGTTAACATAGATTTGGAATGAGGGTATTAACATAGGTTTGCTCTCATACGGGTTTGAGATCATTTTTATATATTTTCATGCATGTGTGTGGTTGAGTGATATTATTATCTAGGAGAAAGATAGAAAACAAAGTAGAATACATATCATAAAAAATATAAAATGGTGTATAGCAATTGCTGTATTATTGCCGTGATAAACCATTATTACCAAGACAACTAGTAGAAGGAAAGCTTTTTTTGTCTTATCATTCCAGAGAGATAAGATTTCGTCATGATGCCACAACTCAGCCCTGAGGCAGAGCTGGGGCTCCAGAACTCCTCCCACATACAAAGATACCTTGACTACCAGATCTGTCATAGCCAAGCTCACAGATGAGATACCCCTTGCAGCAATACCTGGACTACCTGGGACCTCCAGGGTCCCTGTGCAGGCAAAACCTATTTGTCTTGCCCTGCTACAGACACATCTTCTTTTTGGCCCACTTCTTGGCCTGTGCCAGAGCCACTTTTCAAGATCCCATTCCACAACCCTAGACAGCCTGATTCCTGGTAGCTGAATCCCAACCAGTACACAAGCTCATACAAGGAACAGGATCCAGTCAGAAACAATAAGCCAAGTTAAAATCTGAGATAAACAGATATCAAGAGGCAAGTGAAAAATTGGAAAAGACCCAAAAAAACACTGAAAGCTTTAAAAAATCAACAAAACCCTAAAAAAGAAAACTATATACATTTAAATTCTAAAACTAAGAACATAAAACACTAACAAAATATCCCAAAATTAAAAAAAAAGACAAACACATTTCTAGAACTCTAAAAAGAGCCCCCCCCAAAAAAACTAAAACCTTTAACAAACCCATAAGCCAAAAAGAAACAAACAACAGCAACAAAACAAAACAGATAGAAGGTTTAAAAAAAATCCTAAAATTCTTTAAAAGCCCTAAAAAATCCTAATAACCCAAAATACCTTAAAATCCATATGAATTCAAGAAACATCCAACCCCCCAAAAAATAAACCCCAAAAAACCCTAAAACCCCCCAAAATCCAAAATTATTTTAAAAATCATAAAAAACTAAAACCCTACATAAAGTCCCTAAGTCATTCAATCCCCCCTAAAATTGTAAAAACTCTAAAATACTTATAACACCATAAAGATACCTAAAACCTTAAAAATAGGAAACCCTCAAAAACCTTAGCATCTTTAAACAAACCCTAAAAAAGCCCTAAAAAGCTTTCTAAAATAACCTAAAGTGCTTTATATTTAGTATATTTTATCTATCTACCTATCTACCTCTCTACCTCTCAGCCTATCTTATCTATCTCATCTATCTCTTCTATCTCATCTATCTATCCATCTATCTATCTATCTATCTATCTATCTATCTATCTATCTATCTATCTATCTATCTATCTATCTATCATCTATCCATCCATCCATCCATCCATCCATCCACCCATCCATCCATCTATCCATCCATCCATCCATCCATCCATCCATCCACCCATCTATCTGAGAGTATCTTGCATGGATGACAAAGATGCTATGATCTCTTTGGTGACAGGTGTTATATCTGAATGGTTTTGCATACATGGCCATGTTTATAATTTGTTCTCGGCAAAAAGTCCAAGATCTTTAGGATCAGATGGTGAATAACCTAAAGCCTCTTTTTCCAAACAGGGTTTTTGGGTCTCTTGTGATAAAAAGGAAGTGTCTGAAGGTCATTGTGCAGGTGTTGATAGTTCTACTATACCATGGGCATACAGAGAAAGTCTCTGAGGAAAAAAATCCAGGTTGTATCACTCAAATCCAATTGGACAGATAAAGGAAACCCTAGACTCACTATGGTAGATAGTGAAATTTCCAAAGCTCCTGGAGAAACATTCGCTATTCCTGGCTTGCTTTTTGTACATGACAAGCTTCCAGATTTTCCTGTAGAAGACAGGCATGGGCCTACAACTTCTAGAATAGATAAAGAAGGTTCTGATTCACTTGAGCAGATGAGGGCATTGTCAAAGATTCTAGGGCAGATGATACAGGTCATAGTGTTCCCTGTCCAGATAAAGAAATTACCATGACTCCTTTGGAAAAATGAGTAGATCCTGAAGCATCTGAAGCATATGGATCTGTTTGTTGGACCATTTGTGGAGTAATCAAATAATAATTTGGTCTGTAGCATGAAGTTTAAGACCCCTCTGTAGGTTTAGAGTGATTATGTGTAAATGAATGGATTCAAAATGCTTAAGGAAAAAAGTGAGGAACTAAGATGGACAGAAATTGCAAGTTACACTGGTGAGTCACTGCATATCACATGTCCTGGGGTAGCTGTTGAAAAAGATTGTCCACCTGATGCAAATGATGAATATCCTAGAGTCCCCTGGGGAGATGGCAAAGGTTCTATAGAGCCTTATGCAGTTCCTGAAATACTCAGAGGTCCTTGGATAGATCTAAAAGTCCTTGCTTTATTTGGAGCAGGGTCAGTATATCCCTGACACAGCTGGGAAGTTGGTGAGTCTTCTACTGTATAGTATGTAGATGTGGACTGAGTTCCTATACCTTGTTTATGTAAAGAAGGATTTAAAAGCCTTTGGAACATGTAGAATCTTGGGTAGACCTTTGTGGACATGTGGAAAGACATAAGGTCTCCTGTGCAGAGAGGCAGGGACTCACACCTCCAAGAGGAGAATCTGAAGATGCTGGAGTCCCTTGTTCTGAGGAGGAAAGACGTAGAGAATTAGAAGAACATTCATATCATTGGTATGTATTCATCACTGCCTATGATGAGATAGAAAGTTTCAGAGGCCCCTGGGTAAATTTCAGAGGTGCTAGATACCCTTAGCCAAATGGGAAAGTCTCTGCACATCCTTGTGTAGAATATGAATGTCTAAAAGTTTTGGAGGTGATGGTGGCAAAGTTCATAGAGTCACTGAAGTTGAATGAGAAGGTTCTATATCCTCTATCACTCCAGGCAAATGCCCTAAACTACTCTGTGAGTCTTTTTTTTGTGTGTGTGTGTGTGTGTCAATATCCATGTGAAACCTGTTGAATTTTCCAGATTTATATGGTTGAAGAAAAAATAACTTTGTATGTGCAAAGTTCCCTCTTCTGTCCTGAAAATTTTCTTGGGCTTTTGAAAAGATGGAAAAGCTTCTAAAACCACATAGGTACAATATGCTCCTGAACACCTAGTAGAGGTGTGAAATGTCCTCCATATGATGGTGAAGGACAAATGGATACTTGACATTTCTGACTAGGTGGGGAAATTCCAGTGTTTTTTGGGAAAGCTGGGAATCTTTATGCAAAATGTTAGTAAGTTGGAAAAAATCCCATATCTGTTTGCAAAGAAGTTGGAGCATTCAAACTATTTTGAGCAGATAAAACATTTTGTGCAGTCCCTTGTTTAGATGTGGACAGTTTTAGAGACATTTGGGTAGAACAGAAATTTCCAAAGGCCTCTTGGGAAGATGAAGAACTTAGAGTTCCCTGTGAAGCTAAAGAAACTCACAGAGGCCTCTGATCAGATGACACAGATCCTGGTAGCACCTGAGTATATTTGGTAGACCCCAAAGGTCCTGGAGTGGGAGGCAAAGTTCTCACAGTCTGCACAGTGTGCCCAGACAAAGAACTTTGCACAGGCAAATTTCCAATTGCAACTGTTCAGATATGTACTTCCCTACTATGGCTTGTGCAGATAAAGAATGCCCCTCTGTGGCCTGAGCAGATGTGGAATACCCTATAGTACTTTCTTTAGATTTAGTCACTTTCAGACACCTTTCTTCTGATAGACAAGAATCCCACAGTTCCTTACTCAGATCTCAAAGATGATGGTGTCATCTGTAGCTATGTAGTAAGATTCAGATGCAGTCCAGCACATCTGTAAGTGTCTGAAGTCTCTCGGAAAGATGGAGCATATTCATTTGTTTCTGATATAGCTGGGCAAGGAGCTGAATGCAGTAGAACCCTGTCAGTAGGCCTTGAGTGATGTGTCATTGCCTGGGCTGAGATGGAAAGTGCCAGAGGCCCCAGGGCTGATTGCAAATGTCCTAGAATTTCTGGACCAGATGGAAATATTTCTGCACCACCTTTAGGAAAAGATGAATGTCTACCAGGTTCTTGAGGTGATGGTGGCAAAGTTCATAGAATTGGCAAAGCAGATGGAGAAGTTTCTATATCCTTCATTACTTGAGGCAATGGGCCCACAGTAGTCTCTGTGTCTTTACATTGTCCCATTCCCAATATCCTTGTGGATTCTGCCAAAGGTTCTACATACCTTTGGATGGATGACAAAGAAATTTGCATAGTCAAAGTTCTCTTTGCAGCTGTGGGACATTCCTTAGACTTTAGAGAGGTCAGAAAATATCCTTGAAACTCTAGACTAGAAAGAGGGTGATCCTGAGTACCTAGTACAGATGATGAGTATGTTACATCTCGTGATGAATGATGAAATTGATTTTTGAGATTTCTGGCGAGGTAGGAACAGACCAATGAACCTTGAAAAAGCTGGAGATTTTTGTCCAAAATGTTAGAAAGAGGAGAAAATCTCATAGCTTCCTGGCAATATGTTGGATGATGCACAGTCTTTGGAGAAGATGTCACAGTTTCTACAGACCCTAATTTTGATGTGGACTGTTTTAGAGACCCTTGCTCAGAAAGGGATATTCCAAAAGCCTCTATGGAAGACGAAGAGCCTAGAGTTCCCGTTGAAGTTAAATAAATTCCCAGAGGCCTCTGATCAGATGACAATGACTCTGAGACTACAAGAGTCACTTGTGTAGACCCCAAAGGTCCTGTAGTGGTAGCCAAAGTTTCCAAGTCTGCTTTGCAGACATGGACTTTCATACTGTGGCTTGTGCAGATAAAGAATGCCCCATAGTATCCTGAGCATAAGCATACAACCCTATAGATGTTTCTTTAAATTTAGTCCCTTGTTCAGATAAGCAAGTTTCCACAATTCCTTGTTCAAATCTTGAAGATGATTGTGTTACCAGTAGTGATGTAGTAAGATCCAGATGCAATCCAGATCTTTTGGAACTTTCTGAAGTCCCTTGGGTAAATGGAGAATATTCATTTCTTTCTGAAACTGCTGGGGAAGAAGCTGAATGCAGTACAACCCCATTGGCAGATCCTGAGTTATGTGTCATTGTCTGGGCTGAGATATAAAGTGTCAAAGGCCCCTGGATTGATTGCAAAGGTACTAGATTCCCTAGACCAGTTGAGAGCATTTCTATACCTCCTTTAGGAAAAGATGAATGTCTCACAGGTTCTCGAGGTGATGGTGACTAATTTCCTACAGTAGGGAAAGCAGATTTAGAAGATCTGGCATCCTTCTTCACTTGAGGCAAAGGGTCCAAAAAAGTCTCTGTGTGTTTACATTGTCTTAATTCCAATATACCTATGGAATCTGACAAAGGTAATGGATTCCTTTGAATGGATGACAAAGAACTTTGAAAATGCAAAGTTTCCATTGCAATTGTTAAGTTTTTCTTGTGCCCTTGAGAAGTAAGCAAAAGTATTACAGCTACTCGAGTAGGTATTATATGCCCCTGACCATCTGGTGCAGATAGGTAGTGTTCTGGATAACCTGGCAAATATAAAAATTTCTTCTGATTTTTCTGGCTAGAAAGGAGAGGTTCATTAGTGTGGGGAACATGATGAACATTGTATGTTGAGCACATGGAAAAAATTTGAGAGCCCTCTAGTGTGTAGATTGATATTTGAAAGACTTTGTTAGAGATGCAGAGTACCTACAGGTTCTTGTTTGGGTGTGAACAGAGACTCTTGGACAGATAGGGAAGTTCCCAGAACCCTTTGTACAGATGGTCATGATCCTACCATTCCCTCTGCAGGTAAGGAAATTCCCAGAAGTACTTGGTAAGATGGAAAAATTCCTATTTCCTGCTTGTCACTTTCTTTATAACCTGGGCTGGACAACAAAAGTTGTTGAACTCCCTGGGCAGCTATGGGCTGTCCCAAAGTAGATTCTTGATTGAGGTAAGCTTGTCCATTCACCTGAGTAGATGGTGAGAACAATGGAGAGATTTATGCTACAAGAGTTGCTTGTGAATACAAGTTGTCACAGTTTCTTTTCATAGATGGTGGAGGGGATTGACATGCTTGTATTGGTGAGGAATGTCCAATAGGCTTTGGGACTTGTAGCAATGTTCCTGTCATCCATAGGACACATGAATACATTCCCAAAGAACCTGAGACGAAAGAAAAATGTTAATGAATACACTTGGCACACTCTGAGGTTCCCAGAATCTTTTGGGAAGATGATGACTGCTGGATAGACTGTTGAGCATATAGTGAAAGGCCTAGACATGCCTCAACAGATATGAAAATTTGGTAGACTTCAAAGGTGCTAGATCCCTTGGGACTTCTAAAGAATTCTCCTGAGATCATTGGTCAGGTTGTGAATATCCTGTATGACTTGAGGGATGTGGCAAAGGGACTGTAGTACTTTGGAATATTGGTGAGGTATCCTGAGATTCTACCATGTTGACTAGTTCCCTCGCTTCTGTTGGAAAGATGCTGAATGTTCTAGAAACCTCGGGAATCGTCAGCAAAAAATCCAAAGTTTCCTGGAAAGGTATAGAATATTCTGGAACTGCTTGTTTACATCTCACAGTTGTTGGAGTACCTGATGTAATTTGTGGAAATTTCTGAGCACATGGTACAGAAGACAAAGGTTTCACTGTCACTTGGGAAGATAACAATGTTTTTTTTGTTGTTGTTTGTTTGTTTTGTTTTGTTTTTGTTTTTTGTTTGTTTGTTTTTCTTTCTTTTTTTTTTTTTTTTTTTTAGTTTTCCTGGTGGATGAAGAATTTTTTTCAGATGGAGATGTTTCTGACTTCCTAGGTTCAGATTTGGGAGGTCACATAACCTCTGTAGAAGGCAGAGGATTTGTAGTCCCATGGAAAGATGGCAAGGTATCTAGAGATTCTACCATGTGTGACAAGTACCATAGCTTCTTTTGGAAAGGTGCTGAATGCTCTTAGAATTCCTGAGATAGAAGTAAAAATCCCTCCTTCACCTGGACAGGAACAGAATCTTCTAGAGGCCCTTGGTTACATCTGACATTTGTTAAAGTTCCCGTCATTGTGCATGGAGGTTTCTGAGCATGTGTTGCAGTTGATGAAGGTTTCACATTCCCTTTGGAAGATAACAATGTTTTCTTAGTCCCCTGGTTAGATGGAGAAGATGTAAGAACCTCTGTATCAAATGGTAGATGTCACAGGGTATCTTACAAAAATAGAGAACGTGTAGAAGACTTCCCAAAAAAAAAAAAAAAAAAAAACTGAAAATTTTCTCAGGTCCTGGTTCAGATGGTGAATTTTTTAGGGCCTAGTTTCAGATTTGGGTAGTCCCATAGCCCCTCTAAGAGACAAAGAATGTTTCTCAGTTCCTTGAGTAGATGGAAATATTTGAGCCTTCCCATGAGCATGTTGAGTAGATCCTAAAGCCCTTGTATTACTTTGTGATGGTTCTACAGTCCCCCGTGGTGATATAGACTGTCACAGAATGTCTTATTCTGATTTGTATTTTGTACCTTTCCTTGTGGGATGATATAAAGACTCTAGTGTTCCTTGTGCCAGTGATGACATTTCAACATTTCTTTGCAAATGGAAATACCCTAGTGTAGATATTGAAGAATGCAGAGTCTGTTTATAAGGTATGTAAGTGGGCAACATGCTCTTGGGTAGACAAGAAAGTTTCCACAGTCCCTTGGTCATTTGTTGAACATTTCAAGGTATTTTGGATAGAGATGTTGTGGGACTCACCTGAGGAATAGTTGTAGCTTTTGATGTTTTTTTTTGTTTGTTTTTTTTTCAGCAGGACATGATGCAAGTATTACCTTTTAACAGAATTTCTGAAGTGTCCTATTTCAGAAGGATCAACAATTAACCTGGTTTTTTTGTTTGATTGTTTGTTTTTTTTTTTGTTTTTTTTTTTTTTAATTCCTAGAAACTGGATGCCTGTGGATCACTTTGGTAGAGGGCAAATGTCTACTGCTTTCAACCAGACAAGACAAGGAAAATAAACACTCTAGGGTAGATGGAAATAATTGTAAAGCACCCTGTTCAGATATGATAGACATATGACCTTTTGCACAGATGGTGAAGGTCTAAATTTCCTTGTGTATATGTACAAGTCTTGACAATAGCTTCAGAATTAGGAGAAGGCCCTAGAGATACCTGCGTAGATGTGGCCTCTCTTAGAGCTTCATGGACATGTGTAAAAGGTCTAAGAGCCTCATGGGCATTTAGTGAAATTTTTAGACCTCCTTGTGTAACAGTGGAAGTTCCAAGAAAATTTTCTTCAGCTAGAGAATTGGATAACAACTTCTGTGTAGATATTTCAGGTGTCATAGACTACTTGATGGGCAAACAGGTTCCAAGGGCCCTTTGGAAGATGAAGTAAAATCCAGAGCTTTTTCAGGCATTTGGAATATATTATGGAGACTTATGCAGGCATGGAGAAGGACCAACAGCCCTTGTGCAGGTGGATAAGAATGTGTATTTGGAGAAGAGGGCTGATCCTCTTGAGAGATAGAGAAGTTCTCATAGTCTCCTGTGAAGTTTGGGGAGATCATATGAATTCTTGTGCACAGGTAGAATACATGGAATTCCCTTCTTTGGGCTGTACAGGATGCTACAGACTCCTGTGCGTGCAAATCACATCCGATAGCACCATGTTCACATAGGATTGGATCCAGACCCTTCTTTACAGATGGGATCTGTCCTAGAACATCTTTTGAAGATGTATCATATCCATGAGCCATTTCTAAAGATGGGACTGTGGCTAGAACTCTCTTCTGTAGATTTATCCTGTCCTACAGTCCCTTTATGTGATAGAGTAGTATGCAGAGAGTCCTGTACAGGTTTTGGAAATCCTAGAAACTTGGACATATATGGGGAATTCTTCACAGCCTCTAGTGTGCCTAGTGGCAGCTGAGAGGGTGATATCCTCTTAGTTGTGTATTCTACGACAAATATTGAAATTGTTTAGCTCACTGGAAGTGTTTTGGAATAATCTCTCAGGTGTTTGGGGCCTGCTGACAAATCAAGAGGGCTCTTTTGGCTGATAAGAGATATCTGAATAATTCTTGATCAGATCAGGACTTTCTGAAGACCCATTGTTTGGACAGAGCATCTTTCAGTCTTCTACTAGAATGACAATGTTTGTGTCACATTTCATAGCAGGAGAATGATATAATCTTCCTTTCTGTGGTAGAGAAAACTTAAGAACTGTCTTTGAATCTGTTCCATAGAGGGGGATAATCTTCTTGGCCCCCTGACAGAATGAGAATTTATCATAACCCCTGGGGAAGTTGCCTATGGTTCTAGTTCACTTTGTGCAGAAGTAAAGTAGAGTCCCTTTGGAGGACTTAAGTGATTCTACCACATCTTGAGTATGTGTGGAACACTCAAGTGCAATTCCATGAATGGCAAAGTACTTGAGCTCCTTGTGGAATTTTTTTCTCTCTGCTTGGGCAGGTATGAGCTGTGTGAGGCTCACTTAGGAAGTTGTGCATTTAATTCCCTTTTACTGTAAGAGATGACATGAGCCCATTTTATAATGATAAATGACTTTGAAATCCCTCTTGGTTTAATGGGGAAGTTTTGAAACCCCCTTGTTCAGCAGGGTCCGCTCTCAAACTCATTTTACTAAAAGCAGATTGCATATGGCACTTTGGGGGAGAAAGGGAACATCTTTGGCTGTCATTTTGAGAGGACTTAGCTCTCTGCCCCGCCTTGGCATCTGTCAAACATGTTGAATTCTCCTGGGAAGAGGAGGTGGGACTTGATGCATTAGGGACTAATAAGACATCACTGACATTACCGTTAGGCGAAGAAGGTTTGGAGCCCTCTTTGTCTGATGGGGCCTGTTGCTTGACAAGAGAGTTCTTCTCCAAAATGCTTTGGAGGAGAATTGGAAAGAATACAGTTATGTAGGGTAGGGAACAAACTTTTGAACTCCTTCTGGAAGAGGAGGCATTTATGAATTTCTTTTAAGCACACGTGGGAAGTCTATGGGATGCCTGGGCAGATGTGCAATGTCCCATAGAGTCTTGGAAACTTTGCGTTAGTTCTCAAAACTTTTTGGTGCATAAGGACCTGCCCTGAGAATTTGAAGATCCCAGATCTCCTTGGTTAGATTGGGAAGGGTGTAGGGAACCTTGAATGTGTGGGGAAATTACCTGTCCATGTTGTCCAGCAGACGATGGCCCAGGCACTGTGTTATCTTCTTTGAATTTGTGACTGGTATCTCCAGCCCTGTGTTTGGAAGATGCTGCAGGCACTCTGGCACCCGACTGGTCAAAATCCCTAGGTTCTTCAAACCCAGTGGACATAGGCTGGCTTCTTTTCACCTATCTATGCATGGACACAGCAGATGAGGCCACTCATTTTCTGGTGGAAGGTGGTAAAACAGATTGTCTGGTACCCTGCTCAGTGGGTTACTCATGAACTCAGGAAACATCAGAGAAAGTGTAACTGATCATTTTTTTTTGTTCTCTTTTAGCTCCTTCAGAGGGCCCAGGGTCGTGTAAATGGCTAAACGCTTTATAAGAGCTTTGGGTTTCTGTAGCTCGTCTGCAACATGAGCATCAGATTTTTTTGAATGTGTGGTCTTCATAGGGCTTTAGGCACCTGAACTTGTGCCGTTTCTGTATAAGGAGCCCTGGAGGCACAAAGTCCTTCGGGTCTCTGCTGGTCAAATGCTTCCCCTGTTGGCTTAAGGTGTTAAATACAGCTGGGGGTCAGTGAAGTGGGCCCCAGGCTATTCCCCGATTGGGGTAGGGTATCACCTTTCTTTGGGCGACACTGAAGGCAGTACCAGGCTCTAGAAGCAGGGAAACCTGTGGTCTGTGGTCATAGGGTCAAGTCTGTGCTGAGGCTCGCTGCCATCTCTCCACATGTCTTGCCATTTAATCATTAAGAAAATTGTTCAAGAAACATGAAATGGGCGACTGACCCTTAAAGGGGCAAGGAATGGACTTGCCAATGGTGACTTGCAGAAAGAAACAATGAAGCAGCATCCTTTAAGAGTGATGCTCTCTCCTGAAAATTTTGGACATATCGTAAGGCAAATCGCACAGAATATAAGTAACAGTGGCCTCAGGAATCAAGCAAATTTTGAGAACGGCTGTCCTCATGCCTTCTCGGGCCTGTCCCGAGCCTAGATAATGGCTACCCTCTTGCCTGCACAGGCCAATCTGGAACCTGTAGATTGGTTGTCCTTGTTCTTGCACTGGCCAATCCTAGGCTGCCTCACTTTGCAGTTCTGCTTCAGGTAGCACGGCAATCGTCCAAAGTTTCTGAATGAGGAAGGACCCCGAGGACTCTCTTCTTTAGGGTTCAGAGTGCTACCTGGTCTGGTGCCCACTCTAAGGGGTCATGACAAGGAATTGTTGAAGTCAGAGCATGATATGAAATAATGGACATGTTCTTAGGAGGCTGTGATCTCAAGTCCATTTTACACCAGGATAGATCCCTATAACCTGTGGTAGTCAGTGAGATTTTCAGTGACGTCAGTTTCCATCTCATAAATGAATGGGTAAGTTTTATCCATACAATTCCTCCTCAGAGGCTATGGGGATAGACAAACACTGGCATACTTGCTAGGGAAAGAACTGGTGATAGTATTTGAATAGAGCAAAGAATGCATGGAATTGATATCACAGATATTATTCTGTATTTTAAAAACGAACTCTCCTAGATAAATTTGTGACAACTGTGAGTCTAACTGGATGCTGAAAGACATCTCTGAATGACTAATACTTACTGAAATATTACTGTGCAATTAACATGTTATTGTTCAGAGAATAAGGGCAAAACAGTAATCTATTTATAGTGCAGATGCAAGTTTTATTTCCAATATTTTAACTGTTTTTGACTAGATTCAGAACACAGACAAAGTTGGACTCCTGAATGTAGCACTAGTGGCCTTAAAGAATTGTTTTGTCTGTCACAGTTAGCAAGTTGGGTTCTTATTCATTTTCATATTTGGATTGCTTGTTGAAGGTCATATAAATCTCCTGAAGCACAACAGGATAATGGCTCACATCAGTGGCAACACATGGAAAATTCAGTTTATGTCCAATGATGCAGCTGGAATATAGTTGCACAGGATTGTTTATTAAACACTTAGTCAAGCTGATTCTTTGAAAGGTCATGTTTTATAGAAATTGGTACACTGAGAAAGTGTAAAATTGAGGCTATAAGTGAAGATCCTACTTTACTGACACAGAAACTTTTTTTGCCTGTTTTGTACACTTTGCCAGTTTTCTAAGAGCAATTTTTGATCTTGCTGGATGAAAGGTGTTTATTGGCTCCTCTCTTTGATTTTTGTGAAGGATTTCTGTTTCCCTTTGGCTATGCAGCAATAAAGGCTTGCATCATTCAGAAACTCAGGGACACTTTCTATCAACCAGTTATTTCCTTGTGCCATTGCCTCAGTGCTATGCCATAAGTTCTTTCTTCTTGGAATTCTTGAATGCTTTACCACCCCCTCTCTTTTTTTTTTTTTAACTCCAACTTATCTCAGGAGTTTATATTTAAAAGCTATTTGCTGTCAGAATATCCACTCTTCTCCTACAATCTGGGGTAACTTGTATTCCTGGCTAATTCTGTATTAACTATTCTTATCTGAATTTCTAGTTGGTCTTTTGCTATCTCTGAAAACATTGAATTTAAGTAACAGAACAATCCTGCTAGGCATGAAGAACTTGCTGCATGGTAAAATGGGTAGGAAATTATATGTATCGATTCAGATAATATACACATTTTGAGAATTAGCTGTGCAATCTTAATGTCAGAACAAAATAGCTTTCTGGATTTAAGTTACTGTTACTATGTTTCTTTCAGATAATCTATAAAGGCAAAATGAGTAGTGGTTTATAAATGGAGAAATGCTTGATTTAAGCATGGTGATATTGAAAAGAAAGTTCAATTTTTCACTTTGAAATTAAATCTATGAAGGTGATTACTTGACTTATGTTTTGAAAAGTTTTCTGTGAATTTTTCTAAATATTGGATATGTTTTTAAACATATCATTATTAATAACAGCATTATAATGTTCAAATAAAATGACTTTTATTCATTGTAAATGTAATAATGAAAATAACTGAATAGGTTTGTAGCATTTAACACAGTAATTAATATTCTTTAATAAAGCTTTTAAAATCTATTCCTTTTCTTAAGTTTATTCTCTTACATGAACAAACAACTGAATGACCAGGAAAGACATAAGACCAAGTCTTTTTGTAAACTAAATTAATATCTTTTGACATTTGGCATGTTAAAAGCTTGACACTGGAAGTCAGTCAAACAAAATGTTGGTTTGGATATTTAATAGGGCCTTGGTGTACTTTCTTTTTCATGACTGGAGCTGTATTGATGACACCATTGTGCTTTTATGCTATTTCTTCTAGCAGAGTTTTGTGGAAAAGTAAGACACTCTTGTTTGTCCTGTCTTAATGTTTTCTTACAATTTATCTTCTTATGACTCCTCCTCATCCCTTCTCTCTTTCTCTCAGTCTCTGTCTTTCTGTTTTTCTGTGTCTCTGTCTATCTTTATCTGTCTCTCTGTCTCTGTCTCTGTCTCTCTCTCTCTCTCTTTCTCTCTCTCTCTCTCTCTCTGTGTGTGTGTGTGTGTGTGTGTGTGAGTGTTTGTGTGTGTGTAGAGTGGATGAGGGAGAATTGAGGTGGATCTTAATGGCATGTATATATAATGTTTTTTCATGTATGAAGCTGTACATATATGTAAGTGTATATGTTCATGTGTGTGCATGTGCATGTACAGACCACATGTTAAAGCTGTGTAATTTGATGACTTTCACTCTGTTTACTGAGCAGGGTTTGGGTTGTCTAGCAAGGCAGCTTGACCCAGGATTTCCAGTCTTCCTCTGCTCAGAGTATAGGTGAGCAGACACACTCACTCACCACTGGGTACTGGGTTATCTGAACTCTTTTCCTCACATTTGTGTGGCAAGCACAATATCCCCTTAACTATTTCCCAGCTCCTATTATTTTTAAAAAAATGTTATTAGGAATTGGCTTTTACTTCCTTTATTTCTTTCTCAGCAAGTTCATTGATGGCATATATAAATATGTTGATTTTTTAATGTGACTTTGTATCACTCCAATTTGCTGAAACTGTTTGTATATAAGTTTTCTGTTGAAACTATTAAGGACAGGATTGCATTTTCTACAAATGGGGATCAATTGACTACTTCCTCTCCCATATGTATCCATGGTGGTATGTAAACATGGGCAGCACTGTGTAAATTAGTACACTGGTTTTCAAAACTAGACTTATGAGATAGTCTAGCTGTCACACACCAAGACAAATACTTAAAGATCCCACGTCCTACATCTGATATATGTTCAATGCATGTTTATTGCAATATTCACAATAGCTAGGAAATGGAACCGTTTCTTTTCCATTATGAACTTAATAGATGAAATGTGGTATATAGGGCCGGTGAGATGGCTCAGTGGTTGAGCGCTCTGACTGCTTTTCTGAAGGTCCAGATTTCAAATCCCAGTAACTACTAGGTGGCTCACAACCATCCATAATGAGATCTAATGCCTTCTCCTGCGGTACCTGAATAGAGCTGGAGTGTATATATATATATATATATATATGATATAATTTTAGTCAACTGAAAGGTAGCTTGCCACAGACAAACCTCACTTGGGTCCTTGCTCCATGGGCATATCTTGGATTCTGAGTAAAGGTGGGCAAGGATTTAACAAGAAGAGAGGCTGAGAAACAGACAAGACACAAAGGAGTGTGGATCTGAATGTAATTTGTCTCAAAGGGAGCAATAGTCTTATAAGTGACTTTTACACAAAATAGAGGAATGCCTACAAAGGACTGGCAGGGACCAATTGGGATAAAATTCAATGTTAAAAACTGGGATCAAAAGTAGCCTTCCCTAAGGTTTGCTTAATCTTAGAAGTCATAGGCAATGGTTTTGTGCCCTTGCAATAGTTCCTCTTCTAGTCTATCATATAATACCTCGGGCCCCTAGGTCATTGCAAATTCCTGTGTATGTTTGAAGCTCAAATATCTATAGTTCTAATTATCTATTCTGGTTTCTTCTTATAACACAACCTTTCTTATTCCTAGATAATAGTAAATTCTTGCATATGGTAGTAGTTTGCCCTGAGAATTCTAACTCTGTGGAACAGATAGTAATGCCTGATTTCTTTCATTATCTCTCTTACAGTACTAGAGGTAAATCTGAATGTCACTGAATAGGCAGCATCCTTGGTGAATTCAAAGACCATAGTTTGCTCAAGGAATGCCTAGGACAGGAATTCCTAGGTGAGGTATCTAACTTAGCAATATGTCAAAATCAATCCTTAGAGGCACTTACAAAAAAGCAATATTAAGGGAAAGCACACAGATCCATTTACCGACTAAAGCAAGGACATTGGAACATTCATTATACAGGTTACCATGAATACAGGAGATTAAGTTTCCGTGAAGTTTTCGCCTCGGGACCATGTCTAGGCTTTTCGGCCTGTCAGGTGGGTCACTACTGGTGTGTTTGTAGCAGTAGCTGAAATCAAGGCATTTGGAGGAAAATGGATGGAAGGAGAGTGTTTTGTTAGGTGAGTTAACACAGATTTGGAATAAGGTAATTAACATAGTTTTGCTCTCATACGGGTTTGAGGCCATTTTTATATAATTTCGTGCATGTGTAAGGTTGAGTGATAGTATTCTCTTGCAGAAAGATAGAAAACCTAATATATTACTTATCATAATGAACATAAAGGGGAGTTAGCAATTGCTGTATTATTGCTGTGATCAACCACTATTACCAAGGCAACTAGTAGAAGGAAAGCTTTTTTTGTCTTATCATTCCAGAGGGATAAGACTTTATCATGATGCCACAACTCTTCCCTGCAGCAGAGCTGGTGCTCCAGAACTCCTCCCACATACAGAGATATCTTGACTACTAGGAGGTCTGTCATAGCCAAGCTCACAGATGAGATACCACTTGCCACAATACTGTGCCTACCTGGGACCACAAGGGGCCCAGTGAAAGCAAACCATATCTGTCTTGCCCTGGTAGAGATACATTTTCCTTCTGGCCGAAAACTCGGCCTGGGCCAGAGCCACTGCTCCAGATCCAGTCCCACAACCATCGACAACTTTGATTCCCGGAAGCTCCACCACAACCAGTTCATAATCAGCTCGTTGGAGGAACAGGATCCAGTCAGAAACAATAAGGCCAGTAAAAATCTGAGATAAACAAATGGTGAGAGGCAAATATAAAAATTGCAAAAGACCCAAAAAACACTGAAAGTTTAAAAAAATCAAGAAAACCAAAAAAGAAAATAAATAAATAAATATATATATATATATATATATATATGTATATATATATGTATATGTATATGTATATGTATATGTATATGTATATGTATATGTATATGTATATGTATATGTATATGTATATGTATATGTATATGTATATGTATATGTATATGTATATGTATATGTATATGTATATGTATATGTATATGTATATGTATATGTATATGTATATGTATATGTATATGTATATGTATATGTATATGTATATGTATATGTATATGTATATGTATATGTATATGTATATGTATATGTATATATGTATATGTATATGTATATGTATATGTATATGTATATGTATATGTATATGTATATGTATATGTATATATATATATATATGACCCTAAAGCCCTAACAAAATATACCAAATTTCTAAAAAATAAAATAAAATAAACAATGACAAACAAACAAAACAAAAGCCTTAAAAAAATAGAAATTAAAAAAAAAATCCTAAAATCCTTTAAAAGCCCTAAAAGACCCTAATACCCTAAAATACTTTAAAATTCAAAGGAAATCAAGAAACATCCATCCCTCTCCAAATATAGACCTCAAGAAAACCCTAAAATCCCAAAAAATCCAGAAATATTTTTAAATCATAAAAAACTAAAACCCTACATAAAATCCCTGTCATTCAAGCCCCCATCCTAAAAACTCTAAAATACTTAAAACTCCCTAAAAGACTCCTAAAATCTTAAAAAAGAAAACCCTAAAACACTTTAGAATCTTTAACCAAACACTAAAAGAGACCTAAAAAGCTTTTAAAATAACCTAAAATACTTTATATTTATCTATCTACCTATCTACCTTTCTACCTATCATCTACCTACCTACCTACCTAACTACCTACCTACCTACCTATCTTATCTATGTATCTTATCTTATCTATCTATATCTATCTATCTATCTGTCTATCTATCTATCTATCTATCTATCTATCTATCTATCTATCTATCTATCTATCTATCTATCTATCTATCTATCTATCTATCTACCTACCTACCTACCTACCTACCTATCTATCTATCTATATACTTTTTATGGTTTTTCAAGACAGTGTTTCTCTGTGTAATTCTGCCTGTCCTGGAAATCACTTTTTAGACAAGGCTGGCCTTGAAATCAGAAATCTGCCTGCCTCTGCCTGCCATATGCTGGGATTAAAGCCATTGGACATCACAGAAAGGAGACCCGAAAATACTTAAACAAACAAACAAAACAAAAAAAAACAAAAATACAAAACAAAACAAAACAAAACAAACAAACAAACAAAAAAACAGGAACTCTAAAAAGACCATTAAAAATTCTAAAAACACTTTAAAAATGCCCTAAAATTCCCCAAAATCTCAAGAACCCTAAAAAGACCTTAAAAATTGTAAAAGCAAAACAAAAAACAAAAAAAAAAACCAACAACAAAAACATGTCTTTAAAAAGTTGCCTGAAACACTGAGGAAACCCTAAAATTATTTTTTATATGAAAGAACCTTAAAAAAAATCCTAAAAGACATAATTAAAACTTTACAAACCCTAAAGAAAAATCTAAAATTCTAAAGAGAACTCAAGAAGTCTTACTAAAAAAACAAATGAAACAAAGAAACAAAATATAAAACAAACTAATGAAAAAAAAAACCTAAAACTCTAAAATAACCTTAAAAAAATAGAACCCCAAAAAAGACACTAAAAACTGCAATGCCCAAAAACCCTGTGTACTGTGGCATGGGAATAGGCACACACGAATATATTAAATGAACAAATGAATTTGAATAAATAAATACAAATATTTTGACTTTAGGCCATGTTTCTGCTATAAGCATTAAAGTTGGCAAAATCAGAGCTGGCAAGAAGGCTCAGCAAGTCAAATTTCTTTTTTTGCTCCCTGGCATCTGGATTTCAAGGACTGAATCCATATGGGAGAAAGGTAGAATTTCACTGAGTTATTCTTATACACAATAAACAAGCAAAAATAATCAATCTGTAATAATTAAGGCCAAATGTTGGCTATTGCATTAACTGTGGTGGAATTAGAACTGGTTATGCTATAAATGTTGCTGAATTCCAAATTGGTTGATGAATGAGTTTTACTGGGATTCCTTACAGGAATAAGTGTGAGGGGTTACTTACAGGAGCAGAAATGACTCAGGGACAGCTGCACCACCAAACCCACCCCACTATGGTCCACAAAAACGGGAACCTGGAGAATAGAGCAGACAGCTCAACAGGTTGGAGAGAATCCTTTCAATGTAGCTCAGTGGATCTAAACCTCTTCCAGGCAAGGTAGCTCCAGCTCCCTCTTGTTTCTGCTTCTTTCAGACAACTAGTCTCAACTTCACCAAGACTCTGTAAGACCCCCAAAGCTGGGCCTCCACTCAAGTCCCAGGATGAGCTGCCCAGCACCCCAAAGACTCAAGAGAAAACCACACCTAATGCAAACTGCAAGAGGTTTTATTATCAGGTAGCTGAGGAGGAACTCCTTCTGCCATGCAGGGCAGGGGAGTTTGACCCTGAGCAGTAACATTACAGGACTTTAACAGCTAGCTGAGGAATTGGAAGAAGTTGGAAGGAGAGTTGGCTATAGGTGGGGGTATAGTGGGGGAGTAGTCTGCACCTCCTCTCTATATCCATATCTTTGTAGGTCTTCCTACAATTATCGCATCTCTGGCTGTAAGGCACAGAAACAAAAAGCCTTTTGCTGGCAATAGAATACAAAGAGCTTCTTTCTGATGTTTATTTAGAGATCAAGGGAAAAAAAAAGGTTGGGAAATGTCCAGGGGCTCTTCCTTCCAGGGATAAATGCTATAAGACAGGGTCTCACATACCCTACTCCTTCTAGTAAATAGTTCTAATATTAGAACTAGGAAAATTAAACCTCTGGCCCAGCTGTCAAATAAAGCCAACATGAGGTCACATCTTCAGAATTTGTTACATTGAGAGCCCCAGAAGCGCTTTAATGAGACTAAAGAGTTTCTCACCAGAGGTGGGATGGAAGGAGGAGGTTCAGTTCCTGAGCCAAGGCCAGTTAGTGCAAGCAGGGCTGGGTCAGTGGGCCTCGGTGGGGCCAATAGGAGGAGCCAGACACAGGCTGGAGGAGCAGCAGCAGAGCTTGTCACAAGCACCAGTTAGGGTCCTTTTCGTCTGGGTTTATGGTTGTTAGAAAGGTGGTGTCAGGCCAGGATAGGATGCTCTATTTGAAATTGATGTGGTCCCATTGTGGTTCCTGGTACCTATGTATTGTTTGTTTGTTTGTTTGTGTGTGTGTGTCTGTGTGTGTGTCTGTGTGTCTGTGTGTCTTTGTTTGATTTTTTTTCAGCAATTCCCAGGAATCATTTTTGATCAGTTATAGGGCCTTCAAGTGAGCTGGCAGGGGTTGGGAAAAAGGAACACCAGGTCAAACATTCTCCCTGCTTCATTAGGTCTCCCATGGAGGAGTTCAAAGGGTGTAAGTATAAATTTCCCTGGGAACAAGGCGAAGGTTAGGAGTGTTGTCCAATCTTTTCTGCTGGTCTCTAAAGCCAATCTAGTTAAGGTTTACTTTAATGTTCTCTTTATCTGCTCTACCTGTCCTGAAATCTGGGGTCTATAAGCAATTGTCTTATCTGAGCAACGAAGGAGGGGATGTTGTCTGATGAAATTACCTTAGGGATGTCAAATATTGGGAAAATTTCCTCTAATATCTTCTTTACCATGACATTGGTGGTCTCCTTCTTAGTGTGGAAGGCTTCCATTCACCCTGAAAAAGTGTCTAAAAAAACTAATAAATATTTATTACTGTACTTGGCTGGATTAACGTCAGTAAAATTTATTGCCCAGTATGCCCCTAGCGGGTCACCTCTTAGCTGCTTTCCCGGGGCGAAGCCTGAATTTTAACTGTTAGCAACAGAGTATTCCCGGAAGACTGACAAGGGAATAAAACACCCAGTTCTAAGAGCCTTTTGAGGTGAGGTCTGATGCCCTTGAAGGCCTCTTTGTTCATGGGGTATTATCATACCCCAATAGGAGTCGCACCAGCTTTGAGCATCACAACGATGGGGGCACCCTTTTTGTCATTTTTATACCTGCAGTCTCTGGCCAGGCTTGAGGATATCTCTCTAACCAGTTCCCTTCTAGAACTTTTCTCTAACAGGTTTGAGGCTCACTTTATCTATATTAGTTTTCTGATTTTCAAGCTAAAATTATAGAGATGGTGGAATCCAAGAGACTGAAGTTCC
Organism: Mus musculus; assembly: GCF_000001635.26. Lineage (NCBI taxonomy): Eukaryota > Metazoa > Chordata > Mammalia > Rodentia > Muridae > Mus > Mus musculus. The sequence goes on along the minus strand of NC_000087.7, from coordinate 64,509,359 downwards.
TTCTGAAAAGAAACTTATGTGGGCTTTTATTTTGATAGTAAGTCTCTCCCCAACAATGGGGTGGAGCATTCAGGAATGATGAGAAAGTAATGAGTTACTTGGCTTCTTCTTAAATCAACTTTATTATCAGTGGTCCAAGAGTATGGATTCTGACAAGTAGCCACTATTACTACAGTTTTCTTGTTCTTCAATTTCCCCAGTGGCTCTTTCAGGACTAAAAATTCTGCTCTGGTATCAACAAGGAAATATGTTGTGGTCGCCTCCACAGTTAGGATTACCCTAGGCTCGGGGAGGGGGGCCTGAGGCCCATCTGCCCTAGGCATTGTCATCTGGGTTAAGGACCTTGGGAGGACTTATATCTATTTTTTTGGGGGGGGGCAGTCTTTTGCCCAGTGTCCATTTTTTTTTATTGGTCCTTATCTAGAGGTGGTTGCGAAGGTCCTCTGGAGTTTTGACATCTTCTTGGTGCTGTGTTACCCAGGTACACTGTATGCCTACATCCTCCTCCCTTTCTATAATATTCCTTATCACCTGGAATTATGTCTAAACCCTAGTTAAATTTCTTACAGCCTTCTATCTCGTATAATTTATCTTTTTTCAGACTCTCTCTTTACTCTTTCTCTTTTTTCTTCTCCAGTCTCTCTCTTATAGTACACTTTCTCTGTCTCCTTAACCAGATCTTTCAAAGATAATATTTGCAGACTCTATAGACACTGTAACCTTTTAATGTCAGAAGCAGACTGGCCAATGAAAGCCATGGCCATCGCTGCCTGCTGGCCCTCTGATGTAGGGTCAAAGTGAGTGTAAGGCCTGTATGGTTCTAAGAGGTGCTCAAAAAAACACTGCTGGGTGCTACTTTTCCTCTTGTAGGATCCCTCTTACCTTGGCCAAATTAGTGGGGCACCTGCCAGCTCCTTTCAGCCCTGTTACTAGAGCCCAGAGGAAAACTGTCAACTGCCCCCTACTGTGAGGACTTTCAGGGTCCCAGTCAGGACTTGTCAGAGGCAAGCCTGCATCTATTTCATTCAGAAGATGTGACAGCCATTCATTGACCCCTAGCATGTTCTTTCTTGCCTCCAGCAGTATCTTTTTTTTCTCCTCTGTGGTGAAAAGAATGCTCAAATTCTGTTGACAGTTATCCCTAGTGGGCTGATGAGAGAACATGAGAGATTACATTAGATGAGTATGGCTAGAGGGATTTCCAGAAAAGGGGGCATGATATGCCTTCAAATTATAGGATCAGTAGAGGAAAATGGCCAGTACTAAAGGGACTGCAGTTGTCTGGGTTCTGATGGAGGAGGGCCGTAAGTATATAAAGGCAGCACTGTGCAGTCTGTTTCCTCTAGGTTCCGAGCTCAACAGCCTCAGGTTCCAGCTGCTGGTCCCACCCCCACATCTCCAGCGGCACCTCAGACATGTTGAGAGGTCTGGGAGGGGACGAGTTGGGGATATGGTGGTAGGGTGTTATGCCATTGTGGAGGTTCTTCTAACTCTGGATATATCTTTGTGGGAGCCAGGGTTGCAGTTCAGACTCCACTATTTTTATCTCAGTTTTTTTTTTTCTCTGAGTGGCAGAGAGTTAGGTCTCAGGAGTCTGGCTTTTTCCACTGAACTCAAGGTTTCAACAAGGATGGGGGGGATCTTTGGCTAAATTTTTTTAGATGAGATTCTATGGCACTTGATTTGGTTGAGACCCTGGTCCCCTCTGCCTAAACAACATTTTTAAGGGCAGAAATCACAATCAAATCAAGAGTGTCCTCTGGTGTTAAACCAACACCAAAAGCGTGCCATTCCCTATAGCAGAAAGTTCTTCAAAATCTCTTTCTGACATCTACAGACGGGTTGTGAATCCTAGTCTTAATTTCAGTCCAAATCACAAGACTCATACGAGGGGAGTGCTAAGAGTCTGTCTCATTGTCAGAGTCACATTCAGGGAGACAAACAAGATATACACACAATAAATTACGATAACTGCAACCAGTACCCAATCAGACAGCCGAGTAAGCACACTCTTAACTTTGCACCCAGTAACAGAAACAGATGACTGAGTGAGCACACTCTCACTTGGCACCCAGTAACAGAAATGGATTGCTGAGTGAGCACCTTTCAATTGGCACACAGTAACAGAAACAGATGGTTGAGTGAGCACCCCTCAATTAGCACCTAGTAACAGAAACAGACGGGTGAGTGAGCACAGTCTCAATTGGCTCCCCGATGGGAAATACCCAGGCATCCCTGGAGCTCCCTCAGACCATCTGGGATGTCTCCCAGGTTGGCAGGCAGTTACTCCTGACACATCTGTCAGTAACCCTCCCCTCCATCCCAGACAGGGAATTTGTTGCTCTCATGTGCACAGGCTACTGTAAACTAAGAATACAAAATTCAAAAAAAGCCTGCAGACAAAGACATAGACAAAGACATAGACAAAGGCAGGATCTTACCTCTCAGCGGGGATTTCTGAGAACTGGGGTAGGCCACAAATCTCAGCAAATGAACACCCACATGTAAGACCACCAAAAGCTGGGCCTCCACTCAAGTCCTAGGATGAGCTGGCCAGCACCCCAAAGACTCAAGAGAAAACCCCCCCTGATGCCAAATTCAAGAGTTTTTACTAAATCTAGCTGAGGACTGTCAGGATACTCTGGTGGAGTCAGCTTGTGAGGCAGAAATGCCAAAAAGCTCCTCATGAGAAATGAATTTCTAGGACTCTCCTCCTGGATATTCTGGCGAAAGCCAACTCTCCAGTTTGGATCGGTTTGTCAGGCAAAAAGCCTGGAAGCTGTTTCACGAGGATAAGAGTCCAGGGAAATTTTCCTCCCAGAGTTATGGCATCTCTTTCCCTAACCCATTATATTCAAATTTCCACCACATTAATCTAGTGTATAGATTCACGTGCACTCTATTAAGCATCACCTTATAGTAAATGCCTTTTAAGATTGTATTCTAACATAGCTAAAGCCTTTTCCCAGTGTTCTTAGATTCCAGATAGCAGCAAGGAACTTAACCCATTCAGTAAACAATTAAGCACTTGCCATTTTACTCAGCTGTTTACAGATAGAGACTAAAAGTCTCACTGAGATAGAAATCTTTTACTACAGGCTTCATTCCATGTCAAGTATAAGTTGATATACTACCCTGATAAGGAGAAACTCTCCAGACAAGATAAATTTTATTAGACCTAAGAATTTAGAGCTCTGTGATAGCACATTACTCTTAAGGCCTGTCAAGAGTTAACAACCCCCTGATGCTTTTAACCTTAAAGTGTGAAATTCTTGCCTGACATTAGGCTGATCCTAGACAGGGCTTGTTATCCCTAATATAAACATTTAATTAGTCCCTGTAAATTCCTTTCTGCTGTAACTGGTGAATTTCAGTGTATCTTGTATTTTTGTGATTTGTATCCTCTGATAATTCGTTGTTATATAAGTCTAAAGCTCAACCAGTACAATACATTCAGATCCAACACCATTCTCCGTGTTCGACTGTCTGTCACTACATCTTATCTCTGCCCATCTACTCTAGAGACCCTTTCTTACGCAGGCACAAGAGACCAGAGGGCCTGTGGCAGAGGACAAACTCCTTCTGCCTTGCAGGGCAGGGGAGTTTGACCCTGAGCAGTAAGAACAGGGGGTTTTAACAGCTAGATGAAGAATTGGGAGGAGTTGGGAGGAGAGTTCGGAGGAGATGGGGAGAGTTGGGAGGAGTTGGGAGTAAACTTGGCTATGGGTGGGGAGTAGTCTGCATATCCTCTCTATCTCCATATCCCTATAGGTCTTCCTACAATTATCACATCTCAGGCTGTAAGGCACAGAAACAAAAAGGCTTTTTGCTGGCTATAGAGAACAAAGAGCTTCTTTCTGAATGTATTTTAGAGATTTGGGAAAACAAGGTTGGGGATTGTCCAGGGTTTTACCTTCCAGGGAGAAATGCTCTAAGCCTTGGCCTCATATTTCTCTTTTGTACCTCATCTTTCTGCATATGAGAGGGACTCTCGGCTTTTATTCCTTTCTCTGGCAGGGAGAAGCCTACTGACTTTTGTCAGTTTGAGGGACTCCTTGAAGCTCTTTGAAGGTGTTTGCCTTCCTGCTTAAAGAGCTTCCTGGATTTCTTTTGAGTTGTTTATCTCTCTGCTTAAGGAGCTTCCTGTAGGGTGGAAGGTTTCAATCCTCTGAGGATACTATTATACAAATGTATATTAAGGGCTTTTGGAGTTATAGTAGTAATAAATTCAATGTTTCTTGTATTGTACAGTTAATAATTTTATGTCACAAAATAATATTATACTAATAATTATTTAAACTGTGTCTTATACTGCTAATATGGTTTCACATATACATGGGAGTTTGGTAGCCTCAGGACTCTGTCCAGGTAGCTGGATCATGTTAATGAATTTTACACTCAGATTGCCATTCATTTTATTTTTAGTTGCCAATTTCAAGGGCACACCATTTACTTTGCGACTACCAGTACTTTAGATTTTTTTTTTATTTTCATGACAGGGTTTCTGTGTATACCCCCAGCTGTCCTGAAACACACTTTGCACAGCAGCCTGGCCTCGAACTCAAAAATCTGCCTGCCTCTGCCTCCAAAGTGCTGGGATTAAAGTCGAGTGCCACCACCACCTGGCTAGTACTTTAGATTTCTAAATGGTCCCCTCTGGTAAGTTGGAACAGGAAGAAAATTGTACAGCTAGTCCCCAAAACACACAATCCTGATTAGGTGAGAAAAAGTATAATCGAGGCTGTGTACCCAACATATCCAGTATAGCCCACAAAGGGCATGGTACCTGATACCTGCATTGACATTTTTTTTCGGTCCTGTCAGAGATTAGAGAAACTAGACAAGGAATAGATGTTTTTTTCAAAGTGGTTTGGGAATCCACACCATTGAATTTCCCAAGTGACTGCTAAAGAATGTTTGGACCAGGCATGTGGGGCTTCCAGCTGAAGTTTAAATCACCCTTCCATTAGGTAAGTCAGTTTTCCCCAACAACTTAAGTATTAGTTCAATTTTGGTTTTGGTTTTGTCCAGGATCTCATTATGTAGGTCAGAGTAATCTGGAACACACTGTGTAAACCAGGCTAGCCTCAAAATCACAGAGGATTCTGACTCTGGAGTGCTTAGGTTTAAACACATGTGCTATTACCACTCCTAGTCCCAATAATTGAAGTTTTAGTGAGTCAAGATTTGTAGCAGGACCGGGGAACCTTGTCTCATACAAAGGATTACAGGAATCCAGTTCTTTTTTTTTTTTTTTTTTTTATCTATCCAGGCCATAGTTCTTCCATGTTAGTTTTTTCACATGCATGGCCAAAATACACCCTTAGCTACTGGACTCTAGTGTCTACCAGGATGCCGCACATGCACACTGTAGTGAAGTCTGCTTGGCAGTCCAAGAGCCCTGGAAGCACTCATGAGTCAAAGAGTTTCAAAATGAACTCAACTCCTGGAGCTTTGGCATTCTCATAACCCACATATTCATACCCTATCCCCTTGTTAGTCTGGTGTACAGATCCATGTGCTCTCTTTTAGTAATATCTTATTATAAGTGCCTTTTAAGATTGATTTCTGACATAGCTAAGCCTTTGCCAGTGTTCCAATGTCCTAGAAAGTCCTTGAGCTGACCATGGGTTTGGAATTCAATGTTGCCTATTCAGTGACATTCAGAATTGCCTTTGGTATTAAACTATCACTTAGAATAAAAGCCAAATCACTCCCACATACAGGAATTTACAATGGTTTAGGCAGTAGATCTGGCTGTGGTTTTAGGGTAATGAGATAGTTAGCTAGAGCCAAACTCCCTAATTAGAAATAAGACTTGGGTGTGAAAGCCATTGCCCTAGGAGTGTAAGACCTCACACCTGGCTTCTAAGACTTTAGGTGACCTTAGATAGGGCTGACTTTGTCTCAGTTGTTTTATTGACCAGTTCCTGCCTGTCTTTGTGTTTATATTCCTCTGTTTTGTGTAAGAGCCATTAAGCACCCAGTAACCTCATTTGTACTTTGCCAATGTGTCACCTAACTTCCCTATTTTCTTGTGTATAAAAAGTTTGATGCTCAATTTGACAAATGACATTCAGATAGTACACAATCTCACGTGTTCATCTTTCTGTCATTCGCAGACTCTTTGCCCATCTCGGACTAGTGACTCTTTCCATGCAGAAAGAGGGACCCAGAGGGTCTGTGACAACAGGACCAAAAACAGATTTCTTGCTATGGGAGCAATGAGAAATGGGCTAATTTTTATTTCCTCATGAAAAGAATGGAAGATCTGGATGTCACTTAATGCATGATAGAAACTCTCTTGACATTTAACACAGACCCTGTGATCGTGCCCTTTCCAATCTGCCAGCCAGTATTCTGTCAGGGGTTTCTTAAGTTAGTGATATTGAAATTAGAATGTTTCCAGGTCCCTAGTTGACAGTCTGATGCAGAAGGCTCCTTTTGAAGGAGCACCATTTTTGCACTTGTAGTGCCAGGTTGTTCATAAGATGTGCTTCCAGTAGGAAATGTAAAAATGGGCTTTAGTGGTACATCTGGCCAGAGTTGAAGGATGTTCACATATATAGTTATCATTTAGCCTGTATGCCCACTCTGAGTGCTACCACTGACTCAATGAAGTTGATCAGCCATAATCTAGGTTTGCAGAGACATATAAAATTATTGACACTGGTTGTCCTAGGTTAGAGAATAGTAACTTTTGGATCATTTGTCCCTGTCCTAAGGGATGGCTCTGGTCGTCTTGTCATTCCACTGTTGGGGAAAACTGCATATCAAAAAATAATGTCTCCCATGTTGGTAGATGGAGTATGTGATTTTTTTTTATACTTGAAAAGTGGATGTGACAAATGAAGCTGGGTCCAAGTAAATCCTTATCCCAAATGAGTCAGACAAATACAGTAGATAACAGAATTAGCAGGCTGGGCCCACAAAGCAGGGGAAGATCAGTCCAAGCAAGTAGTTAAAAAAAAAAAATCTGTTCATGCTGTAGGCAGCCAGCACCTAAAAGATGGTGCTGGTCTCCGGTACACCATCGCAGTAAACAACACCACTGAGCAGGTGCTAGACCAAATCTGGCACCAACCCCTCCTGAGTGGGTGCATGCAAATTAACATGTCTGCAGACTGACCAACCCTAGCAGGACGCATAGCCCTCCCCAGTGCTGGGGTGTATTTAAGCAGTCCTCCCTGGGTTCCTGGGGTTCCTGTAGCATTGAGGCATTCCTGCTCTTAAGCTGTTGAAAAGAATTCAACTGTGTTGAATTCTCTTTACCAGGAAGAGGTAGGTGAAACATCACCCCAGCAATTGTGTTCCTCTTTTCTTGCCTTTGGGAGGGCCTCAGCAAACCTAGCCCTTTCTGAGCTTCCTAAAACTTGGAAGTTTTATTTGCTTCTGAGTTGTAGGATCCTCCATCCTCCTTATAGGAAAAAATGTATGAGAATTTTGCTTCCTATAAAAACCCAGCAATGTTATATGTGTAGTTTTTTTTTATTTTGTTTTGTTTTAATCTCATGTCTGCTCCAGCTGCAGATAGTTTTTGTTTGAAATTCTAGTGATTCATGAGAGAGAATAAAAGAAAGAGCTCCTGAGAGGACCTAGGGCAGATGCTGCTCCTGCTGCACCTGCTTTTGTTATCACAGGATTAAATAAGCAATGCTCTTGTCAATGGAGCAAGTTTGTGGATTTATTTGTGTCAAAGGGCACTGATGGACATACATTGTTTCAAGGAGAAAAACAAGTGCATAATTTAGCATTCTTAGTGATTAGGTAAGGTTAGGTTATCTGAATTTATCTGAAGGCCAAGCCAAATGAAATGTTGTTTTGATTCCTTTTTGGGAATACAAAAATCCATGTCTCAAACTAATATTTATAGATTTTGTCAGTTGCTTTTAATGTGTTAGTGTTATGAAATATTACATAGCAAGGGAATACATTTGCTGGACCCATGCATGTTGTGACCTTCAGAAATTACACCACGGAACAGACCTGGTATAAAGGGAATGATTGGGAGAGGGTAGAGGAGTGAGGAAATGGGGGAGGTATAGAGGCATAGAGGCAGAAACAAAACCATTAGGTCAGAAAAATGTGGGGCAAAGAACAGATAGAGGGCTAGCTGAAAACAAAGAGAGAGACAGAGCTATAGAAACAAGAACAATGGGAACAGAGAGGTTGGGCCTAGAATAGAGAGAGGGGGCTAATCAGTCCTTTTATCCTGCCTTGAAGTTAGCAGTTTAGTTTCTTTCAAGAAAGAAATATACTTTCTATGAATTTTGTAAGTTAACAGGAAATATTTTCATCTCTGAGAGCAATGTTAATTTTAAAGTGTTTATAGGAAATTTTTGTGGGACTACTTTCTTAAGAACAATATAAGCCAGGTATGTTGTCACATACCTGTAATAATACCTACATGGAATGCTGAGATCACCTGGAACCTAAACATTCTAGAACTTCTTGGACAATACACAACATACTATGTGCCTATTTCAAAAATGAAATGAAGTGAAATAAAATCAACCCAATGTACCTTCTTTATTTGTATCTCTTACCTTTGGAAACTAATAAGATAATGAATCAAAAAATAAATAAATTTCAATTATCTGTATGAATGAAAACAATTTTAAATGTTAAGAAGGTTAAAAAAATCACTACAGTGATGGGGAGGAAAGAGCCTGGGTGGGAAATGGGACAAGAAGGTGAACATGATCAGGTATTATGTGTGTGGGGAACATAACTGAAGTGCTGAGGAAAAGCAAAAAGAATGGAAACAGGCAACTTTTTGAGGTAGGAGGTGAGAAAACCCTCGGTTATATCAGAGACCTGGGAGGTGAGAGACCCTAAGGACTCAAAGGGAGGGACCTTAGAAGAAATGCCCTACAGTGGGGAGAGGGAACTTGTAGAGTCCTCCTCCAGTGGAGGGACAGGACATCAAGTGGAAAGATTGAGTTACCATCCCACAGTAAAAAGCTCTAACCCAGAATTGTTCCTGTCTGAAAGAACTGCAAGGAAAAAACATGGAGAAAAGCCTAAAGAAAAGGAGATCCAGTGACAAGACCAAATTGTGATAAAGCTCAAGGAGAGGCATCAAGGCCTGACACTATTACTGATGCTATTCTGTGCTCACAAAAAATGGGCTTATCATGACTGCTCTCTGAAAGACCAAACCAGCAGGTGAAAGAGTCAGATGCTCAAATTTATATGCAACAAATAGACAGAAGCTGGGAACCCCTGTGGATGAATTGGGGAAAAGCTGGAAGAAGCTGAGGAAGAGGTCTACCCGGTAGGAGGACCAACAATCTCAAATAACCTGGACCTCCCAGGATGTCTCAGACACTGAGCCAGCAACCAGGCTTCATACACCAGATGATATAAAGCCACCAACACATATACAGAAAAGGACTGCCAGGTCTGGACTCAGTCAGATGAGGTCCATCTAATCCTCAAGGGACTTCAGGCCCCAGGGAGCAGGGAGGTCTGGTGGAGAGGGGACAGGATGGTGGGGACATACTCTTGGAGATGGGGATTGTGGGCTTGGGGCCCTGGGAGCATGGGGGCATATAGGCAGGAGATATGGGGTGTGGAACAGTAAGAGGGGGAACTAGGAGAAGAATAAAATCTCGACTTTAAAAAAAGTATAAGAATAAATTTTAAATAATTCAACTATATTAGTGTGTGGAATTTCAGTCCACGGGACTATATACCATTCACATATTCATTTAGATTTCCTTTGGAAGTTAATATAAAGATGCACTTACACTTAAACAAGAAAATGATTAAAGATATTTAAAAATAAAGAAGTTCTATTTTAACTCTAAAGGTATAACTGCTAGTTAACTTTGTAATCACATCACTGGGATTAACTTCCTTCTCAGAATCATCAGAATAACAAGGATTAAAGAAACTTTAAAACTCTGTTTCATAGGAAACAAAAAAGTTAGAGATTTTTTTATTTGTTTTATATATATACCAGCAAGTGAAAATTTTTCATGCTTCATTTTTCTGAAGATGGGAAAGTAGAAGAGTACTTCAGATTATTCTCCATGATGGCTCTTTCAAACATAGACATTTTTTTTCTCAGTTCACCATCTACTCCAAAAAGCATATCTTAGTTCTTGGTCCCCAAGTTCATCAAAACCTAAAACAGAAAAGTACCTCTTATTAAATAAATTACCCATGATACAAATATGAAAGATTCTGTGCAGATGATGTATAGGGTAAAGGTTAAGGTCAGGATTAGGATTAGGGTTAGTGTTAGGGTTATGTTTAATAAAGCAGGATAATTATAGTGTTATTAAAGTATGAGGTACATCTGAGGTCAAATTCCCATTTTATCATTTTATATCTTTAATAATTCATACAAAGCCATTAGGATTTTATGGATAATAGCAGTCATTTCAGTAAGAAATAATTCAAAATAATAAGTAGTTAAAACTTTATGATTATTAAAACATATTTAGATTCCTAAGGTCATTTTATGGACCATGTGCAACATACCTCCATGGACTTCTCATGCATTTCTTTAACTGCTTCCAGGGTCTGGTTCTGACTACATTTGGACAGTTTCAATGCTTGTTGTTCTTTTTGACAACTATTCTACAAATGTAAAAGGAAAACATTAGTATAACAATTCTGTTTATTTTTGTTGTTACTGCCATGCAACATGCATGGCAGTCTAACAATAAAACACTAAATGTATATCTAATACTAAAACATTTATGTGAGCAAAAATAATTCTATATGAAAGTTAAAAGGAATAGTTTTCCAACTGATTTAAAATTTTAACAACTATTTTGACTAAATATATATATATATTTACAATAATATGAAATAACATTATGCTACCAATTGTGGGGTAGGAATTTTTTTTAATGTGAAAGAGTTTTTCATAATGCACAGACTGGCCTTAGCCTCCCAAGTTCTTATGTTTATAGGCATGCACCATGTATACATGAACTCGGTAAAATCCTAGTCTTGGAAGCTTAGATTGGTTTTCTCTAGATTCCAATCTCAAGCAACATATAGAAGTAGTAACATAAAGTTCTCATTGTATTCTTTAGGGTTGCGCACAACCATGATAATTTGCATTAAAAAAAAATTAAGACAAGCCCTTTACACCTTTTCACCTTGGGCTACTACAATCCTGTTTTGCCCTTTATTCACTGTGATCAATTTTTTACCTCACATTTGCACTCAAATCATCATAATTAAGTAAAATTACCTCTAATTTGCAATGCTTATCTTTAAAAAAAGTGCACCTGCATACATTTGGAGACAAAGGGTTAATATTGGGTGTCATCTTTGATTTCACAGTACTGTTTCAGAGACAGAATCTCACTAAACCTAGAGCTCATCATTTATGCTACACCTGCTGGCTACAAAGATCTGGAGATCTTCTTTTCTCTGAACTAAATCTGAGATTGGTTGTTTTAAAATGCTCACAACCACACCAACTTTTTTTTGTTGTTGTGGTGGTGGTTTGTTTTTAGTGTTGCTAGTTTGTTGTTGTTTATTTTGTTGTTGTTGGTGGTGGTGTGGGCATTCATCCCAATGCAGGGAATATAAGCTGGGGTCTCCATGCCTACACGGGAGAAAGATTACCAATTAAACCATCTTCCAGCCCTGTAAATCAATCTTATTGGGCCCACATGCAGCATATGACACATTTAGGGATCTTTTCTTCTTTAAAACTTTCCTTCACTCATGGTAGTTTTCTTTCTACCAGTGGTTCTCTTCCTTTACTGGCTCCCTCTCACCAGCTGCCATATGCAGAATTACAAATTTTGAAGTACCCTGCTGTTCTGTCTTTAGACTCCTTATTTACAGGGATGATCACTTTCCCTTGAAATGTCATCCAGAGTCCAATGTTTAAAAACTGTCTTCAATTGGAGTATTTATTACTTATCTTTAGTTCCTATCTCTTTCCAGAACTGACTCATAATGGCAGGTTCCTCAATGCCTTCTGAGGCAAGAATGAATTTGCTGTTCCTTTCAAATTGAATACTTTCCAAACTATTAACCAGTAAATAAAATAAAATAGTTAATATGATTATCGTTGTCTCAGATCTTACTTGGAAACCAGGTGATGACTCTACAGGTAGAGTAATGGAGACGTGATCTAAAATTGTTTGCTGATATTCTTCCACAGGAAAATTCTTCCAGGGCTGTTGAGATTGTTTGTTTCCATCCTCTGTTGTTACTAAATCTTTACTAAATTTAGGACTGTAAGAACTGATTTACCAAATTGAGTTGGTTTTTTAATATAAACAACAGAGTCCAGGTGAAACCAATAAATAAGCTTTCTCTCTTCTTTGAACTCTGATATATTGTGGTTTTTTTGTTTGTTTTTTTTTTGTTTTTTTTTTTTTTGTAGTCACTGGTAATCATCTCTTGATCTTTCTGCAAATGTCTGCCTCTTGAAAATTTATGATCTGGTATACCATAAAATGCCTAGTCGTTTTCATTGATATAGTATGCAATCAATAGTTTATATCTCAGTAAGACTAGAACAGAAGCAAGGATAGATAGATAATGGAACTTAATTTAGTTTCATATGCTCAACTCAAGGCTAGTTGTTCCATTCCTACTTAGTAATACTAGGTTAAATATTAAGTTTTTTTTATGGTACCAACCACTGATTTTTCTTTTTCTTCATTGAATTTCTGTACATCCATATCAGACTTCTGAAATGTAGTTATATACTGCTCACAAAATTTGTTGTTGATGTTCTTCCTGTAAAGCACAGTAACAAAAGCAGGCACATTTCATACCAATATGAAAATGAACACTCAGAACAAATTCAATTGAACATTTCATACTATAAAAAGAAAAATAGCAGTATAAAATATCTAATGGGAAATCATTATAGATTTTTCCGCTAACATATTATCAGAGAGGTTTTCATTTACGTTTTAGCTTTTCAAAATTAAAGAAATATAAACACACACAACACACACGTAACACACACACACACACACACACACACACACACACACATATATATATATATATATATATATATATATATATATATATATATATACATGTACAAAATTTAATTATATTTCAATGTGGTTTTTTTTTCATTATTTTCTACCAAATATAAGTTCTAATTTATTTTTCATACATTGCCTTAGTAAAGACAGTGCAAAACATGTCAACTAAAATATACAAATTGTCTGCATATGTAATTGTAGTTGTTCCTTTTGAATATTGTTAAACATAATAATCCATAAATTACATTCCTAAGACTATGTGCAAGACTTCTGTATTTCCACAATGAATGTAAATTAAAATTTAAATCTCATTAACATTGACTTAAAGCAGAAAATAAAATTTTCATAGATTTCTATGAATTAGATTTAGTTTGCTTGAAGGCATGATGTTATAGGGTTAACTGTTTAGACAAAATCAAAGCCACACATTTTTACTAAAGAATCAGACATGATATAATTTTTTTAAACTGCAGCCACATATAATTTTTAAAATGATACACATTTGACCCTACAAATATAACAACTCTACCTCTCTCGTTCGTTCGTTTTGCAAAATCTTTCTAATTTCTGGTTGCTGCCTTTGAAAGATTCTTTGACATAAGTTTCCATCCATTTTCTCTTTATGTGAAGCGTCTTATAAATGTCATCTATATTAAAAATAAAGAGTCATTTTGAAGAAAAATTAGATGATTCCATGTATTCAAGTAAAAATAGATATAGATAAATTTCATTCAATAATGCTATGGAAACTTAAAATTAAATGATAGATATCACAAACATGCTTCATACTTTAGAATACTTAGGGTTTGGTATGTTCAGATGAAGGATGTTCAACCTGTAAAGTCTACAGAAATGTTCCACAACATAGAAAAAAACAGTCCATGTATTTTGGATAAGAAATATCTAATCTTATCTGAATTTTAATTTCTGTAAGGAAAATAATTTTGAGCTTCAAGAACAGTTTTCAAAAGAACAAATGCACAAAACAAAGGATCAAAAGTATACTTAATTCTTCATAAGGAAACACTTTTAATAAAGGCTAATTCTTTTCCAAATCTAAAAAAGATGATGCAACTGAAAGAACAAACTTGACTGTGGAACTGTTAGACCCATTGTTTAAAATATTCAATTAAAATAAGAGGGCAACCGGTCATATTGGTTCCCATGTTAATCCTAGTATTCTGGAGGAAAAGGCAGAGAGATATTTGTGTATTCCAGGTTAAGCTGGTCAATATACTGAGTTCCAGGACAGACAGAGCTACAAATGAGACCCTGTCAGAATCAAACCTGCGTTTGATTCCTAGCACCTACATAATGTGCACAAATACCTCCAACTCCAGTTCCAGGGGATGTGATGCCCTGTTCTAAATTCTGCATGCACCAGGTACATATGTATATGACTCACAGACATACTTATAGGCAAAATACCTATATAAATAAAAATAGATAAAAATGTTAAAATCTATGTTTAAAACAATGATCTTCAAGTTTTTTTTTAATCAAAATAAAATTATTTCTAAAGTGAATTGGTAATTATATTTCAGAACATATCCTTTAAAAAAACACTTGAAGAAAATTATGGTAGGAACTTTTGATCAGTAACTGCTGCAGTTCATGAAAATTGTAATGCTTCAGAAAATGTTTAGTACCTTTCTAGCATGCACAGTTAGCTTTCAGTAACTAGGATGAAGCTATATTTCGGTGTACATGTTTAATATTCTCACCATCCATAGTACTAGACAAAATCAGATTATTAAATGATTATTCTGCCTCCTCTAAATAGAGCAAATCCTTCAGTTGAAAAAAAATAATTTGGTAAAATGGGTAACTTGAAAGAAGCAAAATATTATTTTTTAAAAATATAATATTGTTTCATGGGGGTAGAGATATGGCTCAGCAGTTAAGAGTACTTCCTGTTCTTTGCAAAGGACATAGGTTTGGTGTCTAGCACTCATATGGTGGCTCACAACTATCTGACTCCAGTTCCAGGTATCTGAAATAATCAACTGATATCTGAAAAACAGGTACACATGTGGTGCACATATATAACTGTAAGCAAAACACTAATACACATAAATAAGTCCAAAAATAGGTATTAGGAGCATTGTTTAGTAAGCCATGTAAAGATGTTTTTTTGTGTGTGTATGATCCTAGTATTGGAAGCTTAAGCAGGAGATTTCCAGTGTAAAGACTGCATAGGTTAAATAGGAAAATGCAGGCCAGCCTGAACTACATAATGACACCATATCTCAAAGACAAGTTACTGTCTTCTGAGAAAGCTCACTTAGCATTCAGTTACATATAATTTAAAACAGATACTTTAGAATCTGAGTATCATTCTCTCATTGTTTAGTAAGTTGTCTTCCACTTACAGTTACATAATTCATTTCATAAAAAAAAAAAAAAAACAATGAAGGGATTGGAGAGATGATTCAGCAGTTAAGAGCACTGGTTCCCTTCCAGCTTTCTGAGATTGGAGTACCAAAACACACAAGGTGGCTCACTACCTATAACTTCAGTTTCAGGGGATTCAAGGCCTTCATCTGGCTTCCTCAGGTACAAGACACACTAGTTGTGCACATACACACGTGAAAGAAAAAAAAAATAACCATAACATAAAATTTAAAAATAAGTTATAAGGGTTACATTAAAGAATTCAGTTTTGCACTGTGCCATATAAAGAAGGAAGCACAGAAGACTCCTAGAAAAGAAACTGACTTAATATAAAATTAGCACTGGATCAATGAAAATATGTTTCATGTACAGAATTTTGTATACATATCACTTAGCTATGAGTACATGGAACTGTGAAAATGTTTACATCTATTTTTTTTCCTTTTAAAATTCCTTCAAAGCTGTTACAAAAAAGGCTCAGTAGTCAAGAGGGCCTACTGTGAAAAGAGGAGGTTCACAAAGTACTTTTTTTTTTTTAAGGTAAGTAATGTTACTTCATGCTTATCAAAGGATAATTCATCAAAGATGAACTCACAATTCTGAATATCTATGCTCCAAATACAAGGGCAACCAAATTCATAAAGAAATTTTACTAGAACTCAAAGTACATATTGTACCCCATATAATAATAGTGAGAAACTTCAACACCCCACTCTGAGCAACGCAGAGGTCCTGGAAAAAAAGAAATGAAAAAGAGACACTGTGAAACTAATGAGAAGTTATGAAACAATCGGATTCATCAGATACATATATATGTATCTGTCACACACACACAGACACACACATCCAAACATGCACACATATATTGAAGCAAATTCACACACAGTTCTCACTAGATGAAGAGAAATTATTTGAAAAAAAATCAACAAACCTTCATGATAATAGTCTTGGATAGATTAAGAATTTTAAGCACATACCTAAATATAGAAGCAAACCAGAAGCCAACATCAAATTAAATGGAAAGAAACTTGATGCAATCCCACTAAAATAAGACAAGACAGGACTAGACAAGGCTTCTTACTCTTTCCCTACCAATTCACTATAGTACTACAAGTTCTAGACAGAGCAACTAGAAAACAAAAATTGGTCAAAGGAATAAAAATTGGAAAGGAATAAATCAAAATATCACTATTAGCAGATAATAAAATAGTATACTTAAGTGACCACAAAAATTCCATCAGAGAACCCATAAACCTGAAAAACAACTTCAGCAAAGTGGCTAGATATACAATTAACTCAAACAAAACAGTACCTTTCTTCTACTCAAAAGATAAACAGGATGAAAGGCAATTATGGAAACAACACCTTTCAAAAGTCACAAATTATAGTTCCTTGATGTGACTCAAACCAAGCAGGTGAAAGATTTCTATGACAAGAACTTCAAGTCTCTGAAGAAAGAAACTGAAAAATCTCAGAAGATGGAAAGGTCTCCCATGGTCATAGATTAAGTTAGTAAAAATGGCTGTCTTCCCAAAAGCAATCTGCAGATTCCATGCACTCTCCATCAAAATTTAAACTCAATTCTTCGTAGAGACAGAAAGAGCAATATGCAAAACCATTCGGAATATCAAAACTCCAGAATATCCCAAAACTATTCTCAACAATAAAAGAACTTCAGGGGGAATCATCCCTGACCTTAAGCTGTATTATGCAGAAATAGTGATTAAAAAAATGTATGGTAATGGTACAGAGACAATGCCTTCATGAAATGGAGAGATCTAAAATATATCATCCTGTGTGATCTCAAAGGAAAAAAAAACATGGTATGCACTCACTGATAAGTGGATATTATCCTAAAAGCTCAGAATACCCAAAATGTAATTCACAGACCACATGAAGCTGAAGAAGAAGGAAGACAAAAGTGTAGGTGTTTCAGTCCTTCTTAGAATGGGGAACATAATATTCCTGATAGGAAATGTGGAGATCAGGGCAGAGACTTAAGGAATGACCATCCAGATTCTGTCCAACCTTTGGATCCATCCCATATACAGAAACCAGGCACAGTCACTATTGTGGATACCAACAAGTGCTTGCTGATAGGAGCATAATATGACTGTCTCCTGAGAGGCTCTGCCAGGGCTTGGCAAGAACAGAGGCTGATGCTCACAGCCAACAATCAGACTGATCATGGGGTCCCCAGGGGAGCAGTTAGAGGAAGAACTGAAGGAGCTGAAGGGGTTTGCAACCTTACAGGAAGAACAACAATATGAACCGAGCAGACAGACCAGAGCACTCAGGGACTAAGCCACCAAACAAAGAGGGGCACCCATGACTCTAGCGGCATATAGAGCAGAGGATGGTATTGTCAGACATCAGTGGGAGGAGAGGTCCTTGGTCCTGTGAAAGCTCCATGCCCCAGTGTAGGCAAATGCCAGGGTAGGGAGGTGGAGTATGTGGGTGAGTGAACAGGCTCATAGAAACAAAGCAAGTGTCAAATGGAATAGGGATTTCCTGGGATTAAACCAGGAAATGGCTGATATTTGAAATGTAAATAAATACACACACACACACACACACACACACACACACACACACACACACACACAGATGGCTTTAACTGTGTCTTCAGGTGGGTTTACATCTAATCACAGGATGATCTAAATTTTTCCCATTCCTGCTAGTTTTTTGATAAATTAGAGTAAATGTGTCTGCATCTCAATCTCCAAATAAAATCATAGTTGCTCTTATCACAACCAAGCTCCTCAACCTTTTTCATCACAATACAAATCTAAGACAAATCTTAAATATAAAATTCTTCCTGGCTGGACAAATATTTTACTGCTACAGCAAGAAGCTCTGGTTTCAATCTTCAGGAATGAAAAATAAAAACCCCCAAAATTTAGATATAAAAAATAAAGAAGGCATGATTCCTCGGGCCCCATTACATTTCTGAGGCTGAGGACTTCAGGTACAAGGCCAGTCCAGGCTGCAATTGAGGTTTCAGACAATCCTGAGATATAGAGCTAGAGGTTACTTTCCTAAACCAAAACAACAAATAAATAAAGACAGCCTGGTCTGAATTATGTCTGAATTCCCAGCACTTCTGAGGCTGAGAGAAGCCTCTAGTATTTGAGGCAGTTTGGAACCTATATATAGAAATTTCGGCAATGTGGCATTTTCACAACACGTTAAAATGTAGACTGGTCTTCAGTTTCTTTTTAATAAATTCCTGGTGGGAAGCAGTTGCACAGAAGAGGGTTTTGTCTGTTTCATCCACTAAGTGAAGTCCAGTTTACTCACACCTCACATCCCCTGTCCCCAAGAATACTTTCAGGGTCTCCATTTCCTTGGCCTTCCTGATTTCTGCTAGGAGCTAGTCTGTTCAAACTCTTGCACTTACAGTGAAGTTCTCAGTTTTTCTCAGCAGAGGCCTAAGTGGGAAAGGTCGATTGTGAACCTGGAAGTAGCAACTTCCTGAGTCCAGTGAGGGTCACCTAATCTCATTACTCCTGAAGAAACACCTCCAAAACTCCACCTTCATCCCCACCCAGACCCCTAGCTGAACCAGGATTAACCAACAGACAATTGACTACCTCCACTGAGACTTCATCCTACCATGATTCCTCAAGAATTTTGCTTCCTCAAGAACTCTTTGTAGCCACCATACTGGGTAACAGGGTTTGAACAGCAGGAAAATAATCTCAGCCAAGCCCATTGCTGATTGGCTGTGTTTGCACATGAGTACTAAGGGTAAGAGAGGCTCTTTCAGTCATCTGTGATTAAAGCTTCAAAAAGCGGGTAGTATTTTAACTTCCACTACTACCCAGAGGCTTTCCATTTTCTAAGTTTGCAATTCTAACTTGAAAGTTAAAATAAAATGAACTCCAAAGACGACTCTCCTACTTTGTTTCAGATGAAGGGACTGTTCTGTGTAACTCTAAATTGTTTTTTTTTGTTTGTTTGTTTGTTTTGTTTTTTTGTTTCTTTTTTTTTTGTTTTTTTTTTTTAAACTAAAGTGTTTTTGCATGTTTGTATTTATATAACATGTATGACTAGTTCCCCTAGAAACTAGAATAGGATGCCAAAATCCCTGGATCTAGAATTAAAAATGATTTTGAGAATTATGTGGGTTCCAGGA
Organism: Mus musculus; assembly: GCF_000001635.26. Lineage (NCBI taxonomy): Eukaryota > Metazoa > Chordata > Mammalia > Rodentia > Muridae > Mus > Mus musculus. Next base: position 64,489,838 of record NC_000087.7, on the reverse strand, counting down.
ACTAAACCTTGGTTCTGTACAAAAGCAACAAGTGTTCTTAATTTCTAAGCCATCTTTCCATTCCTATCCTGTGTGTGTTTTAAGGTGTGCTGGACCATTTCTCACGATAGATGTTTAATTTTACTATATAATGGAGAGTATAAAAAATGACTTTGTTAATGTTGTCTATTTCCAGAAACAGAAAAACAAACAAACAAACAAACAAAACAGCAACAAAAAAAACATAATTTTAATGGATTGTGTAAATCATAAATAGTTTCAGGATAAAAATGGAGTGTATACATTTCAGTATATGGGTGCATAAGGAGGCCAGATATAGACATCTGTTTTATTCTCAATTATATTCCAAATTTCTTTTTCATTTTCAGTTTTTTTTTTCAAGTCAGTGTTTATCTGTATAGCTCTGGTTAACCAGGAACTCACCCTGTATACCAGGGTGGCATCAAAATCAAAAATCTCCCTGCCTCTGCCTCCCAACGTCTGGGATTAAGGCATGTGCCACCACTGACTGACCCAACTTAAAACTTGAGATAGGTTCTCTCTGAATATGCAGCTAACCAATGCCACTACCTCGGCTAGCCAGCAAGCTGTCTCCACCTACTCAGCACTGGTTGGCAGCCTGCATTTTAGAAGTGGATTCTAGGCCCCCACTTTTATTTTCAAGAAAAACATTTTACTAAAACAGCCATCTCTCTAGCCACTCTTCAAGGTTTGTTCTGTTGCTATAGACACTGCAATTTTTTGTTTGTTTGTTTTTTGTTTGTTTGGTTTCTTTTTCTATTTCTCTAATCATGGCTAAGTTTAGGCTCCTAAAATGCTTAGTGGTGGTTTTGCTTGTTTCCTTACAACAGCAAATTGGTTTTCTTGCTCACTTTACAATTTGCAGCTAATTTGGCACACTGGACGAACTGACATTTCATTTACTAGTCTTATTGCTGTGTTTTGTTTCTTTGGTGCTTTTTTTTTTTTTTTTTTTTTTTTTTAATTTGCTGGGTTTGTTTTTTTTTTGCTGGTTTTCTGTTTTTGTTTTTGTTTTCACCACTGAAGATGAAATTTATAACTTTTAATGGTGCTTTACCACTGAGCTACATCTTTAGTTAATCTTTAGTTTTGAATGTTGGATGAGAAGTTATCTGTGTGTATTTTTTAACGAAAACTATAATTTCTGTGAAGCCTACAATTATCCCCCTATGCTATAGGTTCTATAGAGATCTGTTTCCCTCGTTTGGCCTCTTCAAGAAACAGGGAAATATTTCTAAAACACATACCTCCAGATTTATCCAACATACTGCCTACTTCATGTCTGTGAAGACAGAACAATAAAAAATTAAAGCAAAAATATAGTAGACTGGTAGGCCATTTTTTTTTACCACACACAAAACTTTACACAGAACCTTCTTTAATTTTTTATAATAAATATATAATGTTTGGTTTGGAACAAATGTCATATGCATATAAAATATATGGTGGACTACCAAATTGAACTTGAATTATTTACTTTTAACAATTCATACGTTTACACCCCACAAGGAGTTTATTCATAACTCTCCCACAATTGCCAAGACCCTTTTTTCCCCCAGATAGTCCCCTACTTATTTTTATGATGTTTCTCCTTTTCTTTGAGTGTGTCAAAGATCACATGCAGGTGGTCCTATTGTATGAGTTCCTATGTGTTTGTGATCACAAAGTCTAAAGGATCCCAAGCTGGGCTTGAACTTAACATATATCAGCATCTGACATTGAAATGCTGATCTTCCTGAATCTAGTTTTCCAGTGAAGGTAACACAAACACTACTTTTGAAGTACTTTATTGAACTGGCAAAAAAAAAAGAAAGAAAAAAAAAGAGAAAAAAAGAAAAAGAATTGAAAATATTACCCCATGTCTTCATCTCCTTTTACTTGAGGCGATATATTTTCATCTTTACCAATTGCTGGGTTATTTACTGTATTGACAATAGAAAATGTAAACATTTGAAAGTATGCAATATTAGTAATAGTTAATAAAGTACTATCAATTTGAATTTCTTTGGAAAAACTGCCCATTTTGAGTTTTTGAAACAGATTTTAAAAATTAATTAAAATTAAGTACATCCAGGAAATCTAGGACACAAGGAGAAGAAAAAACATAAGGATAACAGGTATAGATGAGAAGTAAGATTTCCAAATTATAGGGCCAGTGAATATCTTCAACAAAACTATAAAAGAAACCTTTCCTAACCTAATGAAAGAGATGTCCATGAACATACAAGAAGCATGCAGAACTCCAAATAGTTTGGACCAGAAAAACAACAACAAAAACAAAAATCCCTGCCATCATATATTAATCAAAGCACCAAATGAACAAAACAAAGAAAGAATATTACAAGCAGTAAGGTAAAATGGTCAAGTAACATATACAGGAATTCCTATCAGAATTACACCTAACTTCTCCCCAGAGACTATGAAAGCCATAAGATCCACGGTAGATATCATACAGACACTAAGAGAGCAGAAATAAGAGCCAAAGCTATAATATGCAGTAAAACTATTTTACCATAGATTGAGAAAACAAGGTATTCCGTGAAAAAACAATATTTACACAATATCTTTGAACAAACCAAACCCTTCAAGGGATAATAAAGGGAAAACTCCAATATAAGGAGGGAAATCACATGCTAGCAAAAGCAAGATATTAATCTTGAAGTAAACCTAAAAGAAGATAGCTACATGAACAAAATTCCAACAAAAATAACAGGAAGAAACAAAGACTTTGTCTTAGTATCTCTTAATATCACCATATTCTATTCACCAATTAGAAAGAAATAGACAAACAGACTGGATGTGTAAGCAAGACCCAGCATACCAGAAACAAACCTCAGGGACAAAGACAGATATTTCCTCACAGTAAAAGGCTGGAAAACAATTTTCTAAGCAAATGTTCCAAAGAAACAAATTTGGAGTAGCCATTCTAATATCAAATAAATTTGACTTTCAACCCAATGTTATCAAAAAAGACAAGGAGTGGCACTTCATATTCATCAAAGTTAAAATTTACCAAGATGAATTTTCAATTCTAAACATTTATAGTCCAAATGCAATGGCATCCATATTCATATAAGAAACTTTAGTACAGCTCAAAATGCACATTGCACCACACACAATAATAGCAGAAGACTTCAACAACCCTCCTCATCAATGGAAAGATCCTGGAAAGAAAAATTAAAAAAAGACACAGTTAAACTAACAGAAGTTATGAAACAAATACATTAGTTGATATCTATAGAACATTTTATTTTAGAACAAAAATTGTCCATTCTGCTCAGCACCTCATGACGCCTTCTCCAAAATTAACAATATAATCAGTCACAAAACATGCCTCAACAGATATAAAAATATCCAAATAATCTCATACATCCTATCTAATCACCAAGGACTAAGGCTGATCTGAAATAATAATATAAATAATTGAAAACCCATGTACACGTAGAAGGTGAACAAAAATCCAGTCAGTGATAAATCAGGTAGGGAAGAAATAAAAAAAATAAATAAATAAATGTAAGACTTTTTAGAGTTTAAAAAAAAATGAAGTTACTACATACCGAAAGTTGTGGAACACAACTAAAGCAGTGTTAAAGGGAATCTCATAGCTCTGAATGCCTCTAAATAGAAACTGGAGAGAAGATACAGTAGTAGGTTGACAGCACACCTAAAACCCCTTGAATAACAGGAAGGAAATTCACCCAAGAGGAGTTGAAGGCAGGAACTAATCACACTCAGGGCTGAAATCAAACAAGTGGAAACAAAGGAACTATAACATAAAATCAAACAAACTAGGAGCTGGACCTTTGAGAAAGTCAACAAGATAGATAAAACATAAGCCAGACTAATTACAGGGCACAGGGAAAATATCAACATTAACAAAACCAGTAATGAAAAGGGAGACATAACAACAGATACTTAGTAAATCCAAAAAAATCATCAGATCCTACTATATAAGCCTGTAACTTAGAAAAGTGGAAAATCTGGATGAATTGGACAATTATCTAGACAGATGTCAGGTACTAAATTTCAATCAGGTTGAGATAAACCCTGTAAACTCTCCCATAATCCCCAAAGAAATAGAAGCAGTCATTAAGAGCTCCCCCCTCAAAAAAAAAAAAAAGCCCCGTATCTGATGGGTTTAGTACAGATTTCTATCAGGCTTTCAATGAAACACCAATACCAACAATCTTCAATCTATTATGCAAAAACAAAAGAAAATGAACACTACTTAATTTGTTCTATGAAGCCACATTTACTCTTATACCCAAACCATACAAAAACCCAATGAAGACAGGATACTTCAGACCAATTTAACTTATAAATATTGATGCAAAAATACTCAATAACATCCTGTTAAACACAATCCAAGAACACATCAAAATGATCATTCTTCATGATCAAGCGGCTTCATCCCAGGGATACAGGAATGGTTCAATATATGGGAATCCATCAATGTAATCCAATATGTAAAGAATCTCAAGGAAAAAAAACACAGTATTATCTCATTAGACGCTGAGGAATCATTTAAAAAAAATCAACACACCTTCATGATGAAGTCTTGGATAGATTCAGAAAGCAAGGCCCATAACTAAACATAGTAGCAAACCAGGATCCAACATCAAAATAAATGGAGAGAAACTCGATGCAATCCCACTAATATATGACAAGGCTTCCCACTCTCTCCCTACCTATTCACTATAGTACTAGAAGTTCTAGCCAGATTAAATAGACAACAAAAAGAGGTCAAAAAGTTAAAAATTGGAAAAGAACAAATGAAAATATCACTATTAATAGGTAATAAGATAGTATATTTAGTGACCCCCAAAAAATCCTCTAAAGAACCCTTAAGCCTGAGAAACAACTTTAGCAAAGTGATTGGATATACAATTAACTCATATAGATCAGTAGCCTTCCTCTACTCAAAGGATAAACAGGCTGAAAAGGAAGTTATGGAAGCAACACTCTTCACAATAGTCTCATATTTTAATAACTTGGTGTGACACGAAAAAAGCAAGTCAAAGTTCTGTAGGACAAGAACTTCATGTCTCTGAAGATAGAATTGAAATTCTCAGAAGATGGAAAGATCTCCCATGGCCATAGATTGGTGTCCCAAATAATTTAGTAAAAATGTCTATCTTGCCATAAGTAAGCTCTGATTCCATGCCCTCTCCATCAATATTCAAACTTAATTCTTTATAAAGATAGAAAGAGCAATATGCAAAATCATTTAGAATAACGAAAATCCAGGATATTGTAAAACTATTCACAACATTAAAAGAACTTCAGGGGGAATCATCCCTGACCTCAAGCTGTATTATAGAGAAATAGTGATAAAAATGTATAGTGACCATAAAGAAAAAATGACTTCAGGAAGTTCACACGCAAACGGATAGGTCTAAAGTATATCATCCTGTATGAGGTAACACAATCCCAAAGGAAAAAATATGGTATGCACTCACTGATAAGTGGATATTATCCTAAAAGTTCAGAATACCCAAAATGTAATTCACAGACCACATAAACCTTAAGAAGGAAGAAAAAAGTGTGCATGTTTCCGTCCTTCTCAGAATGGGGAACAAAATACTACTGGGAGGAAATATGGAGACAAAGTGCAGGCCAGAGACTGAAGGAACGACCATTCAGAATCTGCCCCACCTGTGGATCCATCCCGTATATAAACACCAGACCCTGTCACTATTGTGGATACCAACAAATGATTGCTGAAAGGAGCCTAATAAGGCTGTGCCCTTAGGGGCTCTGCCAGAGGTTGGCAAAAACAGAGGCTCATGCTCACAGCCAACAATCAGACTGATTATGGGGTCCACAGTGGAGGAGTTAGAGGAAGGACTGAAGGAGCTGAAGGGGTTTGTAATCTTACAGGAAGAACAATAATATGAACCAAGCAGACCGCCCCCCTCCCCCCAGAGCACTCAGGGACGAAGCCAGCAAACAAAGAGGGGGACCATGGCTCCAGCTAAATACATAGCAGAGGATGTCCTTGTCAAACATCAGTGAGAGGAGAGGTCCTTGGTCATGTGAAGTTTGGTGTCCCAGTGTAGGCAAATACCAGAGCAGGGACATGGGTGTTGGTGGGTGGGGGAACATGCTCATAGAAGCAGAGGGAGGGTGGAATGGTAAAGGGAATTTCTGGGGTGAAACCAGGAAATGACTAATATTTGAAATGTAAATAAACACACACACACACACACACACACACACACACACACACACACCTAATATGATGGCTTTAACTGTGACTTCAAGTGGGTTTATATGCAATCACAGGATGATCTAAATTTTGGTCCCATTGTTGCTAGGGTTTTGATAAATTAGAGTTAATGTGTTTGCATCTCAATCTCCAAATGAAATCATGGTTGCTTTTATCATAACCAAGCTCCTCAATTTTTTTCATCATAATACAAATCTAAAGCAGATCTAAAATATAAAGTTTTTCTGGCTGGACAAATATTTTACTGCTACAGCAAGAAGCTCTGGTTTCAATCTTCAACAAGGAAAAAAGGAATAAAAAACAAACAAACAAACAAACAAACAAACAAAAATTTAAATATAAAAAATAAAGAACACATATTTCCTCAGGCCCAGGTACATTTGTAAGGCTGGGGACTTCAGTTTCAAGGCCAGTCAAAGCTGCAGGTGAGGTTTCAGACAATCCTGAGATATAGAGTTAGAGCTTACTGTCCTAAACCAAAACAACAAATAAATAACAACAACCTGGCCTGAATTATGTCTGAAGTCCCAGCACTTCTGAGGCTGAGAGGAGCCTCTGTATTTTGAGGCAATTGGAGCCTATACATAGAAATTTCGGGAATCTGCCATTTTAACAACAGGTAGAGGTAAATGAAGACTGGTTTTCAGTTCGTTTTTAATGAATTCCTGGCAGGCAGCAGCAGCTAAAAGAAGGTTTTAGTCTGTTGGCTCCACTAACTGACTTCCAATTTACTCACTCCTCACCTCCCCAAGCCCCAAGAAGACTTCCAGGGTCTCCAATTCCCTGGCCTTCCTGCTTTCTGTTAGAAGATAATTCTGTTCAAACCCCTGCCCTTAGCGAAGTTCTCTGTTTTTCTCAGCAGAGAACTAAGTGGGAAAAGTTGATTGTGAGCCTGGAAGCAGTACCTTCCTGAGTCCAGTGAGGGTCACCTCCTCTCCTTACTCCTAAAGTAACACCTCCACCCCTCCACCTTCTTCCCCACACAGGCCCCCAGCTCAAACAGTATTAATCATCTTTCAACAGACAATTGACTACCTCTACTGAGACTTCTCCCTACCATGCTTCCACAAGAACTCGGCTTGATGACTACCACAAAGCATACTGGGTAACAGGGTTTGGATAGCGGGAAAACAATCTCAGCCAAGGCCCTTGCTGATTGGCAGTGTTTGCACATGTGTACTAAGGGTGAGAAAGGCTCAATCAGTCGTCTGTCATTGAAGAGCAAAAAGGAGGTAGTATTTTAGCTGCCACTACTACCCAGAGGCTTTCCATTTTCCAAGTTTACAATACTAACTTGAAAGCTAAAATAAAACGGACCCCAAACAAGACTCTCCTACTTTGTTTCAGATGAAGGTGCTGTTGTTTGTAATTTTCAATTGTTTTATTTATTTAAGTAATTTGTTTTTGCATGTTTGTGTTTATAAACATGCATGTGTGGTGCACATAGAAACTAGAAGAGAATTCCAAAACCCATGGATATAGAATTAAAAATGGTTTTGAGCCATTGTGTGGGTCCTAGGAACTAAAACTTGGTTCTGTCCAAGAACAACAAGTGCTCTTAATTTCTAAGCCATCTTTCCATCCCTGTCCTTTGTGTCTTTTAAGGTGTGCTGATCATTTTTCTTGAAAGATGTTTCTTTGTACTATACAGTGGAGATTACAAAATTATAACACTTTCTTAATATTGACAATTTGCTCATAGAGAAAAAACAAAAAGACAAAAACCATCATTTTAATGGATTGTGTAAATCAGATAAAGAGTATTGTAAAAAACTGATGTATATACATTCCAGTATAAGTATGCATAAGAGGGCGACAAATAGACATTTGCTGCATTCTCAATCACATTCCAACTTCCTTTTTTTTTTTTTCAAGGCAGGGTTGTAGTCCTGGACCTCACCCTGGTTACCAACTGCTGGGATTATGGCATGAACCACCTCTGACTGCCCAAATTTAAAACATGAGACAGGTTCTCTCTGAATCTGCAGCTCACCAATGCCACTAGCCTGGCTAGCCAGCAAGCTGTCTCCAACTACTTTTCACTGGGTTGCAGCCTGCATTTTTAAAGCCGATTTAAGACCCCCTCCTTAATTTATATACTTTCAAATAAAGCACATTACCAAAACAGCCATCTCTCTAGCCCCTCTGAGAGGTTTGTTCTCTTGTGGTAGCCACTGTATATTTTTTTTTATTCTCTAATCATGCCTAAGTTTAGGCTCCTAAAATGCTTATTGCTGGTTTTGCTTGTTTCCTTACAAGAGCAAACTGGGTTTCTTGCTCATTTTACAATTTGCAGTTAATTTGGCAAACTGGACAACCTAACATTTCATTTGCAAGACTTATAACTGTGTTTTGCTTGTTTGGTAGGATTTTTGTTAATTTGGTGCATTTGTTGGTTTCTTTGGGGTTTTTATTGTTATTGTTTTGTTTTGTTTCTTTGTTTGTTTTTGTTTGTTTATTTTTGCCACTGAAGATGAAACTCATCACTTTTAAATGGTGATTTACCACTGAGCTACATCTTCAGCTAATCTTGCATTCTGAATGTTTGCTGAGAAGTTATCTCATATGTGTTTTAAAGGAAACTACAATTACTGTGAACCCAAAATTATCCCCTTTTGCTATACAGTCTAGAAATCTGATGCCCTCTTCTGACCTCTTTAAAAAACAGGCAAATACCTCCAAAAACACATACCTTCAGATTTATCCAACATACTGTCTACTTCATCTCTGTGAAGAAAGGAAAATAAAAAAATTAATGCAAGAAATATAGTGGACTGGTAGGCATTTTTCTTACCCACACAAAACTTTAAAAAGAACTTTCTTTTAATTATTTATAATAAATATATAATGTTTGGTTAAGAACAAATGTCATATATATATATATATACATATATATACATATGTATATGTATGTGTAGATATATATATTATATATGTATGTATGTATGTATGTATATATATATATATATATATATATATATATATGTATATATTACATGGTGGAGTATCAAAGTGATCTTGTATCCTTTACTTTTACCAATTCATACATTTACACCCACAGTAGTTTATTCATTACTCTCCCACTCTTGCTGAGACCCTTGTTCTTGCCAGATGGTCCCCCTCTTATTTTCATGATTTTTCTCCTTTTCTTTGTGTGTATATCTTGGAAGATCTCAGGCAGGTGGTCATATTATACTAGTTGCTATGTGTTTGTTATCACAAGGTCTGAAGGACCTCAAGCTAGGCTTGAACTCAACATATAGCAGTGTCTGATTTGTATTGCTATCTTCCTGAATCTACTTCTCCAGTGAAGGTAATACAAACACTACTTATGAAGTAATCTATTGAGCTGGCAAAAAATATTGAAAATGTTACCCCATATCTTCATCTGCTTCTGCTTGAGGCGATATATTCTCATTTTTATCAAATGCTGGGCTCTTTACTGTATTAACAATAGAAAACAGAAACATTTGAAAGGATTCTATATAAGTAATAGTTAATAAAGTACTATCGATTTGAATTTATCTGGAAAAACTCTCCATGTAAATTTTTGGAAGAGATTTTAGAAAGGAAATATTTACACCGAGAAAATCCAGGACACAAGGAGATGACAAAACTTAAGGATAATAGGTATCAATGACAAGTAAGTTTTTCAAATTTAGGGACAGTGAATATATTCAACAAAATTATAGAAGAAAACTTCCCTAACCTAAAGAAAGAGTTGCCTATGAATATACAAGTAGCCTACAAAACTCCAAATAGTTTGGACCACAAGAGAAATTTCTTCCATCATATAGAAATCAAAACTCCAAATGCATAATAAAAAAAAAAGAAAAGAAAAAGAAGAATATTAAAAGCACTAAGGGAAAATGGTCAAGTGACTTATAAAGGAAATCCTATCAAAACTATACCTAACTTATCCCCAGAGATTATGAAAGCCATAATATCCAGGGCAGATGTCATACAGACCCTAAGGGAAAAGAAATGCCAGACAAGGCTACTAGATGCATCAAAAAATTTTACAATAGATTGAGAAAACAAGGTATTCTGTGAAAAAAAAAAAACGATATCTACACAATATGCTCGAACAAATCCAGCCCATCAAGTGGGTAATAATGGGAAAACTCCAATATAAGGAGGGAAATTACACTCTAGAAAAACCAAGAAATTGATCTTGAAGCAAACCTAAAAGAAGAAAGCTACATGAATCACATTCCAACTCTAACAACAAAAATAACAGGAAGCAACAACTACTTTTCCTTAATATCTCATAATATCAGCGGACACAATTCACCAATAAAAAAAAACATAGAATAACAGACAGGATGTTTAAGCAAGACCAAGCATACTAGAAACAAATCTCAGGGACAAATACAGATATTACCTTAGAGTAAAAGGCTGGAAAACAATTATCCAAGGAAATGTTACAAAGAAACAAGTTGGAGTAGCCATTCTAATATCAAATAAATTCGACTTTCAACCCAAAGTTATCAAAAAAAAAAAAAAGAGGAGGGACACTTCATATTCATCAATGTTAAAATTTGCCAAAATGAATTCCCAATTCTGAACATTTATACGCCAAATGCAATGTCATCCACACTCATAAAAGAAACTTTAGTAAAGCTCAAAAACACACATGAATAGAGCATTAAAAGAAACCTTGACTAAATTGGTTTTAGAGACCTGCAGAAAAGATTATGCAGCTCTTTTTCCCTTCACCTTGTTCTGAGTATGGAACACCACAGGGAAATTTAAACTTACACCATTCGAACTCCTCAACTGGGGACCCCCCCCCTTTAACAGAAGCAGGTGGAATGTTTGACCCTCATGTTTCTTTTTCAGAACTCCCACTAGCTCACTTGAAGGACCTACAACTGGTCAGAAAAGATGCCTTGGAAATGTTGAAACACAATAAAAAACTTAAACAAAAACAAAAAAACAAAAAACATACGAACCAGAAACCATCTTGGTGCCACATAAATTTCAAACAGGAGTACCTGTCCTGGTCTGGTGCCACCATTCTGGCAAACTTGAACTCAGATCAAAAGGACTTTCCCTGATGATTCTCACAAGCCCTGCTGCCACACCTCCAGTATGTGCCCAGTTCTGGCATCCAGCCTGCCATGGCCCACTGGCCTGGCACTGCTCACACACAGTGGGCACTGCACAGGAACCTCCCTCCCTCCCTCCTCCCAATGGCAAGAGGCTCTTTTGTCTCATTCAATGGGCTTCTGAGGTTCTCAATCTTACATATCCTAAAGCTGTGACCTCATGTTGGCTTTGTTTGGCAGCTGGGTCAGAGGTTTAATTTTCTAACTTATAAGATCAGAACTATGTACTAGAAGGAGTGGGAAATGTGAGACCACAACATAGAGCGTTTCTCCCTGGAAGGTAAAGCACCTGGACATTCTCCAAGATTGTTTTCCCTGATTTATAAAAATACAGCCAGAAAGAGACTCTATGTTCTCTACAGCCACCAAAAATCCTTTTGGTTTCTGAGCCTTACAGCTAGAGATTCAAAATTGGAGTTTTGACAAGGACATCTGGGCAGAGAAGAACACTCCTCCCATCTCTTCCCAACTCCTCCAAACTCTCCTCCCAACTCATCCCAATTCCTCAGCTAGCTATTAAAAACCTTCTTCTGTCACATCTCAGAGTCATACGCCCCTGCCCTGCACAGTGGAAGGAGTTTGTCCTTAGCTAGCTGATAATAAAAACTCTTGCAGTTTGCATCAGGTATCGATTTCTCTCAAGTCATTGGGGTGCTGGCCAGCTCATCCCGGGACTTTACTGGACTTGAGAGGAGGTCCATCTTCGGGGTCTTACACATGGAGACCTAAGACCAAAATTCTTCAAACTAATATGCAAAATCAAAAGAGAAGGAACACTATTGAATTTGTTCTATGAAGCCAGATTACAATTATATTCAAACCATACAAAAACACAATGAAGAAAGGAAACTTCAGACCATTTTCCCTTATGAATTTCGAAGCAAAAATACTCAATAAAATCACTGCAAACCAAATAAAAGAATACATCAAAACGATCATCCATCATGGTCAAGTAGACTTCATCCCTGTAATGCAGGGATGGTTTAATATATGGAAATTTGTCAACTTAATCCACTATAGAAACAAACTCAAAGACGAAAACAACATGATCACCTCATTAGATGCTGAGAAAGCATTTGACAAAACACAACACCCATTCATAATAAAAGTCCAGGAAAGGTCAGGAATTCAAGGCCCATATCTAAACATAAAAAAAAAAAATACAATAGACAGCAAACGAGTAGGAAACATTAAACTAAATGAAACAATCTCATTAAAATCAGGGACTAGACAAGGCTGCCCACTTTCTTCATACCTATTGAATATAGTAGTTGAAGTCCTAACCAGAGCAATTAGACAACAAAAGGAAAACAAATGAATACAAATTGGAAAGGAAGAAGTCAAAATATCACTATTTCCAGAATATATGATAGCATGTATCAGTGACCCAAAAATGCACCAGAGAAATCGTAACCATATATATGACTTCAGTGCAGTAGGTGAATATAAAATTAACTCAAACATATCAGTGGCCTTTCTCTACTCAAAGGAAAAAGAGGATGAGAAAGAAATTTGGGAAAACTCACCCTTCACAATACTCACAAATAATATAAAATAGCTTGGTGTGACTCTAAATTAGAAAGTGAAAGATATATATGATAAAAACTTCATGTCTCTGAAGAAAGAAATGAAACAAGATCTCAGAACATGGAAAGAACTCCCATGCTCATGGATTGGAAGGATTAATATAGTAAAAATGGCTGTTCTGCCAAAAGTAGTTTATAGATTCAATATAATCCCCATCAAAATTCCAACTCAATTCTTTACTGAGTTAGAAAGGGCAATTTACAAATTCTCCTGGAATTTGAAAAAAACAAACAAGCAACAACAACAACAACAACAAAAAACCAACAACAACAACAACAACAAAAAACAAAAACCTGGTATAGGAAAAACTATTCCCAACAATAAAAGAACCTCTTGTGGAATCACCATGCCTGACCTCAAAGTGCACTACAAAGCAATTGTGATAAACACTACATGGTACAGGTATAGTGGTAGACAGGTAGATAAATGAAATAGAACTGAAGTCAGAGAAATAAACCTTTAGTCACTTGATCTTTGACAAAGGAGCTAAAACCATCTAGTGGAAAGGAGACAGCATTTTCAACAAATGGTGTTGGTTCAATTGGCAGTTAGCATGTAGGAGAATGTAAATTGATCTATTCTCATCCCCTGTGCAATGCTCAAGTCTAAGTCGATCAAGGGACTGCACATAAAACCAGAGACACTGAAACTTATAGAGGAGAAAGTGGGGAATAGCCTGGAATACATGGGCAAAGGGGGGATATTCTTGAAAAAAAATACTACCAATGTCTTGTGCTATAAGATTAAAAATGGACAAATGGGACCTCATAAAACTGATAAGGTTATACCCAGAAGTTCAAACTTGTAATAAGGAAACATGCTTCACTTTGTCCATAGCAGCCTTTTGTATAATAACAAGAAGCTGAAATGAACCCAGATGACTCTCTTTAGAGGAATGTATATAGAAAATATGGCACATTTACTTAATGAATTACTACACAGCTATTAAAAACAATGAATTCATGAAATTTTTATACAAATGGATGGATCTGGATGATATCTTCCTAAGAGAGTTAACCCAATCACAAAAAACACACATGATATTCACACATTGATGAGTGGATATTATCCCTGAAGCTCAGAATAACCAAGGTAAAATGTGCAAAACCCATGAAACTGAAGAAGGAAGACCAAAGTGTGGATATGCCGTTCCTTCTTAGAATGGGGAACCAAATAATCATGGAGGGAGTTACAGAGACAAAGATTGGAGCTGAGAATAAAAGAATACAGAGACTGCCTCACTTGGGGATCCATCCCATATACAACCACCAAATCTACTGAAGATGCCAACAAGGGATTGGGTGCAGGAGAATGATATAGTTGTCTCCTGAGAGGATCTGCTAATGCCTGACAAATAAAAAAGTGGATGTTCACAGACATCCTTTGGACTTAGCACAGGGTCCCCAATTATGGAGCTGGAGAAAATACCTAAGGAGCTTAAGGAGTTTGCAGGCCCCTAGAAGAAAAAACAACATGAACTAACAAGTACCCCACAATTCCATGGGATTAAACCACCAATCAATGAAAACAAATAATGGGATATATGATTCCAGCTTCTTATGTAGCAGAGGATGGACTAGTCAGGCATCAATGGGAGGAGAGACACTTGTTCCTGTAAAGATCCTATGCCCCAGTATGGGGGAATACCTGGGTTAGGAATTGGTAGATGATGTGTTGGGGAGATGGGGGAGAGGGGAGAGGACAGGAGATTTTTTGGAGTGGAAACTAGAAACGGGGATAATATTTGAAATGTAAATAAGGAAAAGTTATAATAGAAAAAGAAAGGAAATAATTTATTTGCAAGTTTTATGAAATAAATTCATGTTTGGCAAACATATTATACGAACAATGTTCATGTCTTTTCTTGAGGTGAAATTAAGAAAGTTCTTCTCTCTCAACATATGCTGATATAGTTCCAAGAGTAGGTTTATGTGCTGCAAAACCTTGTATATAGGAATAGAGAGATATAGGTAAAATTAGAAATGAAGTATATGTAAACTCTTAACAAAGACTTCTTCCATTTCAGGTGACTAGGTAAAGTCTAATGAACTGCAGGACACAATTAATACTGGAAATGCGATACCTTCCGAAAGAGCCTCCTCTGAAACTTTTATGTCATCGTCCTCATCATCAAAGTCCAAAAGTAATAAGTAACCTTCCTTTGGTATCACCTTCAATTTCTTAAGAGCCATTCTTCTCATAAGAACTCAGTAGTCTTCTTAGTTTAAAAAAAAAAAACAATAAAAATAAAAAGGAAAAAAAAAGAACTTAGTTACCTGATTAAAAATTATCATTTAAATAATTAAAAATAACAAAAAATCAAATAATTATTTTAGCTCAATGAAAGATCATTTCTTTTTTTACTTAACATGTATATTTTTAATCAATTGCCTTTATCAGAGAGTTCTGTGTACATATTCAATATGGTGATGCATATATATATACACTTACCCGTACCATTTCCTCCGTGTATCCCATTTATCATGTCCCTCTCCCTCACAACTTGTTTTAAAAACTTCTTTAACTCACTTCTTTAAAAACCTCCTTTAGAACCTAAATTATTAGTCTGCCATTTCTCAGTTTAAAAAGAGACAAAAACTGGCCAACCTTCAACATATGAGTCCTCCCCTCCTCCCAAAAAACGATGAGCAACATCCTTTAACCTTTGAGGTATCTGAATTTTGGTCCTATCTCCCACAGAATATTTTTAAACAAAACATCAGCAATTCTGTTTACCAGTTTATCTCAGTCTAACGTAAACTCACAGTTCTATCCAGAAAGATAAAGAACATGGTAACTGTATATTCATATCAAAAAGATCCACCACTAAGTCTACAAAAAAACATGAACTACCACCACCACCCACACAGAAAGACCTTATATTGGAGAAATTAGGGATTTGGGGAAGCCGAGGATTTCAAACATCTGAAGATTGTAAGTTCAAGGCCAGGCCAAGCCGGGCCAGCTGAAACTACAAAGATAGATCCCATCCTACAGAAACTAAACTGAGAGAAAAAGCTGAACTTGGTGGTGCAAGTCTTTAATCCCAATACATGGGAGACTGAGACAGAAAGATCTGTGGTCAGAATCCATCCCCAATGACTTATGAATCTCTTACAATTATCTCCTCTTCTTCTTTTCATTCATCTTCCTATGCCATTCTACTGTCTGCAATGTTCATACAGTCTATACTAAAGGAACACACCATAGAGAAGACAATGAGGAGGGAGGAATCCTCAGTGTGTTTCTAAGGGATCCTGAATATCACACAGGACAATCGCCAAGGCATCTCACCAATGGCTCCCTGTTCCCTGACCCACAGTCCTGCAGCTGGTTCTCTGATCCTATCCCCAGGCCCCAAGCTTTTCTCTTCCAAGGGTTCCCAATTCTCTATGGCCCTGACCTGTTCGATCCTCTTCCATGAATATGGTCCTCCACCTTCCATTCACCCTCAGATTCCACAGAAAATGGCGATCAGGAGGCTTTTCCTCACATAGTGGGCTCCTGGGCCTGAGATTCCCCACCCTGTCACACCTCGATTAACTGTCCAACAACCCTGATCAGGGCAGACTATCACTTACAGCTCATCTAAGAGGAGA
This sequence comes from Mus musculus, assembly GCF_000001635.26. Taxonomy (NCBI): domain Eukaryota; kingdom Metazoa; phylum Chordata; class Mammalia; order Rodentia; family Muridae; genus Mus; species Mus musculus. The sequence continues at coordinate 64,473,291 of NC_000087.7, read as the reverse complement.
ACACCTTCCAAACCGCACCCTTCTGTGCTTAGCTCCTCAATGGCAAAAAAAAAAAAAAAAAAAAAAAAACCGTTGTCAGGGGCCACACCCAGACAGAAGACTCAGAGGATCCTTTGTGATGCCAGCTGGAGCAAATAGGTCTCACCAAAGGACTGTGCTGATTGGCTGAATACACCCTGCGCATGCGTTCACGGAATACCAAGTACTTTGAAGGGAGATTTTAGAAGGTGGGAGTAATCTACTGGCTTTAAGACAAATGATTTCCAGTTTGTTGGTTGACAAGTGCTTACAAACTTGAAAATCCAGAACAAATATGTAACATATGAAATACAGCAAATGGCTCTACTTAATTTCAGCTGTAGAGGCTCTTGTAAGCATTTTTGGTTTTTTATTTATTTATGTGCATAAACATTTAATAATGTGGACTTCTGCATGTACACACGCACACCAGAAGAGTCTATGCTGCCCTAAGAGTTCAGAAGGGAACATGCAGATTTCCTACAACCCCTGGTACTCTCCTTTCTCTACTTTCCTAGTCCTCAGCTTGATAGAAGAGTGTGCTAGGCAGTGCAGGCCCTCTCTCTCTCACTTATGTGCTTGGCCACTCAGGCCCACTCTCTCACTTAGGAGTTAGGCTGGGCAGGTCCTCTCTCTCTCTCTCTCTCTCTCTCTCTCTCTCTCTCTCTCTCTCTCTCTCTCTCTCTCTCTCTCTCTCTCTCTCTCTCTCTCTCTCTCTCTCTCTTAGGTGCTAGGCTTCACATGTCCTCTCTCTCTCTTATGTGCTAGACTGCCCAGGGCCCTTCTCTCTCTTATGTGCTAGGCTTCCCAGGACCTCCCTCTCACTTAGATGTTAGTCCTTGCAGGCCCTCTTTTTCACTTATGTGCTAGGCTGGGCAGGGCCTCTCTCTCACTTATATGCTGGGCTGCCCAGGTCCCCTCTCTCACTTATGTGCTAGGCTGAGCAGCCCCTCTCTCTCACTTATGCCTCTGTTGCCTACGGACGCTGCAAGAGAGCACTGTTTCTCTGAAACTGTGATTGTGCATATGTTATGAGCCACAATGTGGGTGCTTTGTGCCTGGTCCTCTGCATAGAATAGGTGCTTTTATTATTATTATTATTATTATTATTATTATTATTATTATTATTATTATTATTATTAAATTTCAAGACAGGGTTTTTCAGTGTAGCACTGTCTGTCCTGGAACTTACACCAGGCTGATTTTGAACTCAAAAATCCTTGTCCTCTGCCTCACAAGTGCTGTGATTGAAGGCATGAACCAACACTGCCTAACCAAAAGTTGCCCTTAACAGCTAGTTTTTCCATTTTTTCAACTAGTCTAGTGTGTATTTCATGTACCCAAGAGCATTCCGCCCATTAACTTGCAGTGTTTTCCTACTTGTGCATTAGATTTCCAAGGCTGGTTTGGTGGAAAGAAATGAAAGGAAGTAGTTAGACACTTTAATAATAATAATAATAATAATAATAATAATAATAATAATAATAATAATAATAGAAACATTTTAATGTGTTTAAGTCTATCATTTTTAAAATGTATGAGTCCTCTTTTTATGGGTTCACCTTCATGAAAGAAGGGGTCATCAGATCACTTAGTATATGGTAGTAAGCCACCATGTTGTTGCTGGGAATTGAACTCAGGAACTGTAAAATAATAGCCGGTTCTCATAACTGCTGAGCAATCCCACCAGTTCTAGAAATATATTTTGATTTAATTTTTATTGCATTATGATAAGAAAATATACATAATTTCAATTTATCTGAATTTGTTAACATCTAAAAACATATTTTGAGTAAACAGACTTACATCACATTCTTCTTTTTATTTTGTACCCCAACTCTTCCAGCTGATGCCCACTCAAAACCTATCAACCTTCCATTTTTTATCATGTTCCTTAATATTTATAAAATATTGTAACAATAAAAATGAATATTAAAAATGTTGTTTGATAGAAACAACAATCAATTTATATATTTGTCTGCAGCAATACTGAAAATTCTTTTTTCTCATAAATTTTAAATAACTGCAAATATATTAATTGTATGATATATTAAAATAATATATCACTATTAGTTTTTTTGGTGAACATAAATAGTCTTTTGGTTTGTTTGTTGTTTGTTTGTTTGTTTGTTTGTTGTGTTTTTAGGAGATCTTAAAATTCTTGACTTACAGATTATGCTAACAGGACCCTGAAGTTGTCTTGTGTGAGGATAGTCCAGTGACTGGCAAATACAGAAGTGGATGCTCACAATCATCTATTGGATGGAACACAGGACTCCCAATGGAGGAGCTAGAGAAAGTACCCAAGGAACTGAGATGGTTTGAAACCCTAAATAAGAACAACAATATTAACTAACCAGTACCTCCAGAGCTCATGTCTCTAGTTGAATGTGTAGCAGGAGATGGCCTGGTAGGCCATCTGTGGGGAGAGAGGCCTATGGTTTTGTGAAGGTTATATGCCTCAGCTCAGGGTACTGCTAGGGAATGTAGGTGGGAGTAGGTATGTTGGGGATCAAGGAGAGGTAAGGGGGGAGGCGGGAGGGGACTTTTGGAATGTAAACGAAGAAAGTATATAATAATTGTAAAATTAAAAAAAAATCTTGGCTTACTGTGATACAAAAAAAAAAAGAAAAGAAAAAAAGAAGAACAATTTATGGACACTGGATTTCATTGTAATAAGGCTGTACTTGAATGTCCCTCACATCACCAAAGTATTTTACCTCCATAGTACTAAGGGTAGAGTTGATATATCTGCTGTGGCAAGGAATGAACTGTAGGCATGATTTTTGGATACTAATTTCCTGCTATGTTCAAAGCTATTTGATTTGAGTGATTGTTGTCATTCTCAGGCCACATGTAACAGGGTACATTCACTTATGGAATGGGTGTTTATTAAGATGGTCTATCCATGAAGTCATTGATCAACTGTTTCAATGAAGAATTTTCTGCTTGGAGAGTGTCACAGAAGTTAGTTGATGATAGAATTCAGTTTTATTGGATGTGATGTTTTATCAAAAGCATTCACCTTAGAATAATAGTAACTTATAAAGTCCTCTTCAGAATTTATACAATAATAATAAATATCAAGCAAAGCCTTTAGTCTCACTCTTTGCTGTTCTCTTATAAGCCACCTCCCAAATTAATTGTCTACATTTATTTTGGTTTATAAAGAGTTTTGAAAAATTTAAGCTGTTCTGAAAACCATAGTATAGTGTAAAAATATCAAATAAACAATCCTACTAATACAGAGGCTGAGATAGGGGAACCATGTTTTCAAGACCATTATGTGGCACACAGCAATACAGTGTTATGTATAAACAAGAAGAAAGAATATATGGATTATACAATATTGGACTTATTAATCCTATTTACGAAATTAGGAACAACATAATGAAAAACGGACAATTTCTAATTCCTCATATTTTTGAATTTCATTCAATTAGGTTATGATGGTAATATTAATTTTCATATTAATAGATATTAAGGTAAAGTGATTGTTACTTTCTATTAGTTTTATTCTTAGAGGTGGAAGCATGTTTTTGTGGATTTGTTGTAAGATTACTTTCTTGTTTCTTCTATGGTGTAGTTTCACTCCTTGTGTTGTTGTATTCCACCTATTATTCTTTGTAGGGCTGGATTTAAGGAAAGATTATGTGTAAAATTGGCTTTGTCGTTGTATATATTGTTTTCTCCGTCTATGGTGATTGAGAGTTTTGTTAGGTATAGGAGCCTAGGCTAGCATTCATGTTCTCTAGAGGTGGAATAGATGCTGGGATTAATATCTTTTTTATGAAAATACATCCATGAGTTGAGAGAGGAGGACTTCCACTGGCCTTTGTACCCTAGTGCCATGTTCTAGGTGCTGCTAGTGAATGGGGAAATAAGTGACACCCCAGTGACAACAGAAACCACCTCTTTCAGAATCCAACCTAAGAATGTCAGGCAGAGTTTATTTTGGCTGACTCATGGTAAACAGATCTTATATAGAGAGGGTGGGACTCATGTATCGCTTCAGAAAATGCTTTTAAGTTTAGTCTTATATATTTTATAGAGAAGGAAAAGAGAGAAATAACTTCATGAAGGATAACACCCAAGAAAGCAAATGATCAAGGCAGCTTTATAGCAACACACAAATCTGCCCAACAGTAGTGTTTACTAGTGGTTTGTTGGTGTTAAAAAGCCATGGAGGCTACTGGACCATAGAGGGGCTGGAGAAAGTCAGATTGCTTTTTGTTATTGTTTTATTTTATTTTAACATTTCCCTTTTGAATTCAGGCAGTCTCATTTTAGATTTTTCCTGCTGCTAAGACCACTAGTGTTCTCTGGTACATTCAACCTTACTGATCTCCAGGCGACTAGACTTGTCAGGATCAGAGTGGAAACTGGATATTTTACAACCAATTATCTGGTCCACTTGCCTACCTCTGGTTATCCCAGTTTCTCCACCTAAATTCGTTACTGATAATTTCCTCAGTATGCAGCCTGCCATGATTCACAGACAGGTACAACAACTGCTTCTGACTCAGTATTAAATTCAAGTCCTTTCTCTTCTTCAGGAATGTTAATATTTGACGATATACAAATTTATTTATCTGAGGTAGAATGGGCTATGCTAACCCATGGAAGAAGACACTCTACAGTGTTGTAATGCTGGCCATCTACAAGCTAACCACCTGACTAGTTTAACTGGTTAACTATAACTCCTTTCCTTTGTGTATACATTGTGTAACCTGGACTGTAACAGTGAAAAATATACTCTGGGCGATATTGCCTTTTGGATTATAATTGATTTAGATTGCTTCTTCACTGTTGAATCAGGAACTGCTACAGAAAAATAAAATATTTTCTATGTTATTTTTTGTTTTGGGGTTGTTTGTTTTCTTTGTTTTTTTAACATACAATTTCTCTGCATAACCCTGGCTGTCCTCAAGATCAATCTGTACAGCAGGTTTACCACAAACTCACCTGCCTTTGTGTCCCAAGTTCTGGGTTTAAAACACACACCACCACCATCCAGCTCAGCGTGAAAGTTCTTAATTTTAGTGAGGATCAATTATTTCTCTTAGAATGAATATTTCTTCCATGAAATCTAGCACTCTTAACTCTCTTAATCATACATATACTCCAATTTTCCTAAATTTTTTTTGTTCTTACCTGCCCTTGTGAATTATTTTACATACAGTATGAAGTTGAGATTGAGTGTGAGGCTGACTCTTTTACCTATTATGTGTCACTGCTCTCGGGTGAAACAAAACATACAGCACAAATTATATATATGCATAATTTTATAAAACTATGGTGTATATATTATATATAATTTATTTTATATGTAATATATTTTATCATTTATAATATTTTGTTATATAATATACTGTAAATGTAGTTTAAATATACTTTAAAGTGAATTACAGGGTGTGATCCAACAATAGCTGTCTACCAACTGATATTCTAAGAACCTCATAGTTATTCAGTCAATGAGGTGGATTGTCTCAGGTAGTCTCCAGTGTATTATGGAATACTGAAAATGGCCTGTATTGACAGTGAAGAAATGGGCTTCCCAATGAGGGCAAACAGGCAAAGAAAACAAAGTTTCTTCTTCCATGTCTTTCATATAGGTTGCAGAACATTTATATAAGTGTGTGCCAGGTTTAAAGTGACTTTTCCCACTTGAAAGATTCAGATTCAAAATGGATCTTGCCATCTCAAATTACTAAGAAAAAAATCCATTAATGTCTTGCCCAGTCATTTGGATTTTAGTTAATTTTTGATGCAGTAAAGTTCAAACCCAAGAACACTCATCACATTGTCCAATTTGCTCCCCATCATTTATTGACATTTATAGCCTTCCTTCATTGAATTGCTTGTGTGTTTTGTTAAAAGTTACTTGGCAATTTGTATACATATGTCCAGACTGAGCTGATTGACTTTTTGTTGTTATTATTTAACTCTTAAACAATTATAGATAAGCCCTCATATCTATTATACAATATTTTTCTATTTTATTCATTCTTGTTATTCTTTGCATTGTGAAGAAAGAGATGGCTCAATTCTTAAACAGTACATGTTAAACTTCCCGTTCTGTTTATAGCACCAAATATAGTTTAACAAAAAAACTGTCTAATGTCAGGCAGTGTGGGAACAGGTCTTCAATCCCAGCATTTGGGGGGTGGGGGCATAGGCAGGCGAATTTCTGAGTTTGAGGCCACCTTGGTCTACAGAGTGAGTTTTTGGAAAGCCAGGGGTAAACAAACAAACTTTGTCTAGAAAACAAAACAAAACAAAACAAAACAAAAGAACAAAAAAAAAACAAGAATAAAAACCTACTTGTGTCTCTAAGTCTTCTGGTCTCTTTGGATTCTGAATACATATCACACACACACACACACACACACATGCACCCTCACACACAGAAAAACACCGTTCAGATTTTAAAATACATTATCTGACTCACTAAGAAATAAAACTACATCTGTGTTCCTGTTGCCAGAAAACCTTTAATCATAATACAAATTTAGTTGAACATGAATGATTTTATACAGGAGAGAATCCTGTTTAACTGTATTGAATGTGGGAGACCATTCCTTCAAAAATGTCACCTCATTAAGCACCAGCTGACCCACATTGCTGACCATCCCTATACATGTAACCTGTGTGAGAAAATGTTTAACAGATGATCAAGGCTTCTCAGACACCAGAATGTACTTAGTCAGAAAACTCAGACAGAATGGCCAAGCTAAGGAAAATTAGCATATTGCAGGGACAGAATGTAAAGAAGGTTTGAAATCTAGAAAATTTGGGAGAGTTATGTTTCATATCATAAAAAAAGATACAATAGAATTCTACATTGTTTCCCACTGTCTTTCATTATCTGTGTTATCCACACATTTTTTTGTATTAGTAATAAAAGAAATGAGTATTTGTTTGACATTTGTATCCATACCTATGTTTTTGTTAGACATCTGTGTCCATAGCAATGTTTTCTTAGACACTATCCTCTGGTTTCAGGTACCATGGACTATGATTTAATTCTTCACTTTTCTCAGAAGAGATGTAAAATGCTATTATGGCCCTTGAAGTCAGAAAGAATTAATATTCATGGCATAGTTTCAGTGGCTATAATGTTGACCGTCATAGAATACCAAAACAAAGATTCAGGTAAATTTATGAACAAGATGATAAGACTGTGTCTTCCTTCAGTGTAAGCATGGTAGTTGTCACCTCAGTTTCTCCCTTGACATTGTCTATTTTCAAGGAAGCTTGGGGAACACAAGAAGACCTGAAAGCCAGCACAAACCTAAGAAAGTTGTAAGCATTTGAAGTCCACTTACAGATCTCACTGTCCATACTAGTTATCCATCTCTGTGGAAGTAAAAGAGAGCAGTAAAGTGACTTTGATTATTTTGGCTTTTATTACACAAATTGGAATTTTTAAATGATTGCATACCACTCCTGTGCCTAAAGGGATGTACAATTTGTGATTTCTTAATTTTAAATGAGTATAGCAGTTTTCTCTATAGAAAAGTTTGAGCATTAATTTATTGATAAGGTCAGTGCATGGGAGCTTCTGTACCCTCTCCAACATGGTATGCATCTGATACTCGAGGGTCTCATCCACTAGTAGTCTGGCAGAGAAACACATGTGGCTTATACATTTGGTCCCAATTAGAAGCAGGGTAGATTGAATCCCAGGTTTATGTTGAAATAACAACTGCTTGGTCAGGAGGATACTTCTTAAGATGGTCGTGTAGTCAGAGAAGTGAATCCTGGCTTGTGAGTTCATGAAAGACAAATTATATTTTGCTAGCTACTTTAAGCAACATAGTAGGTTCACACACCAAGACACACAGACACAGACACAAACACCAATACGAATTCACTGTAGGATCTCAGATAATAAAATTCTCCTTAATAATAATTGTTGAGATGAGTTTTCTCTAACACCAGAAAATAATCTGTCCTGGAGCTGATTTTTTAAATTAGTTAATCAATCAACATCCCAAACCTAGTATTCCTTCTCTTCTCTGCTCCCTGACTTCTCCTCCACTCCTGCTACCCCAATCCACTCTTCCTCAATTTTTCTTCAGAAAAGAGATCTTCCATGATAACTTCTAGTTTTGGCTATTGTAGTTGCACATCCACTCATATTGATGATAGACAAGGCCTGGCAGAATTTCATTCCATTGGCTATGGAAATAGAGCTAAGTGGAAGACAGGCTATGTGAACAAATCTTAACAAAAATTTACTCTCATTAACCATAAAGTCTTTTTTATTTCTCTTTTTATTAATTAGGTATTTTCCTCGTTTACATTTCCAATGCTATCCCAAAATTTGCCCATACCATCCCCCCACTCCCCTACCCACCCACTCCCCCTTTTTGGCCCTGGCGTCCCCCTGTACTGGAGCATATAAAGTTTGCAAGTCCAAAGGGCCTCTCTTTCCTGTGATGGCTCACTAGGCCATCTTTTGATACATATGCAGCTAGAGACAAGAGCTCTGGGGTACTGATTAGTTCATATTGTTGTTCCACCTATAGGGTTGCAGTTCCCTTTAGCACCTTGGGTACTTTCTCTAGCTCCTGCATTGGGGGCCGTTTGACCCATTCCAATAGGTAACTGTGAGCATCCACTTCTGTGTTTGCTAGGCCTCGGCATAGTCTCACAAGAGACAGCTATATCTGGATCCTTTCAGCAAAATCTTGCTAGTGTATGCAATGGTGTCAGCGTTTGGAAGCTAATTATGGGATGTATCCCTGGATATGGCAATCACTAGATGCTCCATCTTTTCGTCACAGCTCCAAATTTTGTCTCTGTAACTCCTTCCATGGGTGTTTTGTTAACTATATTACAAGTACATCTTTACATTTTTCTCTTTAATATTTTTACATTTTCTACATCTTCCAAGCCTGGTGGACAAAGTGCTCTTTTAGTCAAATTGTATTAATTCATACCAATATTGTCCAGGGAAGTTTCTTGGTAAGCCCTTTAGAGCATCAGTTTCTTGCTTTCAGCTGTTCCTTCATCATGAGGAATAAAGTATAAACACAGTACATAGCCACAGTTTCTGTCATCGATGAGGACTTGGTCTGTGAAAGATACTATGCAGATTCTTAGCCTCTGAACTTGGCAATGGTTTACAGATGCTGATGTGAGCAAAATGAGGAACTAAAGGACAACTTTGTTAGGTCTCAGGTCTTCTTGTGCACACTGTTAACAGATAATAATATGGGGAATGAGATCTAGTTTTTTAGTGCAGAGTCATTTGACCCTGGTCAATATTAAAAGTTTTAAACATTTCTTGAATATCATTTACTGAAATTGAATAAATTTTAAATTTAAATTATGTAATTATAACAAAAAGAAAAACAACAGCAATTAATAATAATAATAATAATAATAATAATAATAATAATAATAATAATAAACAATAATACAGTGAGACTGATGAGCCTTCAGTGACAGGACTTGAGTGTCTATGATAGAATTTGAGTCAGGCATTGTGTACTCACACATTAATTATGAGGATCTTGCTTAATTTTGTGTACATAGAACTGGATTATCACATGGATATTTTCCCCCTCTTATATTCTGAGCATGTGAAGAAAAGTGATGTTTCTCTTTCTTATACAATTAAACAGATTCCATAAAAGCTTATCTTCTCCCACTTCTAAATAAGCATTTTCGTTTAATTTATTGCCATGTTGTATGCTTTAACTGTTTGGTAGTTGTCTGTTAATTTTTGGTTTATCTTACATATAAAGCAAGTTTGATAAAAATTTGGTACGGAATTTTATGCATTTTATAATTGTAAAAATATTATTTCCACTCAACTCAAAGTGCTCTGTGGTTATAAATTGGCCTCTCAGTTAGTAATACACAACACAAATTCAATTCCACTTAACCCTTCTGAAAATGAACTTGCATGGTATTGTCTGATTTGAAGCTAATAAATCTATTTAACTAAACCAGAGACATTTGTGTTAGGAAGGAAACTACTACTGTCTGTTGTTTAGAAAATGGAAAAGTTACTTCTACAGTAAAAGAAAGAAAGGAGGGCCTGCCTTCAGCAATTGTGGGAAGTCTGTGTTGCATGTGCATTTTTCAGTTCAGCAGCATCTAGGGCACTCAGAATACACAGAGATTTCTTCATATGTGGCGAGAAAAACCAAATCTACAGGAATCCCAGGCAAGTGCTTCAAGCGAAGTCTTAGTCGTGCGAAAGTAGATGTAAAACCTCCCTTCTGCATGGGAGGTTTGTAGGAAACAAATAAGCTCCAAATCCTATAAATATAGTCTCTCTGAAACTTCCAGTAGGAGGTCTGCTTGTTTTTATATGATTTTATACATTTTAATGTACTTACATTATGGGTACATGTGTTTGATTAAGTACATATGTGTGTAACTGTGCACAAACCACTGCACATGTGTAGAGATTGCAGGACAGTGTGGAAGAGACAATCCTCTTCTTCTACCATGTATATTATTTCAGAGATGAAGTTCAGGTACGCGGTCTTGAGTGGCTAGTAAACTTACTTGAGTGGCTAGTGGGCCACCTCATACATTCCTTCAGCTTTAATTCTTTACATCCTCTGAAGATTGCCTGTTCATTCATCATGTCAAAACCCACAGAGACTATGAAGGTGGTCATGCTGCAAACCAGCATGAGTATAGAAAATGAAGCAACCAAAGTTTAAATGAGCCATTGATATTTCTTATCATTCTATCACTCCCATAGGTCGAAGTGGTTAAAACTCTCACCCAAGGCCTTCTAATATCAGTTGCATTGAACTAAAAGTGTCTGTAGCAGTATCTGTATGCACAGCGCCTGCAAGGTCTGAGATAGAAAGAGCCCAAGCAATGAGAGGGAAGGGCGTGCATGCCACTATCTTTATCTCAGAAGTTATTTCTAGTTTGTAGCTTGGAAAGGAAAACATTCAAATTTCCACTAGGGTATCACTGGGTATGCAAACCATGCTTAAATCTAAGTCTCTAGTTCAGCATTGCCTGGCAAATGAAAATCAAACTGGATAATAATCTTGGAGGTCCTTTATATAATAAGGTATTGGCAGGGTTCTTTAAAGAATACCTTAAGGGTCCTTTGTTTATATATTATGGTTTGCAGTTTTTTTTGTTTTTATGGGATTTCTGAGTGTTTGTGAACATATATATCTCTGTGTCTACATGTATATTTCTTGTGCTTTTTCTTTGCCTCTTTTTCATTATGTTTGCTTTGTTCTGTTCTGGTTCATTTGTTTATTTTGTATCTTAATCTTCATTATTATTGTCATTAGTATCATTAATAGTATCATTATTATTTAGATGCCTGTTTGTATTTTAATAAAGGGAGAAAGAAAAAGTGTGAATTTGGGTGGGTCGAGAAGTGGAGAGGTTGTAGAAGGATTTGGGGGGACAGTAATCTGAATCTATTGAATGAAAAACTGTATTTTCAATGAAAAGTGTCTTCCCAGAAATTTTGATCTTACTATTAGTACAAAGGAATCAAAAACTTATTTTTTAAAGAATCATATTGTATACAGAGGAAAAAAATGAGAGCTTTTCCAACTGAGAAATGTTTCATTTTGCAAGTATGGTAAGGACCCTAGAGGTAATAATCAAGAACACAGAGCACAACACAAAGCAGAAAAAAGTACAAAGCACACACAAATATACAGGCAGGAATCAAATTAGTCAATTTATTGACCTTTTTAATGGAGCACAAATCCTCATCCATTCTCCATTCGGACAAAACAGATTTGCTGTTGTCTCCAATGACTTTGAGTAGGAATTCATCCAGTAACCTTTCTCATCTATTTCATTAGAGCTGACTCATCCCTGCCAAGATTCCAGGACAGGAAAAATAGACTCCATCATCCACTTGGGTATGTGTGTTTCCAAGTTCCTTCATATATATTCTTCCTTATGCTTGGTGAACCCCTACATTAAATTATTTTTTCCTACCTCATAACTATAATTTCCTACTGTTATAAATCCTAACATACATACCTGACATAAAGATAGTCTTAGACAACTCCAGATGATCACATGATTAAACAACTAAAATAGATCACATCTATCCTAGTACAGTTCTGGAAGGCAGAAAGTGTAAAAATCAAGGAGCTGGCTAGTCTTACTAGTATTTCCTGGCACTGTGAATGGCAACCTATAAGTTCTAAGTCCTTGTGACACTTTCATGGGAGTTGTCTAGGACTATCTTTATGTCAGGTATTTATGTTAGGATTTATAACAGTAGGAAATTACAGTTATGAAGTAGGAAAAAAATAATTCTATGTAAGGGCTCACCAAGCATGAGGAAGAATATATATGAAGGAACTGTAGCATTAGAAAGGTTGAGAACCACTCTCTGGATGCTTGAAAACAGAAAGCATAATGGAGTCATAGGCTGGTCTTGGCATCAGTCTGATATCTGCTTCAGACTAATATCTTGCTTCCTTTTGTTTCTTGTGACCATGAGGGGAATAACCTAGATAGTATAGTCAAAGGACCAATCTGAGGACATGTTCAGAATCCATTTTGTGAAAACATGTGCTGTTGTATGATTTGGACAGGGCTGTCTTTGGAACCAGTGCATGCACATGAGTGCTTTGGTGCTTTGCTCTTTCTTTCTTTCTTTCTTTCTTTCTTTCTTTCTTTCTTTCTTTCTTTCTTTCTTTCTTTCTTTCTTTCTTTCTTTCTTTCTTTCTTTCTTTCTTTCTTTCTTACTATCTTTCTTTCTTTCTTATTTTTTTTGAGGCAGGTTTTCTCTGTGTAGGCTTGGCTGTTGTAGAACTCATTCTGAAAACCTGGTTGGCCTTGAACTCATAAATTTGCCTGCCTCTGCCTACCAAGTCCAGGGAATAAAGGCTTGCAACACCACACCCAGCTTCTTTGATTTTTTTTTATTCTGCTATTAACTTATTGTTCCCAAGGTTTTTTATTTTATTATTTTATTTTATTAGATATTTTCTATATTTACATTTTAAATGTTATCCCATTTCAAGTTTTCCCCTCTAAAAACCCAATAACATGTCCCTCCTCCCCCTACTGACCAACCTAAGCACTCCTGCTTCCCTGTCATGCCATTCCCTTACACTGAGGTATAGAGTCTCTCAGGACCAGGATCCCCTCCTCTCACTGTGTCCAACTAGGCCATCATTTGCTACATATTCGGTGGCAGCGATGGGCCCCTCACTTTGCATTATTTGGTTGGTCTTTTTTTTTAATTACATATATTTTAACTTACATTTCAAATGTTGTATTCTTTCCCAGTTTCCCACTCCTCCAGAAACCCCCTATCACATCCCCTGTCCCCCTGCTTCAATGAGGGTGTTCCTTCACCTGTGCACCCTCTCCCACCTCACAGTGTGGTGGCTAACAAGTTTATATCTCTGTATCCTTATCATTCAACACCATATTGGAGATCCTGCAGCTTATAGGGAAAAGATGTCCAGATTCTGAGAACTGCAGGGTACCATCCAATACATCAATCTCAAGCCACATGTGGGTACATCTTCCTAAAAAACGTGTCGTCCTGTTAATAGCTTTCAGTTGGATCTTTAAGTACCTCAGCAAAGATTGAGGTGACTGCTCCCTGCATAATCACTGCCCACTTCATTTTGGGGAGCATCTGTGCCAGGAAGTCAGGGTAGATATCCACATAGTTGATGCGGATTTCAGTGGCCTGCAGGCACAGATGGAAGTCATGCATGTCCAAGCCTTACACATTTGAGCTTAGGAGATAGTATGTGAGCAGTTTCATGTTGTCATTTTTGATTTCTGCATAGGACATATTGTCTTTCATTAATTTTGGGATTTATTTACATTTTAAATGATAGCTCCTTTCCCATTTTCCATTCAACAAATCCCCAACCCATCCACCATCTCCTCCCTTCCCTTTGAAAAAAGGCTTAGTTTGTATTATATTTCTATATTGCACTCCATCACTGAGTGAAATCAAGACAGGACACATGTAGGAGTATAGGCAGGGTACATGGAGAAAGGCTGCTTATTGGATTGCTTTCTCAGCACAGTTTTCTCAGCTTTTTTTCTTACAAAATTTAAAAGCTTTTTTTTAACTTTTATTTTAATAACATACCCACAAACACACACACGCACACACACCCACACACACACACACACACACACACACACAAGACATAAGATCACTAAAGAACAAGCGAAATGATTGTAAAGCAATGTCCTAAATGTATTTCATTATCTCCAGTGCCACATTTATAAGTCAATTCTAGAGGCCTTATGTCTAATCATATTTGGCAAATGGATATAACCCATTATGCAGAATTTGGAAAACTAAAATATGAACATGTTTGTATCGATATTTGTTCAGGATTTCTTTTTGCTTTTTTCTGCTTCTCTGCATAAAGGAAAGGTTTCTAAAAACGTAATTGATCATTGCCCACAAGCATTTAATGCAATAGGATTGCCTAAACATATCAAAACAGATAATGGGCCATCCTATTCTAGTAAAAATTTTATTTCATTCTTTAAGGAATTTGGAATCAAACATAAAACTTGAATTCCTTATAAGCCCATGGCAAACGGAATAGTTCAATGTGCTCATCAGACCTTAAAAAATTGGCCTTTTATGACAAAACAGTGGCAGTTATATCCCCCAAGGTCACCAAAGGCGCATCTTGCCTTTACTTTATTTGATCTAAATTTTTTGCAAACTGATATTAAAGGTCAGTCTGCAGCAGATCACCACTGGCATCCAGTTACTTCTAATTCTTATGCATTGATAAAATGAAAGGACACACTAACTAAGGAATGTAAGGGTCCAGATCCGATTCGAATCTGGGGAAGGGCTCGGTTTGCATTTTTTCATAAGAACATGGAGCACAGAGGCTGCCCAAGAGATTAATTTGTTAGCTGAACACAGATCCTGAATCTTCTTATAATTATCACTCTGAGAACTAAAATTCCTCTTTTGCATAGAATTTAGTTGGGGACTCAGCCTCCCAGAAAAGCTGTTTTCTTGCTACTCTCAGAGCTTTGCAATTTGCAACTGAATAAAGTATCTGGACTTCCCCAAAAGAAGCTTTGCATTGCTACTTTCTCATTGTCTGGGTCTCTTTTTCTTAAGCAGGTCAATCAACATCCTCCAATCAGACTGCAGGGGGAGTGCATCCCTGCAAACAAAGGCTTAAGGTGGCAACTGCTATTTTCATTCTAAAGACATTCTACCATGCATTTTGGCTTTAGGTCTGATTTGAAAAATAGGTTTATTAGAAGGGCTAGGAAGGCAGATATTTCAAATATTAGAAGAGATTGGTTTTTATTCTGATAGATGGTCTTAGTCCCTTTGCTGGTCTCTGGTTCTCCATCCTTGCTGTTATTGCAAGCTCCCCTAATTTCCTCAGGCTGTGGGAATAACAGAGATGAGGAGGATGACCTCCAGCTCCTAATATAGCCTAAAAGCCACAAATTGTGATGTTACCAGTGGTATAATTCTTGTTGAGGCCTTGCTAAATCTGCTGTTGGCAATACTCCTTTAGGAGATGCACAGTACTGAGAACTGTGCATACTGATTCCTGATGATATGAATACAGTATGGGTACAGCTTCGGTGCAGATATTTACTGTATAATATCATGGGTATTCAGTGTTCTTTGTCTAATATCCACGTAGCAGTGAGTGCATACCATGTGTGTTCTTGTCTTAGGGAGAGATGTTCCACATGTATCTGTTAAATCCATTTGGTCCATGACTTCTATAAGTTTCACAGTGTCTCTGAGTTGAATGGTAGGGATATAAAGTAGGGAAAGAATTTGTTCAACCCATATTACATGAAAAAAATTAAATTAATATATACTTTTTTTAATCCAAAAAGCATGCCTATAGACCCATCTAATGTAGGGAGATCCTATTTGATGTTTCCTCTTCGTAGGTGACTCTAGATTTTCACAAGTTGGCATAAGATTACTAGCACACTCAGATTAACATAAACACATTTTCAGTCATGTCTAAAACCATCACACCAATCAACCGAGATATTCTCTGTACATTCCATGGGCTAAATGTCAGAAACATGTGTGTTTTACAGTGTGTCTCAGCTTTAAAGTGTAAATCCTGAAAGGAGGGCCATGGTCAACCTTCCTACTTCCTGCTTCTAGGCCACTATTTGCTGCCCTGTGGCACTACAAAGGCTTCTTTGTTAATCAGGTACCACTGTGCCATAGATATCTTGAAGTGACAGAGTGTACAAGCATCCATGGGACCTAGATGCTGATGAGAACACTCTTACACCATCTCCTGCCTTCACAACATACTTATTAAGATGGTGAAATATTGGGAAAGTCATGGTAGAACAAATTCTTTAAAGCCCAGGGCTGTTCTCAACAGTCATCTCCTGATTTTCTATATGGACCTCATATGTTACACTTTGAAGTCAACCCACAATCTCATGTTTCTTGTGCAAGTCATTAGAGTGTCAATTAAATCTAGACTTTGGGAATATATCAATAAGTCTGCATTTTCTTCATATTCCCTGCCCTTAATTATGGTAACCTTGCCAAGAATAGATGTCTCACCATTCTCACTGACAGTTTACCTGGTAAATAGATAGTTGAGAAAAAGACATTCTTCTAAGGCCCAAATAGCCTAGTTAATCAGTATATGAGAAGCAGGGCTGACATCACTCAGCACAAAAGCTAAAGAGAGTCTCTTGTTTTGTGGAGAACTGAGAGAACAGCAGGGACAGGGGCCTTAATGATAGTCAGTCCAGACCTGGAGGCTGGGTCTAACAGCATCCAAAGGAATACAGGCCAATTTCCTCCAGCTTCCTGGAGGAGCACTGTTTCTCTTCAAAATGTGACAGGGATGGCACCCACAAGGGGGAAGAATGCAGTGTGTTCTAGACTTATTTTGAGCCATCAGGGGAATGATCCTCCCACATTTCCCTTGCTATTACAAATGATCAACCTCAATAGGGGTCATGTAAGCTCTGCTGACACCAGAATCTCTAATTGCAAAACCCTTACAGGAAAGACCAGTTTTCCTCCACTCTAAGGATAAAAAGCAAGGATTGGGCTCATATGGCTAAGCATTTTCTGACTAGCTTTGAGAGAACAGCGTGGTCCAAGGCCCAGATTTCAGATTTGGTGATTACTGACAGTTTAAAAATAAGTACCTGTAACGTTTGCTCTGTGGTACTGAAAAATATTGTCCCCAAATGTATGAACACAAAACGGTGAGCATGTAGCCTAAGGAGCAACATTTCCCTGATTTAACACCAGGCACTTGGCATTCATTCTATACACAGAAATACCCCCCGAGTCTCCAGACCACCCTCCTCAACTGTACATTACAAGCATTACAAGTTTTTGTTATAGCCCATAAGATACAAGTCTTCAAGAAAACACAATCAGACACAAGGCAGAAACAAGAACTCATGTATTGATCAAATTGCATTATCAATAAAAAAATGTCAGCAATGGGTTGACATTGCTTAGTGTCTGCATAAAATTGGTATAAATGGACCTAAAAGTTCTGTAACAGTTCAGGAGTACAAGAAAAACAAGATTATAATTTCTTAGTAATAAAGAGAGAAACACTTTCTGTTAAAGTATTCAAAACCCTGTCTAAGGTAGATTTGTCACTCAATGGTAGTATTTGATTTGTAACTTCAAAAGCTGACCCGTCCAGCAGGTCCAGTTATTCGAGGGTCTCGAGAGGACTTTCTCCTAAGAAATAAATGGGGTGTAGAGAGAGATGAGGATATTGTGCGAACAAAGATATGGAAATGTTCTGAATTACATCAGGACCCCAATGTATTAGCCATGACCAAGGTTTAAATGCACAAGCAAAAGGGGAAGTGCCTTTCAGCAGGAGAAATGGGGCAGAAGCAATGCACCTCAGCAGGAGGGATGGGGCAGCAGGGTGGGGGGGGAGAGGAAGTACTTCTCAGCAGAAAGGAAGGGGCAGCGGAAATTTTTCTTTTGGCGACTATTGGTGGAAGCAGGAACTTGGTGTTATCAGGGTACATCTTTAGGTCAGGACATCCAGCACTGACTTAGGGTTGGAACAATCTGTAGTTGTTCTCGGAGCAGTGAGTCTGTGGCCTGCTTTTAACCCTCTTTTCTTATCGGGGGGGGGGAGAGACCCAATTCAGAGGACAGGACAATAGCGTTGCAGTAATAGCTCCCAACAAAAAGCATAGATGCACTCCCCACCACCAGAAAATTAAAAAAACAAAACAATACAAAACAAAACAAAAACAAACAAACAAACAAACAAACAAGCAAAAAAAGCAAAAGATACTCCAATGCACTGTATCTGCTTTGTTGTGAGTAAATCCACAAACTTGAATGGATAGCAACACAGGAAGGAATTATGCACAGCAAGGCACACACACACACACACACACACACACACACACACACACACACACACACAAAAGTAAAAAGAAACAGTCCAGTCAAGAAGCTATTGAAGAGAGTCCTTTAAAATTTATGATAAAGAAGATGAAGTGTATTTCTTCACAATTGATGATTTCTGGTGGAGGGCAAGGAAGATTCATTTTTATAGCTTGTGTTTGATATTTTCTAGGTTCTTCTTTTTATACTCCAAAACACTAGATAGGACAGAAATAAAGGTAGAGAGAGGAATTAGAAAATCTCTGAATCTAATTTTTTTCGTAGTGCTTCTTCTTTAACTATGGATATGAAAAAACCACAACCAACTTGCGTAACCAACCACCAAACACCAGACAAAATGTATTAGCTTTGACACTCAATCTTGTGCAAAGTTAATGCAGCAGGAGTTTTTCACTAATGTATGTTGTATGTAAATATAGTATTCCACCAAACTTAGTAACTCTGTATTCCATACTTCCTGCATTCAGCTGTTCACTATTTTAATATTAGTCATACCTATTCCATGCTGTGCCATGTGTTTTGATGCAATTAAGTTTCATCTGGGGACCTCATATGAAATGCAAATATTGTGTGTAAATCTCCCTTAGTGTTACTTCATAAACATGTTTCATCTATGGAGTAACAGTATTAATGCTTTCTGTTTGAAGTACACTTTCAGTGTGCATAAGTAGATACTCCTCTTTAGTATTTTATGATACACTAAATATAACATATAGTGTATACTTAGAAGATGAATCCAGTAAAGGATTTTTAAAATGTTGTGTGAGGGCTTTGTGATTTAAAAAAAAAAAGTGTTCTCAATAGTATTGGCTGAGATTCTGCAGTCTTGTGTGTGCTCTTTTCTAATGAATCATAATTAACGTTTATGCTGAGACTCGGGGAGGCAAGCTTATCAGTAGAAAGAAAGCCATTATCTTGGAATCTCTCCTTTTATAAGTACTCCTATAAGTATATAAATGTCTGGGTGGCCAATTAGACAGAATGATGTTACCCAGAGAGATGTAACCCAAATTCATAGGGCAACAATGTCTAGGTAACTGTCTGGCATTGAACAGTCACTCCACTGTTCTGAACAAACTGATTGTAACAAGTAGTTTAAGCACAGGCAGATAGCATAAGTGTAAGTATGCAAGCCTGTCTTGATTTCAATGTGATAAAGATCGGGGCCCAAAACTACAAAAGGAGGTAATGGGTTCTTTCTGTTTACAAGTCTCAGCTTGTAAATTGCATGATCTAGGAAAGTCAGGACAGAACTTGATTCAGAGCTGGTAAGTAGAGGCAGAAACTGAAGCAGAGATTATGGAAGAACTCTGGATTACTTTCCTCCAAGTCATAGGTATGCGAGGTCCTAGGGGATGCAAAACAGAAAAGAAAGAAAAAATAAGTACCAAACATATCACAATGGTTGACCTACATGCATACTTTAAAGTCTGCTCTTGATAATATTTGTATTCATTTGGAAATCAAGTTCTACATGGCAATTGGTAAACAGCATACTTTTCATTATTTCTATTGGATGGACATTTTTACCTGAAGGAGTGTATTTGTTGGATGTGAACATTCCTGGACTACATGGAGGTCCTAAGTTAGCTTGTATCAGATCCCCTAAAACAGGACTTACATGTGGCTGTGACACACAGGATGATCACTGGGAATTGAATCCCAGACCCTCTGCAAGAGCAGCCAATGATCTTATACTCTGAGTCATGTAAAGATCTCCACATTTCTGGAGAGAGAAGGAAGGTGTAGGAAGAGAACATTACTCAAAATGTCCAAATTCATCTAAGAATAAATTAATGCTTGCAAGGGTCTGTCAAGATACACAACAAAAACAAGAAAAAATTAGAAGGTGTGTAAAAATTTAAAAGAATGTTTGTTTCTGCTCTGTTGTGTGTTCTGACCAGGACTAAATGAACACACTAAATGAAGCTGCACTGAGAAGCATAAAGAAGGGAGGTACCACACTCTGACAAGTGCTAAGGTTGTTTCAACTGTATTTGTGTAATCCTTCAGGGGCTTCTTGTCAAATATAAACCCCCTTTATCAAATCCCCAACAGTAAATTCTGTGTGTCTCATTTGGAGACTGGGCAGAAGATATGTGAGATGCACCAGGAATGATTAAACTTTATGTTCTCTTGCTCAGAAACCATTTTCAGGGATCCTATGAAATCCAAATGTCAGCTCCAGACTGCATAGTATCAGGTTTTTCTTGGCCAATTCAAAATTAGAGCCAATATCTAAAAAGATGACTTATCTGTTACACAAAGTTGCTGCTACCAAATAGGAGGTGGCTATGATTCCCAACACCAACACTGTGGATCGATCTCTCTCTCTCTCTCTCTCTCTCTCTCTCTCTCTCTCTCTCTCTCTCTCTCTCTCTCTCTCTCTCTCTGTCTCACTCTCTGTTTCTGTCTGATTGTGTCTGTGTGTGTTTCTGTGTGTGTCTGTCTGTTTCTGTGAGTCTGAATGTGATTGAGTGTGTGTGTTATTATAATGTAGCCCATTCTTAAAATAAGAAAGGCACTTTCACTTTGTGTTTTTTTTTCCTTTCCATTTTGGCCAAATTGTATTGATTAGCACTGGCTGGCCTCAAATTGGCTATGTATGTATGGCTTTCTTAGAAGTCAAAAGAGATATGATATAAGACCCATAGTCATCTGGTTAAAAGCAGGAATCACTGTGATACGCTTCCATTTTGTAATATTATAAGGTTTGAACTATATGAAGGTATGTAAGTAGTCTTCAAAATTAATTCCTAGGTGCCAGGGAATGGGGGCAAACACACATTTAATCCCAGGACTTATTATGCTGAGGCAGGAAAATCTCTAAATTCCTTGTCAGTCTCGTCTATAGAGCAAATTCCAGTTCAGCCAAAGATATTCCATGGAATGCAGCCTGGAAAAAAAAAACTTGAAATGAATAAACTTCATAGTTAAGTAATGAATAATTAAAAAAAAAAAACGCTGCGAAAGATGAGTGAAATATGCAATTATCTAGACATATACCAAATCCATAAGATAAACCATCTAAACAGCACCTTAACACCTTAAGAAATAGAACCAATCATGATAATCTCCCACCAAAACAACCCTGGGACTAGATGGCTGTAGTGCAGAATTCTATCAGACCATCAAAGAAGAACTAATACCAATTCTCATGAAAGTGTTCCACAAATTAGAAACAGAAGGAACAATACCGAATTCATTCTATGAAGCCACAGTTACACTGCATATTCTCCTGTGGAGATGGAATGGTCACTGCCTAATGAGGAACTGGTCACTTCTTCCTTTCATACAGGACTTTGTTTGAGATTATTTTTTGCTTCTACCATGGTTAATATTACAAATAGATTTTAAATACAGTTTTAACATATATGAATTTTTGCTTTAGAAAATATCATGTATATTTAACAGGCTTTTAACAATCATAACTTATATTCACAACATAAAAGCAAAAGAAGTTACAACCTATTTAATCAATGAGAGAAAATTAGAGACTATTCTAACCAAATTGAACCAGGAGGAAAATAAGAACTGTACTGAAAAACTGATTTTTAGTAATAAAAATAACAAAAATAATGATAATAATAATAATAATAATAATAATAATAATAATGAAATACATTAGAAATTAAAAAAATGAATACATATATTTTGCTAGTTTAAGTAAAAAATACTAATGAATAATAAGAAATATGTTCACCTGATTTCGAAATCCCAATCCTCTCATTCTATGAAAATTTTGGTTGGAATTTGAAAGATTAGCTTTGTGAATAGTTGTCCAGGAAATTGACAGATGCCCTTAGGTTATGTTGCTTTCAGTTGTTATGGAGACAATGCCTCAATTACACTCCTTTCTGTGGCTTGCAATTCTAGGTCCTCAGTCTGCCACTGCCTCCACCTCCACCTCCATTTCCGCCTCTGCTCTACCTCTGCCTCCTCCTTCTTCCCTCTTTCCTTGTCCATGTCCCTGTCCCTGTCCCAGTCCCTCTCCATGTCCCTGTCTCTCTCCCTGTCCCTGTCCCTGTCCCTGTCCCTGTCCCTGTCCCCGTCCCTGTCCCTGTCCCTGTCCCTGTCCCTGTCCCTCTCCCTGTCCCTGTCCCTCTCCCTCTCCAGCTCCCTCTCCCTCTAGCCTCCCCACTAGCACACAGATAACCCTCAGATTAGTTCAGTTTTAGTACTGATCTACTCTAGAATTTTTTTTTTCCTTCATGTCTACTTCCTTCCTAGCTTGTTGTAAAGCTATTTAATTCAATTTGAATCTTCCACATAATAAGAAATTTATTCAAAATTCATAGGCCAACTATTGCTAAGTAAGTGTCTGGTGTTCATCAACCACTCCACTCTTCTAAAGGAAGTGTTTTGTAATCAGAATTTTAAGCACAGGCAGATATCTTTAGTGTTAGTGTAAAATTCTGTCTTGTGTTCAATGTGATAAAGATCAGGACCAAAACTGTTAGAAACCAGGCCTTACCTAACTTGAACTGTGTTTCACCTGGGAGGCAAACAGAGGCTGAAAAGAGAGGGGAACTATATAGGTGAGAGAAAAATGGAGCCAAGACAATTTTCTGATCTAGGCTCAAATATTTAATAAAAGTTTTCACTTATAAAGGGGGAAACCCATTCTCTGCCATGCCAAGTTTCTTGCTTTCCTGATACCAAGTTGTCAGCACAGCCTTTTAGCACTAAGTCACCAAATTCACAGATTGCAGTTAACTACAGAAAATCTTGGAGAACCAATTTGGCCTCATGGCAGATGGCAGGTAGTTTCACATCAAAGGAAACTAGCTGAGGAGCTGCACTGCAGGTGGCCCTGCCTCAATGGCATAAGGTCTGAACCTGCATAGGTTGGAGGAGGTTATACTCCCCCCCGTTAATAATATTTTAAAAAGTGCTAAACTGAGGCATAAAATGTATTTATGCTCTATAGTCTTGCCTGGGAGTTATGGTGACTGCAGGCCACACCTCCCTTAGGAAATCTTAGATCTTCCTGAAGCATCAAATTCCATTATGGATGCTACGTGCAACTAGTTTGTGTTATATATCACACAAAACATGGCTCTGTGTTGTGTTATCAACAGTCATGGATTTTGGCATGTACCTCTGTCTTAGATTGGTATGGTTCTGAGATCTGGATGTCTGTCATTGAATGTCCAGTCCTCATTATCACACCTTATTCCCAATTCAGACCAAAGTCATAATATGTACTAGAATGAAGATCAATAACTGCCACCTTCACTGTTGGAGGCAAGGCTGTACATCTGCTACAGTCAGGCTGAAGGACTTGGATGACCTGCTTGAGAAACAAAGTTGGGACAGTGATAAGCAAGAGTATGAAAGTTTCTTTGGAGAAGTCCAGGTACCCCATTCAGTTGCAAATTAGCAATGATCAAGCTTAGTCTTAGAGATTCTGGTGTGGGGAGGTAGCTTTGAGAATTGCAGAAAGGCTGCAGCCTCTCTGGGAGTGGAGGCTGTGCTCCAAATTAAATTTGCTAGCTAATTAAGATTTTAGCTATCTTCCCTAATTCTTCTAATACTGGAATTATTAATAGACCAGTCCAATATTGAATTAGGATACCTGGTCACAGTGAAGTTAGAAGATGAATCACTATAACTCTATCTTGAGACTAATCTTTCTAAATCAGATTACACAGTCTCTACTGTTCTATATCCCATAATTCTTAAAAACCTTGAAGTAAAGCATCTTAGCTTGTCCAAACTGGGAAAATGATAAACAAAGGTAGGTCAAAAACATATACCCAATTCAGCTTTCTTGTCACTACAGTCAGGGCACTAAGCAAACACACCTGTTAGTGTGTCACAAAAATTAGCCTTCATATATCTGCAGCATTCTGTGAAGAGAACCTATTCTTGTCCCTTTCCCAATAAAGTAGCTACTTAGGATCAAGCCATATACCAATAAGTAGATTTTTTTCATTTGACCTAGACATGATTATGTCTCCTATTTAAGATATTATCAGGCATTTTTAAGTTCTTTGACATCCAAATTTCAAAGTTCTTAAAGTGTGATTTAAATAATGTGCATGGGGATATAATTTATCTTGTCCTTTGTTTTTTTAAAAAGAAGAGTTTTTTAAAGTTCCACATTACCCTGTATTAGATAAATTAATAAATTGTTTACAAAACATTTCAAATGCTTTACTGTTATAGTCAGTATTAATATAACAAGGCCAGCGACTAATTACACTTTCAATTGTTTATCTTGAAGAGCGGATTTAACTAGAAAGCTTTAAAATGTATTAATAGTCCCCCTCTTCCTTTCTCTTTCTCACTTCCTCCATTTCCAGCAGCAGTCTTCTTGCCTCTGCAGGTATTTTACACATGAAGTGTCCAAGCAAAATGGCATGTACACAAACAACCATACCCAGCATCAAAGTTTATAAAATAAAAGAAATGATGTGTAGACTATGATAATAATTTTTCTGGGAAAGGTAGTATAGGAGAGAGGAATCACTGTGTGTGGACTCACAAAGACACAAAGAACCCCCCAAATAGATCCAATTTACCACTCCTTAGAAACACAAACACCACAGTCAGGAGGAGGGATTTTGAATGAGGAACACTTTCCTTGTCTTTCCAAGTGCTTTGGTGGATGAGCACAACTATAGGAAAAGGGTCTCACAGCAGGTAAACTCCCACCACCACCCCACACAAAGGCAAAGTCACCTTGGTCGAACCAGGAGCAAATCACCTGCCTCTGCAGGTTGTTTCTGTTTAGCTGCATTTGGAGAAAGCAGTTGGAGCAGTTGCTGCCTGCTCTTGAGAAGGGCTCTAAGGGTACAATGTATAGGTCTGTAGAATTGCAACAAGTTTGGACCCTAGAAAAGTAATGGGTTGCTGAAATGGTCCTGGACTGTGAAACTTAGGGTCTTGCTAGGGAATTTCTTAATCTACAGTGACATTTAGACATTGGAGCAAGCAGAGTTGCTTTGATCCTTATCTTAGGCACTCAAAGTTGTCCTGGAAGACAATCGTTGTGACTGTTTGTGAGGCTTTGCTGGAGGAGAGGGGATATTGACAGCCCTCTACACGATCTGCATGGCACACAACTAGAGCTTTCTTTCTTATGAAGCATAGAAGTGACTGAGGGCAAAACACCACAGGAGACAACTATATCAGCGTCCCTTAAGTAAAATCTTGCTGGTGTATGAAATAGTGTGCCTTGCAAATACTGAAGTGAGTGCTCACAGTCATCGATAGGATGGAATACAGGGCCCCCAATATAGGAGCTAAAGAAAGTACCCAAAAACTGAAGGGGTCTGCAACCCTATAGGCTGAACAACAATATGAACTAACCAGTACCC
This sequence comes from Mus musculus, assembly GCF_000001635.26. Lineage (NCBI taxonomy): Eukaryota > Metazoa > Chordata > Mammalia > Rodentia > Muridae > Mus > Mus musculus. The sequence goes on along the minus strand of NC_000087.7, from coordinate 64,447,560 downwards.
ACAGAACTTGTTCCTCTAGCTGCATATGTAGCAGAAGATTGCCTAGTCGGCTATCATTGGGAAGAGAGGCCCTTGGTCTAGCAAAATTTATATTCCACAGTTCAGGGGAATGCCAAGGCCAAGAAGTGGGAGTGAGTGGGTAGGTGAGCAGGGGGCAGGAGGTATAGGGGACTTTTGGGATAGCATTTGAAAGGTAAAAGAAGAACATATGTAATAAAAAATGTGTGGGAAAATAAAGAGACGAGGTCGTTTCTACAATTAGGAAAAGTCTCATTACTTTATCCCATTAAATGTGCACATTAAAAAAAAAGTGGCTAATGGCTTTGAACAGGATCCTTGCTGAGGACAGGATCTTATAAAGGGTTCCAGATAGACAACTCATTTACAGTTTTACAAGCTAGTACTTATAAACAATTGATCATTGGGAGCCTCAAGCTGAGACACCCGATCACTGGGCATAAGTGTTGAGATAATTTGAAGATATTTCCATTGTTTTGAATAATCTGTATGATATTGGATACATTTACTCTATGGAAGGAGTATGTGTGTGGAGTCCCTTGTGTCACTGAAGTAGGAGTTGTAAAACACCTGTGGCGATGATGCAAGTTCATATCTATGATGTGTTTGTGATGTCAGTATTTATAAAGGAGGAGGCATCTCTGAGATGCAATAACACATTTAAAAAAGAAAACCACAAGACAAAACGGAAAGGGAATATTGCCTTATGTTGTTGTATTTCTGTTTTGTGTGTGTTGTGTGTGTGTTTTGTTTTTTGTTTTTGTTTGTTTGTTTGTTTGTTTTCTTATTTGTGTGTATGGTCTGATTTTTGGATTTTTTCGAGACAGGAATTCTCTATATGCCCCTGGCTGTCCTGGAACTCACTCTGTAGACCATGCTGGCCTTGTACTCAGAAATCTGCCTACGTCTGCCTCCCAAGTGCTGGGATTAAAGCTGTGCACCACCAACACCCTGCAAATATTGCCATTTTTAGTGAGATATTTTTAATGTTTTTTTTACTGATTTATGTAAGATATTTCAAATGGTGTGTCCATTTTTTTTCACGTTGTTGCATTATTCCTTTCAAAGTTTGTTGATTATTGCTAACGAATACAGGATTTAACATCAGGACACTGACATTCTTCTTTTTCATTTCATTCCTCTCCTTTTTTTCTGTTTAACTTATCTGGAAATGGATTTTTCTGTATAGTCCTAGCAATTCTGGGCCTTCTTGTGCAGTTCAGTCCTGAATTCAAATCTACTGGATTTTATCACCAAATCCTGAGATTAAGCCCCTTTCTAAGCAGACATCAACATTTTTTTAAATTTTCTGTCTCACAATACTTCTTTAGAAGATGTCCTCATCACAGTTCCCAAGTAATGCCTTCAGACACTTCTAACTTTCTGTAGCAACCTTACCATATAGAGCCTATGTAAGGCATCCTGTTGGGTAGCATTCTGCCTTAAGCTGTCCACATCCAAAGTGTTTGTATTCTTCACAGTGGCCTGTGAGGTTAGTGTGATAAATCTGGGATGAGCTGTCAGGTGAGGAATTATTCACCACTGCAGCCACAAAGCTTGCAGTTTCCACTGCTCCTGATCATGATGCTGCAGAAGGTTTCTTTGATTATCATAGACACTGGCTTCTTATTCCCAAATCTTGGTAGTGGTACTGTATTCTGCCTGTCTGTGTAAACAATTAGACATGAACCATGTCTTAGTATACTGGTTGAATCTTGAGAAGTTTGTTGTTCTTTTCTGCTGGATAGCCTGTTACTGGGGAAATCAGGCCATCAAGATTATTCTTAGCCTGGAAGGTACAGAGTCAGGGTCAGAGGAAGTGTGAAGTCTGGGTAAGGACTAGTTCTTAATCCAGATATTCCCTATGTATAAGAACCGTAATTGTCAACATTTCTCATTAAAAAAAAAAACACTTGAGGTTTATATGTGTTATTCTCAAATGACAGCTGTAAGTTTTTTCCACTTAAACACACCCCTCAATATACAATAACAGATATCTACAGGGCCCTTTATAAACTATTCAGAGTTGTGCATCCCCATGGTCTCTGGTCTGTTTCCATTGTGAAAGGACATATGTTGAGAGAGATTTGTTTACCTTTGTTCTAATGATGTCCCTGGTCTTAATGTCTCAGTATTCATCCTGGTGTGAATACTGTAGAAATCGAAAATGTTAAAGGAACCGTGAAGAAAAATGTTAATTGGTGTGAAAGAGTTAATGGGAACAGCCGTTAGTTTCCACTGACTGAAACTAAAATATTCATTACCTGTTATATTTCACAAAAACATAATTATTGCTCATTTGTTCAAAGTGGACAGCCAGGTACAAATGAAATGATTTTATCCACTGGGCTTTTTTTTTTTTCAAAGCCTGGGCATGCTTCAACAAAGGAGTGCCTGAGAGCACCTGAATGTTCAGATAAAGTTTACTGAGGTCTCCTTGGCCTGAGAGTGCCTGTCCAGCCGCACTTTTGAACAAGAGGAATGGGTGGGACATACTTTGATAGAAACAGCAGGAGCTTGGTTGCCAGTCAGAAAATTGTTGAAGAACAGCAGCAGGCTGTAGTGTTTGACATTGTCAGACACCCTGTGAAAATTGCAAAACCCAAAGTAACTTGGAGCTAAAAAGTTAGAGATCTGATTAAGAGGTAAGATCTTGGATGTTGTAGTGAAGAGCAAAAACTTATAATTTTGCGCCTCATAGCATTGTGGTATGTAAGTTCAAGAAATTCAGGGCTGAAGAATAGACCAAGGCGGGTCCAGGCACAGCCAAACCCACCCTGTAGCTAAGAATGTCCAGCCATAAAAGATAAAAAAGAGAATGCAGGAACTAGCCACTGCTATCAGGGCGGACCAAATGGCCATCTGGCAGGATGGCACCTCCCTATAGATCCCCATAAATCATACATTGACCAGGTGTCCTGCTGACCTCGAGAAGTCCCAAGCCCTTGTGCCTCCCTACACCTTAGCATGCACATATTACCCTGTTAATTTGTAATCATCCCGCCAACATTTAAATAAGCCTATCATGTGTAATGGCCCAAATTCTTTTGGCTCCCCTGTTTTTGGTTTGTGGTTTTTGCCTTTATATGCCTGTAAAAAGTTTGGGCCGGGGTTGAACTTCCCTGCCCCCTGTGCAGTGCATGAGATTCGACCCCAGCATGCTGGCTTGGGCGCTCCTTTTTTGTTTGTGTGTTTGTGTGAGATTAAAGCTTGTATAGTTACAGCGAGTTCCGCCTCAGTGTCCTACTGGGTGCGCACCTCCCTGAAGAGGGACTCACTGAAGGGTTCTTTCATGTGGTGGGTCGGCTGGGAGATGTGTGACCACCCAGGGGTCCTAGACCCACTTGGACGTAAGGCCCTCTATCTTGTCTTGGTTTTGTCTCTATATTCTGTCTGAAATCTTGTGAGATCACAGTTTCAGTTTTGCAAACTCTCTTATGAGACAGTGCTTCGAAGGGAGAGCAAAGTGGATAAGGACAGATGTGTCTAGGTGTCCACCATTTGTTTGCCCTGGGAGACTTTCAGGGAAGTCAGGGGGAGGGCCAGGGATGCCTAGTGAACCTCCTCGGGAAAAGTCAGGGATAAATTTTCTCCTTGACGATCTGTTTCTGAGACCTGTTCCTAGGCCGTCTGATTCTTTTCAGGAACTCTGGTTGACACAGAGTAGGCGACTGGTTTTGCTTTTGAGTCTTGTAGCCTTTGTAATCGTTTTTAACATGTGTGTGACAGAGCTTAACATGGGAAAGACTGTGACGACCCCACTAACACTTACTCAGAACCATTGAACAGACGTTATGACTAGGGCCAACAATCTTTTCTTTGATGTCAAGAAGGGACCTTGGCAAACTTTTTGCTCCTCTAAATGGCCAGCTTTTGGTGTGGGCTGGCCTTCGCAGGGAAATTTTAGCCTGCCTGTTATTCTAGGTGTCAAGTTATTTTTCAGACTGCAGGAGGGCATCCTGATCCGGTACCTTATATAATTGTGTGGCAGGATCTGGTACAAAATCTGCCACCCTGACTGGGTTCCTGGACTTCCGGAGCTGAGGCAGCGATGGTGGCAGTAGCCATGAAACCGAAAATGATGCATGCGGGTCTGCCAGAGCACGTTCCATCGGCCCCCCTGAGGATCTATCCTGAAATTGATGATGCCTTTTTCATTGACTCCTTCCCACCCCCTTACCCCCAAAGAACTTCTAATTCTGATCCCTCACAACTGCCCACCCCAGCAGACCCCAGGGTGGCCTCTGTGACAGGACCGTTGGGAGGGACTCCTAGCTGCGAAGTCCATAGTTCAGAGGGAAGTGAATCTAAACCAGATTCCACTGTTGCTTTGCCTTTAAGAGCTTATGTAGGAGGACCTGCCCCTGCCCCGGGCAGTTAGTCCCATTGCAGTACTGGCCATTTTCATTGGTAGATATGTTGGCAGATATGTATAACAGATATGTATAACTAATCACTCCTCTTTCTCATAGAATCCCTCAGGCTTAAAAGGACTCCTTGAGTTCTTAATGTTCTCCTACCAGCCCACTTGGGATGACTGCCAGCAACTTTTTCAGGTCTCCTTTACAACTGAAGAGAGAGAGAGGATCCTGCTAGAAGCCAGAAAAAAACGTCCCAGGACCAGATGGGACCCCCACTAATCTCCCCAACCTTATAAATGCAGCTTTCCCCTTGGCCCGTTCTGCCTTAGAGTTCAATACTGTGAAAGATAGGGAGCGTCTCACAGTCTACTGATTGACTCTAGTGGCAGGGATAGAGCGGGCTGCATGGTGACCCACCAATTTGGCCAAGGTAAGAGAAGTCCTTCAGGGTTCAATGGAGCTGCCCTCCGTTTTCTTAGCACGACTAATGGAGTCTTATAGGAGATAGCCCCATTTGATCCCTCTTAGGAGGGACAGCATGCAGCTGTAGCCATAGATTTCATTGGTCAGTCTGACTCTGATATTATGAGAAAGTTACAGAGGTTAGAGGGTCTCCAAGATTATACTCTGCAAGATTTAGGCAAGGAAGCTGAGAAAGTGTACCACAAGAGAGAGACTGAGGAAGAAAAGCAAGAGAGAGAAGAGAAAGAGGTAGAGGAAAGAGAAAACCGGCATGAACGCCAGGAGGATAGGAACTTGACTAAGATTTTGGCCGCAGTGGTAGGTGGAGAAAGTTCAGAGAAGGGTCAGTCAGGGTACCTGCGCAACAGGGCAAGAAGACCCCCATCAGAACAGAGACCTCCACTTGAGAAAGACCACTGCACATACTGCAAGAAAAAAGAATATTGGGCCAGAGACTGCCCAAAAAAGAAGCAGAGGGGCCCCAAAGTATCTGCCCTTGAAGAAGACAAGGGAAGTCGGGGCTCGGTCCCCTTCCCCAAGCCTAGGGTAACTCACTCTGTGGAGGGGACCCCCGTTAATTTTCTAATAGACACAGGAGCTGAATATTCAGTCTTGACTGAACCTTTAGGACAATTAGGATCAAAGAAGATTTTAGTTATGGGAGCCACTGGTAGCAAGCTTTATCCCTGGACAACCAAAAGGATTTTAGACATAGGAAAAAATAAAGTGACGCATTCTTTTCTTGTGATACCTGAGTGCCCAGCACCCCTGCTAGGCTGGGACCTTTGTAAAAAATTGAAAGCACAAGTCCAGTTTACTTCTGATGGACCTGGGGTATCATGGAAGAAGAATCCAGTGGCATGCTTAGTTTTAAATTTAGAAGAAGAATATCACCTCCACGAACAGAAGTCTGAGACTTTACCCTTTAAAGAACGATTGACAGGTTTTCCAGAGGTTTGGGCAGAGCAGGCTGGGATGGAATTAGCTAGGCAAGTGCCACCCAACATAGTCGAGCTAAAAATGGCTGCCAAACCCATTTCAGTCAGGCAATACCCCATGAGTCAAGGGGCTAAAAACAGCATTCGACCACATATCCAGAGACTGCTATAACAGGGTATATTGGTCCCGTGACAGTCCCATTGGAATACCCCCTTCCTGCCAGTGTGTAAACCTGGGACAAATGACTATGTGCCTGTCCAGGACTTAAGAAAAGTCAATAAGCGGGTACAGGACATTCACTCAACTGTGCCCAACCCTCACAACTTGCTGAGTTCCTTACCACCTGAACGGTCCTGGTACACTGTCCTGGATTTGAAAGATGCCTTTTTCTGTCTCAGATTACACCTGAACAGTCAACTTCTGTGTGCTTTTGAGTGGCGAGTCCCTGAAGGAGGATATACGGGTCAGCTAATTTTGACTAGGCTGCGACAGAGGTTCAAAAATTCACCCACTTTTTTTGATGAAGTGGTCCACCACAACCTTATGCCCTTTAGGGAACAGAACCTCCAAATTTCTCTCCTGGAGTATGGAGATGATTTAATCCTTGCAGCTTCAACCCAGGAACTGTGCCTTGACAGGATCAAGAAGCTTCTAAATGAAAAAAGTGAATTGGTGTACTCCTAAGAAAGCTCAGCTATGCCATATGGACTTGACCTACCTAGGATACTCCCTCCGAGAAGGAAAGCAGTTGTTCTCCGAAGCTGGAAAGAAGACTGTGATGCAGATCCCAACCCCCAGCACTCTGTGACAAGTACGTGAGTTTCTGGGAACGGCAGGCTTTTGTAGACTCTGAATACCAGAGTCCACAATGTTGGCGGCACCTCTGTACCCACTCACTAAAGAAAAAGTCCCGTTCACCTGGACAGAGGAACACCAAAAAGCCTTTAACAGCACAAAGGCTGCTCTGCTTGCAGCCCAGGCTTTGGCCCTGCCAGATTTGACTAAGCCTTTCACCATATACGTTGATGAGCCAGCTGGAGTAGCCCGCAGAGTCCTGACTCAGACTCTGGGGCCGTGGAAGAGGCCAGTGGCCTACCTGTCTAAAAAATTGGACCCAGTTGCCAGTGAATGGCCCTCCTGCCTAAAAGCCATCACTGCAGTAGCCCTACTTGTTAAAGATACTGGCAAGCTTACTCTAGGTCAGCATGTGAGTTTAATCACTCCCCATGCATTAAAGAGTATTGTATGACAGCCCCCTGACCATTGGATGACAAATGCCCGGATGACCCACTACCAGAGCCTGTTGCTAAATGACCGAGTGACTTTTGCCCTACCTGCCATCCACAATCCTACCACCCTCCTCCCCAAGACGGATGCCTCTACCTGGGTACACCAATGTGCTGATATCCTGGCTGAAGAAACTGGATCGAGAAAGGATCTGACTGACCGAACTTGGCCAGGTGTGCCTGACTGGTACACAGATGGTAGAAGCTTTGTGGTGGAGGGAAAATAAAGAGCAGGAGAGGCAGTGGTTGACAGAAAACATGTAATTTGGGCAAGTTAACTTCCAGAAGGAACTTCGGCTCAGAAGGCTGAGCTCCTGACGCTAACTAAAGCTCTGCAGCTGGCAGAAGGTAAGGCAATCAATATTTACACTGACAGCCACTATGCTTTTGCCACAGCCCACATTCATGGGGCCATCTATAGACAAAGGGGGCTACTTACTTCGGCAGGCAAGGAAATTAAAAATAAAGAAGAAATCTTGGCCCTCCTAGAGGCTATACACATGCCCAAGAAAGTGGCCATCATCCTCTGCCTTGGCCATCAAAAGGGGCAAGGTGCTGTAGCCCAGGGAAATCAGATGGCAGGTTGGGTGGCCAAACAGGTGGTACAAGGCATCCCTGCGCTGCCTGTAGAGAGTATAGAAGAACCAAAAGGGACCCCAGAGATCAGTTTTGAATACACCTCCAAAGATTATGAGATGAATGAAGATCTTGAAGAACAAGGGAAGTCCAAAGGATTTAGCTACCATGGGATAGCAAGAACAAAAGAAGGAAAAATTATTTTGCCCTATAGAGAAGGAAAGGCATATGTAAAACACATCCATCCCCTGACACATCTGGGAGCAAAGAAATTGTGTGATTAAATCCAGTCCTCAAACTATTATGTGCTCAGGCTACTAGACAAACAAGTAACTAAATCCTGCAAGTGTGTTCCCTAATTAATGCTGCACGCCCCTTTAATGAACAAGGAAAACGACAACTGGGGGATAGACCTGGAGTTTACTGGGAAGTAGACTTCACTGAGATCAAACCAGGAAAATATGGTAATAAATAGTTACTAGTTTTCATAGACACTTTCTCAGGATGGGTAGAAGCCTTCCCCACCAAGTCTGAAACTGCTCAGGTGGTGACCAAGAAGATCGTTGAAGAGATCCTACCCCAGTTTGGGATCCCCAGGGTAATATGCTTGGATAATGGGCCTGCATTTGTTGCCCAGGTAAGTCAGGAATTAGCCACACATTTGGGGAACAATTGGAAGTTATATTGTGCTTATAAACCCCAGAGATCAGTATGGGTAGAAGGAATGAACAGGACTCTAAAAGAAACCCTAACTAAATTAGCTTTTGAGACCAGTGGTAAAGACTGGGTGACCCTCCTTCCCTTTGTGCTCCTTAGGGCCCGAAACACACCTGGGTGTTTCGGCATTACTCCTTATGAAATTCTACATGGGGGACCACCCCCCTTGACCGAGTCTGATGGGATATTGAATTCCAGTGCTGACTCTTCCTCACCCTCTTCTCTGTTTACCCATTTAAAGGCCGTAGAAGTTGTCAGAACACAGATCTGGGACCAGATTAAAGAAGCCTACACACCAGGGAGCAGTGCAGTGCCCCACAGGTTCCAGGTCGGGGACTCAGTTCTGGTCTGACAACATCGAGCTGGCATGCTTGAGCCACGGTGGAAGGGACCTTATCTAGTGCTGCTGACCAGCGCCAAGGTAGCAAAGGTAGACAGGATCGCTGCCTGGATCCACGCATCCCACATAAAAAAAAGGCACCCAACCAGGATGAAGACGACCTCAGAGAAAATTGGACAGTGGCCGCTACTGATAATTCTCTTAAACTGTGCCTTCGCTGTACACCAACCTTGGGTAATAATCCTCACACTCTTATGACCCTGACATGGGAGGCCATCTCTCAAGCTGGAGATACTGTATGGAGTACTTCAAAGCCCCCCCCCTTATACATGGTGTCCCCCTCTGTTTCCTGAAATCTGTGCCCTGATAGATGGATTAGATGCCTGGGATATCCCTGAAGAGTCACATGAAACGGTGCCCCAAGATGAGGTAATCTATCACAAGCAGCCATATCACCAGGGGTTAAGTTCCCAAGGAAAGTACATTGCAGATATACCAGGCTGTAGTAGCAGGTCTCAACAGAGGAGACTTTGTCAGGAGCCCTTTTATGTCTGTCCCAGGGATAGGGCAAATAAAAAAGAGGCTCGCTGGTGTGGGGGAATAGAGGGCAACTTCTGTAGTCAGTGGAGATGTGAAACCACTGGTACCACTCATTGGGACCCTTCCTCTAGCTTGATATTATTATAGTATCCAGATGAAATAAGGGCCATGATTCCTTAAACATCACTTTTACTCAAAAAGCAAAAGAGACAAAAAAGATTGGATAAAGGGAAGACTGTGGGGCCTAACATTTTATGTGACAGGGACGGGCCCTGGATTCACATTTAAGATACGGCTAAAGATGAAGTGTCCCCCAACCCAGGCAGTAGGACCTACCCCCGTTCTTGTTAAAAAACCTCCAATGCCCCTTCCCAGACCTACTTTTCCCGGACATACCCTAGTTGGTCCAGCTATTCCAACAGAAGTCTATACCCCTTCCTCAGACCTGAAACTTACATTGCCCCTACTCCCCCAGATACTGAAAACCGTCTGTTTAGTATGGTACAGGGGGCTTTTTGGTACGCAATTGTACCAATCCCAACATCACTAAGTCTTGTTGGCTGTGTTATGCCTCCAATCCCCCATATTATGAGGGAGTTGCTCAAGTCAAGACATACAATAAGGCTGAGGACAATTCTCAGTGTCCTTGGGGAGAAAACAGAAAACTAACATTAGCAGCTGTCTTGGGAAATAGACTTTGCCTGGAACAAGTCCCACATGACAAACGGTAACTCTGTAATCAGACTCATCATCTCCAGTCTTCCAGTAATAGAGGTCAGTACTTAGTCCCTCCCTTAGCCACAGTATGGGCTTGCAACACTGGACTCACTCCCTGTGTATTTACTTCTGTTTTTAATACTTCTAAAGATTATTGTCGTTTAGTTCAGAGGGTTCCTAGGCTTCTGTATCATGATGACAGTTTTTTGTCAATGGATTCAACCACTGGACCCGGTATAAAAGGGAACCCATTACCATGACCTTAGCAGTGCTTTTGGGTCTAGGAACAGCAGCTGGGGTCGGCACAGCCACAACTGCCTTGATACAGACCCCCCACTATTTTCATGAATTGCACAACCGCTATGGATGCAGACCTAGGAGCACTAGAGCAGTCCATCACCAAACTTGAAGAATCATTGACCTCGCTACAGAACAGGAGGGGGCTAGATCTACTTTTTCTCAAAGAAGGTGGACTTTGTGCCCCACTAAAAGAAGAGTGTTGTTTTTATGTAGACCATTCTGGTCTTATCAGGGACTCCATGGCTAAGCTCAGAGAAAGGTTAGAAAAATGAAGCAAAGAAAGAGAAGCGTATTAAGGATGGTATGAAAATTGGTTTAACAGGTCTCCCTGTTTTACGACACTGATTCCACCCTGGCAGGCCCTCTGATTATTTTTTTCCTCCTTCTTTCTTTTGGGCCATGTATTTTAAATAAGCTGGTTGCTTTTGTTAAAGATAAAATAAACACCATACAAGTCATGGTCCTCAGACAGCAATATCAACAAGAAGAAAGGTCGTTCTAAGATTAGAGCTATCCACTAAAAGAAGTGGGTAATGAACAGCAAAAACTTATAATTTTGGGTCTTATAGCATTGTGGTATGTAAGTTCAAGAAATTCAGGGCTGAAGAATAGACCCAGGCGGGTCCAGGCACAGCCATACTCACCCTGTAGCTAAGAATTTCCGGCCATAAAAGATTAAAAAGAGAATGCAGGAACTAGCCACTGCTATCAGGGCGGACCAAATGGCCATCTGGCAGGATGGCACCTCCCTATAGACCCCATAAATCATACATTGACCAGGTGTCCTGCTGACCTCGAGAAGTCCCAAGCCCTTGTGTCTTTCTCCATTTTAGCAGGTACATATTACCCTGCTAATTTGTAATAATCCTGCCGCCATTTAAATAAGCCAATTATGTGTAATGGCGCAAATTCTTTTGGCTCCCCTGTTTTTGGTTTGTGGTTTTTGCCTTTATAAGCCTGTAAAAAGTTTGGGCTGGGGTTGAACTCCCCTGCCCCCTGCGCGGTGCATGAGTTTCGTCCTCAGCATTCTGGCTTGAGCGAACCTTTGTTGTTTGTGTGTTTTTACGCCATTAAAGCCTTGTATAATTACAGTGAGTTCGGTCTCAGTGTCCTACTGGGTGCGTGCTTGCCCGAGAAGGGACTCCCCATGGGGGTCTTTCAGTAGGTTTTCTGAATAAGTTTGTATTACATGGCAAAAAAAAAAAAGATTTATTATATTCATTTCCTTCCTTCTCATGGTGTTTAAGGCATATATAATGCAATTGAATACTGCACATTCTGATTATTAACAGTTTTATACCAAGTTCCAAATTTAACATACCACGAAATGAGAAAGCGTACAATATATATTCCAATCATGAATAAGCAAATGAATGTAGGGAAATAGTTTTCAGGTACTAAGATACATAGCTATTAAGACATGATCAGAACAATTTAGATCAGAGGATATTAGCCTAAGCCCTATGACTTAAATTTCCCCTTGGCTGTATACTCAGAGCTCTGTGTCCTGTCTGTTGCTGATTGGAACAATGCTTTGTTTTTCAGTAGCTTCCTGCATGAATTTAACATGGTCATACACTATAGACCGTCTTAGCAGGAATCAACTTAATGTGGATCTAGGAATCTGTTACCTGTAGAGAAGGGCCTCTCTGTTAAGAATGATCAGTGACCATTGTACCTCATTGTTTCTACAGAGGATCCTAAAGGGTGCATAACCTGCTGTGAAAAAGATCTAGGCCCTCTAATCCATGACACAAGCCTAGTTTCCATTTGTTCAGTTATGTCAGATTTTGTACTAATATATTCAGGCAAAGTAATTACTGTTATATATCTGTTCTATCCAAGATTTTAATACTATTGGTTGCTATTTTGCATTGAATCCTAGAGCTGATGAACCAAGTAAAGAACACTGGGAAATCACCTAGATAAAAGAGATAAAGTGTGTGATGGTTACACCTTGTAATGGCAATGACTCTTTGAATTAAGAGGCCTTAAAAAGAAATGAAATAGAAACTTGAGTTTCTCAGTAATGTGAGTCACTCTGGTATCATGTCTCTTTAGCCTGAGGATACAAGAGAAGACTCTAACCAACATCATTGACAGTCTTGGTCTTAGGTCATCATGATATCCCTTTCTATGATCCCAAGTGTATTACAATATAATAAGTAGACCCACCAAAGGCAATAAAGTAAAGACAGCACTAATCACTGAGTCCTAGGCATGCTAAATGCTAGGCAGTCACTCTGTCAACTGAGCTATGTACAGACTCTGTTCCCAATATTCACAGATTTAAGTTTTTTCCAATGAAGCCTAGAAGCTGCTTTCGAAGGAAGATGTGTTCTATGACTATGTCCTAGCACAGTCTGCTGGAAATGGCACCTCAGTTTCTGGTCAGTACTAGGAGAGCAACAGCAGGGAGGTAAAAGCTATTCACTATTGCGTCCCGCTCGACCGGCAAGAAAGATTCAACAAACTAGAATCTTCCACAGCAAGAGCTTTATTGCTTGCTTATCAGGAAGATCCCGAACCGGGAAAATGGCGCTGCTTTTATAACCTGCAGCGTGACATTTCAGCACCTGATATGGCATGACAGCTCCTGATTCATTGCTTGCCCATCACCTGAATATTTCACCCCGAGAATAGGAGTGACTAGGAGTGAATTCACTCTCGCACCTTCGTACAAGGCTTCTTTACTAGTTAGCCACAGCGGAGGCCCGCGCCATCTTATATGCTCGCGGCACACACAGCTCTCCTCAGAGATTACTGGTGGCATGCACGAGATTGCTTGCAGTACGTACCTGCTCTCCACATCTTCCCCTTTTTATTTTATTAAAATTTGAGGCTGGTCTAGGCCTGTGTAACTTTGCCCATCCACTGTGGCTCCTATCTTAGGTCATTCCTCCAATGTCACAGCCTTTCCTGTCATAGGGTAACCCTATCGCCACCGGGCCCCGTGTCTTAGGTTGATCTGTGCATGAGGAAAGTTGCCCGTCCCTGGATACCACAGTGCTATGTGACATTAACTACTAAATAAACTAGGGCGAACTCTATAAAAGAGGACAGCCACCAATGTCAATTAATTTTTGAGCATAGATAGCCAGATTTCAGGGAAGGCCCCTTGCTTGATGGCAGCAAGTGCTTGGGTTATCAAAACCTTGTCACGTGTTTGTTGGGTTCTGAGCTTGCAAACCAACCAGAGCATGACCACAAGTCCACAGCAGGTGGCAACGCCAAATAAACCTACCCCCAACCATTCCTTAAAATAAGGAAAGGCAGATGAAATCCAGGAGGAGAGGACCTCTGTCAATGACAGGTCCACTCGTGTTGAGTTGATCTTTAGAACGGCTGCTCTAAGGACCTCAAGGGTCTCATCGAATCTTTCAGACCAGTTTCCTGCAAGATATAAAGAAACCTGTCTAGACAAATTAGCTGCATAAGTAAAATTTCATATTGGACACTGGTAATGCACAGAGCTTCCAGTTTTCTTTCACAACCCAACTGGGCCATCTGGTATAGAACACCTATCTGTTCTTCCGCCAGGTCAAGGCACTGATTCAAAGTCATCAGCCCTCCCTTTAACTTGGTACTAGCAGAAGTTTGGACAGTGATGGCATCAGCCAGATCTGCTGAAAGCTGATTTAATTTTGTGCCTGATTGAACCGCACTAAACATAGCATACCCTGCAGCTGTAGCAGCAGCTGCACTGGCTGAAATTGCTATGATCACGGCAGCAGTAATGCCAAAATCTCTCTTTTTTCAAAACATAGATAAGATGGAGGGTGTATCCACCAGAACAGGGATCCAACGTGGGATCCGTGCCACCATGGCACGGGTGTTCTTTGTTACATCCCAACATTGAGAAATCCAACAATTATCATTGGAACAGATTTCAAATGAATCATTTGAAAGAATAAACAAGAAAGCGGGGTAAACACAGACTGTGGTAGATGGATAATTAATCTGGTTTACCAAAGTTTTATTAAACCCAGTGATCTCTGCACTGGTATTACTATATCCATAAGAGTCCAGGGAGGCATCATGTATTCCCCAATACTGAGCAAATCTTGAGATGCCAGTAAAAGAAGCCTTTCCAACTGCTCCTCCCTGGATAAAGATCAAAGGATTGAGTTCTGTACAACTGCCATTGACTCCACAAAGCACCCACTTGTGAAAGGGATGCATTCTAATATCCTGTATGAAAAGTCCCTTTTTCATAAAAAATTCCTTCTCTGGGTTATCTATCATTTCGGGAGAAAAGAAAAAGGTTTTACTCTGATCTGCCCAATGAGTGATGGAGGATTGACAATCAGACCAAGGCAGGATCAGCCCTTCATCTTCCAAACTACAATGAGGGGCTATTTTTGGTTGGTGTGGACGTTTTTTGTCTGAAAAGTTAGGTGGTAGAAATGTACCATTAACCCAATTTACCTCGTGCCAAAAGGTCCGATTTGTAAAGGTTATCTCTACATTGGAAGTATCTTGGGTTGTGCTCACGCAACCTCCTCTATGCTCATTAAACTTCCCCAAAGCTTGGGCTGTGAGGTTGATACAATTTCCTGGTCCATTAATTCGAAAACATAAAGAACCCTGTTCTAGTAAAGTGCGATTTTCTCCTAATGGTGCTCGGGTTGGGATCATAGGGTAAATATGGCAAATCCACTGTTTTATCAGTAGTAAAGAATTTTGGAAAAACTATAGCATCATAGCGAACTGGCATTGGTTTAGGGAAAGTTGAGAGAATAGCCCATCTCTGCTGGCCCATTATACTAGGAACCTGAGACAAGTTCAGCATTGTCAGGATCAGGAACAGTCCTCGGGAGGTCAGCATCTTCTGCACCATCCTTGATGAATATCCTGGGGATGAGTCATTCCGGCAGCCAAAATGGGTTGTCTTCACTCTGTGAAAAAACACAAACAGCTCCCCAGGATCTGATTAAGATAGGATCCGGGCCTTTCCACTGACCAGTTAAAACATCCTTCCCTTTGACCATTTCTTTTGGTCTATCAGGGTCTGAGCTATGTCGCTCAGCTGCAGAGTGTCCCTGCTCGTCGAGATTCAAAAAATTAAGTGTAAAGAGTGCCATAGATACTGCTACTCTTGGCACTGAGGTCAGAGTCTCATCAACTCCCCCTTTCTGTTTTATAAGATTTGAGTTTGGGGTGGGCACGTTCCACAATGCCTTGTCCTTGAGTATTATAAGGAAGGCCAGTCAAATGAGTGACATCCATTTGATGACAAAATTGTTGAAATTAAGTAGATTTATATGCTGGCCCATTATCCGTTTTTAGAATTGTGGGCTTGCCCCACACACTCCACGCTTCTAGGCAGTGCTGTATAACATGAGAGGCTTTTTCACCTGTTAAAGGTGTGGCAAATATTACACCAGAGCAGGTGTCAATAGAAACATGTAAATATTGATTTCTCCCAAAGGAGGAAATATGACTGACATCCATTTGCCAGACCTGTAATGTCCTGACGCCACGAGGATTTACCCCTACATGAGGAGTAGGTAAAAATTGACAACAGTTTTGACATTGGGTGACAATGTCACGAGATTCTTTCCTGGTTAAAGTAAAACGGTGGTGTAATGTCTCAGGTGTCACATGAAAGCATTCATGAAATTCTCTTGCAGCCTCTGCCTGTGAGGACAAAGCAGCAGCCACGATTCTAGTGGCTTTGTCTGCTAAGTCATTTCCATGAGACATGAGGCCAGGAAGGCCAGAATGAGCTCAAACATGAGTAATATAGACAAGATGTCTTCTGTATAACAAGGCTGACTGAATCTTTTGAAAAATGTGAGCAAGCTTACTAGTTGGTTTAATTAAGCCTGCAACTTCAAGCATATTAACTGCATTGAACACATATAAGGAATCAGATACAATATTGAGCGGTCCCAGGAAAGTTTCAAGGACTTCTAGAACTACCAAACACTCTACAACATGGGGTGATGAATCATTATATTGTTTAGATGTTACTTGGCCATTTACTACATATGCACCTATACCAGATTTGGATCCATCTGTATACACTACTACCCCATCCGGAAGTGGGTGTTTGACTGTTATTATTGGAAACACTATAGCTTGGCTTAAGGCAAATTGTAAAATTGTATGTTTTGGATAATGGTTATCAATTTGTCCTGAATAGGAGGCAACCAAGACTGCCCAATCGTTGGTTGTTGCTGCCAGGGTTTGAACTTGAGCAGAAGTATAAGGTACACTTACTATATAAGGTTCTTACCCGAAATAAGTAATGGCTGCTTTTATCCCCCTAAGTGCAAGTTGAGCAACTGCATTAGGATACCACTCAATGATTTTTGCAGGGGAAGCATTAGGATGGACCCACAACAAGGGCCCATTTTGCCATAAGACCACTGTTGGTAACTGTGCAGTTTTTAATATGTACAATTCAAATGACTTTGACTCGTCAATTCGTTGTAATTGAGCATCTTGTAGGGCCTTTTCTACAATTTGTAAAGCTTGACATGCAGCTGGGGTAAGTGCTCTGTGGGAGGAGATATGGGTATCTCCCTCTAATGTGTCAAATAAGGGCTTTAATTCTGCTGATGGAATTTTCAAAAAGGGTCTCAGCCAATTAATATCTCATAACAATTTTTGAAAATCATTCAAGGTATGTAGTTGATCTTTGCGAATCTCTAATTTTTGAGGAACAATTTTGTCAGGATAAATAAGTGACCCTAGGAAGGCTCCCATTCGAGCAACTTGCACCTCTTCGGTGGCCACCTGCAATCCCTATTGCCCTAACGTTTTTATTAATATAAGGTATGCATCTTGCAATAACTCTGAATTTTTATGGCAAATCAAAATGTCATCCATATAAATTATCACCTGTAATGATGGAAAATGTTCTCTAACTGACTTAAGTGCCAATTGTACATACAGTTGACACATGGTGGGGCTATTCGCCATCCCCTGAGGTAGGACCTTCCATTGGTATCTTTGATCTGGCTCTAAGTAATTAATGGCTGGGATCGTAAATGCAAATCTTTACTTATCTTGAGGGCATAAAGTTATAGAGAAAAAGCAATTTTTAATGTCTAGGATTATAATTTCCCAATTTTTGGGTAAGGCAGAAAGTAATGGTAGCCCTTGCTGAACTGGTCCAAACAGATGCATTTGCGCATTAATTGCTCTAAGATCATGTAATAAGCGCCATTTGCCAGATTTTTTTCTTAATTACGAAAATAGGTGTATTCCAGGGTGAGGTAGAAGGCTCTAAATGACCCAAGTGTAGCTGTTCAGAAATTAGTTTTGTGGCTGCTTCTAATTTTTCAGAGGAGAGAGGCCATTGGGGAACCCATACAACTTCCTCTGTAAGCCATGGTATGGGCATGGAACCCTCAACAGCTGTCTCTAGAAAAAAATCCAAACCTTGTCTCCCATTATTACCTTTTTGAGGGATAGGTTCAAGTTTACCCTGCTCTCCTTTTCCTAATCCCCTTCCTTCTTTATAGCATATTTTCTTAATCATTCGAACAGCTTGTGGCGAGCATGCATTAGTTAAGGTCAGTCCTAGTGCCTGTAAGATGTCTTTCCCCCAGAGATTTACTGGGAGTGGTAAGACATAAGGAGTGAATCGTCCCATTTGACCTTCAGGCGCTGTCCAGCTCAAAGAACGGGAACTAATAGTGGGACAGGACTGATAACCGAAACCTTGCAAAGAATGTGATGACTGAATAACTGGCCAAGTTTTCGGCCACCAGTGAGAAGAAATAATACTTTTGTCTGCTGCTGTGTCTAAAATCCCCTTAAATTGTTTCCCTTCTATAACTAACTCTAAAGAAGGCCTGGAATCTAAAGGCATTATTAAATAAGCCGAATCATTTCCAATAGAACCAATCCCTCTGGTAGCTTGAGGGACACCAGAAGAGGGAAAACAGCCATGTAGGCTTGGCTGAATTACTAACTGAGCTATTCTATCTCCTTGTGAAATAGAAACGACACCCTGAGGACAGGAACAGAGAACTTGAAGTCCCCCTTCATAATCTTGATCTACATCTCCAGGGTGAACAATAAGACCTTGTAGTGTAAGGGAAGCCCTGCCCAATATTAGGCCGACACTCCCAGATGGCAGAGGTCCTTTATAGTTAGTAGGTATAGGCTGCACTCCCATTTGAGGGATCAGCATGAATTGGGTGTTGCCCTGCGGACTGTGGGGTCCACCTTTCGCCTGTCGAGGTCCCATATGTTTTCGGGCCCTGAGACCTGAGGGCCCTGTACTGGTTTTTTGAAATGGTGTCATTATCTACTGCTTGAGGGAATCCTGGCTGCAGGAGCCTGCCTCGAATGTCCCTGATTGAACGACAAGCGCTAGTCCAATGATATCATTTTCCACACTTAGTGCACAATCCTGGTGCTCTCCTTTTAACAAGGGCTCTACAGTCCTTTTTTAAGTGTCCCGGTTTGCCACGATTATAGCAGAGTTTGAGCTCAGCCATGTCAGTGCATTTTTGCACTTGTAGAATGGCAGCTGCTAAACCTGCATTAGTGAGTGGCCCACCAAGTTCACGGCAAACCTTCGACCAGTCCTGCAGTCCCTTGCTTTTTCCAGGTGTAATAGCCGCCCTGCATTCCTGGGTAGCCTGTTCATATATCAACTGTCCAATTAAAGGCATAGCTGCTTTTGTATCTCAAAATATTCTCGTGCTGCCTCTGTCATTCTAGCCACAAAATATGAGTACGACTCCTGGGAGCCCTGAGTGATCTTGGTCAAATGCCCACTTGCCTCTCCCTTCTTAGAGAGTGCCTTCCATGCCTTAACAGTGGCAGCTGAGATCTGGGCGTATGCTCCCCAATGATAATCTGTTTGGTTAGCAGCATGCTGTCCCTGACCTGTAAGCAATTCAAATGTCCATGTCCTTTGGTTTCCTTCCATGGTGGCATTGGCCCTTGCCTGCGTCTGACAGGAGTCCTGCCACAAAGCGTTCCATTCAAGATACATCCCCATACTGGGGGCTGCAGCTTTTACTACAGTCTGGCAATCACCAGGAGTCATAGTGTGAGTTGCAAGCCTTTCAACTTGTGCTACAGTGAAATTAGCTCTGACTCCATAACACGGACTGTTTCTGCAAGCTCCTTAATCTGTATATATTCTACTGGAGCGTGAACACGCCCTCCCTCAGCTCTTTCAAAAACTGGAAATGCCTGTTGTATCTTCCTCTGTTCCTCTTTTGGTATAAATGAGTCTGAATGATACCTCTGCACATAAGGCTCAGAATGGTGCCTCTGCACATAAGGCGGAGGTGCACTAGAACCCTGAAGTTGCATATCCGAAGACCGCGCAATGATTTGACATTTGTCTCTAGCTGCTTTCATGTTATTCTGTAACTGATTAACTTGTCTTTCATCTGACTGGTATCTTTCTCCCTCACAACCTGTCGCTTTCTTCTCTAAGTCTGTTTCCTCATAGGAATAAGTTCCTTATCTGATTCTGAGCTACTGACAGCTAGCTGCTTAAACTCATCTAGTGGTGGGTAGAGGCTTCTTTCCTTATGTGCCTCTCCAGCTCGATCTCCCTTCTTCTCTCCCTTTCCATCCTTTTTTCTAATCTCTCCCCAGGTATTTTCCCTGACATTCTCTTTTCCTCGGTCTCAAGGCTCATGGAAAGGCCTAAATTCTTCAGTGCACTTTGTTTCCTCTCTATTTTTCCTCTCTCTCCCCGCTCTACCTCTGATAGACTTTCTTGAATTTCGTCCAGAACTTTCTGCCCCGCTTCTACCATTTGCTGACAATCCTCATCTCTTAAACACGATTTCACCAATTTCATAGCGGCATAATCCCTCCTTTAAGTTTGCCTTTCTGTTGTTCCCTAACTAGATCTCCTTTCAGTTTGTCCCAAGAGGCGACAGTTAATGATAATGAGCAAGCATACCATGGTGCAACACGGTCTATCTCTCTGACAAATCCCTCTTAGGTCTTAGTGGCGATTTTTAGGCCACACTGCTTCAGGACTGAGCGTAGGCCCACTACTATAGAATGGGAGATTCCCATACTGCCGCTGTCCAGGCCTGACCAGGCCTAAAATTGGTTGCTGTCCAGGTGCTGTCCAGGCCTGACTGCGACTAAGAACCAGTCAACAGTTCCAGTGGTGGAAACAAAACGAAACGAAAAGGAAAAGTGTAATCGCCATCAAACAATCAAAAGGGCTTCTAACTCTGGAGAAACTTCAAGATTGTACGTACCTTGTAGAGACTTTTGTCCCACACTTCTGATTCTGCCCCATGAATGAAGGATCTTCCTTGCGCTGGTGTGATGACAGTTCCCGGGTTTTGGCACCACTTATTGCGTCCAGCTCGACCAGCAAGAAAGATGCAACAAACCAGAATCTTCCTCAGCAAGAGCTTTATTGCTTGCTTCTCAGGAAGATCCCGATCCGGGAAAATGGCACTGCTTTTATAACCAGCAGCGAGACGTTTCAGCACCTGATATGGCATGACAGCTCCTGATTCATTGCTTGCCCATCACCCCACTATTACACCCCGAGAATGGTAGTGACTAGGAGTAAATTCACTCTCGCACCTGCGTACAAGGCTTGTTTACTAGTTAGGCACAGTGGAGGCCCGCACCATCTTATAATGGTGATTGCTCACGGCACACATGGCTCTTCTCAGAGATTACTGGCGGCACGCACGTAATTGCTCGCAGCACGTACCGGCTCTCCACAATTCACCACGATATCTGCAGTCCCTTCTATGAATAGTCTGTTGTAACCTGGAGAGTTCTGGTCATCCACTCTGATACCACTACTGTTGTAGCAACTTGAACTTCTCTTAAACCAGTCAGTCCCTTTCTATAGAGATGATTCATCCCTGAAGCATCTACATGGGAGAGAGAATGGGGAGCATAGAAATCAGAGAGAGGCAGAAGTAATCTAGACTTCAAGCTGAGAAAAGAAAAAGTGGTCCTGGGGAAAATACAGTGATTTCTGGGTAGAGAATATGGAGCATCCCAGTAAAGGTAGTTCTGAACTGGCTTGTTTATCTTGAAGGCAGACTTGGGCATTGTATAAAGCTCTCTTGTAAGATCTCATACACAAAATTTTGCTCAATGTCTGACTCAGAAGTAATATTTCAGCAGTATCTAGAATTCATGCTGGAAAAAACTGGAGAAAAGAAATCAGGATTTTTGTGGGCCAAGGTCCATGACATAAGGCTTCAGATATCTAAATTGGCAAAGCTCATGCAGCCAAGAGAAACCTTTACACAGACACCTAGAGTCTTGTGGCAATGAGCCAGGATCAAATTCACCATAACTATCCATATTTTAGCATTCCTTGTGCTATGATAATAAAGGACACAGCCTGAGTTCATATAAATCATTAGGTCTGCTTTTATTGGGTTCTAACTTCCTGGGGCGGGGCTCTAAAGCAGGACAAATCTTTCCTCTGATCAGCAGAAGACATAACATGACCTAGTCATGTCGGGCACGCATGCAGAGCTTAGAGAATGAGAACCCTGAAGGGGCATAGAACCTCAAGAGATTAAGAAAGAAATTGACTTCTGTTTGGTATTTGCCTGTCAGAGAGAGAAGCACTTAAGGCAGGGTCATCTCTGCCTTTCATTGTTTCAGGACTCAACACTCTGCAACTTTGTTTCAATACCTTCTTTCTGTTAGCCATTAGCTTGCCTTTAGCCTCCTAGACTCAGTGTTGCTGAGTGTGAAACAGATTATACTCCTGACAGCCTCAGGAGCATGTAGATGTGTAATTCACACACAAGTACCAATTCAAATGTGTTGTGTCTGGCCAGCGGCTCACATGTCTGGGTTCTAATCTGGAAAGGAATCTTGGAAACCTGGAAGAGAACAGGGAGCTAGGCAGAGAAGAGAAAGATGTAGCTAAGGCAAAATTCTGAACAAAGCTCAATTTTACTATTTCTGAAACTCATTTATGAAGCAGGGGTAGGGACCTGATTCCCGCCAAATCATCTTGGAGTAAAGTTGCAGGTGAACACGTGATGGGTCCAGAAATGCTAGTTGGAAAGCAGCAGCAGTGGGAGTGGCAGGGTTATAGAGCTGCAAGCTCTGCTGAGATGCTCTCTAATACTGAAACCTGAGCAGATCAGCTGAAAATGAAAGGAAGCTTGTTCAGGTATAAGACTAAAAATAAGGGTTCTGGGCATGGAGGAACGACACTTGGGAAATATCAATCTGATATATAAGGACAAACAGAAATAGACTAGCAACAACCAGTCCCAGAGAATAGAGGGAGATAGCTTACGAGGTTAGTCAAGCACCATTTGCTCTTTGGAATGCCTAACTGCTCATCCATCCAATTTTGCTTTTAACCATCTCCTTTCTAATCTACCAGCCAGATAATATGCAAAGCCTGAGGCACCTTCTAACATTCAGTCCTACAAGGGAGGTCACCATCAAATCTCCACCTCAGTGTTCAGGAAACACTGTAATAAAAGACAGAAACAGTGTAGGATCATAAAAACTATCTTGATTGTAACTACTAGAATTTAGTCCTAGCTACACACTTTTATTAAAAAACTGACATCAATGAAATTTATATTTTAGAGTTGTTTCTACAACAGAACAAACGATCTACATTTGGGGTTTGTCTTCCTATTTCACATAATCAAATCAGGAAAAAAAAATTCCTCACAGGTGCTCCAAATTCCCAGAGTTTTAGTGAATTCCTAATATTATCAGGGTTACAACCAAGACTAGCCATCATAAGTATACCTCTTGTCAATAAGACATACAATCATATCTCCTTATATTATATTAATTTCCAAAGGAAAGCAATAGTTATGCCTAGCATAGTATCCTATATCCAATATACAACTGCAAATAAAGTATATGAATTTTCAGGGCAGAATCATGCTTAACATGAGATAAAATTCCATATACAACTACAATCATATTTTATCTTTTAGAATAGATTACAATTTCTTAATTGTAACACAATATAAAATCAAATTCAAAGCATTGTTTACTTTCAAAGTACACTGACATGATTATACATTCTCATTCAAAATAAAGGAAAAGAAACATAAACAGGAAATATTGGGAAAATCAAGATCAAATCTAGCTAGACAAACCCCAAATCCTAAATTTATGTACATTGTGGCTTAAAAAGCTCTTCCTATCTAGTTTCATGACTACAATATATTTCTCTGTCTTGGAATGGTTCCATTCTTTGTGTGTAGCTTTCTTTGAGAGATATCGCACAGCTGTGGACCTTCTTACATCCTGATTGCTATATCACAATATAGGCTTCCCTTTCATACCTTCACTAAAAGCCTTTCTAGGCATCTATGCAGGGACTTCGCTGCAACCTGGATGCCCTCAGTGGCTTTCCATAACCACGTAGGAAGACTCCATGGCTCTTTTCCTTCTGTATCCTTCATTAATCTGATGAAAGAACTACATGGTGGATGTTGCCAAGTTCTTTTGCCTGCTTTAGATAGAACCTGCCTGCTTCCTTGAATATTTTTTCATAAATTTGATATGTTGTTTTTCTGCTATAAACAGATCAATCCTTGGGACATTTCTTTGCACAAGTTGCAGGATTAGCTTGGTGGATACTCACCTCGAGGAAACAATTCCCTTTATTACATTACTCCTTATATCTTTCAACACTAGCTATGGCTCCCACAAAAAAATTTCTGGTGCTCTTTTTTTCTCCAAACTTAAATTCTAGCTCATCCCTTAAAGAATGAGTACAATCAGGAAAACAAAAGTCAAGAAGCATTAGCGATGTGGGAATAAAGTACAGCTGTACTGCTGGTGGGTGCTTAAGTTGGTACATCCAGGATAAAATCAGTGTGGAATTTGCTAAAAATATCTAAAAATAGAACTAACTGGTGACTCACCTATATCACACTTGAGTGTAGAAAAGATAGCATGGTTATCTATTGATACTTGCTCAGTCATTTTTGTTGATTTTGTTTTCAAAAAAGGAGATGCAATCAGCTGTAACTAAATTTGCTAGAGAGTATATGGAATTTGAAAATACTATATAATAAATGCGTTAAGTCAGGCCTATAAAGAGAAATGCTACGTGTCTGTAATCACATTTGGTCTAGCTTCAACTATTAGATTTTTTGTTTAACTTGGAGTATCTGTGGAGATAAGGAACCCCAAAGTGGCACATGGCATGGAAGAAAGGATGAAGCCTTTAGGGAAGGAGGGAATGACAGAACACATGCAACATAGTAGGAGGAGGAAACATTAGAGATTACAAGTTTAGGTAAGCATGAGTATAGGATTATGTCTGTTATTCCATACGGAATGTCACATTTTAGGAAGTTTATTTAAAATATTACATTTAAGTGGAATTAATCTTGGTTACAGTCCAAAACTTGATACTACAACACTTTCTGAAGAAACCACATACTCGATTAATAGAACATGAATAAATAAAGTTATAAACAATCTTTAAATTTAATTCTTAGGGCTTGCAGTTATATAGTGGCAGAATGTTCTGTTTATGCTACTAGCAGAGAAAGTAATCAAGCATATTACACATCTGTGATCCCTGACAACAAGATTAGTGACTCATTTGAAATATACTGTGTACATATATATCATCTAGGTTAAAAGTAATATAGTCCTGTTATCTATTTTTCTGTGTTTACTTCTAGATCATAGGAACTATTTTACTGTTACCTAGAACTGATTTTAGAACGAGGACAGAATACTTTGTCTTAATAATTTCATGCCTACCTAAACATAAATACACAATATTGTTTAAAAATAATAATTATGAATATTTTCTACCTGCATTGGGTAGTGCCATAATAAGTTCGTATTTCAAACTACTGATTAATAATATGAAACAAAAAAATGTTAAATTTTAGGATAGATAGTTATAATACTTCAGAAAGTTGTCAACAAATTACACAGGGAAGGAGAAATAGAATACATCGTTTTCTCCACCTATGGTTATTGAGATTTTGGCCAGGTATAGTAGCCTGGGTTGGCATTTGAGTTCTCTTAGTGTCTGTATAACATCTGTTCAGGCTCTTCTGGCTTTCCTAGTCTCTGGTGAAAAGTCTGGTGTAATTCTGATAGGCCTGCCGTTATATGTTACTTGACCATTCTCCCTTACTGCTTATAATGTTCTATCTTTTTTTAGTGAATGTGTTTTTCTGATTATTATGTGTTGAGAGGAATTTCTTTTCTGGTCAAGTCTATTTGGAGTTCTGTAGGCTTTTTTTATGTTCATGGACATCTCTTTCTTTAGGTTTGAAAAGTTTTCTTCTATAATTATTTTGAAGATATTTGCTGCCCCTTTAAGTTGAAAATCTTCATTCTCATCAACTCCTATTATCTGTAGGTTTGGTCTTCTCATTGTGTCCTGTATTTCCTGGATGTTTTGAGTTAGGATCCTTTTGCATTTTGCATTTTCTTTGATTGTTGTGCTGATGTTCTCTATGGAATCTTCTACACCTGACATTCTCTCTTCCATCACTTGTATTCTGTTGCTGATGCTTGCATCTATGGTTCCAGATATCTTTCCTAGGGTTTCTATCTCCAGCGTTGCCTCACTTTGGGTTTTCTTTATTGTGTCTACTTCCATTTTTAGGTCTAGTATGGTTTTGTTCATTTCCATCACCTGTTCGGATGTGTTTTCCTGTTTTTCTTTAAGGAATTCTACCTGTTTGGTTGTGTTTTCCTGTTTTTCTTTAAGGACTTGTAACACTTTAGCAGTGTTCTCCTGTATTTCTTTAAGTGAATTATTAAAGTCCTTCTTGATGTCTTCTACCATCTTCATGAGATATGCTTTTAAATCCGGGTCTAGCTTTTCGGTTTTGTTGGGGTGCACATGACTAGGTGGAGTGGGAGTGCTGTGTTCTAGATTTCTGTAAGTACAATTCTTACATTTGCCTTTGGCCATCTGGTAATCTCTGGAGCTAGTTGTTATAGTTTTCTCTGGTTAGAGCTTGTTCCTCAGGTGATTGTGTTAGCCTCTATCAGCAGACCTGGTAGACTACATCTCTCCTCTGAGTTTCAGTTGTCAGAGCACTCTCTGCAGGCAAGCTCTCCTCTCACGGGAAAGGTGCACAGATATATGGCCTTAAGACCTCCCTCCTGGCCGAAGAAGAAGGCCCAAAACAGGACCTGTCCTGAAGCTGAGTTGCTTTGGCCTGTCCCAGAAGGTGTTAGCTTCTGTATTCTACACTCTCACACGTCCAGAATACACTCTGTGGAGTCCTGGAACCAAGATGTCTGCAGCTGATGCTCAGGCAAAGCACTCCTGCACTGGGCAGACCCCTTTCCTCTGGCTGGGAAAGTGGCCAGATGTCTGAAGCCTGTGCAGAATACTCTCGGCTGGGTCCAGGAACCAAGATATCTGCTGCCGCCGATGCTCCGTCAAAGCACTCCCGCACTGGTCACACCCCTTTCCTCTGGCCTGGACATTTGCCAGTTGTCTGGGGCCCGAAAAGTGGGCTGCCTTAGAAGCTCTGTGGCTCCCACCTCTCCCAGAAGCTTTTGGCTTCTGTATTCCGTACTCTCACCTGTGCAGAATACACCCGGTGGGGTCCTAGAACCAAGATGTCTGTTGCCAATGCTCAGGCAAAGCACTTCTGCACCCGGCGGACCCCCTTTACTCTGGTTCGGAAAGTGGCCGGATGTTTGGGGCCTTTGCAGAATACACTTGGCAGGGACCTGGACCAGTCTTGTGCTTCTTCAGAAAATTGACATAGTACTACCAGAAGAAGCAGCAACACTTCTCCTGGGAAAATACTCAGAAGATGTTCCGATGTGTAATAAGGATTCATTCTCTATGATGTTCATACCAGCCTTATTTATTTATTTTGTTAATATTTTTTATTATTACGTATTTTCCTCAATTACATTTAGAATGTACATTTAGAAAGTCCCCCATACCGTACCCCCCACTTCCCTAACCACGCATTTCCATTTTTTGTCTCTGGCATTCCCCTGTACTGTGGCATATAAAGTTTGCATGTCCAACGGGCCTCTCTTTCCAGTGATGGCCTACTAGGCCATCTTTTGATACATATGCAGTCAAGAGCTCCGGGGTACTGGTTAGTTCATAATGTTATTGGACCTACAGCATTGCAGATCTCTTTAGCTCCTTGGATACTTTCTCAAGCTCTTCCATTGAGAATCCTGTGCTCCATCCAATAGCTGACTTTGAGCATCTACTTAAGTATTTGCTATGCCCCAGCCTTGTCTCATAAGAGACAGCTATATCCGGGTCTTACCAGCAAAATCTTGCTAGTTTATGCAACGGTTTCATCGTTTGGAGGCTAATTATGGGATGGATCTCTGGACATGTCAGTCTCTAGATGGTCCATCCTTTTGTCTCAGCTCCAAACTTTGTCTCTGTAACAGTCTGGCGGTTCCTCAGAAAATTGGACATGGTACTACTAGAGGATCCCACAATACCTCTCCTGGGCATATATCCAGAAGATGTCCCAACCAGCAAGAAGGAATCCTGCTCCACTATGTTCATAACAGCCTTATTTATAATAGCCAGAGGCTGGAAATAACTCAGATGCCCCTCAACATTGGAATGGATACAAAAAATGTGGTACATTTACACAGTGGAGTACTACTCAGCTATTAAAAAATGAATTTATGAAATTCCTAGGCAAGTGGATGGATGTGGAGGGCATCATCCTGAGTGAGGTAACACAATCACAAAAGAACTCAAATGATATTTACACACTGATAAGTGGATATTAGCCCGGAAACTTAGCATACCCGAGATATAAGATACAATTTGCAAAACACATGAAACTAAAGAATGAAGACCAAATTGTGGACACTTTGCCCCTTCTTAGAATTGGAAGCAGTCACCAGCATTATTTATAATAGCCATTTGCTCGAAAGAACTCAGATGTTGCTCAACAGAAGAATATATGATACAGAATGGATACAGAAATTCTAGTACATTTAAACAATGGAGTACTATTCAGCAGTTAAAAACAATGAACTTATGAATTTCTTAGGCAAAAGCATGTATCTGGAGGATATCATCCTGAGTATGGTAATCCAATCACAAAAGAACACATATGATATGTACTAACTTATAAGCCGATATTAGCCCCCAAACAGACTACTCAAGATACAATTTGCAAAACGCATGAAACTCGAGATGAAGGAAGACCAAAGTGTGGATACTTCATTGGTTCTTATAATGGGGAACAAAATACCCATGGAAGGAGTTACAGAGACATTTTGGAGGTGAGAAAAAAGAAAGGACCATCCAGAGACTGCTCCACCTGGTGATGCATCCCATAGACAACCACCAAACCCAGACAATATTGCATATGCCAGCAAAATTTTTTGACAGGACACTGGAATAGCTATCTCTTGTGAGGCTATGCCAGTTCCTGGCAAATACAGAATTGGATACTCACAGTCATCTATTGGATGGTACACAAGGCCCTTAATGTGGAATCTAGAGAAAGTACCCAAGGAGCTAAAGGGTCTGCAACTTAAAGGAGGATCAACATTATGAACTAACCAGTAACCCCCTGAACTATGTATCTAGTTGCATATGTGGCAGAGGATGGCCTAGTCAGCCATCAAAGAGAGGAGAGTCACTTGGTCTTGTGAAGATAATATACCCAAGTACAGGGGAATGCCAGGGCCAGGAAGCAGGAGTGGGTGAGTTGGCAAGCAGGGTAGGGGAAGGTATAGGAAACTTTCAGGATAGCATTTGAAATGTAAATGAAGAAAAATATCTAATGAAAATGAGTTAAAAAATATTAGCAAAACCTTATATTAGCACGTTAACAGCACATCCTAAAGATCTCAAACACAAAGAAGAAATGACACCCAAAAGATGTGGTGGCAGGAAATAGTAAAACTCAGGGTGGAAAAAAAAATAAAATAGAAAGAAAAATACAAATAATTTTTGGAACAAATATTGGTTCTTTGACAAGATCACTAAGATCAACAAACTATTATTCAAGTTAACTAAAATAAAAAAGATAATATCCAAATTAGCAAAATCAGATATTAAATGGGGGGACATAACAACAGACACCTGATAGGTCAGAAAGTTTCGCAAAGTGCTTCTTCCTCCTAGAAGCACACTTGCTCAACCATATTAATTGCTGCTGTATTCATAATTATCTGCAACTGGAAACAACCTACATGTCCATAAACTGAAGAATGTATAACATATATGTTATATTTATACAATGGAACATTACTCAGCTGTTATGAAATGGATGGAAACAGAAAAAAAAAACAAAACTAAAAACAAAAACATAACCTGAATAACGTATCCCAGTCCCAGGAAGATAAATATGCTATGTGTTGATTTATATGTTGATATTGACTGGGCTGGATAGTTTTTTGTCAACTTGTCACAAAGTAAAGTCCCCTGAGAGTAGGGAATCTCAATTGAGAAAATGTCTCCATAAGATTGGTCTGTGCAGGCAGGACTGCAGGGCAGTTTCTTAATTAATGATTGATGGGTAGGATTTCTGCCAATTGTTGATACTGCCATCCATGTGCTTGTGGTTCTGAGTTCTCTATGAGAAAGCATGAAACCATGGGGAACTAACCACTAAGCAGAATGCTGCAGACACTCTGGGCCCCTTTGTCTGCGTGGAACGGATTTCTAGTCACAGGTGGGCAAAGCGTTGGATGAAATGATAGACAGATACACAGAGGAGAGGTTGTGTAGAATCTGAATGTAATGTGTCAAATTGAGCATCAAACTTTTTATACAGAAGAGAATAGGAAAGTTGGGTGACACACAAGCAAGGTACAAAGAGGTTACTGGATTCTTACAGAAAACGGAGGAATACAAACTCAGAAGTTCTCACAGGAAACACCTGGGATAAAATTCACTGTTAACAACTGGGATCAAAAAGAGCTCCACCAAATATCCACATAATCTTAGAAGTCAGGGTCAAGGGCTTCGTGCCCTTGCTATAGTTCTTATTTTAGTCTATTGTATAGACCACCTTCCCCCTAGGCAATTGTAAATACGTGTATATGGGTGGAACTCAGCTATCTATAGTTCTAAGTATGTACTCTGCTTCCTCCTTAGGTCTCAAACTTCCTTCTTCCTAGATGATGATAAATTCTTGTGTAGGGCAGTGACTTAGCTTTTATTCAAAGTGGTAGTATAATACCAGAGGCAATTCTGAATGCCACTGAATAGACAACATTCTTACTGAATTCTAAGCCCATGGTCAGCTCAAGGACTTTCTAGGATATTGGAACACTGGCAAAAGCTTAGCTATATCAGAATTCAATCTTAAAAAGAACTTATAATAAGATAACACTAAAAGAGAGCATGTGGATCCATACACCAGACTAACGCGGGAATAGGGGATGAGTATATGGGTTAATGAGAAGGCCAAAACTCCAGAAGGTGAGCTTCCGTGAAACTCTTTGCCTCATGAGTGCTTCCAGGCCTCTCGGCCTGTCAAGCTGACTCGACTGGTGTGCGTGGCAGCAGTACCCATCCATGGTCTCTGTATTAGCTCCTGACTCTAGGTACCTGGCCCATTTCAGTTCCTGTTCTGTCTGTCTTCAGATGATGAATAGCAATGAAGAAGTGTAAACCAAATAAGTCCTACCCTCCCCAACTTGTGCTTGGGTTATAGTTTTTGGTGACAGCAATACAAAGATTAACACATTCTACATTACATATGTGATGGCCTGTCTACAATCTGTAGATCCAGTGAAGTTAGGTATAGAGGAAGGACTTGGGTGCATACATTGATGCCCATGGTATGGGGATATAGAATGGATTTTATTAGTGGACAAAGATGGACAAGAAAGAGAAGATCAGGTGGCATAGTGGAGGGAGATGGGGTTGAATAAGGAAATGCAGGAAGAGATATTTGAAAGAGAAGTATTTGATGAATGATGACCGAAAGGTGGAGGAACTGGAGATGATGGGAGGTAGTGAAAGAACCGTGGGGAGTAAAATTTGGGGGGACTGTAAGCAGGGTATATTAAATGAGAAATTAATATTATTTTTAATTTTATTAGAATATTAAGCATGGCAGAGGGTCTCCCAGGAATGTACATTTTACCTCCAAAATACTGGGCTTTGATGGATTCTTGGTGAGGTGAACCACTTAAAAGCTCTTACCACTCTTAAACACTTAAAAGCTGGTACCACTCTGTTACCACTCATGCTGTTGTAGAGTTTCTCTCTACTTGCTGCCCTCACATCACATCCCTCATAATCTATGGATTGTATGAAAATTTAAGGGGGGTTCCAGCCCCTCACTGGGCAATATCATTGCCACCAACAGTGTTAGTTAGATCTAACTTTCTCAAGGATTGCAGCTGATGCAGATTAATACTTCAACCACGATCTTGGAAAGAATTACTACGAAAAGCATGCCTTTTTTTTTTTCAAAAGTCAGGCTGGTGTTCAGATGATTATTATTTCTTTGTACCTATTTCCTCCCTCTAATTCCTGATATGATTTAAGAAAAACATGGTTAATGAACAAATGTGCACCCTGAGGATTCAAAGTAGAAAGGGATGATAGGTTTTTACATAAAAGTTTAGTTTTGTGATTCTTTTAAGATTTTTGAAGGATTAATTTTTGAGATAGATAAAAACTAATCCTTTATGTATAACAGCAAATTTCAGTCTACCAGTAAGAGAAACTGGCTGAAAAAAATACCTTACTTGCTTACAACTTGTTAATCAATAACAAGTTTTTTAGTTAGAAATGTGTGTTGGTTCTTGGGGATAATATTGGATATTTATAAACATAATTTATAAATAGCTCATCATAAAAGTATAGTGAGAAGATCTTTTCCTTATATATTCTCATAATTATTCACTAGAAGAAAATAGAAAGTAACCAGTATAAATTTTATACTAATTGAAAGATTGTGCAGAGATATATAAGCAGTGTGAGAAAAATAAAGTTGGTGCTTTGTTCCATCCACCAAATGTGAGTATATATGGAAAGTGGTTGAAGCTTTGCACTGTCCAACAAATGTGTGTGTGTGTGTGATTGTTTGTGCTTCTTAAAGCTTGCTTCTTCTACCATGTATGTAAATGTGTCTTGCCTGCTTTATATGCCATCTAACCAACATCCCCTCCTTGAATCATTGAACACTCTATCACAGCTACTCTTGGAAAGGCAAACAGACAGCAAACACACAGAACCCTACTGGGCATAACTTGAACATGTATGAGACCACCCACCTCTTCCAGTGACACCCTTCCTCCAACAAGGAAACACCTAGTCCAACAAGGTTACTCATCCGAATACAGCCTATGGGCCGATGGGAACCAATTACATTAAAACTACCACACCTACCTAGCTAAATGCATACATATATTCATGCATAAGAGATAAACAGAGAAAGAGGGTGAGAGAAATAGAAAGAGAAAGAGTGATTGGTAGATGATAGAGAAATAGTTGCATACATATCTATATAAATACATTCAATCATTACTTCATACATACATACATACATACATACATACATATATAGATGATGGATAGACAGATAATGATATGTGTTATTAATCTAAACACTAAAGACATGGTGCCCTTTATCTCACACACACACACCCTGAGCATTGTTTACAATCCTCAATTAAGACATAAAGTTTGGACATTCGAACTACAAAGACATATAAAAACAAATCCACAAAACTCACAATGTTCATTTGGTGTGCATAGATTTGATTAATATCTAGGATTTTCTTTTTTGTGTATATTATGAGAGATTACACCCTAAAATCTTTCCCAAACTTGTCCATTATTTTAGTTACTACCGTGTACAACCTGATACTTATAATCCACTAGATAGTAACGTTACAGAAGGTATTTATTGTGCTGAAGATATTCAGTCATACCCCTCAGCTCCAAAATATATCTTTTAAAGACACATAGTAAGGAACGATCTTCCAAATGACCTGAAATGAAACTGTCACCTGGTGGAAAATAACACAGCACAGGAAGAAATTTACACATAAAATTTATATTCATGTGAATATTGGTCAAAATGATTACAATTGTAAAGTTGAATTACATAGTGGTATGTCTTTGAAACAATAGGAAAAAATGATGTGCATACATTGTGCTTTCCAAAAAGAGTAGGAAATGTAAAACATTTAAGCAGTGGCATGTTGGTTTCTAATGCCAGGAGATGACTAACATAGCAACAGACTAATAATGTATCCTCTTCAAAAGTTAAAAGAAAACAGCAACAACAAGAAGAGAACAACAATCACAAGGAACCATGTCATCCGTGGCATCTTCAGGAGGATGTGCAGCACTCTGAACATGGTTCCAAGGACTTTAGTAGATGTCTATTGCATTGTCAGCCTGACAAGATTGTGTTCAACCATCCATGTCTGTATACTAAGGTTGGGAACAATCCATCGGGGATGAGTGACCTAAAGATGATGAGTTCTACTCCCCACTCTCCTTGCTGCTCTGGAGACTTCAAACCTGAGGGGAGGAATGTTATATTGATGAGTATGAGAATGCTCAAATCCTTTTTGTCTACATTGTGTAAATGTGGCATCTCTTTAAGTGAAATGTAAGAACTGCTTGGCCAGAAGGTACAACCAGAGGCCTGTTGAATAAAGATGCTACTATAGAGACCCCATGTAATGAGAAAGGTCTTTCTGAAGTACCCTTGGATAGAGGTGGAATTTAAGATCCAATTATTCAAAAATGGCATGTAGGCACTACTGTTGGCCTTATTGTCATACCGAGAACATCCCCAACACTAATCAGAGATGTATGGCTAGTGGTCAGAGGTGATTGGGTAATGGACATTGGGAAGAAGTGAGACCCTATGAGCCATGAAAAATAGATAGGACCCCAATGGTCAGAGGGGAAATACACGAGGGCATCTTTGTGAGAATTTGGAAATCTAAAACCCCTTTGTACAGGTAAACTAGTATGTTTGGTTGGGTAGAGTTTAAATTTGCATGTTCTTTCCTTGACGTGAGCTCAAAGACTCAGCCTACCTCATGCAGTGGAGCCCATTCCAGGTACTTCCTTACAGCTAGCAACTCCTCATCAGAGAATAGAGCATCTGTCCACTGTAGTAAATGTGGTGCCGGATCAGGAAGCAGTCTGAGCACTCACCAAAAACCTGGCTGACAGTTCCACACTAGTTCTTCTTCTCAGGCATATGTTCTTCTCCTGGGTCTAGGTATGAATCGTGAGGAGTACATCATTTTAGTTTCTGCATTGAGGAAATGAGCTTTTGTTCTGGGCTGTACTTCTTAATGTTCGGCTCAGGTAATTTAAGCTTGGGTGGTCTGGAGGTCCATTTGGGAGTTAAAATTAGAGGAGGGGGTGACTAAGTGTCTCCATCAGAGGAGAACATTGCAAGGTCATTTTTAGTCAGAAAAGCATATTTGATGACCACTTGGGGAAAATGAGATCTGAGGCCCCTGGTAACTCAGAGTCAGTAGATTGAAAACTTTTTGGTCAAAGCAGAAGGATCTGAGGCCCAATTAAATAGACTTAGTAAGTTTACTCCCACAGGGGCATATTTAGAATGTCTGAGAACCCTTTGGATATTGGTGGACGGTAGCTCTCTATTAGAACAGGGAGGGCTGGTAGATCTTTTGGTGAAAAGTGGAATATTTCAGGTATAGTCTAAAAGCAAATTCAGTAAAAAGACAGTAATTGGAATACTTTGGGCAAGGAGAGACATATGCAGTATCCCTATGTGCAGGAGAAGAATTGTTTCTTCCCGTCTCAGGATTGGTGATAGATCTAAGATTCTCTAAAATAGGAGGATGGTTATAGGAGCTTCATTGGATTGTATAGAATAGTTTTATCCTGTTATTCCTATGTCTGCAGCACTATTGATCAGAAATTGAACACTGATTGATACCTTGAGAATTCTAGGACATTCCAGGTACTTACTCCTTCATCAGCTCCAAACATGAAATCACAATCAAGAATACACATCATCTGAATGTCAGTGGTAGGCATGACAACAATCTTAGAAGTCTTTTAAGAGGGTGTAATGTAGTATTTTCTGGTTTAGTGTCTTCCTTAAATATATGTCTATCCACACATTCCTCTGCATGGAGGCCAGGATGTCTCTGTCTAAAGTAACAAAACAAAGATAGTAAACTGATTTACCCTTACCTTGATACTCTTCTGTTTGGGATTTCAGTCCAGAGTGTTCAGAAATCTCTTAGGTCAGAACAGTGCTTCCCAGACCACGGAAATTAGAAGTTATAGGTAGGACATACACTGGGAAGATGGAGAATCTGGGGGATTTCCTCAAACACACTGTGCTCCACACAGGTTGGAGCACTCTCTGTTGTGAATGTCTAAATCTTCCTAAAGGAAGATAGGGGAGGAGCTTGGGCAGTTTTGCACAGAAGTAGAATGGTTGTGCCCTTCATCAAAGAGGTAATGTGGCAAACTTCATGAGAATAAGGAAGTTGAAGCATTCTGGTCATAAGCAGCATTTCTGTGACACTTTGCAAGTGTGAAATTCTAAACATACTTGTAAGAAGGGTAAAATCTCTGGCTATTTTCAATAAATAAGAAATACCATTTCACATTGGTGAAAATGCAAATACCTTCTGGAGAAGAGGGAGTCCCAGTATTACTTGATTTGCTTACAAATCTTTTTTTGTAGAATTTAGGATATCCACATATTTTATGTAGTGTGTGGAAAGCAGGCAGCAATTGTTTCAGTATTCCAACAGGTTGGATGGTTATCTTTGGTCTATGAAACCTTTAGTCAGATGACATAAGAGCAAGGCCACTTTTCTTGAATGGAGGAATGTCTCCGAATATTTGTAACAGGAAGAAGTTTGGAAGTAATCTTAGACAGTTGTAATATAGCAGGCACACATAGTCAATAAGACAAGATCTATTTACACTTTACAAGAGAGTGTAGGTATGTGTCTACCACTGAAAAAAAAAGGAAATATTTCAGTCAAATATGGGCATTTGAGAAGGCTTTGTTGCCCAATAGACACAGGGAGAAGAGGAAATATTTATGACTAGATGTGGTGTGTCTGAGGCTTCCATAGGGAGAGGGAAAGGCACTGAAGCCCTGGTATGACTGGATGACATTTATAGACCTCTTCGACAGAGGATGTGAATTTGAGAACCACTGGAACAAAAAGAGTCATTCTTGTGCCCCTTTCAAATGAGGAGTTCGATGTGAGACACAGTTAAATGGAAATTTTTGCCCTCCATCAGATAGAGAATAGTTTGGAATTCTTTCTGATCAGAGAGGGTAATTATTGAAGACCTTTTGGATTGGAAGTGAAGTTTGGGGCCTGGGGCAGGTAGAGATGATCTCAGGCCTGTCAGGCTTACAAGACAAATATTGGACCCTCATGTATACAGAGGGTGCATTTGATATATAATGGACACAAATTAGTGGTCTAAGTATTGATGTTTAGGAGTAGAAGATTAAAGCAGAATTAGAATCTGCTTAATGTCCCCAACCTCTTTAGGGTTAAGGAAGTGGCCTAGCCTACCTTAAGCAGGAGAGGTAGGACTGCTTCACAACTTTGAAGATTCCCATCTTCACATACACCTTGGTAAGCCTGGCAGCAATACAAGTATTATGCACCAGGCATGACTGTAAGTCTCTAAGCACTCTTGAAGCTTATCATCAGTTATATGGGTGTTTTCATGAAGGATGGTACGAAGGATAGATGACCTAAGTTTCAGGCTCTGTTAATGCAGGGCAGAATTAAGTGAAGTATAATTTCCTAGAGACCATCGTTGGAGGGAAATGATCTAAAGCTCATGATTGGAGTGTTATATTTGAGGCTCATATGTATGTAAGGATGCTCTTAGGATACCTGAATTTTGGTACCCTTGGGAAAAATGAAAATTCTGAGATTCCAATAGTAAACTACAGTCATAATTATGACTGACCTTGGGCAGAAATGGAAGGTTTTGGGTATTGTTGGTAACAGCAGTAGGTCATGAAGACCACCTATCCCAAGTGAAATTCTGATGACCCTTCATCCAAAGGTGATGGTATGAGATACCTTGAAAACAGGTTGAGTAGCATTTGTTCATACCTACAACTTCTATGACCTTCCGGACCCATTTTCTTAAAAAGAAAGAACCTGGGGCTGGAGAGATGATTCAGTGGTTAAGAACACTGACGGCTCTCCCAGGGCTCCTGAGTTCACAAACATCTGTAATGGTATCCAGTGCCATCTTCTAATGTGCAGGCACACATGCATAGAGAACACTGTATATATAATAAATAAATAAATACTTAAAAAAGAAAGGAACAAAGGAATGAAGGAAGGAAGGAAGGAAGGAAGGAAGGAAGGAAGGAAGGAAGGAAGAAGGAAAGAAGAGAAATAAATTTAGGAGGGAAGAAAGGAAGGAAGGAAGAAAGAAAGAATGAAAGAAAGAAAGAGAGAAAGAAAGAAAGAGAAAGAAAGAAGGAGAGAAAGAGAATGAAGGAGTTAGAGAGAGAGAGATAGAAAGAAAGAGACAGAAAGCAAGAGAGAGAGAAAAAAAAGAAAGAAAGAAAGAAAGAAAGAAAGAACGAAAGAAAGAAAGAAAGAAAGAAAGAAAGAAAGATAGAAAGAAAGAAAGAAAGAAAGAAAGAAAGAAAGAAAGAAAGAAAGAAAGAAAGAAAGAAAGAAAGAAAGAAAGAAAGAAAGGAAGGAAGGAAGGAAGGAGGGAGGGAAGAAAGTAAGAAAGAAAGAAAGTAAGAAAGAGAGAGAGAACGAAAGAAAAAGAAAGAAAGGAAGAAAGGAAGGAAGGAAGGAAGGGAGAGAGAGAGAGAGAGAGAGAGAGAGAGAGAGAGAGAGAGAGAGAGAGAGAGAGAGAGAGAGAGAGAGAGAGAGAGAGAGAGTAAGTTAGTTAGTTTTAGGCCATGATTAACCAAGTAGCAGGATCAAGTAACCACATTGTGCAAAAGGGAAAAATCTAGTTTATCTTGGGTAGAGGGAGAACAGAATGGTAGTGCATAGTTTGCTTCCATCTAGTCTCCCCACCTTCCATTATCCATATATTGTATATACTGTTGGGAAGAATACAAGGAACAATCAGCACACTCTTCCAACAGGGAGAGTGGTTGTCTGACCTGAGGTTGTATTTGTCTGTACCTATCTATAACTGAGAGACAGGAACACACCATTTCTGACACCTAACTCTAGGAAGATCACATGCATATTATTTTTCTTTCTATGTTCTGCCCTCTGCCCTACACTCAGAAACATGTGAGAGCCCACTGAGAAGTTGCAATTGTGTTTGCCTTGCAATCTTTCTAATAGAGAGTGGCACTGAGGTAGTATGAGTTTAAGTCAAGTTTAAGGTGCCCTTGAAAAGAATACTCTTGGGCATCCCAAGAGGCTATATCTGAAACTCCTATGACTACAGGTATAATAAATGAGACCCTCTTGGCCATAGGATCCAAACCTAAGATCTCTGTCATCATTGCTCCATGACACATACACCCTTGTCAAGCAATTAGATGTCTATGTTCCTTGAGGTTGAAGGAGGTAATTATAGCCCCCTTTTGTACTACAATGAACTGCATGTGAGTGGACATCATTCTACTTTTTTTGTGGGAATGGCATAAAGCTTACTTAGTCTGGGGTATCTTTTTTTTTTATTAGATATTTTCTTTAATTACATTTCAAATATTATCTACCTTCCTAGATTGCCTTCTGAAAATTTCCTATGCCTTCTCCCTCACCCCGCTCCCCAACCTACCTACTCCTGCTTCCTGGCCCTGGCATTTGCCTATAATGGGGAATAGAGCCTTCACAGGACCAAGGTCCTCTCTTCCCATTGATGAACTCCTAGGCCATCCTATGCTACACTTGTGGTTAGAGCCACAAGTTCCACCATGTGTTTTCTTTGATTGGTGGCATAGTTCCAAGGAGCTCTGGGGGAGGGGTACTAGTTAGTTCATATTGATGTTCCTTCTATGGGGCTTCAGTCCCCTTCATGTCCCTGGGTATTTCTCTGGCTCCTTCATTGAGGACCTTATGCTCTGTCCAATGGATGACTGTGGCATCCACTTTTATATTTGGCAGGCAGTGGTTTGGGACATCTTTTGTCACAAGAGAAATGACTGAGTCCCACATTCAACGAAACTGAAAGTTTGAGGGTATTTCTACTAAATGAGTACTTTAGACAATCTTGGGCAAATAGAGAAGGTCTGCAGGAGGCTTAGTCATAGGAGGAATGTCTGACATTCTCTTCAGTGAAAAACAAAACAAAACAAAGAACTGAGGTAACTTGGGAAGAGAGGAAGTACTGGGCACTTAGGAGTAAGAGAAAATAATGAGACCTGGTTGGTACAATGGCATGCATTAGGAAAACCTTGGAGAGGGGGTAAGTGCCATGCAACATCCTGTTATGTATGAATGTCCCTTTTACCTTGATCAGTAAAGGAAGTCCCTCCACTGCTCTTCAGCTTCCAAATCTTCCTTAGTTGGTAAAAGTTCCACATCCTGTGTTTAGTCTGGGGGAGTTCAGATAACATTCCAAGCCTTTTCAAACAGCCTGGATGTCTGTCCCTGGCTAGGTTGCCACCTTCAGTTTGTCTTAATATGTACATATATAGGCAACAACAATTCAATTGGATTGCAAAGCATAACATAGGATCCAGTCAATACTTATATATATATATATATGACCTGGAACCACAAACCAGAGAAAAACAATATATTTCCCCTGTCATCCTTATAAAAGGGAAAGGCTTGAATCTTACTTAATTAGAGAATATACATTTGATATATTTCAAAGTCATAAGTGAATGCTTGAGGATACAAGGCACCATGCATTATTATTCAAAAGAGCATATCTAATGGCATTTTATGAATAAAGAATAGTGTGACCTTCCTTTGGTCAAACACAGTGGTTAATGCCCCCCTCCCTTGCAGAAATGGACAAGATCCAAGGCCATATTTTGAGGGAAGGAAAAGACTGAACCTCACTCAGCCTCACCCAGGTTAGTTCTCTTGGCTACTTCAAAAAACAAGGAGTGTGAGAGGAATCCTGGGAACATAGGAGTTATGAGAACCTCTTCTCAGAATGGTAAGTTCCAAGACCACCTTCAACAGAGAAAAAATCGTGAATGTCTTAGTTCCTAAAGTAGAGGTCCCCAGTCATATTTTGCAGGTCAGAAATATCCAGTTCACCCATGGTCAACAGGGTAAGTTTCTAGGCTTCACTGGGTACTGGAGGAATGTTCAGACTCTGCCTCACTAGCTTCCAAGTATTTCCCCCATATGCATACCCTGTGTAACATCTTTGAGAGTCCAGTCAGTGGTCACAACAATCTCCCAGCATAAGTAGTTATGCAAGCATTGATGTTTCCTCGAGGCTGTGTTCAGCTGCACACATCTGTGAATAAGAGATAGGAATGGTGCATTTTGATGACCATTTTTGAAGCACAGGATACGAGAGCCAATTTCAGATTTCTATTTTCTGTCCT
The DNA here is from genome assembly GCF_000001635.26 of Mus musculus. Classification (NCBI taxonomy): domain Eukaryota; kingdom Metazoa; phylum Chordata; class Mammalia; order Rodentia; family Muridae; genus Mus; species Mus musculus. Next base: position 64,406,927 of record NC_000087.7, on the reverse strand, counting down.
ATGATCTAAAAGGATAGAAAATGTGAGGTGTCATTGGTCGTGTATGTATTGTATGGATATGTTAAAAGCAAACTTAGTTAATAGGGGTATTTGCGAGGCACAGCCAGAAGAGAATCTCTGGTGGTTCAATAATTGCACAGATGGACCTGAAGTGTCCTAGTACAGAGAGTAGATGTATGAAACGCCCCTTTGACACAGGAGCTAGTTCTGAGAGCCCTTTCAATAGTCTTTGATTTCCCAGGACCCCCTTTGTAGAAACTGAAGTTCTAAAATCCACTTGGTGAATTGAAGTAGACAATAGGCCCAGATTCCTACTGGGAAAACAGGGAATGTTAGATTCTCTTTTATGTAGAATGAGTGGTATAATTCTCTTATGGTCTGACATCCCTTTAAGGAAAAATGATTCAAAGCTACTTGGTAGGATTAGGAATATTCCTTATAAGGCATAATACATGTTTTAGGCGACATTTGCCCAATAGGGTCTAAGGCAATGTTAGCCCTAGGAGAGTTCTGACATTCTATTCAGTGTAGTGAGAAAAAAATGAGTTACCATGGGGAAATGTGGGCCCCATGTAAAAAAGGAAATCTCAAAGGCCCTCCTGAAAGAGGAGGGCAGACTCCTCTTGAGGCAGAATGTGAAATTGCCATATACACCTCTGTCAAAGGTAAAGGTCCCTGGTACCTTATAGAGTGGAGAATGTTTCCAGGCATGATCATAAGTTTCCAATTCTTATTCAGAGTTTTTATTTTCATAGTTTGTGTTCATTCATGAGAGACATGGCAGCAATATATATTTTTTTTTCTTCCAAAGGCTTTCAATGACTGTTGCTGGCTAGTATACTTCTTTGACTTTATTCATCTATCCAGGTCTAGGCAGAATTAATGAAGTTATTACATTTCTATTGACTTGCCTAAAGGCAGATGGCACAGGTACTTTGCTCTGATTTGTAACTTGGACTATGGGACCTCAAACCAGAATGGTCTAGGGTACATTGTTTACAGAAGGAGTCACTTTTAGAAATATGGCTGACCAGCTAGGTATAAAACTACTTTGAAGTATACATTCACATATATACTTCATATATTTGAATGACATTTTTGAGAAAGAGAACGTGTTGGGTGGATAAGGAAGAGAAGGAAGGTCACAGAATCCCTCAGACAAAAGTTTACCTTGGGAATTGGAAGATGTCAAAAATAACTTATCAAGTGCAAATGTCCTCATAGTCCAGAATACCCATGTGTTCTGAGACTTTGAGTTTTGCTTGCCAACAATCAGAGCAGTTTTATTTCAAATTGTTTGGTAAACTCTAGCTCTATGTTCTCCATAAGCTGTACAGCAGCATCCCAGGCATAGGCACCAAAATGGAATTGATCCATTTCAAGTGACAGGCTTAAAATTAAAAATTAGATTAGAGTTCATATAATTACTGTCATGTCCCAGGACATCATTTCAGAGTGTTTGGCATCCCTTCTTTTATTTGAGCATGCCTGGCCATCCAGGTCTGAAGGGAATCTTTAGGACCTCCTAGAGGAATAGACCTCATGGTTCTATGGATAAAAGTGGATTTTCTGAGGTAAGCATAGTCAAGAGAAGTTGATTTAAAGTTTCCTTGAGGAAAAAAAAAAAGAAAAAAAAAAGAACATTGGCTTGAGTTTTTCATGTCAGTGGCTTTTCTGTAGGCTCCATAAGCAGCAGAATTTGTATTAATCCCCGGTCAAATATAAGGGTGATTCTATTTTTCCCTAATTCAAAGATAAAATGAAAGATTCTTCCTTGACAGAGTATCTATGTCAAAGATTCTTCATTGAAACCTTTTTGAACCTAGAGTTTACCTTGAACTGAAGGAAAAGTCTCAGAAACATTAGGAAAAACATCTAAGGTTCAGTCCATAATATCAGCAATCTCTGTGGGATTCCTCGACCTAAATGAATGTCCAAGCCTGCTTTGGACAAACTGGTATGATCTGAGGCTCCCTTTGCTTCAGTAGGAATATGTGATGCCTCCTTAATTAAAGGTAGAAGGAATGAGTAGCCCTGGGGAGAAAGGAGTTGCTGATATCCTTGTAACAGGAGAGATGATCGGAGTATAAAATTCCCCATAATATTTTGAGCAAAAATTAAATTGTTTACCTTAGCTCATGAGGTCCTAGCATGGCCACAACTTCTGACAGTTCTTCACAGCCTGGGGTATCCATATCCTTAGCTGAATTAGCAAGGCATGAAATATAGATACCATGATTCATGAAAAGCTTCGGATTGTATCCTCAGCATGATTGCCTCCTAAGAATTATGTTCAACCAACCAGAACTGAGTTATAATGATGATTTCACACAATGTCATGTGACTATACTCAAGGAAGTGGCATAAGGTTCCAGGATTGGCCTCCTCCTCTTGATTTCTGTGAACTTTGAGCAGAGGGAGCAATTCTCCTTGGTCAGAGGTAAAATATCCCATGGGTTCCTGAACGGAAGGGATTTTTATGATTGCCCATTGCATCAAAGGTGTACATTTTATGACCTTGATCACCACAGGAAGGAAAATAATATAGGTTTGGAAAGTAGAAAGTCCCTCAACCCTGTTGGACAGTAGGGGAGTTGCCCTGTTCACCTTCTGTAGAGGAGTTTGTTCCAGGCACTCCAGGCCTCCACATCTTCAGAGAACTCTAAAAAATCTCTTAGGACTCCATGAAGATTTGACAGCAATCTGAGGTTTCTTCTGACAAGTTGGCTCAAAGTCCCTGGATTTGTTGCCTATTAAACTTACAACAAAGCACACAGGTGTGGGTGTAGTGTACAGTTACCTTTCTGATGACCAGCTTAAAGAGAGCCTTGGATCCAGGCTGAGGTTTTTATACATTGGCCATGGGACTTGACTCTGGAGTTCTGTGAGGTTTGTTTTGTTTGTTTGTTTGTTTTTGGTGGTCAAAAGCGTATTCCCTAACCAATAAGGTCTGAGGGAGAAGCTCTTAGTTGAGTGGTAGACCTGATTCCACCATGAACAAAGACTGAAGCTCTTGTGTATTCTTGGTACCAAGGATTCAGCCTGAAGCACACTAGAGCTGAGCCTGAATATTTGAGATAAACTTCTCACTCACAAGGTCAGTTCTATACCTTGCTTCATCAGAGAGGCATGTCTCAGACCCTTCCAGTGCAGAAGGAGGAAGAATAAAGCGTTTTACTCAAGGTCAGCTGACCCCTTTGGCATACACATAATGTCAGGGGATACTATGGTTAGAGGAAGCAAGGTTTAGGTGCTCTTCAAAAGATAAACCAACTGGGTGTCAGCCCCCTTGAAGTTATGGGATACTTTACATCGAGGGGGCCTGACGTGATGGAGTTGATATTTATGCTGGAGGTATAAATTATCCTGGGTCTAGAAGGGTACATCTGAGTCCCCATTGTAACTTCATCAATGCTATTGCATGCTGATAGTAAAAGAGCCAACTTTGTGGCTTTCTTAAAATGTTGTTGGGGTCTGTTGATAAGTCCTTTGCTTATCATGTCATATGTATCAGGGCATCTTCAGTTATTGAGGACCTATGTGACACCTTTGTTCTGAAGTGGTAATTCTGAGGGAAATTAACGAAATTCTGAGGTTTCTGGTTCTCATATGATAATGCTGCCTTCAATACTCGGGAGTTTCTAACATATTTGATTTCGGGGTTACATCTGAATCCCCCTTGAGTTATTGGTGTAAGTTGTGAGTCACATAGGTTCTATTTCATGTATGTGGGTATACTGTCATTGTCTTCAGACACACCATAAGGTGGCATCAGGTCCCATGACAGATGGTTGTGGTACAACAAGTGATTGCTGAGAATTGAACTCAGGACCTGTGGAAGAGAAGTCAGTGCTTTTACCTGCTGAGCCATCTCTCCAGCCCCAGCACATTGGTTCTAGACAGGTAAGATGAAGGTCACTTAGGCTATTGGGGATGATCTGAGGATCCCTGGTTCAGAATGGGCATATCAGAAGTTCCCTTGGTCCATACAGTAGTTTAGAAGATCTGTGGTTCTTAATCTGTAGGTCTGAACCTTACCAGAGAAGAATGCCTGGAGTGTTTTTGAATTCCTAATTTAGACAAAGTGTACCTGATGACTCCTTGAGCCACTGAGAGTGATTTAAGCTCCACTTCAAGAATGGGGGGACAGTGTGAGTCTTTTTGGTGCTGAAGGGATAATTCTGAGGTTTGTGTGTCAGAAACAGGACTTGGAGGACCCAGTGACAGAGTGATAATGTTGATGTATCCACAAACAATCTATAAAGGATGCCATCCTTTAGAGGCAGAAAGGTTCACACCATGTTGGGGAAAGTAGAAATGCCAAAGACTATTGTATCTGTACAAGATCAAGGGTCGATATGGAGAGGAGAGAAGGCCTGAATATTTCATGATTGAGACGTCCTGGGAACCTAGAACACGCAAATCATGCAGGCCATGCAACAGCTTAATCAATCTCCAGTGTGCTAGGAGACATTTCCCAGCTAGTTCTCCTGATAAATCTGCTGCCTACTTCTAAAAATGGCAAGGCTTTCTCATTTTTGCTGGTCAGCTTAATGTCTATGTCTTGGGTTCATTAACGTGCTGGCTACTCTTAAGCTCTGAGACTTCAGGAACCCGGGTCCTGATTCTTGGACAGGGGTAATTAGGTCAGAGGATCAGAATAAGAAGCACTTGGTGCACCTTAGATCAAGGGAGTGGAATTTTCATGGACTAGATCAGATCTAGTAGGTAGGTCTAGGTCCTCAATGTTCAGAAGAATCACATAATACTCTCCATGAGGTGAAAATTATATAGCACATTCTTCTGGATACAATTGTGATCTAATCTTAATCAGAAAGAGGATTCTTGTCCTGCTTTTAGTCACAGGGGCATAGATGAGGCTTCAATGTGCATCTGAGGCAGCTAGGAGTGGAAATTGTAAGTTTGATAGACAGTTGATGAAAAGAAAAAGTTCTAAATTCATGTTGTTCATAAGGGGCATAGAAAGGGAAAATATGAGGGCAGCTTCTGTATCAAAAAAGAACTGAAAATGCCAGAGTAAGAGAGAGTAGGGCCCAGGCCACCCTCTTGAGATGGACTGCCTTACAGGTTCCGTTTGGCAGGCTGGGAAGCTCTGGTGTGTCCCTGGGCAGAAGGAGGAAGTCAGAAGCAAGGAGTAAGTCGTAAGCCTCCTAGAGCATTTTCGATATCTCTTTTGTCATAAAAAGCACTGGTGAGGCCCAGTTTCTTAGATGGAGCATTTGAGGGGCCACCTATTTCAGCCTGAAGCATTCTGAGCCTTTCTGAAACAGGGATCACAAAGCCAGTGTCCCTTTGGTGAGAACTGGAAAGTCTGAGTCCACATTGGTCTGATTGAGAAGGTCCGACACCTCCTTTAGGGAAGAGGAAAGAACTACAACTCCCCTTTTGCAGTGCGATCCTGTTGAGATTGATTTTCAAATGATGTGTATATTTGTGGCCTCCTAGGACAGAATGGTCACAAAGGGGGAACCCAAATTTATATTGTAATGATGGGTCTCTCCGAGGACAGGAGAGAGCAGGTACCACATCCTCTGCTTGAGATATTGTATGTTTGTCATATCTTCGCATAACAGGGAATGTTCCAAAAGGGAATGTGGTACTCCCTTTTGGAGGTATGAATGCCCATAGGATAGGCACAAAAGCTATGGGCTCCCGTTTGGCACTTCTGGAAGTTTTCTCTCCCTCTTGGACATTAGGAATATGTTTTGAGTCTTCCTTAGTAGAAAAAGAATGGCTGATATCCTCTTGGGGTGATGATGAGTGTTGCACACCTCTATGGGGACTGTCTCCATCTGGAGATGACTCAATGCATTCTTGATCTGTAGGGGAAGCTTGCAGGGCTCCTTGGGTAACAGAGGCTTTCCTCTGTTTTCTCTTGGTAGAAGTAGCGTGTCTGGGAATCTCATGAGGAAGGTGGGATGCCTGAGGCTGTCTTCATGAGAAAGAGTGGTTCGCATGCACTCTTCTGTAAGGATGGAGGATGGCTTGTCAACCTTATGCTCTGAATTGGAAGCTTTGGTGTCCCATTGGTCTGAAGGGGCTTTTTCTGATGGGGTTTCAGTAGACTTAGATGGTCTGTGAATGCCTTGGCTTGGTAGGGGACTTCTGAGGCCCACCTCATGAGATGGTGAGCATCTGCAGGCTCCTTTAGCAGAATCAGATGTGGCGAAGTTTATGTTAGTCATAGTTTTAAGCTTTACAACTCTTTCTTAAATTTGCAAACTCTTACCCAAATTTTGGAAGAATGGCAGTGTTTCCAACCCACATGTTTTGAGCGCACATATTTCAGGCCCTCTTGATCTACAGAGGAAGGGCTTGGTCTTGTTTTCCTCAATTTAGAAGGTGTGGGGCAATTTCCTGGAGGAGGAGAATGACTGAGACCTTTTTTACAAAGAATACTAGATCTGAAACTCAATTGAGATGATTTTAAGGGGGAGATGCTCCTTTGAGGAGTAGAGGTAGGACTGGATTCCTTTTCTGCATACTTGGAAGATGTGAGGCTACTTACGGCAGAAGAGATACATTTTAAGGCATCAAGTTCTGAAAGGCAGTATCTGATATCCCTTTCAGGAATTGGGACATGTTTCAATATCCTTTGGTTAGATTTCAAACGTCTAGGGTTCTTTTTGAGATAAGAGAAATTTCTCCATCCATCTTCATGAGGAGGGGTAGGCATAATGTCCCCTTCTGCACAAAGGGACAGTCCCTGAAACTCTGTTGAAAAGGAAGTATCCACGGTTTCTTGGTGAGATGTCACAGGTTTTAGAGGCCCCTGGGCAGGTTGAGAAAGTTCTAGACTTTCCTGGGGAAATGCTGGTGTTCTCAGGATCCCTTGTTCAGATACTAAAGGGCCCAGAGCACCTTCATTGGGTTTCAAAAAACACAGAGACCCTAACACAGATGCCAAAGCTTCTGGAGTCCCTGGCACAGATTTTGAACTCTTAGAAATGGATTGTGTATATGTCAGAGGTTCTTCTGTCTCTGGACTAAGTGGTGAAGGAACTGGTAATTTGGGAGAATCTTGTGTGGCTGACAAAGATTCTATGACCTCTTGGGTGACAGATGGTATTTCTGTACTATTTTGCATACATGCCCATATTTCTAGTGTGTCCTGGGAAGAATCAGAAAGTCCAAGATCTTCAGGATTGGATGGTAAATATCCTAAAGCCTCCTTTTCCAACCAGTGTCCTGGAGGCTCTTGAGGTAACAAGGAAGTTTCTGTAAGCCCTTGGGAAGATATTGATGTTTCTAGTACACCTTGGGCAGACATGGAAGGTCTCCAAGACATTAAGACAGAATGTTACTCTTTCAAATCCAATTGGACAGATGGAGAAGGTCCTAGACTCACTATGGTAGATGCTGAAATTTCCAAAGCTCGTGATGAAGCATTGGATATTCCTGGATTGCCATGTGTACAGGTACAAACTTCCAGGTTCCCCTATAAAGACAGCCAAGGGCCTCCAGCTTCTTGAACAGATAACAAATGTCCTGGATTCCCTTGAGCAGATAGGGACAATGTCAAAGGCTCTAGGGCAGATGATATAGATCCTAGTGTTCCTCGATCAGATAAAGAAATTACCATGGGTCCTTTGGAAGAATGCATAGATCCTGAAGGATCTGAAGTAGATGGATCTGTTTGTTGAACCCCTTGTAGAGAATTCAAAGACTCATTTGGTCCCTGGAATGAAGTTAAAGGTCCCTCTGTAGGTTTAGAGAGGTCTAAAGGCTCTTCTGTGGAAAGGGAAGATCCAAAAGGCTTAGGGAAGAAAGTGAGGAACTAAGTTGGGCAGAAATTGCAAGTTCCAGAGGTGAGTCATTGGATATCATATGTCCTGGGGTAGCTGTTGAAAATTTTTGTGCTCCTCATGCAAATGATGAATATCCTAGAGCCCCCTGTGGAGGCAGCAATGTTTCTACAGAGCCTGTGTATTTGCTGAAATCCTCAGAGATCCCTGGTCAGATCTCAAAATCCTTGCTGTATTTTGAGCAGGGTGGTTATATCCCTGACACACTGGTAAAGATGGTGAGTCTGCTACTGTGTAGTGTGTAGATGTGGAGTGAGTTCCTATACCTTGTGTATGTAAAGAAGGACTTGAAAACCTTTTGGAAGATGTAGAATGTTGGGTAGACCTTTGTGGACATGTGGACAGATGTATGGTCCCCTTGTGCAGAGACTGGGACTCACACCTCCTTGAGCAGAATCAGAAGATCCTGGAGTCCTTTGTTCTGAGGATGAAAGACCCAGTGGATTATGAGAACATTCATAGCATTGTGATGTATTCATCATTGCCTGGGCTGAGATAGAATGTTTCAGAGGCCCCTGGGCAGATTGCAAAAGTGCTAGATACCCTTGACCAAATGGGAAAGTCTTTGCACCTCCTTGGTCAGAACAGGAATGTCTACCAGGTGTTGGCGATGATGGTGGCAATGTTCCTAGATTTGCTGAAGTAGACTGAGAAGATGCTACAGCCTGCCTCACTTGTGGAAAAAGGCCTATAGCACTGTGTGACTCTTCATATTGTGCAAATATCCCTGTGGCATCTGTTGAATTTTCTCGATTTCTTTGTTTGGGGAAAAAAGAACTTTGCATGAGCAAAGTTCCCTCTTGTGCCCTGGAAAATTTCTTGTGCTTTTGAAAAGATGACAAAGCTTCTAGAACCTCTGGAGTAGATACAAGATGCTCCTGAACACCCGGTACTGATGGTGTAGGATAAAAGGTTTCTTGAGATTTCTGGCTAAGTAGGAAAGTTCGAGTGTCCCTTGGGAAACCTGGGGATCTTTGTGCAAAATGATGGGCAGTTGGAGAAAATCCTATTTCTGTCTGACAAGAAGTTGGAGGATGCAAAGTATCTTGAGCAAATGAAACACTTTGTGTATTCCCCTGTTTAAAATTGGGCTTTTAGATACCCTTGGGAAAAACAGAAATGTCCGAAAGCCTCTTGGAAAGATGAAGAACCTAGGGTTCCTTGTGAAGATAAACAAATTCCCAGAGACATCTGCTCAGATGACACAGATTCTGGTCGCACCTGAGTATTTTGGGTAGACCCCAGATGTCCTGGAGTGGGAAGCAAAGCTCCCACAGTCTCCTTTGCAGACAGGGACTTTCCTACTGTGGCTTCTGCAGATAAAAAAATCCCCTCAGTGCCCTGAGCAGATGTGGAAGACCCTAGAGTTGTTTCTTTAGATTTAGTCACTTCTAGATGGCATTATTCAGTTGAACAAAGTCCTAGAGTTCCTTGCTCAGATCTCAATAATGATGGTGACAACTGTAGTGATGTAGTAAGATCCAGGAGCAGTCCAGCACATCTGAAAGTGTCTGAAGTCCCTTGGGTAGATGGAGAACATTCATTTGTTTCTGAAACTGTTGGGGAAGGAGTTGAATGCAGTAGAGCCCCTTCAGCATATCCAGAATATGGGTCATTGCCTGGGCTGAGCTTGAAAGTGTCAGAGGCCCCTGGGCTGACTGCAAATGTGCTAGGGTCCCAGGACCAGATGGGAATGTTTCTGCACCTCCTTGAGTAAAAGATGAATGTGTACCAGGTTCTCGAGGTGATGGTGGCAAAGGTCCTAGAGTAGACAAAGCAGATGTAGAAGATTCTGTATTCTCCCTCACTAGAGGCAAAGGGCCTGAGGTAGTCTGTGTGTGATTACATTGCCCCAAGCCCAATATCCCTGAGGAATCTGCCGAAGGTTCTATTTTCCTTCGGGTGGATGACAAAGAACTTAGCACAGGCAAAGTCCCCTCTGCAGCTGTGGAAAAGTCCTTACACTTTTGAGAGGTTAGCACATATCCTTGAGAGTCTTTACTACATAGAGGATGCTCCTGAGAACCTAGTACAGATGGTGAATGTGTTACATATGCTTGTGAATATGGAATGGATTTTTGAGATTTCTGGCTAGGTAGTAATGTCCCAAAGTCCCTTGAGGAAAGTTGGGATCTTTGTCTAGAATGTTCAGAAGGGGGAGAAAATCTCATACCTTTCTGGCAATAAGTTGGATGTTGCACAGTCTTTGGAGAAAATGGCACAGTTTTTACACTCCCTTGCTTAGTTGTGGGCAGTTTTAGAGACCCTTGGTCAGAAAGGGAATTTCCAGAAGCCTCTATGGAAGATGAAGAGCTTAGAGTTCCTGGTAAAGAGGAAGAAATTCCCAGAGGCTTCTGATCAGATGGAAAAGACTCTGAGACCAACCGAGTGATTTGGGTGGACCCTAAAGGTCCTGGAGTGGGAGGCAAAGTTCCCAATGTCTACCTTGCAGACATGGACTTTCCTGCTTTGGCTTGTGCCAATAAGGAATGACCCCTAGTGCCCTGAGCAGATGCATAAAACCCTACAGTTGTTTCCTTAGATTTAGTCCCTTCAGGTATGCAAGGTCCCAGAGATCCTTGCTCAGATCTCAAAGATGATGGTGACACCTGTAATAATGTAGTATGATCCAGGTGCAGTTCAGCACATCTGGAAGTGTCTGAAGTCCCTCAGGTAGAAGGAGAATATTCATTTGTTTCTGAAACTGCTGGGGAAGGAACTGAATGCAGTAGAGCCCCTTCAGCAGATACAGAGATATGAGTCATTGCCTGGGGTGAGATGGAATGTGTCAGAGGCCCCTGGGATGATTGCAAATGTGCTAGGTTCCCGGGACTAGATGGGAATGTTTCTGCACCTCCTTGAGTAAAAGATGAATGTGTACCAGGTTCTCGAGGTGATGGTGGCAAAGGTCCTAGAGTAGACAAAGCAGATGTAGAAGATTCTGTATTCTCCCTCACTAGAGGCAAAGGGCCCGAGGTAGTCTCTGTGTGATTACATTGCCCCAAGCCCAATATCCCTGAGGAATCTGCCGAAGGTTCTATTTTCCTTCGGGTGGATGACAAAGAACTTAGCACAGACAAAGTCCCCTCTGCAGCTGTGGAAAAGTCCTTACACTTTTGAGAGGTTAGCACATATCCTTGAGAGTCTTTACTACATAGAGGATACTCCTGAGAACCTAGTACAGATGGTGAATGTGTTACATATGCTTGTGAATATGGAATGGATTTTTGAGATTTCTGGCTAGGTAGTAATGTCCCAAAGTCCCTTGAGGAAATTTGGGATCTTTGTCTAGAATGTTCAGAAGGGGGAGAAAATCTCATACCTTTCTGGCAATAAGTTGGATGTTGCACAGTCTTTGGAGAAAATGGCACAGTTTTTACACTCCCTTGCTTAGTTGTGGACAGTTTTAGAGACCTTGGTCAGAAAGGGAATTTCCAGAAGCCTCTATGGAAGATGAAGAGCTTAGAGTTCCTGGTAAAGAGGAAGAAATTCCCAGAGGCTTCTGATCAGATGGAAAAGACTCTGAGACCACCCGAGTGATTTGGGTGGACCCTAAAGGTCCTGGAGTGGGAGGCAAAGTTCCCACTGTCTACCTTGCAGACATGGACTTTCCTGCTTTGGCTTGTGCCAATAAGGAATGACCCCTAGTGCCCTGAGCAGATGCATAAAACCCTACAGTTGTTTCCTTAGATTTAGTCCCTTCAGGTATGCAAGGTCCCAGAGATCCTTGCTCAGATCTCAAAGATGATGGTGAAACCTGTAATAATGTAGTATGATCCAGGTGCAGTTCAGCACATCTGGAAGTGTCTGAAGTCCCTCAGGTAGAAGGAGAATATTCATTTGTTTCTGAAACTGCTGGGGAAGGAGCTGAATGCAGTAGAGCCCCTTCAGCAGATACAGAGATATGAGTCATTGCCTGGGCTGAGATGGAATGTGTCAGAGGCCCCTGGGATGATTCCAAATGTGCTAGGTTCCCGGGACTAGATGGGAATGTTTCTGCACCTCCTTGAGTAAAAGATGAATGTGTACCAGGTTCTCGAGGTGATGGTGGCAAAGGTCCAAGAGTAGGAAAAGAATATGTAGAAGATTCAGTATTCTCCCTCACTAGAGGCAAAGGGCCCGAGGTAGTCTCTGTGTGTTTACATTGTCCCATGACCAATATCCCTGTGGAATCTACGGAAGGTTCTAGATTCATTCGTGTGGATGACAAAGAACTTTGCACAGGCAAAATCCCCTCTGCAGCTGTGGAAAAGTCCTTACACTTTTGAGAGGATAGCACATATCCTTGAGAGTTTTTACTAGATAGAGAATGCTCCTGAGATCCTAGTACAGATGGTGAGTGTTTCCCATCTGCTGGTGAATATGAAAAGGATTTTTGAGATTTCTGGCTAGGTAGTAACGGCCCAATATCCCTTGAGGAAGCTGGGGATCTTTGTCCAGAAGGTTCAGAAAGGGGAGAAAATCTCATACATTTCTGGCAATAAGTTGGATGTTGCACAGTCTTTGGAGAAGACGGCACAGTTTGTACACTCCCTTGCCTAGTTGTGGACAGATTTAAAGACGCTTGGTCAGAAAGGCAATGTCCAGAAGGCTCTATGGAAGAAGAAGAGCCTAGAGTTCCTGGTGAAGAGGAAGAAATTCCCAGAGGCTTCTGATCAGATCCGAGTGATTTGGGTAGACCCTAAAGGTCCTGGAGTGGGAGGCAAAGTTCCCACAGACTGCTTTGCAGACATTGGCTTTTCTACTGTGTCTTGTGCAGATAAGGAATGCCCCCTAGTACCCTGAGCAGATGCAGAAAACCCTACAGTTGTTTCCTTAGATTTAGTTGCTTTAGATGAGAAAGGTCCCACAGTTCCTTGCTCAGATCTCAAAGATGATGGGGACACCTCTAGTGATGTAGTAAGATTCAGGTGCAATCCAGCATATCTGGGAGTGTCTGAAGTCCCTTGGGTAGATGGAGCAAAAAATACAGCAACTCATTCATCATCTTTACTTTGTGCTTGCAGGCTGGTTGCAATTATCTTGTAAGCATTAAAAATCAGTCTAACATACTGCCTATGTTCCATAGGGTTTCATTGATGTGAGGAGACATCATGACTCAGGCAACTCTTATAAGGAAAATTTAAATGATGTTGTCTTACAGTTTCAGAGGGTCAGTACATTATTATCTTTGTAGGAAGCATGGCAGCACCCCGGTAGAAGAGGTCCTGGAGAAGGAACTAAGTGGTCTATATCTTAGTCTGAAGGCTACCAGAAGTAAGCTTGTGGCCACAGGTAGCAAGGAAGAGGATTGATTTTTGTCTCTGAGCAGAGATTGAGCACTACACAAAAGCAAGCCTACACAATGATACACTTCCTCTAACAAGCCAACACCTTGTAATAATGCCACATACTATGGGCAAAAGATATTCTAATCAACACATTGCGTCATAGGACATAAAGAAAGATACTGCATGATTGCATTCCTCTAGTCACAGGTGCGACATACCTACAAGCTTATATGAACACACACACACACACACACACACACACACACACACACACACACACCAATCAGATATGCACGTGCATACATATATATTTGTCTATTTATTTACTTACTTACTTACTTACTTACTTACTTACTTACTTTGTTTTAAATTTGTTGGGTAAGAACTTTCTACATACACATAAATGAGTTTTAGCAAATTCATCCCTATCTTCTCCTCCTTGAATTGTTACCCATTTCTCCTGTATCACTTTTATCCTTAATTACATTTTCATTTTTATATAGACGGCTGTGTAGTGCCATGCCCTGAGCAATCGCGTGCATGCCGCAAGCAATCACTGAGAAGAGCAGTGCATGCCATGAGCAATCGCCATTATAAGATGGTGCTGGCCTCCCCTGTGCCTAACTAGTAAACAAGCCTTGTACGCAGGTGCAAGAGTGAACTCACTCCTAGTCACTGCCCATTCTCGGGGCATAATAGTGGGGTGATGGGCAAGCAACGAATCAGGAGCTGTCACGTCACATCAGGTGTTGAAACGTCATGCTGTTGGCGCCATTTTCCCGGATCATGGTCTTCCTGATAAGTAAGCAATAAATCTTTTGCCACAGAAGATTCCGGTTTGTTACTTCTTTCTTGCCGGCCGAGTGGGATGCAATAAGTGGCACCGAGGAACCCGGGAACTTTATACCATCACACCAGTGCAAGGAAGATCCCTTGTTCGCGGGGCGTTATCAGAACTGCGGGATGAAAGGCTCTGTAAGGTACATACAGTTTTGAAATTTCTCCAGAGTTAGACACCCTTTTGATTGTTTGCACAGCGATTGCACTTTTCCTTTCAGTTTCGTTTTTCTTCCACTGCTTCCACTGCTGACTGGTTCTTAGTCACGGTCAGGCCTGGATAGCGCCTGGACAGCGACCAGTTTCAGTCACGGTCAGGACTGGACAGTGCCTGGACAGCGTCCATTTTCAGTCACAGTCAGGCCTGTACAGCGGCAGTATGAGAATCTCGCATTCTATAATAGTGGCCTTACACTCGGTCCTGAAGCAGTGTGGCCTAAAATGTGCCACTAATACCTTAGAGGGATTTGTCAGGGAGATAGACCATGTGGCACCATGGTATGCTTGCTTAGGGTCATTTAGGACTTTTCATGGGCCTTGATCCCGAGGAAAAGATATAAAAAGAAAAGAATGCCTTGGGAGAGATTAGAAAAGGGATGGAAAGGGAGAGAAGAAGGGAGATCCAGCTGGAGAGGCACATAAGGAAAGGAGCCTCTACGTGCCACTAGATGAGTTTAAGCAGCTAGCTCTTAGTAGCTCAGAATCTGATGAAGGGCTTAGCTCCTCTGAAGAAACGGACTTGGAGGAGGAAGCAGTTCATTATAAGGGAGAAAGGTACCTGCAAGATAAAATGCAAGCTACTCAGTACAGAAAAAGTCCAACAACGACTGGTGAAAGCCAGCTTGCTGCTCGGCCTCGGAATTGTTGGCTTCAGTGTCCTAGTGAACCTCTGCCTTATGTGCATAGGTAGTTGTCAATTTTTGCCTACACCTCATGTAGGGGTAAACCCTCGAGGCATCAGGCCATTACAAGTCTGGCAAATGGATGACACTCATATTTCCTCCTTTGGGAGAAATCAGTACTTACATATTTCCTTTGACACCTGCAATGCTGTAATGTTTGCCACACCTTTAACAGGGGAAAAAGCCTCTCATGTTATACAGCACTGCCTACAAGTGTGGAGTGCTGGGGCAAGGCCACAATTCTTAAAACGGTTAATGGAGTAGCATATACTTCTACTAAATTTCAACAATTTTGTCATTAAATGGATGTCACTCACTTGACTGGCCTTCCTTATAATCCTCAAGGACAAGGCATTGTGGAATGTGCCCACCACACACTCAAGTCTTATCTTATAAAACAAAAAGGGGGAGTTGATGAGACTCTGCCCTCAGTGCCAAGAGTAGCAGTATCTATGTCACTCTTTACACTTAATTTTTTGAATCTTGACGAGCAGGGACGTTCTGCAGCTGAGCGACATAGCTCAGACCCTGATAGACCAAAAGAAATGGTCAAACGGAAGGATGTTTTAACTAGTCTCTGGAAAGGCCCGGATCCTATCTTAATCAGATCCCGGGGGGCTGTTTGTGTTTTTCCACAGAGTGAAGACAACCCATTTTTGCTACCGGATTGACTCACCCGCAGGATATTCATCAACGATGGTGCAAAAATGCTGACCTCCTTAGGACTGTTCCTGATCCTGACAATGCTGAACTTGTCTCAGGTTCCTAGTATAATGGGTGAACAGATATGTGCTATTCTCTCGACTTTCCCTAAACCAATGTCAGTTCGCCATGATACTATAGTTTTTCCAAAATTCTTTACTACTAATAAAACAGTAGATTTGCCATATTTACCCTATGATCCAACTCGTTATTATCATTAGGAGAAAATCACTCCTTACTAGAACAGGGTTTTTTATGTTTTCAAATTAATGGACAAGGACATTGTATCAACCTCCCAGCCTGAGCTTTAGGGAGGTTTAATGAGCACCGAGGAGGTTGGGTGAGCACAACCCAAGATACTTCTAATGTAGATATAACCTTTACAAATCGGACCTTTTGGCAGGATGCAATTTGGGTTAATGGTACGTTTGTACCACCTAACTTTTCAGACAAAGAACGTCCCCACCAACCAAAAATAGCCCCTCATTGTGTCTTGGAAGATGAAGGTCTGATCCTGCCTTGGTCTGATTGTCAATCCTCCATCACTTGTTGGGCAGATCAGAATAAAACTTTTTCCTTTTCTTCCAACATGACAGATGACCCAAAGAATGAATTTTTTATGAAAAAGAGATTTTTCATTCAGGACTTTAGAATGCATTCCTTTCACAAGTGTGTGCTTTGAGGAGTCAATGGCAATTGTACAGATTTCAATCCTTTGATTTTTATCCAGGGAGGAGCAGTTGTAAAGGCTTCTTTTACTGGCATCTCAAGATTTGCTCAGCACTGGGGAATACATGATGCCTCCCAGGACTCTTATGGACATACTAATATCAGAGTAGAGATCACTGGGTTCAATAAAACTTTGGTAAACCAGATTAATTATACATCTCCCCCAGTCTGTGTTTACCCCCCTTTCTTGTTTATATTCTTTCACGTGATTCATTTGAAGTCTGTTCCAATGATTCTTGATGGATTTCTCAATGTTGGCATGTAACAATAAACACCCATGCCATGGTGCCACGGATCCCACTTTGGGTCCCTGTTCTGGTGGAAACACCCTCCACCTTGAAAGTAAATGGGAGAAATGCCCTAAAGATACATGAAGTACACACTAGATTAGTTGAAAAGTGGAAAATTAGCTGATAAGAGCAACTGTTGTTTGGGCAGTGGTGCTTTATGTCTTTAATCCTATCACTTGGTTGGCAGAGGCCAAGAATGTCTGAGTCTGAGACCAGCTTGGTATACAGAGTGTGTTCCAAGACAGCCAGGTCTACACAGAGAAACCCTCTCTCAAAAAATAAACAAACAAACAAACAAACAACAAGCACCTGTTCTATGAAGAGGACCTGGCACAATGCACCCACATAGTGGCTTACAATTTATGCACAGCTACAGTTTTAGAGAATCACTGCTCTCTTTTAGCCTCTGTAGGCTATAGAGGCATAAGTGAGAGAGAGGGCATGAGCAGACTAGCACAGAAGTGAGAGAGGGCATAGCACATAGGTGAGAGAGAGTTCCTGAGCACTCTAGCACATAAGGGAGAAAAAGGGGCTGGGCATCCAAGCACATAAGTGAGGGAGAGAGGGCCTGCACATCCTAGCACACTCTTGTAATCAAGCTCAGTACTAGGAAGGTTGAGGTGGGAGTTTACCAGGGATTGTAGGGAATCTGGATGTTCTCTTCTGATCTATTAGGACAGCATGGACTGTTCTGTTGTGGGTATGTACATACAGAAAAAGTACACACATTTTAATTTTTATGCACATAAATAAATAACAAAAATTATTACAGTTGAAATTAGCAGTGCCATTTCCAGTACTTTCATGTTACACATTTGTTCATGTTTTTTCAATTCTGCAAATGCTTATCAACCTAGAAACTGGAAATCATTTGTCTTAAAGATGGTAGCTCATTTCCACCTCCTGAGACCTCCCTTCTAATCAATGGTGCCTGGTACTCCATGACAGCATACACAGGGTATATTCAGCCAAAGGGTGAAATCCCTGGATGAGACCTGTTTTCTATATCTGGCATCACAAAGGGTCCTCAGAGACATGTGGGTCTCTCCTGATAACGTTTTATTTATTTGTTTGTTTGTTTGTTTGATTTTGTTTTGTTTTTTATTTTTGTTATTGTTTTGTTTTTTATTTGTTTTATTTTTGTTTTGTTTTTTGTTTTTGTTTTTGTTTTTGTTTGTTTGTTTGTTTGTTTGTTTTTCCCATTGAGCAGACAAGCAAGGAAAGGTGCGGTTGTGAAGGAGTTCACTTCTGAATGACCTGGAAGAGATAACCAGCTCTGATCAGGGTTATTGGACTGTTAAAGGATGTGTGACTGGAGGGAAATCTCAGTCGCAAGAGGCCACTATGTGAGGAAAAACCTCCCGATCTGCATTTCCAAGGCTTCTGAGGGTTAAATGAAGGAGGAAGATCATATTTATTTATTTTTCCTTTTTTTTTTAACTAAGA
Organism: Mus musculus; assembly: GCF_000001635.26. NCBI lineage: Eukaryota > Metazoa > Chordata > Mammalia > Rodentia > Muridae > Mus > Mus musculus. The sequence continues at coordinate 64,388,925 of NC_000087.7, read as the reverse complement.
AGACATTATAGTTTTTAAGAGAAGAATGGCTCTTAAGAAAATAATGGTGATTCCAAAGAAAGATTACTTATTACTTTTGGACTTTGATGATGAAGAAGATGACATAAATATTTCGGAGGAGTCTCTTTCTGAAGGTTACTGCATATTCAGTGTTGGGTATTAATTGTGTGTTGTGCAGTTCACTAGACTTTTACCTAGTCACCTGAAATGGAAGAAGTCTTTTCTCAGAGATTTTATATAGTTCATTTGAAATTTTACCTATCTATCTATATCTATATATTCCTATACCCGAGTTTTAGCAACACATATAACTACTCTTGACATTGTAGTCAGAATATGTTGATAAAAAATAACTTGTTATGATTTTGCCACCGGAAAATACCTGAACATTGTTCCAATAATATGTTTGCAAAACTTGAATTTATTTCAAGAACATTACAAATAATTTATTTCATTCTTTTTTTTTATTATTTATTTTCTTTTTTTCTTTTTTTTACATTTCAAATGTTATTCCCTTTTCTGTTTTCCCCTCAAAAAATCCCAGTCCTCTCCCCTCTATCCCTGCTTTCCAACACACCTACTCCCAATTCCTGGCCCAGGCATTCCCAAAACTTGGTCATAGGAACTTTACAAGAACAAGTGTCTCTCCTCCCATTGATGACATACTAGTCCATCCTCTGCTACATATGCAGCTGTAGGCATAAGTCACAACTTATGTTTACTTTGATTGGAGATTTAATCTCAGGGAACTCTGGGAGTACTTGTTAGTTGTTTTTCCTCATAGAATGTTCCTTGTGTACTTTCTCTAGCTCCATAATTAGGGACCCTGTGCTCAGTCCAATGGATTTCTTTGAGCATCCACTTCTGTATTTGTCAGGAAATGGCAGATCGTCTCAGGAGACAACTATATCAGTCTTCTGTCCCTAAGCTCTTGTTTGGCTTTTCAACAGTATCTGGGTTTGGTGGTTGTTTATGGTATGGATCACAGAATGAAGCAGTGTCTGGATTCCTTCAGTCTTATTTCCAAACTTTTTCTCTGTAACTCTTTCCATGGATCTTTTGTTCCCAATTCTAAGAAGGAACGACATATCCACACTTTGGTCTTCCTTCTTGTTGAGTTTCATGGGTTTTGCAAATTTTACCTTGTTTTTTTCTGAGCTTCAAGGATAATATCCACTTATCAGTGAGTATATATCATGTGCTTTCTTTTGTGATTGAGTTATCTCACTTAGGAACATATCATCCAGATCCATCCATTTGTCTAAGAATTTCATGAATTCATTGATTTTAATAGTGATGTAGTATTTCATTATGTAAATGTACTATATTTTCTGTATTCATTCCTCTGAAGACAGGCATCAGGTTTATTTTCAGCTTCTTGCTATTATAAATAAGTTTGCTATGAACATAGTGATGCATGTATCCTTATTACAAGTTGGAATATCTTCTGGATATATGCCAAGGAGGACTATTGCTGGATCTTCAGTAGAACTATTACCACATTTCCGAGGAAACCCCATCTGCTTTCCAGAGTGGTAGTACCAACTTGCAATTCCACAAGCAATGGAGGAGTGTTCCTACTTCATCACATACCCACCAGCAACTATTGTCATCTGAGTTTTAGATCTTAGCCATTCTGACTCTGTGAGGTGGAATCTTAGGGTTATTTTGACTTTCTGTTCCCTGATGATTAAGGATTTTGAACATTTATGAGGTGATTCTCAGCCATTCAGTGTTTCTTAATTTAGAATTCTTTGTTTAGAACCGTCCCCTTTTTTTAAAATAGTGTTATCTGATTTTCTGGAATCCAGCTTCTTGAGTTCTTTGTATATATTGAATATTAGTCCCTTATCTGATTTAGCATTGATAAAGACTTTTTCCTCGATTTGTTCTAATGATAGTGCCCCTTGCCTTACAGAAGTTTTGCAATTTTTGAGGTCCCATTTGTCTATTTTTAATCTTATAATAACAGCCATTGCTGTTTTGTTCAGGAATATTCCCCATTTAACCTTGTCTTCGAGGCTCTTCCACACTTTCTCCTCTATAAGTTTCAGTGTCTCTGGTTTTATGTGCAGTTCCTTGATCCAATTAGACTTGAGCATTGTACAAGGAGATGAGAACAGATCAATTTGCTTTCCTCAATATGCTAACTGCCAGTTGAGCCAGCACCATTTTTTGAAAATGCCATTTTCTTTCCACTGGGTGGTTTTATCTCCTTTGTAAAAGATCAAGTGACCACATGAGTTTGGGTTCATTTCTCTGTCTTCAGTTCTGTTCCATTTATCTACCTGTCTAACACTATTCCTGTACCATGAAGTTTTTATCATAATTGCTCTGTAGTACAGCTTGAGGTCAGGCATGGTGATTACAAAAGACATTCTTCTATTGTTGAGTATAGTTTTGGATATAGTAGGTTTTTTTTTTTTCAAGATGAATTTGCAAATTGCCCTTTCTAACTCAGTGAAGAAATGAGTTGGAGTTTTGATGGTGATTGCAATGCATATCAGATTGCTTTTTGAAAGATAGCCATTTTTACTATATTAATCCTGCCAAATCATTAGCATGGGAGATTTTACCATCTTCAGAGATCTTCTTTGATTTCTTTCTTGAAGAATCTTGAAGTGTTTATCATACATATATTTCACTTTCTCAGAGTCACACCAAGGAATTTTATATTATTTGTGACTACTATGAAGCACGTTTTTTCCTAATTTCTTTCTCATACTATGTGTCTTTTCTGCAGAGAAATTCCACTGTTATGTTTAAATTTATTCTAAATTCAGCTCCTAAGCTGAAAATGTGTATCAGGATTAGGTTTTCTCTGTTGTAATTTTTGGGGTCATATATACATGCTATCATATCTTCTGGAAATAGAGAAATTTTGACTTCTTCCTTTCCAATTTGTATTCATCTGTTTTCGTTTTGTTTTGTTTTGTTTTGTTTTGTTTTTGTTGTTGTTGTTTTGTTTTGTTTTATTTTGTTTTGTTTTGTTTTGTTTTTTTGTGTAATTGCTCTGGCTAGTATTTCAAGTATTCTATTAAATAGGTAGGGAGAAAGTGGGCAGCCTTGTCCAGTCCCAGATTTTAGTTGGATTCCTTCTGGTTTCTGACCATTTAGATTAAAGTTAAATCCTGGGCCTTCTTTTCTTTTCTTTTTTTTTCTTTTCTTTTCTTCTCCTTCTTTTTATTTTTTTTTAGGTGTATGCCTTGAATTCCTGGTCTTTCCTGGACTTATTATGAATGGCCATTGTATTTATCCAACTATTTGCTCAGCATCTAATCGAATAATCATGGGGTTTTTGTACTTGAGTTTTTTTGTTTTGTTTTTGTTTTTGTTTTTGTTTTTTCTATAATGGATTTAATTGATGGATTTTCGATATTAAACTCTCCCTGAATCATAAGAAGGAGGCCAACTAGGTCATGATGGTTTATCCTTTTGATGTATTCTCGGACGCGTTTTGAAAGGATTTTATTTAGTATTTTTGCATCGATATTCATAATGGAAATTGGAATAAAGTTTCCTTTCTCCATTAGGTTTTGTATAGTTGTAATCTTGCTTCATAGAACATATTAAATAGTGTTCCTTCTCTTTTAATTTTGCATAATAGTTTGAGGAGTATTGGTATTAGGTCTCCATGAATATCTGATAGAATTCTGAACTAAACCCATCAGACCCTGGGCTTATTTTTGGTTGGGAGACTATTAACGATTGCTTCTAATTCTTTAGGGGTGTTATGACCCACACTACAGTCTTGCCAGAAAGAATGCCCACAGGACACTCGGATCCTTCTGCAGTAAAGCTTTAAGGCATCTCGAGAGATAGATGATCAGCTTCAGGACAAGAGACCCAGAGAGCAGAAAACCCCTCCCTTATATAGGCTGTGAAGACAGTTAGAAGTATGGTTGGAGACGTGCACCACCGGAATTGTCTGCCCACCATCAGCCTGATGATGCCATTGGAGAGACAGGGCTCAGGTAATGGAAAGATACCCCGATGCCTGTGCACACTCACCAAGAGCAATAGTGACAATGGTGTTGTGAGCACCATCTTGTAATGGTGGCCGTGAGGACGGCTCCTCACATCTCACCCTTTTTTTTATGTTAGAAGCAACAGGCCACACAGTATGGAGAGTGGAGATAGAGGTCAAATTCCGAGTGTGCAAGCATAGGGGCCTTACACAAAACCTCCTCCCAGGCTCGTCACCCAGAGGGGTCTTGGTCAGCTCCCCTGTCGTTTTTCCTGGGGGAAGGACACTAGGACACTCAACCTTCTTGAAAGATGACATATCTCCCAGAAAGAAGCTCAAATTACACCACAACGCCATTCCAGTGCAGTGCTTAGCTCCAAAACTCTCCTGGGCTGTTAAAGCACACCCGCTCCAACCCATGCAGCAAGACTCGCCTCAGGGTTTTGTGGAGCTGGATGTCCAGCAACCTTATTGCTTGAGCATCATCAATATTCATATATTGGGGGAAACACCCTGCTCCAAAGCAACAAGTGCCTGGGTTACTACCATCCTGTCCCTCCTTGTTTGGGATTTAAGTTTGCAGATCATCCATAGTAGGAGCAGTACTCCACTGTACACAGCCACGCCAAACAAACCACCCCCACCCATTGCTTGAAGTAGGAGAATGCTGCAGAAATCCAGGTAGAAAATCCTTCCATCAATGACAGGTCAAGACATGTCGAATCGACTTATAAGATGGTGATCCTCAGCTCCCGGAGTGTCTGTTCAAATTCTATGGTCCAATTCTGTAACAAATAACAAGACAAAGCCTTTTACAGGTTAGCTGCTCTTGTAAAATTCTGAAATTGTAGTAAGGTGATACAGACCCTAGGCAGCTTATGTTTGCAACCCAGCTGAGGCATTTGCCAAAGAATATACACCTGCTCTTGGACCAGATCGATCTGTTGGTTTACCAACATGAGGCCTCTCTGTATCTGGGAGTTGGCCATGGTCTGGCTGTTCAGGGCCAATGTCACTCTTGCCGAAAGGTCATTTTATAGTTTGTGTTGTCTGAACCGTAGCAGACAAGGCAAGGGCCGAAACAGTGACAGAGGCAGCTATTGCTGCTATTGCTACCAAGCCAACTATAATAGCAGAGATTCCAAAATCTCTCTTTTCTCTAAAAAAGCTTAAATTCTAGAGGCTTCCACAGGAACTGGAACAAATCTAGGCACATGAGTAACCAAAGCAAAGGGATACTTAGTAGCATCCCAACAAGGGTATAGAAACTTTAATTAAGCAAACAATCTAACTCTAATTGATTATTATTTAAACTTTTATTACTTACCACCCACAGAAAGGGGGCCAAACACAAACCGGGGTGACAGTATAATTCACCCTTTTAAATGCTTTATATTTAGTATTAGAGGAGGAGTGATCGAATGACCCCAAACCAGCACTCAAAGTGCCCTACCACTCAAAACCCATTTGGCCCTTTTCACTATATCCACCTTCAATCATGGCCATAGGTGAAAGATCGGTACAGCTCTCATTAACCCCACAAAGTAACCATTGATCAAAAGGGTTAGCATCTGCCCGATCAGAATCCATGAAGTTAAAATCATGTCCAGCAAGGATTTCATTAATCTCTACACTTACATGTGGGGAAAAGGAAAAAAAAAATCCTTCAACCACCCAAAAAGTTTTTCTGGCCTGGCACCCAGTCCAAGGAAGCATGGAGTCCTCCGAGGATCTTCCTTTACAAAAGGGTGCCATTCTGGGTTGCTGGGGCAGTGCTTTCCTGGATTTATGACTAGGCCTCCAGCCTTGGATTATCAAGGCATTGGCTATTATTTCAGAGTGGGTTCCCCAAGCAGCTGCTTTCAACCAGGCCACTGATTGATTTTATAAGGATATACACTGGCGTTGGTCTTTCAATTCAGAGATCATTACAAAGCACAGGCTTCCTTTGAGGGAGAAGTTCTGTTTTCCATCAGAACCTGAATTTGTCCATCTAATGGTAAAAAGGCAAGTCCCAGCTCCCTATCAGTAGTAAAGAAATGTGGAAAAACTTGTGCACTGTGCATGACAGGCATGAACAGAATGCTAGACATAATACCCCAACACAATTCCCCCGATATACTAGGAACCATGATCTCCAGTAGAAGGGTCATTATCCATCGTTGTTTCCAGAATTCCCTCTTTTGTCCACATCTTCTGAAGGGGAGATCCTTCAGATGAGGCATTCTGGAACCCAAAGGGGATTGTCTTCTTCCTGTGGAAAGACACAAATAACTCCTTTGGATCTTATTAAAATAGGATGCAGGCCTCTACATTTTCCAGTTAAGACAACTTTCCATTTGATCATTTCTCTAGATCTGTTTGGTTCTGAACAGTGATGATCAGCTGCAGTGTGGCCTTGCTCATCAATATTCAAAAAATTAAGAGTAAAGAGTACCATGGAGATGTCCACTCTCAGTGTTAAGGGTAAGAGCCTCATCAACTCACCCTTTCTTTTTGATAAGGTAAGTTTTAACAGTGTGGTGGGAACGTTCCACAATGTCTTGTCCCTGTATGGCAAACCAGTTAAATAAGTTACATTCCTCTGTAGACAGAATTGTTGAAAATTTTGAGATGTGTAGTCCAGTCCATTATCTGTTCTAAGAAATTTGGTTTGTCCCCAAGCACTCCAAGCTTCAAGGCAAAGTTGAATGACATGTGTGGCTTTTTCTTAGTAGAGGATCAGTTTTACTGCCCTCTTTTCTCTCTCCCCTTCCTTCTGAATCCCTGGGAGGGCCCTTTTTCTTTGACATGTCTTTCTTTTTTCGAGCTCCCATTCTCTCATTCTGTTAGGTTTCTGACATACTGTCCTGAACCTTTTCTAGTATTCCCTGTCCCTCCACATTGGCTGTTTGGCAGGTTTCATCCTCTAGACAGTTTTATATCAGCTTGCAAATGCCTTGGTGCCCAGGCTTAAGTCTCCCTCTTCATGCTTAAGGTCAAGGTCACTTCCTAGCTTACTACATAAGGCTACAGTTAGAGACCCCGAACAAGAATACCAGGGAGAAATGCGATCCACTTCCTTAACAAAGTTCTGCAGTGTACTGGAGGCAACCTGCCTGTAATGCAGTGATCACTGACTGTGAGGAGGCCATGATAGAGTGAGTCCCTGCTACGATCTACACCCCATTTATAGTACTCCTTAAGCAAAGCGAAAGTAAACACAGTGCTCTGTTCCCTTGTCTACGGAAGGCTTAGAAGATACCTCAGTGCTGCCACTTATCTACGTCGGACTGACAACACCTCATTTTTCAGCACCAGCCTCGATGGACCTCAAATTTCAGCACCAGCCTCAATGGACAGAATAAGAAACAGAATGAGGGCCAGGGCAACCAAGAATAGAGCTTCTACTGCCCCTTCCTAGGGTGCATCTAGATTAAGACCGAAATCAATAGGGATAAGAGGGTCACGATGAGACATACCTCTCCAAACTTACCTTTTCCCTGAAGTTCTGAATCCACCCCATTTCCAGGGGTTTTCCTCAATGCCAGCGATGTTGATCCTGGCTTTATGGCACCGGATGACCTGCGCTACCATCTCGCCAGCAAGAACACATGCAGGACACTCAGATCTTTCTGCAGTAAAGCTTTAATACATCTCCAGAGATAGATGAACAGCTTCAAGACAGGAGACCCAGAGAGCAGAAAACCCCTCCCTTATATAGGTTGCAAAGTATTGTTAGAAATACGGTTGGAGACGTGAATCACCGGAATTGTCTGCCCACCATCAGCCTGATGACGCCATTGGAGTGGCAGGGCTCAGGTAATGGAACGATACCCTGACGCATGAGCGTACTCACCATGAGCAATGTTGACAATGGTGTTGTCAGCACCATCTTGTATTGGTGACCGTGAGGGCGGCTCCTCACAGTGGTAGAAGTAATTGCAGGGTTTCTCTGATCCTGATTTAAATTTGGTACCTGATATCTGTCTAGATAAGTGTCCATTTTATCCAGACTTTCAAGTTTTGTTGAGTACAGCCTTGAATAGTAGGATCTGATGATATTTAAAATTTACTAAATTTCTGGTGTTATTTCTCACTTTTCATTTCTGATTTTGCTAAATTGGATGCTGTCCTTGTGTTCTTTATTTAGTCTGTCTAATGGTTTATCTATCTTGTTGATTTTCTCAAAGAAAAAGCTCCCAGTTTGTTTGATTATTTTTGTATTGTTCCTTTGTTTCCACTTGGTTGATTTTAGCACTGAGTTTGATTATTTCCTGACTTCAACTCCTTTTGGGTGAATTTGCTTCCTTTTGTTCTATAGTGTTAAGGTGTGATGTCAACCTACTCCTATATCCTCTCTCCGGTTTTTTTTAGAGGCATTCAGAGAGAGCTATGAGTGTTCCTCTTAGGGCTATTTTCATTGTGTTCCATTACTTGCAGTATGTTGTAGCTACATTTTCATTAAACTCTGAAAAGTCTTTAATTTAGTTCTATATTTCTTCCTTGACTGTTTTGTCACTGACTAGATTGTTGTACACATTCCACGTGTATGTGCGTTTTCAATTATTTATATTATTGTTGAAGTTAGTCTGTGGTGATCTGATAGGAAGCAGAAAATTATTTCAATAATTTTATATCTGTTGAGGCATGTTATGTGACTGAGTGTATGGTCAATTTTGGAGAAGGCATCGTGAAGTCCTGAGAAGAAGGGACATTCGTTTGTTTTAGGATAAAATGTTCTATAGATATCACCTAAACGTATTTGCTTCATAAATTCTGCAAGTTTCACCATGTATCTTTTTAGTTTTAGTTTCCAGGATCTGTCCATTAATGAGGGAGGGGTGTTGAAGTCTTCCAATATTATTGTGTGTGGTACAATGTGAGTTTTGAGCTTTACTAAAGTTTCTTTTATGAATGTGGATGTCATTGCATTTGGAGTATATATGTTTAGATTTGGGAGTCCATCTTGGTAAATATTAACTTTAATGAATATGACATTTCCCGCCTTGCCTATTTTAATAACTTTTGGTTGAAAGTCAATTTTATTTGATATTAGAATGGCTGCTCCACCTTATTTCTTCGGATCATTTGCTTGGAAAGTTCTTTTCCAGCCTTTTAGTCTGAGATAATGTCTGACTTTGTCCTTGGTGTTTGTTTTTGGTATGCTGAATATTGCTTACACATCCATTTTTTTATTCTATGCCTTTTTACTGGTGAACTGAGTCCACTGATATTAAGAGATCCTAAGAAAAGTCCTTGTTGCTTTTTGTTATTTTTGTTATTAGAGTTGGAATTTTGTTCATGTAGCTATCTTCTTTTAGGTTTCCTTCACCTTTAATTTCTTCTTTTTTCTCGAGTGTAATTTCCCTCTTTATATTGAAATTGTCCCTTTATTATCGTTTGATGTGCTGGATGCATTGGAAGATATTGTGTAAATATTGTTTTGTCACAGAATACCTTGTTTTCCCAAGCTATGTTAAAAGAGTTTTGCTTCATGTCTTGGCTGGCATTTCTGCTCTCTTACATTCTGTATGACTTCAGCCCTAGATTTTCTCCTTTCATAGTCTCAGGGGAGAAGTTATGTGTAATCCTGATAGATCTTGCTTTATATATTACTTGACCATTTTCCCTTACTGCTTTTAATATTCTTTCTTTGTTTTGTGCATTTGGTGTTTTGACTATTATATGATGGCAGAAATTATTTTTTTTCCGGTCCAAATAATTTGGCGTTCTGTAGTCTCCTTGTTTATTCATGAGCATATCTTTCTTTAAGTTAGGGATTTTTTTTCCATAATATTGGTAAAAATATTCACTAGCCCTATAATTTGGAAACCTTACTTCTTATCTATGCCTATACTGGATTTCATGTACGTAATTATGTCATTTCTAAAAGCTGTTTCAAAAATTCACCTGGGCAGTATTTCCTGAGAAATTCAAATCATTAATACTTTATTCCCTTTTACTAATATAGCATATTATGTTTCCATTTTCTGTTGTCCATATAGTACAGAGCCCAGCATTTGACAAAGATGAGAATATATCACCTCAGGTAGAAACAGATGAAGATACGGTGTAATATTTTCAATTTTTTCCCATTTCAATAGAGTACTTCAAAAGTGGTGTTTGTGATCCCTTGACTGGAGAAGTAGATTCAGGAAAAAGAGTAATTCAGGGTCAGATGCTCTTATATGTGTAGTTCAAGACCAGATTGTGGTCCTTTAGACCTTGTGATCACAAAAACATAGCAACTAGTACAATACAACCACCTGCATGAGATGTTCCCAGATATACACACAAAGAAAAGGAGAACCATTATAAAAATAATAGAAGAACCATTTGGGAAGAAGAAGGATCTCAGCAATGGTAGTACAGTTATGAAGAAGTGCTGTGAGGTGTAAATGTATGAATTGTTTAAAGTAAATATTACAAGTTTTTTTTTGGAATTCTACCATGTATTTTATATGGATATGACATATGGTTCAAATCAAATATTATATATTCATTAAAAATAATTAAAATAATTTTCTGTGTAAAGTTTTGTGTGTGGTAGAAAAAATGTCCTATGGTGAGACTCCAACTTAAAGTGTATCTCGCAAGAAGGTAAATCCCCTAGACGTTTTCCAAGCTTGTTTTCCCTGATCTCTGAAAATACAGCTAGGAAGAAGCTCTTTGTTCTCTATAGCCAGCAAAAAGGCTTTTTGTTTCTATACTTTTCAACCAGAGATGCCTGCCTTCCTGTGCCAAGGACAAGGAGATAAAAATTTAGAAAGGACTCACGCCCCACTCCTGCCTTGTAAATTTCACCAAGAACATCAGGAAGAGAAGAACTCCCTTGCCCACATTTCCCAACTCCACCCAACTCTCCTCCCAACTCCTCCCAATTCCCCAGCTAGCTGCTAAAAGCCCCTTACTGTCACAGCTCGGTGTCAAACTCCCCTGCCCTGCTAGGCAGAGTGACTTTGTCCTCAGCCAGCTAATAGTAAAACCTCTTGCAGTTTGCATCAGTTGTGGTTTTCTCTTGGGTCATTGGGGTGCTGGCCAGCTCATCCCGGGACTTGAGAGGAGGCCCAGCTTCTGAGGTCTTACATTTGGGGGCTTCTCCACCATGATTTGTGGCCTACCCCAATTCTCAGAGACCCTGCTTGGAGGTAGGATTCTATCTTTGTCTGTATCTTTGTCTCTATCTTTTTCTATAACTTTCCTCTATCTTTGTCTCTAATATTTGTGCCAGCTCTGTTTGAATTCACTATTCTCCGTTTGCAGTTGTAAATGCTCGTGAGAGCAACGAACTCCCTTTTTCAGATGGAAAAGGGTTACTGACAGACATGTCAGGAGAAACCAGCTGCCACCCTTTGGGACATCCCTGGAGTTCTGAGGGAGTTCTAGGGATACCTGGAGATCTCCTATCAGTGTGCCAAGTGAGAGTGTGCTCACTCGGCTGTCTGTTTCTGTTACTGGGTGCCAAGTGAGTGTCTGCTTTCTTGGCCATCTTATTGGGGCCTGGTCTTGGTTATTGTAATCTTTTTTGTGTATATGTTTTTTTTCCCTGTATGTGACTCTGATGATGGGACCGACTATTATCATGCCCCTTGGACTGACCCTTGATCACTCGACTGAAATTAAGACTAACACATTCTCTCTGTGGATGTCTGAAATCGATTTTAGAGAACTTTCTGATCTACAAAATGGCCAGCTTTGATGATAGTTGGCCACTAGAGGGCACTCTTTGTTTGGTTCTGTTTTCAGCTCTTAAAGTTGTTTTACAGAGGGGACCAGGGTCTCAGCCAGATTACGTGCCATACATTCTCATCTAGAAAAATTTAGCACCGGTTCCCCCCTCTCCCATCCTGTTTAAAGCCTTGGGTTAAAAAGAATAATCCAGGGTCCCCAGTCCTGGCCCTCTGCCACCCAGAGGTGAAAAAAAAAGTTAAAACTGGCACAGGTTGAACTGCAGCCCTCGGTTTCTCCCAAGATCTATCCAGAGTTAGAAGAACCTCCAAAATGGCATAGCACCCCACCCCCATATTCCCAACTGGTCCCCTCCAAGAACTCTCAACAGGGTGCCACTAGATATTTGGGGAGGGACCAGTTGCTAAAGCCCAAGGCCAGCGAGCTCGAAGCCCAGAGTGACCAGATTCAACCATTGCACTGCCTTTATGTACTTATGACCCTCCTCCAGCAGGCCCCAGACAACTGCTGACCCTTCAGTAATGGCCCTTTTCCTCCTCTGAACTCTATAACTGGAAGGCTAATCACACCTCCCTTCTTTGAAAACCCCTCTAGCCTGCTAATCTAATGGAATCTCTCATATTCTCTCTTCAGCCTACTTGGGATGACTGTCAGCAGCTACTGATTCTTTCACCACAGAGGAGGAGAGGATTCTGAGAGGAAAGAAAGAGCATGCTGGGGGCCAATTGACTACCAATAAAACTTCTGAATGAAATGGATGCAGCCTTCCCTCTGACATGTCCTGACAGGACTGACCATATGGAGCAATTGACAATTTTCTGCTGGGCTCTGATAATAGGACTGAAAGGAGCTGGCAGTTGCCCCACCAATTTGGCCAAGGTAAGAGAGATCCTACAAGAGAAAAAGGAGCCCCCAGCAGTGTTTTTAGAATACCTCTGAAAGGTATAGAGGTGTTACACTACCTTTGACCCTACTTCGGCGTGCCAGCAGGTGACAGGTGTCATGGCTTCCATTGGGCAGTATTCTTCTGACATTAGGAAAAGGTTACAGCGTCTAGAGAGTCCGAAAACATTATCTTTACAACATCTGTTTAAGGAGTCAGAGAAAGTGTACCATAAGAGAGAGAGTGACAGGTCAGCACCAGGGTATATTGTGCTCTGAGTCTGCAGACACGCTTAAGGTCCCCAAAAGACCCTAAATGGGATCATAAGACCTCTGGTGAACGGAACACAACCTCTGCTCCAATCCAATCTCACAGGTTCTGAGACTGCATTAATTAGGGAAGCAGAAAAACTGGCCTGACAATGGTCACAAGTCCCTCTGGTCTGTGCCAGCACCTGGCCAACTTGTTGGACAGAGTCTGAGGACAGCCCCAAGGTCCTCACAGAAACATCCACGAGATCTTAAGACCTTTGTGAATGGAAAACCACTTCTGCTCCAATCCTATCATGCAGGACCTGAGACTGCATTCATTAGGGAAGCAGATAAACCGGCCTGACCAGGGTCACAAGTCCCTTCCAATCCATTACAGCACCGGGCACCTTGGGGACAGAGTCTGTGGACAACCCAAAGGTCCCCACAGGACTCTCCATGGGATCTTAGTACCTCTAGTGAGTGGATTACAACATCTGCCAGGAGGAAGGTTCGAACACCAGATATCTGGGACCCTTCTCTGCAAGAGGAGATCTTGCCTGCAGAGAGTACTCTGAACACTCAAACTCAGGAGAAAACTAGTCTCCGAAGTCTGCTGATAGAGGCTAACATAATCACCTGACCATCGTTATGGCAACTATTAGAAAACAAAGCATTTAATTGGAGGCTTTGTTACATTTTCAGAAGATTGGTCAATCATCATGGGAGGTACCCCATCACTGGAGCAATAGAGAACTATTGATCCTTAGGCAAAGAGAGAGATTCCGCCATTGTATTGGCTTCTTGAAAACTCAAACTCATCCTTGTTGACACACCTATCCTCCAATGAAGCCACACCTTCTCGTATTCCTTCTAATCTTTAAACTCACTGCCACTTCCTGGTAATGAAATATTCATATAAATGTGTCTATAGGGTATTTATTATTCAAACCACCAATTTTCCCATGGCTCGATCAGCTATTTTTTTTTAAATATAACCTAAAGGGCTCCCATTTATTAAGGACTACTTATGAGCTTAGCCACAGTGATGGGCCCTCCCACATCAATCATTAGACTAGAAAATAACCCATAGACTTACCTAATGACTAAGTGATTGGAGACAGATGTTCAATTGTTCTCTCTTCTCAGGTAACTGTAGATTGTCAAGATGGGAAAAAAATAATGTTCCATCACAGTAATGTTTAACTTACTCCATAACCTACACAAACATTACTCAACATCATCTATTGCATTCTGCCCCTGCATAGACACACTTCCATGTATGGCATAAGTGAAGGGTGACTACCTCCATCAGCAAGGATACTCAATAATATGTGACATGAACTGAATATTTCCTATAGCCTCACAACCCCCACATTCTACTGTGTGTTACACTTATTGGGGGACTTGCTAATCTGTCCAATATCCTGCCACCAAAGCTATGACAAAAAAAATCCTCATCATAAAATCATTTAATGATTTTAACACATTTTCACCTCCGTTCCATTTTCCCATCATTTTCTGCTACTTCATATGATATTGCAATCTATTAAAATATAGTAGTGAATACAGCGAAAGGACCAGTGTGTGAAGCAGCAAATTTCTTTATTTCTCAGACAACAGATACAGTGCCAGAATCTTCCAGGTACAACTGCTTGGTAACTTTGTGTCTAATGTTAGCATGATTCTTCCAGAAAAAAGCTTAAAGAATTAAACCATGGTTACTCTGGACCAGACAAGTCAGTATCACTAGTGAAAAACATTCATGTAAATCATTTTCATCACTGTTACAATGTGCCTTAGCAGCAAGGAAAACAGGTCCATGGTCACAAGAGTATGAAAGAGGCATCAAGGAGCACAGTTGTCCAACTTATTAGCAGCCAGTAAGCATCAACACAGGAAGCGACCAAAGACAATAAATACCTTCCAAGACATGTTCCCAATGACCATGTTCCTTTACAAGTGTCTCACCCCTTCAATGCACACCCATCAATCAATTAACTCATTGATTAAAGCCCTCAGGGTCCAATCACTTTTCAGATTGTATATATTGTTCTACCTTTGAACATTGTACTTCGGAACAAAATCTTCATCAAAGACCCACGACTGACATTGCAAACCCATTTCACCACCGAATTCTTTATGTTACAAAATGTGATAGGATCTATCTGTCTCTTTAAGGGTATATCTGTCTAGCAGTTACAAATCAGAACGTCCAGGCCAACAGAATCATCACCACCATGAGCTTTTTTTTTTTTTTTTTTTTTTAATATGAGTTCAAGAAGAAGGAAAATGCAATGCAAGTTAAGGGTCTTGATCCCTTATCCATCCATCTTAAAGCCATAGGGTGGACCCAGAAATTTAGGTCAAAAGTGTAAATTTCACCTATACTACAAACAACTGTGATGATTTCTAGCCATCTCCAGTTTCAGTGTGGTATTTAGTCCCACCATCTACATCAAGGCATATTGCCTAATGTGAAATAATGCCAGCTGTTTATTGCAAAAACCACTATGTGTTGACTTGGATGTAAAATGAGACATCTATAATATAGATACACTTGTACACGTACACATACTCACAGAAAGAGGCAAGAAGTAGAGGAGCTGAATCTTAGGATCCCTCAATGAAGAGATAGTGGAAATCTTGTAAGGCAGAGAGGTCATTGAGACACTGTATGTCTCTATCTGCACAAAATCAGGCCAGTCTGCCTTCCATCAATGAGTTGTAGGTTCTCACTATCCATCATCCCCATTTGAGAAGGTATGGACAGTTAATGAAAGATGGAGAGTCAGTTTTCATCAAAGGTATGCCCTTTGAAGGTTATAGGTTGGCCAGGCACTACTGGTAGCCCCATATCCAAGATTTTATGGGCAACACAATTGATTTGAATGGGTTTTATCAAAAGGGAGAAAAGGAGACATGAATTTGGAAGGAGGATTTAGGTGGAAATGGATCTGGTTTTGGTTCGGGAGGAGTTATTAAGAGAACTGGAAAGTAAATTCCATCAAAATATATTGTATGAATTTCTCAAGTTATTAATGAATGTAGTTCTTAATATACAATATCTGTACTGAACCTATACAGACGACTTATATTTCCATCTCCTAAATAACAAACCCTTGTATAGCAGTTTCATTACATTAAGGGCAAAAGTAATCCAGAGATTATTTAAAATAAAGAAGGATCAGAGGTGATGGCCCAGGGGTAAATTCATGTGTGTGTTCATTTACTTACAACACCAGTGCTTAGGATTTTTAGAGGGGCAGAGACAGGAAGATGAATATGACTTCCCGAAAGCCAGTCTCAATATTAGCTCAGCAGGAAACCCTATCAAAAGCAGATAAATTAGGGAGTGAAGGAGCAAATCATACTATGCCCTTCCCTAGCCTCTGAACTTACCTGTACAGATCTGTGTGCAGAAACACATGAATATAATTAAAATATACAAGAGCTTATCTTGCATAGCTTATATGCAGTGTTTTGTTATCTTAGCCTAGAGTCCTGAGGACTTTATATCATTACAGTTCCTGAAGCAAACTCCCCAGATATAGTGGATGGGTATATCTTGTTACTATGCAAAGAGACCTCAGTTAAATGTGTGTGTCAGTGACTCCAAAACACCTTTCCTTCTCTACCTTCCTTTATATGGCACAGAACGACCTGTAAATTATTAAAATATGAAAACAAAGCTTTTTCACGAATTTAGGCTTGTGTTAAAATAATATTTATAACATTTTATTGAATGGAACAGAAATCTTCAGCTCCCAGAAGAAATACAGTGAATCCTGTAGGCTTCTGTTTTGTCCCATTATGAAAAAAATTAATTGCAAATCGACAGTTCCCACACTTTTAAGTAAATCAGGATGAAGGGATATGTTTCCATACAAGTAAGTAATGCCAAAGTGATTAATCAAGTAGAAATGTGGCAGGGTTAGGATGCCTTTGGCTGATGTGACAATGATGACTGATTAGTCTCTTGTTATGCAAATAACCCTAACCTCTAAGAAAAGAAAAGTAATGATATAAAATATTCCAAGAAGTGGTATGGAAAATTATTACTTGATTACAATTTCTTTTACATACTTTATTAGTTTGAATAATTGTGGCTCACAGAAGATCAAATATTCAAAGGAGTTATTTTTCCAGGTGGTGGGACGTTTAGAAAGAATTAGGATTTGTGTTTTCATTAAAAGTGATTTGGCACTGGGCTTGAAATATCAAACAACCATTGAAATATCAAAAACTCTCTCTCATTCTCTCTCTCTCTCTCTTTCTCTCTCTATTTCTCTCTCTCTTTCTCTCTCTCTCTCTGTCACTCTCTCTCATTCTCTCTCATGTTTTAAGCCATTCATCAAGTGGTTGACATCTAGTATTAATCCATTGCGTGTTAATTATACACAGTAAGGCAATCAACATTTATGATATGGATGTGAAATGGTCCTTCTTGCTTTTTTTTTTTTTTTTTAGTTAACTCAACCTGGGAATATAGAACCTCAGATAAAGAACTGCCTCCATCACATTGGCCAGTTGCCACACCTTTAAGGAAGGATCTTTCTTGGATGGCTGTTGTTGAAGGGTCTAGCCCACTATGGGTAGTGTCATCATCTATGAAAAGGATATACAAAGTGTGGTGGTGACCGTGGAAGGGCCAGAAATTGATGTTTCTGGAAGAACTGAAGATCTATATGGCATGAAAAATTAAAGTGCCCGCTAATTTGTAAGTAAATTCCATACTTACCAGCGTACAATATTTTGTCTACCCATAATTCAAAAGTAAAATTATCGAATATATTTCACCCTGTTTTACTGCATTTAATCTATGAAATTACTTGTAACCAGAAATACTGAAAAAATTTAAAGGCCTTTAAAACATGACTGGTTGATATTGGGTTTGTTTAACTTTATCACAACTTTGAAGGCAGGACCAAGAGCTAGATTGTCTTCTCATTTACAAAGAATCCATGATTCAAGGTTGCAACTGGCTTCAATACAAGGTACTTAACACTGTAAAATTTCTGCTTTGTTTGAATAAAATAGTAATTGCTCTAACTTTGGGTTTTCATAAACAGAATTTTGATGTGCTATCCAGTGTGCTGCCTTAAAGAGTCTGGCACCATTTCTGACACTAAGAACAGTTGAAAGATAACCAGGGAAAGTTTGGAACAGGGAAAATAACCACCAAGGATGTTGGTGAATCAGAAACTGAAGGCTTTCACAGGAGGAAAATAATAACAAAAGCAAAACAAAGCAATCAACAAACAAATAAACAGAAACCCAACCACCAAAAAAATAAAAACAATACAAGAGTGATTTACTTGGGCAGAATGTGACTCAGGTCATCAGGACATTTCTGCAGGGATTTCATTTTGGCTTTCAAAGAGGCCATATGAAAAGGTAAAGCCTAGATGGTTAATGTTTCTGAGTGTAATTAGGGAAGGAACCAGCATGACTGGGGTTCTATGATACGAGCTGAACTAGGTGATGTCACAGAGCACTGGTCATAGATTGCACATCTATTCCACTTAGAGACACTAGAATCCCTAGACGGTGTGTCCACTATTTTCCCAGTGGTGTGTGAAAGGCAGGCCAGCTCCTGAACCCCAACTTGTTCCTCAAGCTTTTGTGCCCTGGTCTGTATCAAAAGACAGAATCTTGACGACTAAGACATTTTCTTTGGGTAAAAACATTTATGAAGTAACTGGGACCATCATAGCTATAGAAAGCTGAAAGTTTTCCCTCCCACACTGAGTAACTGTACATTCTAAATTCTCCCATGTTTGGGGCCAGGGGCATGGCTGATCCAGTTTAGTTGATCTCCTGAATTTATTATCCTTGCTAACAATATCTCCTTCACAATTCCATCAAAATGCCAAAGCTCTTCTTTGTCCGTATGTATTTTAGAAAATGTTACTTCTAAATGGCTGATATTGGGCCTGGAGCGATGGCTCAGCAGTTAGGAGCACTGACTGCTCTTCCAGAGGTCATGAGTTCAAATCCCAGCAACCACATGGTGGCTCACAACCATACTAATGAGATCTGACACCCTCTTCTGGAATGTCTGAGGACAGCTACAGTGTATTTAGATACAATAATAAAAGAAATCTTAAAAAAAAATGGCTGATATTGCCTGGACTTGTTGAGGCCGGAGTTGCAGTGGCATATAATCACCAAATAATCCTGAGTCTGGGTCAGGTAACACAATACAGAAGGCCAGTGTTGTGCTGTGTCCCTGGGATATTTGTGAATATTGCCACCTATTTGACATCTTGCAGGTACAAGAGAGGGTAGGTAACAACTCTGGCTCATTTTCTTTATTCTGTTCTCTCCTTGATCATTTTGGGTAAAAGGCATACCAACTTCCACATTGACATAGACATGCAAGGAGATGTTCCTCAGAAGAGGCAAATTAGCTCAGGGCTGAAGACATATTCATCTGAGTATGTTATTCTGAGCTGTGGAGAATTACTTGTTATTTTCCCTTTGATAATTTCCTTGTTTCCCTTATTTATTTGTTTGTTGTTGTTGTTGTTGTTGTTTTGTTTGTTTGTTTTTTCTTTGGATGGGTGTTTAATTTTACTTTGAGTGTGTTTGTGTGTAGCTTTGACTGTTAGGAAAATCACTTTGTAGAATAGACTAGCCTTTATCTCACTAAGTTTTGCCTCCCTCTGCCTCTTGAGTACTAGGATTAAAGACTTGGGTTACTACCATCTCCTATTAACTTCTGATTTGATTTTTTGTTTTGTTTTGTTTTGTTTGTTTTTCTTTTTTGTTTTTTGTTTGTTTTGTTTTGTTTTTGTTGGTTTTTTGTTTTAGTTGTTAATGTTGTAGCTGATTTGCAGACATTTTTCCTTTGTCTACCACTGGCTGCCCTGGAACTCACTTTGTAGACCAGGCTGGTCTCTAAGTCAGAAATCTGCCTGACCCTGCCTTCTAAAAGCTGGGATTAAATGAGTGTGCCACCATAGCTAGATTATGATCTACTTATTTTGATCAAATTAAGTTTAGAAGCCCAAACATGTTTATCATAGCCTTCTTGACCTGCTCAAAATTTCCATTAGAGAAGAGCCTTGGTCCAGCATTCTCTCCAACCCTACACCCATTGCCTTTTAGTAACTCATATATATGACAGTAGCAACAGCATTGTGTCTGGTTTAAACAGGCAATATCTTCAATCCAAGGCAATGGGCAAGTATATTTGAACACAGAATGATAGCCACAAGACATCTGCCTGGGTTTGGTATGGTATACCACAGCAAGGCTACAGCCATGTAGAAGAAAATACCTTTGAAGAGGCTTAGCATGTCCTCCCTCATGAAGAAGAGGAGGAGGAAGTCTTCTTCCAACACCCTGAGGAATATTGTCGGCTGCAGAATTTCTCATTGTTGGAAGGAAGGTAATGAGCCTGTCACCCAATGGAAGGCCATAGTTCTAGGTCAACTGCCAACAAACCCTTCTCTTTACTTGGTGAAGTATGATGGAATTGACGGCATCTATGGACAGGAGCTCTACAGTGATGACAGGATTTTAAACCTTAAGGTTTTGCCTCCCATAGTAGTATTTCCTCAGGTGAGGGATGCCCACCTTGCCAGAGCCCTGGTTGGCAGAGCGGTACAACAAAAATTTGAGGGGAAAGATGGCTCTGAGGTCAACTGGAGGGGGGTGGTGCTAGCCCAGGTGCCAACCATGAAGGATTTGTTTTACATTACCTACAAGAAGGATCCAGCTCTCTATGCTTAACAGCTCCTGGATGACTACAAGGAAGGTAACCTCCACATGATTCCAGACACTCCTCCGGCTGAGGAGAGATCAGGAGGTGACAGTGATGTGTTGATAGGTAACTGGATGCAGTACACCAGAAAAGATGGTTCTAAAAAGTTCGGAAAGGTTGTTTACCAAGTTCTAGACAATCCTTCCGTGTACTTTATCAAGTTTCATGGTGACATCCATATCTATGTCTATACTATGGTGCCAAAGATTCTTGAAGTTGAAAAATCATAAAGTACAGAAATGTAAACATATAGGACTGGAAGAAAAAAAAAGTTTTTTTTTCCTGTGTTAGCTATATAAGGGTCTTTGACAATCCCAGTATCTTTGCCAATAAAATGTATTTTGTTCTAAAAATGTAAATGTGTGACATGACATGCTGTGAGTGAACAATTTGCTGGAAGAGATGGCCTACAGTGGAAGGAACGTCAAATGAAGATGAAAGTTTCATTTCAGGCGGTGAACAGTACATAAACCTAAAATCATACATGCTAAAATGAACAGCTTCTCTGGTCTGCATGAAGAATAAGGAAATGGAGATGGAACTTGGAGGAGCAGGGATGGCAGAAAAAGATGGATGTTTAGGAAGTAGGGGAGAAGGACAGGACATAGGTAGAACCTCTGATGTGAAGACTGAAGGAGAAACAAAATTTTTGGGAAAGTGGGACATTTAAAAGAAATGTGGCCTTGTTGCACAAGGTGAAACCCAGAAAACTGATTGAAATAGACTCAGAAAGCAGAGAAAATCAGGTTTTCTTTGAATAATGACACTTAAAGAAACCTGTCTCACATTTTAAGATTTATTATCTTTACTTATGTGGGTGGGGATATGGCATGTGCTTTTGAGTACAGGTGAACATAGAGACATGCGTTGTCAGGTACTCTGGAGCTGCCATTAAAGGTGATTATTTGCCATTGGATATGAAATCAAGAAACCAAATCCATTTTTCTTGTGGTGCAAAAGTGCTTGCTACCATTGATTCATCTCTCTAATCCCACAAAGATATCTTTTTTAAGAAATCCAAAATTCACATTCATAAAACAGACCAGATTGAAGATAAGAAAGTTCTAATTGATGGTGACCATTAAAAGTAATAAGGGACACACAAAGAGTAGAGGACACTGAGAGACAAATGAATTCTAAGTTGGAGTTCTCAAAAAGTTAAGCTGGAGACACAGAAAGAAGAGAAATTTTAAGGAAATAGTCAAACTTGGGCCATATCCACATTGGCTTCTTTGTTTTCTTAACAAATAGCCAGCCTGTCATTACAGATGGGTGTGTTTGTGTGTGTGTGTGTGTGTGTGTGTGTGTGTGTGTGTGTGTTTGTGAGTGTGTGTGTCCATTTTTACACAGGCAATCTAGACTAGTGAATGTTTATATTTATGAGACTCCCTAAATCATCACAGAAACCTTGATTTTGTGTAATCAGTTCCAAAAGTAAAGTAAAACAGAAAATGAATATGCTGTGAGATAATTTTGGGTTGGAATGGATCCTGAGTTCCTTCCGTGAGCACTCTTTCCCTGTGATGAATCCTGTGATCTTTTGCAGGTCTCCAATGAGATCCCCAGATAACCATAAAAAGCCCCACAGTGGCCTGTTCCACCTAGCTCTCCTCTAAACACATGACCCCCTACATACCTATGTATAACTTCAGCCTGTCTATAGCCTGGAAATTCTAGTCTTTTACTTATATGTGACCTCATTCTCAGAAAACACTGAAGGTGTAACCAATGCATATATGCTTACCTCTTTTATACGCCAGTTGACATGGGTTTCAAATGTTATGAGTTTGCCCACTTTGTGGGTCACTTCCTGAGGAGCCCGTGTACTTCATGGAGGTCTGCCTGGGTTCCATCTATACTCTGAGAGGTTTTTTTTTTTTTTCTTTTTTGAGGCAGGAATGCCATGGACTCAGTCATTACAATTTTCCTCTCTAGAATAAGTTTGTATGCTTCAGCATTTGATAATAATCTCTATTGTTGATTAATTTTAATATCTGGGATAGTTTCTGCAGTAACTGATTCTCTTAGGGATTAGTTGCTGTGAAAAGACACCATGTCAAAGGCCACTCATAAGAGACAACATTTCATTAGGGCTTTTCTACATTTCATTACACGTTCAGAGATTTACTCCACGATCATCAAGGCAGAAAATATGGCACTGTCTAGGCAGACATGGTGGTGGAGAGGAAGTTTAGAATTATGCATCTTCATCCAAATGCTTCCAGGAAAAACTATGTATTCTGTATGCAGGGAGGGTCTCTTCCACACTGGTAGAGCTTTAAAGCCCCAAAATGATATGCTTCCTCCAGCAAGGCCCGACCTATTCCTACAAGGCCACACCTCCTCATAGACATAATACATTTAGAATGCCACACTGGTTTCATAACAATTGACCAGATCTAGGTTCATCAAAGAGGAGGAGCCTCAGTTGAGAAGATGCCTCCACAAGATCCAGCTGTTAGGAAATTTCATAATTGGTGGGAGAGCACCCACTCCATTGTGGGTGTTGACATCCTTGTATTAGTAGTCCTGGGTTCTTTAAGAAAGCAAGCTAAGCAAGACTAGAGGAGCAAGACAATAAGCATCACCACACCATAGCCTCTGAATAAGCTCCTGGCTCCAGGATCCTTTGTTGTTTCAGTTTCTGTCCCAACTTCTTTGATAATTAACAACAATGTGGAAGTATAAGCTGAATAAAACCTTTGCTATGGAATTTGCTCTTTGGACATGGTGGATCCTTACAACAATAAACATAGTAAGACATTCATCAGAAAAATATCTAACAGTGCCAATGCCACTTATCTTAAAACCACAAATAATAATGTGTAGACATTTTATTTTATTTAAAGGTAAGATATACTCGTGTACCTACCTGAGATGTAAATGTTCTAGTTTGCTTCTTTCTCACTATGTAGAATACTACAATCAAAAATTACTTGGAAATAGAAGGGTTATAGTCTATCACCGAGGAAGACAAAACAGGAAGTTGTATCAGTAACAGCAAAAAACTGCTTATTGGCTTGCCACTGTCTTAGTCACTCTTTTAATGATGTGAAGAGATACCATGGATAAGGCAACTATTAGAAAACAAAACATTTAACTAGAGGCTTGCTTACATATTCAGAAGTTTGGTCATTCACCAAGGGAGGGATCCCAACACTTGAGCAATAGAGAACTATTGATCCTTAAGCAAAGAGAGAGATTCTGCCATTGCTTTGGCTTCTTGAAAACTCAAACCCATCCTTGTTGACACACCCACTTCCTCCAATAAAGCCACACCTTCTCTTATTCCTTCTAATCTTTAAACTCACTGCCACTTCCCAGTGACTAAGTATTCATATATATGTGTCTATAGAGAACTTTCTTATTCAAACTACCAATTTTCTATGGCTTGATCAGCTTTTATTATTTTAGTACAGTCTAAAAGGCTCCCAATTAAAATGACTACTGTTGAGCTTAGCCACAGTGGTGGGCCCTCCCACATCAATCATTACCCAAGAAAATATCCTATAGACTTACCTAATAACCAAGTGAATAGAGACAGATCTTCAATTGCTCTCTCTGATAAGGTATCCGTTGATTGTCAAGATTGGGAAAAAATAAAGTCCCATCACAGGAATATTTTACTGACTCCACAACCTACCCAAACATTACTGAACAGCATTTCCTCCTCTCTGCCCCTTCATAGACCCACTTCCATGCATGGCATAAGTGAAGGATAACTTCTTTCATCAGCATTGATACTCAATAATAGGTGAAATGATGTGAATATGTCCTATAGCCACACAACCCCCCACATTCTACTGTGTGTTACACTTACTGGGGTACAACCCAATCTGTCCAATTTCCTGCCAACTCAGCTATGAGAAAAAAAAATCTCCTCATCAATAGATCCAATGAATTTTACCTGATTTCTTTCTCCTGGGGCAACTCAGTGTTATCCCTTCATGCATATATTGGTGTCTTATTCATCTGTACTAAAACCACTACTATTAATAGATACATCACAGGAGATATGACAAATACCAACCCCCATGAGCAGCTGCACAGTTGGCCAAGCCTTTTCAGTGCTTTTTTGAAGTTTCCTTTGTATACTAAAAAATCAATTGATTTCTTTAAGTGTATAATTTAATGATTCTAACACATTTTCACCTCCATTCCATTTCCCCTCATTTTCTGCTTCTTCATATGATATTGCAATCTATTAAAATACAGTACTGAAGGCAGAGGGAGGATCAGTGTGGGAAGCTGCAAAGTTCTTTAATTCTAAAACAACAGATACACTGTCTGAATATTCCAGATACAACTTTTTGGTAACTTTGGGTCTACTGTTAGCATGAAATTTCTAGAAAAAAAAACTTAAAGAATTAAGCCATGGTTCCTCTGGACCAGAGAGTTTAGTATCACTAATGAGTCATATTCATGTCAATCATTTTCATCACTGTTACAAGATGACTAGCAACAAGGAAAACAGGTCCATGGTCACAAGAGTATGAAAGGGGCATGAATGAGCACAATTGTCCAAATTATTGGCAGACAGTAAACATCAACACAGGAAGCAACCAAATACAATAAACACCTTCCAAGACATGTTCCCAATGACCAAGTTCCTTTACAAGTTTCTCACCCCTTCCATTCACACCCATTAATCAACGCATAGATTAAAGGCCTCAGGGTCCAATCACTTTTCAGATTGTATATATTGTTCTACCTTTGAACATTGTACTTCGGAACAAAACCTTCATCAAAGACCCAGGACAGACATTTCAAACCCATTTCACCACAGCATTCTTTATGCTACACAAAGTGATAGGATCTATCTGTCTCTTTAAGGGTATCTCTATCAAGCAGTTCCAAAAGGAAAATGTCCAGGTAAACAGCATCAGCACCTCCAGGAGCTTTTATAAATGTGAGTTCAAGAAGAGCGAAATTGCAATGCAATTTAAGGGTCTTTGTCCCCCATCTCTGCATCTTAAAACCATAGGGTGAACACAGAAATGTAGGTCAAAAGTGTAAATTGCACCTATACTACAACTAATTTGGATGATTTCTAGCCATCTCTACGTTCTGTCTGTTACGGAGTCCACCATGTCTGCCTCAAGGCATATTGCCTAGTGTTAAATAGTGCCAGCAGTTGATTGCAAACAACACTTTGTGTTGACTTGCATGTAAAATGAGACATGTATAATATAGACATATTTGTACATACACACATACTCACAGAAAGAGGCAAGCAGTAGAGGAGCTTTGTCTTAGGAACTCTCACGGAAGAGATGGTAGAAATCTTGTAAGGCAGAGAGGTCACTGAGACACTGTATGTCTCTATCTGCACAAAATCAGGCCAGTCTGCCTTGCATCCCTAAGTGGTATGGTATCACTATCCATCATCCCCATCTGCGAATATATGGACTATTGATGAAGGATGGAGAATCAGTTTTCATCAAAGGTAAGGCTTTTGTATGTGATAGGTTTGCCATGCTCTACTGGTTTCCGCATGTCCAAGAGTTTAGGGGCAACACAATTGATTTGAATTGGGTTGTATCAAAGGGGAGAAAAGTAGACTTGAACTTGGGAGGAGGATTAAGGTGGGAATGGGTCTGGTTTTAGTCTGGGAGGAGTTATCAAGAGAATTGGAAAGTGAATTCCATCAAAAAAATTGTATGAAGTTCTCAAGGAATTAATTAATGTAGTTCTTAATATACAATGTCTTTACTGAACATATACAGACCACTTATATTTCAATCTCCTAAATAGCAACTCATTTTGTAGCACTTACATTACATTAAGTGCAAAAGTAATCCAGAGATTATTTAAAATAAAGAAGGATCAGGGGATATGGCCCAGAGACAATGCCATGTGTGTGTTCAAACATTCACCTACAACACCAGTGCTTATGATTTTGGGAGGGGCAGAGATAGGAAGATGACTGTGGCTTCCTGAAAGCCAGCTCAGCAAGAAACCCAGTCACAAGGGGATAAGTTATGTAGGAAAAGAGTAGATCACACTATACCCTTCCCTAGCCTCTGAACTTACCTGTACAGTTCTCTATGCAGACTCACATAAATATGATTAAAATATGCAAGAGGTTATTTTGCATAGCTTATATTCAAAAGCAATGTTGTTTTAGACTAGAAACCTGAGGACTTTATATCATTATAGTTCCTGGAGCAAACTCCCAAGATATAGATGATGGGTATATCTTCTTACTGTGCAAAGGAAACCTCAGTTAAGTGTGTGTGTCAGTGACTCCAAACAGCTTTCCTCCTCTATGTTACTTTATATAGCATAGAATGATCTGTAAATAATGAAAATATGAAAACAAAGCTTTTTTGAGATTTTAGGCTTGTGTTAAAATCATATTTATAACATTGTATTAAATGGAAGTGAAATCTTCAGCTCTCAGGAACAATACAGTCAATGCTGTAGGCTTCTGTTTTGTCCCATTGTGAACAAAATTAATTGCACATCAACAGGTCCCACACTTTTAACTAAATCAGGGAGAAGGGCTATGTTTCCGTACAAATAAGTAATGTCAATGTGATTATTCAAGTAGAAATCTGGCAGGGTTAGGATGCGTTTGGCTTATGTGATAGTGATGACTGATTAGTCTCTTGTTATTCAAATAACCCTTACCTCTGAGAAAAGACAAGTAATGATATAAGATATACTACAAAGTGACATGGACACTTATTACTAGATTTCATTTTCCTTTACATACTTTAGTTGTTTGAAAAATTGTGGCCCACAGAAGCTCAAATATTCAAAGGTGTTAGTTTTCCAGGTGGTGAGATGTTAAGAAAGAATTAGGATTTGTATTTTTATTAAAGGAGATTTGTCACTATTCTTTGAAATATCAAAAATCCATCAGGCTCTCTCTCTCTCATTCTTACTCTCTCCTCATTCTCTCTGTCTCTGTCTCTTTGTCTCTGTCTCTGTCTCTATCTCTGTCGCTCTCTCTCTCTTTCATTCTCTGTCTTTCTCTGTCTCTGTTTGTTGTCTGTAGTATTGCTTGTGAGCTCTCAGCTACTGCTCTACACATGTGTGCCTGCGTGTTGCCATGGTGTTTACCATGATGTCCTGGAGTCGCCTTCTGAAACTGTAAGACCACAATTAAATATTTCATCTTATAATTTGGTGTGGTCATGATGTCTCACATCATTAGAACAGTAACCAAGACATCCATATTCCAGTTAATTTTTTCAATCGTTCTGTATTTATTTCATTAAAGTTACCTTTTGTCCATTGAAAAGTTTTAAGAATACTTTTAAAGATCCTGAACAAATAGTGCCAGTAGGAGTGGCACTGTTAGGAGGTGTGGCCTTGTTGAAGTATGTGTGACCCTGTTGGAGTAGATGTGGCCTTGTTGGAGGAAATGTAATACTGTGCTTGTGGACTTTGAGGTCCGTTATGCTTAAGCTGTCCCCAGTGTGACACACAGTCTCCATCTTCTACCTGTGTATCAAGATGTAAAACTCTCAGCTCCTTCTCTAGCATTGTGTCTGTCAGAATGCTTCCATATTTCCAGTCATGATAATAATGGAGTAAACCTCTGAAAACAAGTTACAAAGTGTTCAAGAGTTACTGTGATCCTGGAGACTCTTCATGGCAATAAAACCCAAACTAACACAAACACAAACATTCAAAAACACATTTGATATTTTGACTATTCTTGGCATAGGGAGTGGCACTACTGGGAGCTAATAACCTTGTTGAAGTAAGTTTGGCCTTGTTGAAAGAAATTTATCTTTGTGAACATGGACTTTAATGCCCTCTGCCTAGCTGCCTGAAAGCTAATCATTTCCTAGCACCCTTCAGATGAAGATGTAGAACTCTCAGCTCCAAATGCACGTGCCTGCCAGGATCCTGCCATATTCCTACCTTGATGATAATGGACTGAATTTCTGAACCTGTAAGCCAGGGTAAATTGAAAAGTGTCTCTGCTGATAGTTGGTTGCTATTCCAGAAAGACCAAAAGTTATGACGTACCATCCAGAGTCTGAGAATACATTGGTTTAGCTTCTAGCATTTGACAGAAAACAGAATTAACAAGACAATGAGAATATAAAACTTCGTATTTCATACTTAGAGACACATGGGTTATAGATCTGCGGAACTCAAGGTTTTATGGGTGGTATGGTAGAGTGATTAGTGTCTGTATATGAGTGCAGTGTCTGTTCCCAAGTCTGATGTCACACATACACATATGTTCAGTAATGAGTAGAATATCTTCAACACTTGCTCTCTTAGAGTGAAACCCTCTCACCATTTTGACTAGTTTGACTGTCCAATACACTATTGGGATATCTACCTGTCTCCACCCCACAGTGTTGCAGATATGAATAGACATGCCTGGAATTTTACAGAGGTGCTGAGAATACATGAACTCCACTGAGCCATCTTCTCAGCCCCCAGCAGGGTATTGTTTATTGAAATCAATGATCATATCAGTAGAGAAATGAAAACCAACATGACCCTGATATTTTATCTTACCTCCACCTTACACCAACTAAATGAATTTTAAATATAAATTTAATTTATGTCCAAATGAATCAGATTACATTCTAATGAAAGATAAAATTGGAGTGTATCCAGATGAAAGCTATGTTAGTATATTTTTGGCCATTTATATGGAGAATAACCTATATTTTCAGTACACTAGGAGAGCAAATGCATGTAAATGAGTTCAACCAAAGAAAATCTTTGTTCCAGTGAATTTCTTTGTAAAATAACGTTGAAAATCATGCCATTTCAGTTATATATATTTAATTATTTTGAGTATGTTATTATGGGAACATGTGAGTTTTCTTGGATTCCGATTGCAGAATTAGAGTATAGGGGACCTGATTATGTGGCACTATTATTTTTTATTAATTAGTTCATTCATTGTCCACCTTCCTACTGTTCCACATCCCATATCTACTGCCCATCCCCTGTCTCCAAGGGCAAGTCCCCATCCTACCGGATCTCTAAACACCTTGATGTCTCTAGTTTGTTGAGAATTTGGTACATCATTTCTGATTGAATAGAGATCAAGCAGATTTTTTTCTGTGTATGTTTTAGAGACCTTCTGATAGTTCATATATGCTGCCTGTTTGGTTGTCTAGCATTTGGGAGAATTCTAGGTCCATAGTATTTGAGACAACTGGTCCTGTCAGCCTCCTTCAGTCTTTCTCAAATTAAACCAATGGTTCTGCAGATTCTGTCCATTGGTTGTTTGCATACATCTGCATCTCACTGTTTCACCTGCTCATTATTTCTTCATAAGTACAGTCATCCTAGCATTAATATTACAAGTATCTGAATTCAGAAACATACAGAGGCTGTGTACTGCAAGCAGGTCTTCTGCAAAAGCAATATATAATATAAGTACTAAAATTGATATCAGTGCTCTACAATATTCTATTCTATGTGATGAAATATCTCTCTCTCTCTTTCTCTCTCTCTCTCAATATATATATTCCTCTAACACTTAGTATGAATAAAGATTCTCTTATATTCTCTCCTACAAAGGGGATGATATTGGCATGTCATCTGCAACATTCATTCACTTTCCTACACAGTTTGTGCTTTCTCTTAGCAATCAACTAATATCTAAATCACACATGCACTCAGATTACAAAGTAAGGTATCTGAGCTCATGCAAACTGTTATTCTGAGTCAGAGTAGGGGGAGGACAATTCCAAACTGTAGTTACATCCAAGAGCATGGACTTTAACAACTTGTGAATCAGTAGAAGAAAAGACAATGTATAGACACGGTTGTTTCTTTTGGTTTGGTTTGGTTTAGCTTTGCTTATTTCAGTTACCCACAATCATTATAAGAAACACAGAGAAACACAGATTAATGCCTGTATCTTGAACTGAATGCAAACAGGGGCCTTAGAACCAACATTTTATTTCTGTTACAATATACAATATATATTTTTAGAGATTTTTTTTATTTATTAGCTATTATACCCACTGCAACAAGTTTAAGAAATATTCCTAGTGACCCAAATAGCAGCTTTATGATTCAGATGCAGATATTTTCACCCAATCAATGGATTGAAGCATCTGACCCCTGTTGTTGAATTAATGAGGTCAAAGATATTAAAGAAGAGGGCATCCCTGTGGTAGGATACCTGTCTCAATTGAAGTGTTCCCCCAAGATGTCTGAAATTGTGGCCCAACAAAGAGACAGAATGCACCTGCTGATATGAGGCCTCCAACACACATACAGGAGAGGATTGCTGGGAGGAGAACTCTACAATTCCACTCTCCCCACTGGAGGGCATTTCATCTAATGTTTTTTTTTTTTTTTTTTTTTTTTTTTAATTCCTGAGAGTCTCTCACATCCCAGGTCTCTGGTATACTCTAGAGCGTTTTCTCATTTCCTCCTTCACAAAGTTGCCTGTTTCCATTCTTTTCGCTGGTCTTCATCAATTCAGTCCTGTTTCCCACAACCACAGTACCTGATAAAATTCCTCTATTCTCCTTCTTGTCCCATTTCCCACCCAGGTCTCTCCCTTCCCCTATCTGTATTGATTTTTTAACCTTCTTATCATTTCTAATTATGTTTATGACTAATAAAATAATTGAAGTTTATTTTTTTGATTCATTATCTTATTAGTTTCCAAAGGGATGATATACAAATACCAAAGGTACATTGGTTTAATTTTATTTCATTTCATTTGATTTTTGAGATAGGCAGTTAGTATGTTTTGTATTCTCCAGGAAGGTCTAGAGTGTTGAGGTTCAGCATTCCATGCTAGTACCATTACAGGTATGTAAAAACTTACCTGGCTTTAATTGCTTATAATAAAATAGTCCCAAAATATCTATAAACACTATAAAATAAACACCTTCCAGTCTGAGAGATGAAAATATTTCCTCTTCATTTACAAACCTCATTGATAGAAAGTATATTTGTTTCTTGAAACAAACTAAACTGCAAACTGAGTGCCATGATTAGCCCCCTCTCTGGTTTCCAGGCTCAGCCGCTTCTCTCTGTTCCCATTATTATTGATGCTCTCGAACAGGGGAATGCCAGGCCTACGACATGAGAGTGAGTGGGTAAGGGGAAGGGTTGGGGGAACATACAGGGGAATTTTGGGATAGCATTTGAAATCTAAATGAAGGAAACATCTAATTGAAAAAACAAACTTAAGTGTATTCACATATGTACACAGGGACATGTGGCACATATGTACATAATTTAAAATTATCATTCCTTTTCAATACTCTGTTTTTCATTTATTTTATTATTATTATTAATATATATGGCAATTCTGAAACTTACTTTGTAGACTAGAATGTCCTCAAACTGAGATTTGCCTACCTCTACCTTCCAAAAACTGAGATAAAAGGTGTGTGCCACCACCACCTGGCTTCCGAAATATTTTTTACTTAGTGGGAGATGTCCATTATTTTTTTCCTGTTCGGATATATCAAAATCATCAAGATGTCATTTTTCCTTTATCAATTTATGAGATTAAATCAATCCTGTAAAAATATTTCAGGTACTTTTGGAGACAGGTAAGTTTACAAGAAACATCATTTAAAAAATATTTTATTTCTGGAGCCAAAACCTTGAGTAGACCTTGCATGCAAACTCTGTAGCTAGCCTTATAACACCCGGAGGCAACTCCACTGCCAATCATCTAACATTCATAGGATCCGATGATCAGACAAGAGGAAGACACAACATCATTCCCCAACACCTGGAGTAGAGGGTACCAGAAAGACACAGGCATGCAGGAACTCCACCAGACCAGTGGTATGGATTGCATCCATTCTGTCTGGGACAGCGCCCTGAGCAGTCCTTGGATGCAAACTCAGCAGCCAGCCCCATAACACCCAGAGGAAGCTCCACTACCTGAAGATCTAATATGGCCAGGGTCAGAGGATCCCAGGATCCTAGGAGCTTAGTCACACCAGGATCTCAAGGTTCCAAGGGCAGCTTGACTCCCAGGATGTCAGACCCACCCAGCATCTCATAATCACAGTATACCGTAATAACAGGATCACAGAGACAGCTAGACTTTGAAGAGTTATGACACAACCAATATCACAGGAAGGACAGTCTGATGTAGCCAGGGCATGTAGCACTTGAGATATCCAGATGGTGAGAGGCAAGGATAAGTTAATAAGCAAGAGAAACCAAAGTTATTTGGAATAATCAGCACCCAACACTTGCACCATATCAAGTGGATACCCCAACACACCCTAAAAGTAAGACATGGATCTAAAGTCACTTCTCATAGTGATGATGAAGGACTTTAAGAAGGACATTAGTAACTCTCTTAACGAAATGCAGGAGAACACAGATAAACATGTAGAAGTCCTTAAAGAGGATACACAAAAATCTGTTAAATAGATTCAGGAAAACACAATCAAACAGGTGAAGGAGCAGAACAAAACCATCCATAATCTAAAAATGGAAATAGAAACAATTGACAATTCTCACTCAGGCCATGAAGCTATGGAATATTCCCATTTACTGAGATCCAGAGGAGTAGCCATTTGGAAGATTGTGTCCCTAAATGTGAAGGTTGTGCTGAAACTCTTATGAAAATTGAGAACAATTTTAAATATGAAAGAAAAAACACACATTAAAAATTCATGTAGGCAAAATTGACAGCCTTCTATATGTCACAAAACACACAAGCAGAGATTACAATTACAATAATTATTTTTATATCAAGGGGTCAAAACTCCTGATACAATCAATGTCCAAGAAGAGATATTTAGAGCACACACTCACCGGGGACAAACTGTCATGACTGGGACAGCATGGCAGGAAACAAAATGTTGATCTGTTTCATTGAGGGCCAGCATGGGGCCTTCTTACACTTTTGTGGAATAAGCAGCCAAGAGTTAGGTCAGAAATAGCCAGCGCCCTCAATTATGCCAAAGTAACCTATTTCTGCTAGGGAACAGTCCCAAATGTTCCACAAACTTGCTAGACTGTTCCACTAGTTTGAGACACCTGAGACTGTGGGAAAATTTCACACCCAATCTTAATGAAACTGAACCAGGCATGTGTAAAATACTTTTTGAAAATAGTTTCATTTCAATTCAGGAAAAAGGACAGAGAGCCCTGCTTTTAATGGATGGAGTTAGTCTTTAGCTTCCATTGTGCACCCTAAATGAAACATAGTGTAAACGAAGCAGTTTTCTATGCAGCAAGTAAAGAGTGAAAACAACACACTAATGGAGATAAAATGCAAAGAACCGGGATATATAGTAACAATTCCAATTGTAAGTGTGAAAAAACAAATATACATATATGTGAGTTGTGCTTGTTATTTTCCTACTGGTTTGATTGTACAGGATAAAAAAAACAATAGTCTGTCCGTATTGGCCACAGTTTCATTCATCATTGTGTTAGTGGACCCAATCTAGGAATTAATCATCAGGGTTTGACAGCAAAATCCATCGGCTCAATACACCAGACATTAGCTGGAAAGTGAGGTACAAGTAGGTCATGTCCTTTGGTTTCTTCTCTCTGAGTCTGTTATATGGGCGTCCTGTCATTGTTTGTTATTGTTGTTGGTTGTTGTTTTAAAATTTGAAATATTGAATGCAAAAGCAAGTGGCAGGAGCCCAACAGGTCTTTGCATTCTTACTTTCTCCTTTCCATCACTCTCCAATTCTTCCAATCCCCAGCTTTCATTCAAACATAAAGAAACAATGTGAAAATAAGACTCCTTCATCATCTTTACTTTGTGCTTGCATGTTGGCTGTAATCATCTTGAAAACATTAAAAATCAGGCTAAGATTCTGCCTATGTTTGATAGGGTTTCATTGCTGTGAAGAGACACCATGACTCAGGCAACTCTTATAAAGGAAAATTTAATAGAGGTTGTCTTACAGTTTTAGAGGGTCAGGTCAGTACATTATTATCATGGTGGGAAGCATGGCAACATCCAGGTAGAAGGGGTGATGTAGAAGGAAAGAAGTTTTCTATATCTTAATCTGAAAGCATACAGGAGGAAGCTTGTGGCCAAAGCAGCAAGGAAAAGAATCTCTCTTCATCACTGGGCAGAGTTTGAGCACTAGATAAAAGCCAGCCTACACAATGATCAAGGCCACATCTGCTAATAGTGCCACTTCCCATGGGCCAAGGATATTCTAATCATCAAACTGCTACATACCTGCAAACACTCCTGTATGCATGTATGCACACACACACAAAGACACACACACACAAACACACACACACACTTTCATGCCTATTGCACGTGATATTGCATAAAAATATATTTGTTTATTTACTCATATATTTATTTTTTACTTACTTGCTTGCTTGCTTATTACTTACTTATTTACTTATTTACTTACTTACTTAGTTTTAAATGTTTTGCTGAAGAACTTTGTACATAAACATAATGAGTTTGAGTAAATCCATCCCCATCTTCTCCTCCTTGAATTGCTCTCCATTTCTCCTGTATCACTTTTAGCTTTAATTCCATGCACATTTTAATAAAGACCACTGAGTGAATTTAGTGCTGACTACATATGTGGGGTTAGGGAAACACATCCACTGGAACATGGGCAGCCTCTGAGGAGCCAAATCTATGAAGAAAACTGGCCCTCACACCTGCAGCCACTAATTGCCAATTTTTTGGGGTGAAATTTTCTCTGCTCCCCCATCTATTCTTCAAGAACTGTGAGACAGAAAATTTTAAAAAAAGGTGTTGAGATCTGCTTAGAAAGGACTTTAATCTCAGGATATGGGAATCAAAACCAGGTAGAGATGAATTCAGGGAAGAAACAGGGAGGAATTGGAAAGTACAAATAAGAATTTGAATGTACAGATTGTAAATCCTGTCTCTGGGAGTAATAATCAAGATACTTTGAAAGGAACAATCAAGCCATGTTTAAAAGACTGGACACACCATTTGGCATATGTTATATAAATCAGTAAAAATAATTAAAAATGTCTCATTAAAATTCACAACAGTCCCCTTAAGTTTTTTCTTCTGGTTTTCTTCTTCAAATATCTTATTGAATCTGAAGTGATGGCTCAGCATTTCTGAACACTGGCAGCTCATGCACAGCATACACTTGGACTTGCCACATTTCCATTGGCTGTTTACAACTTCTTCTATTTTAGTAACCACAGGGAATCCACACTCCCCCTTCCCATGAGACAATGTATCCATACCTATACAGAGAATTCAAAATAAACAAAATCTCTTCAATCTGTCTCACCAATCATACATTAGGTCCAATGCTTGGGTGCTTTCTGTTTCAGGCTCACAATGATCAATGGTATATACTTTCTAGGTTGTATAACTGCACTTCATTTCTCTACAGGAACCTTTCCTCAGATTCTGTCCTCATCAAGAATCCCATCTAATACCATCAGATACTTCTATGCATCAGAGGGAACAAGGTCTAGCTGTGTGCCTTGCAGGTTGGGTAGAGCACTGTCAATATCCCTTCTCCTCCAGCAAACCCTCTCAAGGCTCACAACGGTTGTCTTCCAGAATAAAATCTGATTGCCTAAGAGAAGGAGCAAATCATCTCTGCTTGCTCTAATGTCTAAATGACATTGCAGATTAAGAAAAAACATGGAGCTTCCCTAAGATTCTCAGTCCGGAAGCATTTGGACAATCCATTACTTTCATAGGGTCCAAAATTGTTTGAATTCTACAGACCAATGAATTGTCCCATTAGAAGCCAACTTTCCAGCAGGTAGCAGCAGCTCCAACTGTTGTCTCCAAAGGCAGTTAAACAAAAGCAACCTGAAGAGGCAGGTGAACTGCTCCTGGTCCCACCAAGGTGACTTTGGTTTCTGGTGGGAGGGGGCAATTACATGCTGTGAGAACTCTGTTCTGTTGATGTGCTCACCCACCAAAACACTCCTCTTGGAAAGACCAGGAATGAGTTCCTCTTCCAAAATCCCTCCTCTTGCATGTGGTGTTCATTCCATGGGTGTGGGGAGTAGGCTCTATTCCTTGGGTACTCTGTTTCTAAATGAGGTGACACACAGTGATCACTCTCTCCTATCTTTCACAGATGATTGAGACTCCTAATCTAGACATTATTTATTTATTTATTTTTTCAATCTGCGAAGGCAGATATGGTTGTTTGCTAACATTACGTTTGCATGGACACTTCATATATGTAATACATCAGAGGACAGAAGAGGATACAGCAGCATATGCTGCTGGAATTACAGGGAGGATGAGAAAGAAAGGGGGGGCAGGGAGTGAGAGGGAAAGAGAGAAACACAGACTGAGACTGAGATACATGGAGATAGCAATACAGAGAGTGGGAAAGTTAGAAGGAAAGAGAGAGAGGCAGAGAGACAGAGAGACAGAGAGACAGATAGAGAGACAGAGAAACAGTCACAATGTAATTGCTGGAAATTGAAGCCACGACCTGTGTGATAGCAGCAAGTCTGTCCAATACATACATTGTCTCTTGAGATTTTGGCTCCAATTTTAATTGGCCAAGAAAGACCTGATGCTATGTATTCTGGAGCTGACCTTTTGTATATCATCGTATTCCTGGAAACAGTTTCACATCTAGGGAACATGACCTTTAATCAGTCTTGATGCATCTCACATATCCTATGCCCAGACACCAAAGGAGACATATGGAAGGTTTCCTGTTGTGGTCTGGTAAATGCTCGCAATTCCTGACAAGAATCTCCAGAAGAATAAAGCCAATACAGTCGAAACAACCTTAGCCCTGGTCAGAGTGAGATACCTGCCTTCTTAATGCTTCTCAGTACAGCTTTATATAGTGTATTAGCTTACTCTTGGTCAGAATTCACCATAGATCACAAACATCCTATTCAGATTTCTCTCTCTTTATCAATTTTTTCTTGCTGTAGTGGTGGTGATTTTTTAAGAGAGCCTTATAAGAATTAATTTACTCTTAGATGAATTTGGACCTTTTGAGAAAGATTGTATTCCTACACCATTTTTCGCTCATGAGAAAATGGGGAGGTGGTACATGGCTTAGAGTATAAGATCATTGGCCCCTGTGCACAGGTTACAGGATTCAATTACCAGGGCCCATCTTGTTTGTCACAGCCACAGGTAAGTGCTGTTGCAGGGGATCTAATACTATCTAACTTCTGATCTCTACACGGTCCAGTTTAGTGCACAGGCAGCAGACACACCCCTTCAGGTAAAACATTCATAAAATAGAAATAATGAAAATTCTACAGTTTAACAATTGCCATATAAAACTTGATTTCCAAATGATCACACATACTATTAGGAGAGGACCTCAAAATGTGGATGTAGGTCAAAAATTTTGATATATTTGATACTTATTTTTTCTTTCTTTTCTGTTTTACACCACCTAGGACCCCACATCCCAATGACCTGGAGGAGAGTAAGCCAGAGTTCTTCCATAGTCTTTGCTTCAGTTCCTGTCTCCACTTACCAGCTCTGATTAAGGTGTTGTCCAGACTTCCCTAGATAACACAGTTTAAAACCTGAAAGTTGAAAACAGAAAGAATCCATTACATCATTTGGTAGATTTGGGTCCCAATTTTTACCTCATTGAAATCAAGACAGGACTGTATGCTTGCAATAATGTTATCTGCCTGTGCTTAAACTTCTGACTAAAAAACTCTTTGTTCAAAACAGTGCAGTGACTGATGAGCATCAGACAGTTACATAGCAATTGTTGCCCTATGAATTTGGATACATCTCTGATTATATTGAAGTTCAAATTCAATTAAATGGTTTTAGTAGTAGGTAGACAGGCACCTAGTGTTGAGGTAAAACAAATTCCACAGTAGATCAGTTCTAAAACTACATTATTCTGCATGATATCTCAGCACTAATGAATAGGCAGCTGCACAAGCAAAAGAAGAGGAAAAGGAAGAAACACAGGCAGACACAGATGCAGAGGTTGAGAAACAGGCTGAGATAGAGAATGAAGAAGGAGAAAAGGAAGGGCAGGCAGAGTCACAGGGACAGTCAAAGGGAGATTCAGAATCAGAGACAGAGTCAGAATGTGTGGTGTGCATGTACCTAGTGTGTGTCTTTCTAATTTTTAGACCTTTTAGGAAGTTACATTAACTCAAGTGTCCTGAGAGATGGAGTGATTGGTTGCAACAAATTTCTCAGATTACAACCAGTATACCAAGACATGGTTTCTGTCTAATTGGCCACCCAGACCCAAGGAATACTTATAATAGGAGAGATCCCAGGCTAATGGTTTTCTTTCTTATAATAAGTCTGCTTCTCCCAGTCACAGAATAAAAGGAAATTATGATTCATTGGAAAAGAACACATAAATGGCTCCAGAAACTCAGCCAAGTCTATTAAGATATATATATTATCACAAAGCTCTCACACAACTTTTTAAAAATCCTCTACTGGATTCATCTTCTAAGTATACACTGTATGTTATGTATAGTATATCATAAAATACTAAATAGGAATATCTAGCTATGTACACTGAATGTATACTGTGAGGAGCTGCCCTTTCAATCTCCATTACAAGATGGCGCTGACATCCGTTGTTCTAACTGGTAAAGAAATAGTCTGTGTATGTGCTGGGGTATTTTTCCATTCTTTGTGCCCTTCCTGTTCTGTGGCGTCATATGGGCTGATAGTGAGCAGCCCTTAGGGTGAAATATGTCTCTAACACTTCTTGTGGTCTATTTAAGGACCGAGTTTCCTGTGTTCTAAGCCTCCTCGCCCAAAAGCTAATCATCTTTCTCTTGAGATGGATTAAAGCTATGCTGCAGAAGGATCTGAGTGTGTCCTGTGTGTGTGTGTTATCGACGGTGAGACTCTTTATCATCACAAACACAGTATACTGAATGCACAAAGCATTAGTACTGTAACTCCATGGATAAATCATGTTCATGAAGTAACACTAACAGAGATTTACACACAATATTTGCATTTCATTTGTGTTCCCGAGATGAAAATTATTTTCATCAACACACATGGCACTGCATAGAACAGGTATGACTAATATTAAAATAGTAAACAGCTGACTGCAAGAAGTATAGAAATCAGAGTTAGTAAGACTTTGGTGGAATACTATATTTACATACTCACAACATCCATTAGTGAAGAACTCCTGCTGCATTAACTTTGCACAAGATTTATTTTCAAAACTTGTACTTTTAGTCTGGTGGTTGGTGGTTGGTTACACAAGTTGGTTGTGGTTTGTTAGTAGCCATAATTAAAGGAGAAGAACAAGGAAAAAAATTAAATTCAGAGATTTTCTAATTCCTCTCTCTAATATACCCTTATTTCTGTTCTATCTAGCTTTAGGGGTTATAAAAAGAAGATCCTAGAAAATATCAAACACCAACTATAAAAATGAATCCTTAATTACTGTCCACCAGAAACCACCAATTGTGAAGAAATACACTTTATCTTCTTTATCATAAGTTTTAAAGGACTCTCTTCAATAGCTTCCTGACTGGACTGTTCTTTTTTCTTCTGTGTTCTTTTTCCTTGTGTGTGTGTGTGTGTGTGTGTGTGTGTGTGTGTGTGTGTGTGCATGAGGGTGAGTGTGTGTGACTTCCTTTGCATAATACCTTCCTGTGTTGTTAACCATTCATATTTGCTGTGGATTTACTCACAACAAACAGATAAAGTGAATTGTGAGTATCTTTTTTTTTGGTGTCTGTTTTGTTTTTCTTTTCTGGTGGTGGGTTTAGCATGTATGTAAATCAAACACTACCATCGAGTCACATCTCTAGCTTAGACAGGGTTTTGAATTCTTTAACACTAGTTATTTCTCTCCATATTACTGTAACATTATAATGTTTTTATTGTACTCCTGATCTGTTACTGAAATTTTATTTCTATTTACTCCAAATTTATGTAGGTGCTAAGCAACGTCAACCCATTGCTGATATTTTTTGTCAATAAGGCAAGTTGATCAATAAATGACTTTTTTTTTCTGACTAGTGCCATATTGTGTTTTCTTGAAGACTTGTATCTTATGAGCCGGAGCAGAAACTTGTAATGTACACTTGAGGAGGGTTTTTTTGGGATTTGGAGGGTACTTCAGTGTATTAAATGAATG
This sequence comes from Mus musculus, assembly GCF_000001635.26. Classification (NCBI taxonomy): domain Eukaryota; kingdom Metazoa; phylum Chordata; class Mammalia; order Rodentia; family Muridae; genus Mus; species Mus musculus. Next base: position 64,348,379 of record NC_000087.7, on the reverse strand, counting down.
TCAGGTGCCTGATGTTCTATCAGGGTAATGGTGCTCCTTAAGCTACATGTTCATCTTTATTTTCTCCTACACTTTTCATAACAATATTTTTCAGTACCACAGAGCAAATGTTACAGGTTCTTAGCTTTTAAACTCTCAGTAAACACCAAAGTCTCAATTTTGGACTTCAGTGCAGCCTCTTCTCTAAAAGCTAGTCAGAGGATGCTTAGTCCTGTGAGCCCAATCCTTTCTTTTTATTCCAAGCATGGAGGGAAGCTGGCATTCCCTGTAAGGGTTTTGCAATTAGAGATTCTGGTGTCAGCAGATCTTACTTGTCACCCTATTGAGTTTGCTCATCTGTAATAGCAAGTGAAAGAGTGGTAATCAGTACCATGATGGCTCAAAAGAAGTCTAGAACACCACTGCATTCTGCCCCCTTGTGGGTGCCATCCCTGTCACATTTTGAAGAGAAACAGTGCTCCTTCCAGGAAGCTGCTGGGAATTGAACTCCTCTGCATGCTGTCAGAACCAGCCTCCAGGTCTGGACTGACTCTCCTTAAGGATAGTCACTTACCCTCCTGGCCCCAGTCCCTAATTCTCTCTCAGTTCTCCACAAAACAGGAGACTCTCTTTATTTTTTGTGCCAAATGATGCCAGCTTCATTTCAAATATCCTGATAAACTAAACTGGTTGGGTCTTAAAATAATTTCTTTCTCTCAAACACCTATTTATCAGGAAAACTGTCAGTGAGAATGGCTGAGACATCTAGTCTGGGCGAGTTTCCCATGATTAAGGGCAGGGAATATGAAGATAAGGCCAACTTATTAATATACTTCCAAAGTCTAGTTTTAATTGGCATCTCTAATGCTGTGCAGAAGAAATGTGAGATTGTGAGGTGACTTCACAGATTAATATAAGAGGTGAGTCTAGAAAATCAGGAGCTGTCTATTGAGAACAGCACTGGACCATGGCCCTCCTTTGAGGATTTACACTTTAAAGCTGAGATAAACTGTAAAAAAATTATGTCTTTCTGAAATTTATGCCATGGAACGTCCACATAATATCTTAGTTCATTTGTGTGATGTTTTTATACATGGCTGTAAATGCTTTTATGTTAACCTGTGTGTGCTAGTAAGTGTTTGCCTTCTTAACATGAAGCTAAAGTCACCTGGGAAGAGGGAACCTCAAATTGGATCTGTCTACATTAGATGAGGCTATAGCCATGTTTATTTGTTTTCTTAGAAATTTTTCTTTAAATTTTCCATCTTATGTGACCTGAAAGTATCCATCTCCCTGTTTATCCTCCTACCATCGAACTCAGAGACACAGTGAAACTAACAGAAGTTATGGGCCAAATGAATTTAACAGATACCTATAGAACATCACCCAAAAACAAGAACACACATAATATGCACTCATTCTTAAATGTATATTAGGCAAAAAAAAAACATGGAATACCCATGATACAATTCATTGATACTATCCATTATCTCTACCTATGGTCAGGATTATTTTTCTGATTTTTCTTTGTATAGATTCCTGATTCTTGAAGGAGAGAGCTCGATAAAGGCATCCTCTTTAATCTTTAATTCTCTGAGTCTCTCACTCTCTGTGCATTGTCCAGTTGTGTCTTTCTGTGATTATTACCAGTTTTGTAGGAAACTCACCTCTGATGAAGGCTGAGGCATATATACTAACATATGGGTGGAGCCATTAGGATTCATGAGAAGTCATTTTACTGCTGTGGTTATTTAACAAAATTTATGATGGCAGATTTTCACTTAGTGTTTTATGACCTTTCTAGTCTCAGATCTTGGCCTGATATTTCCCTCCACATTTAACCCTCCTATTTTAGTGTCTTCTTCATTCCTTTATACCACTATATTCTACTTCCCCTTCCTTGGAAGAGCTCCTCCTTCTTTATGGTTCCTTACTAGATAGCTCATCTCTGTTACCCTAAATGAAAAACAAACATATATAAACCTTACAAGCTAACTCCATACATAGGTGAAAACATTCCATTTGTGTCGTTCTGGGTCTGATTTGACTGTTGGATATTTTCCCTTTTTTTGTTTTTTTGGTTTTTTTTTTGTTTTTGTTTTTGTTTTTTTTTTGATACTTCAATCCTTCTTTTTTAAAAAAAATATTTTTATTACGTATTTTCCTCAATTACATTTCCAATGCTACACCAAAAGTTCCCCATACCCTCCTCCCCAGTTCCCTACCCACCAATTCCCATTTATTTTTTGGCTCTGGCGTTGCCCTGTACTGGGGCATATAAAGTTTGGTTGTCCAATGGGCCTCTCTTTCAGTGATGGCTGACTAGGTCACCTTTTGATACAAATGTAGCTAGAGTCCAGAGCTCCGTGGTACTGATAAGTTAATAATGTGGTTCCATCTGTAGGGTTGCAGATTCCTTTAGCTTCTTGTGTACTTTCTCTAGTCCTCCATTGGGAGCCCTGTGATCCATATAATAGCTGACTGTGAGTATCCACGTCTGTGTTTGCTAGGCCCTGGCATAGTCTCACATGAGACAGCTGATTAACAGTTGATGGGAGAGGATCCAGTACTCAGTGAGTGGTGCTATCTCTGCAAAGATGGTGATAAAATATATAAGAAAGCAACCTGAGGGTAGTGTTTGAAAAATGAGTCAGTGTTTAAGAGAACTGGCTGCTCTCTTAGAAGGACAGGATTAGAATCACAGAACTCAGGTGGCAGCTCACAGCCTCATGAAGCTCCAATATCAAGGGACCAAGCTCCCTCTTATGGACTCTGTGAACCCTGGACAAAAAAGGCCCACAGACATTCACGCAAACAAAACATTTTTATATATACATATATGATATTAAAATAAAAGTTAAAAGGCATTTTTAAATTTTGTAAGTAGAAAAGCTGAGAAAACTGTGTTGAGAAACAAGCCAATAAGCAGCCTTGCTCCATGTACCCTGCCTATAATCCTACATGGGTTCCTGCCCTGATTTCACTCAGTGATGGAGTGTGATGTGGAAGAATAACACAAACTAATCTTGTTCAAAAGAGAAGGGAGGAGAGGGGGATTGGAATGGGGATTTGTTGATGGGAAACTGTGAAGGAAGTTATCATTTAAATTGTAAATAGATAACTAAATTAATGATGAAAAAAATAAGTCCTGTCAAGAACTCCAATGTGACAGTGTGAAACTGCTTATCTACAACCTGCTAAACTCACATGTGCGGGGTGTGGGCATGCAAGTGTTCTGTCTGAGCCTGCAGGCCACTTAAATCCTCAAAAACCCTGTGGAGTTCAACCCTGACTTCCTGGCACAGATGATCCCCAAAGTGTATTGGGAAGTGCTTGTGCAGGTAGCAGACACCTCAATCTTGGCCCAGGTACACAAATAGCCAACTAGCTGCTATGAACAGGACAAGATACTTTTGAGGAAGATGTACCCACGTGTGGCTTGAGATTGATGTACTGGATGGTACTCTGCAATGGTCAGAATCCAGTGTTCTTTTCCCCATCATCCACAGGATCACCAATATGCTGTAGAATGATGAGGAGACAGAGAGGTAACCTTGCTAGCCACCACAATGCGATGTGGGAATGGGTATCCAGATGGAGGAAGACCCTCATGAAACAGTGGGGAGGGGATGGGATAGAGGGTTTCTGGAAGGGTGGGAAACTGAAAACGGACATCATTTGAAATGTATATAAAGAAAATATACAATTAAAAAAAGACCAACCAAAGAGTACATAGGGCGGGGCCCATGGCTGCAGCTTCATATGTAGCAGAGAATGGCCTATTTGGACACCAGTGAGAGGTGAAGCTCCTGTTCAAGAGAAGGCTCTATACCCCAGTGTAAGGGAATATCAGGACTAGGAAGTAGGAGTGGGTATTTTGTTGATTACTGAGAGGAGGGATGGCATAGTGGGTTTTCAGAGGGGAAACCAGGGAAGGGGATAACATTTGAAATGAAAATAAAGAAAATGCCTCATAAAATAAAATAAAATAAAACAAAATAGATTGAAAACAACCACCTAGACACAATAAGTTAATAGCAGAATGATAAATAAGACAGTGTAGTGGTGCATACCTTTTATCCCTGCTCTTGGTAGGCAGAGGCAGGGGCAGGCAAATTTATGAGTTCAAGGCCAGCCTGAACTCCAGATTGAATTCCATGACAACCAGGGCTAAACAGAGAATCCCTGCCTCGAAAAAACAAAAAACAATAAACAAATAAAGAGAAAATGAATGACACACAGGCATACAGAAGAGGACTGGTCCCAAAGACAGCTCTGTCCTAAATATACTAGAGCACATTGCTTCACAAAATGAATTCTGAACATGCTCTCACATAGTGCATTTGAATATACTTTCTAGGTTAACCCCATATGATCACAAGAAACAAAAGGTAACAAGAAGATCAGAGTCAGAAGTATATCTCAGACTCATGTCAAAGACAGTCTGGGAGGCACACCATGCTTCGGTTTTCAAAGTTCAATAGAGTGGTTCTCCACCTTTTTAATACTGCGGTTCCTTCATATATATACTTCCTTATGCTGTGTGGTGCCCCAACCGTAAAAATATTTTTTGCTGCTTCATAACTGAAATGTCTTACTGATATGAATTGTAACATACATTTCTGACATACAGATAGTCTTAGACAACTCCTGTGAAATTTGTCACAAGGACTAGCAACCTACAGGTTGCCAACCACAGTGCCAGCAACTAGGAAAACTAGCCAGCCCCTTGATTTTTACAATGTTGCCTTCCGTAACTGTGGTAGAATAGATGTGCTCTATTTTAGTGGTCTAAGCATGTTAGGATCTGTAACACTACCTGGAAACACACATACCAAATTGGATGAGGGAGTCTATTTTTTCTGTCCTGGACCTTGCAGGTTTGAGTCAGTTCTAACGAAATAGAAGAGAAAGGATACTGGATGAATTCCTACTCAAAGTCTTTGGAGACAACAGGGATTTTATTGGGTTCTCATGGAGAATGGGAGAGTGTTTGTGCTCCATTAAAAAGGTACTCACATTCACTATTTTGATGCCTTTCTTTCTATTTGAGTGTGCTTTGTACTTTTGTCTGCTATGTGTTGTGTTCTGTGTTCTTTGTTACTAACTCTAGGGTTCTTCCCATACTTGGAAAATGAAAGTCAGTTTGAAAACCTTTCATATTTGTTCTCTGTATAGAAACTCTCTCTCTCTCTCTCTCTCTCTCTCTCTCTCTCTCTCTCTCTCTCTCTCTCTCTCTCTCTCTTTGAGTTTTCAAGACAGTGTTTCTCTGTGTAGCCATGTTGTTCTGGAAATCACCCTGTAGACCAGGTTGGCCTCGAACTTAGAAATTCACCTGTCTCTGCTTTTCGAGTGCTGGGGTTAAAGTTGTTTGCCACCACCACTTGGAAATATGATTCTTTTAAAAAATTAGATTATGAGTCCTTTGTACCAAAAATGAGATCAAAATTTCAAGGAAGGTACTTTTAATTGAAAATGCATCTTTCTGATAAAAAAAAATGGGGTATTCCATGGAGATACAGAAGGTTGAAAATGACCCAAAAGGTATTGTTCTTCAACTAATTCCTTATCAGCTTGTAATTTTCTGAGGATATTGGCCACTGAGGCTTGAAGTATCAAAAACCCATCAGGCTATCTCTCTCTCATTCTTTCTCTCTCTTTCTCATTCTTTCACTCTCTCTCATTTTTTCTCTCTCCTCATTCTCTCTCTCTTTCTCTCTCTCTTTCTCTCTCTTTCTCTCTCTTTCTCTCTCTTTCTCTCTCTTTCTCTCTCTTTCTCTCTCTCTCTCTCTCTCTCTCTCTCTCTCTCTCTCTCTCTCTCGTTTTAAGCCATTCATCCAGTGGTTGGCATCTAATGTTAATCCATTTCTTGTCTATTTCACACAGTGAGGCAATCAATATTGATGATATGACTGTGAAATGGTCCTTCTTACTTTTTTTTTCTTTTGCTTTTTTGAGACAGGCATGCCATGGACTCATTCATAACAGTTTTTCTCTCTAGAATAAGTTTGCATGCTTTAGCACTTGATAATAATCTCGATTGTTGATTTATTTTAATATCTGTGAGTTTCTGCAGTAACTGATTCTATTAGTTAGTGATTAGTTGCTGTGAAAAGACACCATGACCAAGGCCACTCATAAGAGACTCATTTCATTAGGGCTTTTCTACATTTCATTACACGTTCAGAGGTTCACTCCATGATCATCAAGGCAAAAAATATGGCACTGTCTAGGCAGACATGGTGGTGGAGAGGAAGTTTCGATTATGCACCTTCATCCAAATGCTTCGAGGAAAAACTATGTATTTTGCAAACAGGGAGGGTCTCTTCCACACTGGTAGAGCTTTAAAGCCCCAGAGTGATATGCTTCCTCCAGCAAGGCCAGACCTACTCCTACAAAGCCACACATCCTCATAGGCCAACTATATTTAGAATGCCACACTGGTTTCATAGCAACTTGACAAGATCTAGAGTCTTCAAAGAGAAGGAGACTCAGTTGAGAAGATGCCTCCATAAGATCCAGCTGTTAGGAATTTTCTTAATTGATGGGAGAGCACCCACTCCATTGTGGGTGTTGACATCCTTGTGGTGGTAGTCCTGGGTTCTTTAAGAAAGCAAGCTAAGCAAGATTAGAGGAGCAAGACAATAAGCATCACCACTCCATAGCCTATGAATGAGCCTCTGATTCCAGGATCCTGTGTTGTTTCAGTTTCTGTCCCAACTTATTTGGTGATAAACAGCAATGTGGAAGTATAAGCTGAATAAAACCTTTGCTATGGAATTTGCTCTTTGGACATGGTGAATCCTTACAACAATAAAAAACAGTAAGGTATTCTTAGGGAAAAAATGTCTAACAGTGCCAATGTCACTTGTCTTATAACCACAAATAATAATGTGTAGACATTTTATTTTTACTTAGAGATAAGCTATACTCATGTACCTACCTGAGATGTAATTGTTCTAGTTTTCTTCTTTCTCACCATGTAGAATACTACAATAAAAAATAACTTGGAAATAAAAATGATACAGATTGTCACTGAGGAAGACAAAACAGAAAGTTGAGTCAGTAACAGCAAACACTGCTTATTGGCTTGCCACTGTCTTAGCCACTGTTCTATTGCTATGAAGAGACACATTTGGTGACGGCAACTATTAGAAAACAAGGCATTCTTTGTGTAGAGAAAGGCCATTGACTTGTTTGAGTTAATTTTATATCCAGCTACTTCACCGAAACTGTTTATCAGGTTTTGGTGTTCTCTGGTGGAATTTTTAGGGTCACTTATATATACTATCATATCATCTGCAAAAAGTGATATTTTTACTTCCTCTTTTCCAATTTATATCCACTTGATCTCCTTTTGTTGTCAAATTGCTCTGGCTCATTCTTCAAGTACTATATAATAAACAGGATGAGAAAGAAATTAGGGAAACAACACCCTTCTCAATACTCACAAATAATAAAAAATATCTCGGCGTGACTCTAACTAAAGAAGTGAAAGATCTGTGTGATAAAATCTTCAAGTCTCTGAAGAAAGAAATTAAAGAAGATCTCAGAAGATGGAAAGATCTCCCATGCTCATGGATTGGCAGGATCAACATTGTAAAAATGGCTATCATGCCAAAAGCAATCTACAGTTTCAATGCAATCCCCATCAAAATTCCAACTCAATTCTTCAACGAATTAGAAGGAGCAATTTGCAAATTCATCTGGAATAACAAAAAACCTAGGATAGCAAAAACTCATCTCAAGGATAAAAGAACCTCTGGTGGAATCACCATGCCTGATCTAAAGCTTTACTACAGAGCAATTGTGATAAAAACTGCATGATACTGGTATAGAGACAGACAAGTACACCAATGGAACAGAATTGAAGATCCAGAAATGAACCCACACACCTATGGTCACTTGATCTTCGACAAGAGAGCTAAAACCATCCAGTGGAAGAAAGACAGCATTTTCAACAATTGGTGCTGGCACAACTGGTTGTTATCATGTAGAAGAATGCGAATCGATCCATACATATCTCCTTGTAGTAAGGTCAAATCTAAGTGGATCAAGGAACTTCACATAAAACCAGAGACACTGAAACTTATAGAGGAGAAAGTGGGGAAAAGCCTTGAAGATATGGGCACAGGGGAAAAATTCCTGAACGGAACAGCAATGGCTTGTGCTGTAAGATCGAAAATTGACAAACGGGACCTAATGAAACTCTAAATTTTCTGCAAGGCAAAAGGCACCGTCAATAAGACAAAAAGACCACCAACAGATTGGGAAAGGATCTTTACCTATCCTAAATCAGATAGGGGACTAATATCCAACATATATAAAGAACTCAAGAAGGTGGACTTCAGAAAATCAAATAACCCCATTAAAAAATGGGGCTCAGAACTGAACAAAGATTTCTCACCTGAGGAATACCGAATGGCAGAGAAGCACCTGAAAAAATGTTCAACATCCTTAATCATCAGGGAAATGCAAATCAAAACAACCCTGAGATTCCAATTTACACCAGTCAGAATGGCTAAGATCAAAAATTCAGGTGACAGCAGATGCTGGCGTGGATGTGGAGAAAGAGGAACACTCCTCCATTGTTGGTGGGATTGCAGGCTTGTACAACCACTCTGGAAATCAGTCTGGCGGTTCCTCAGAAAATTGGTCATAGTACTACCAGAGGATCCAGCAATACCTCTCCAGGGCATATATCCAGAAGATGCCCCAACTTGTAAGAAGGACACATGCTCCACTATGTTCATCGCCACCTTATTTATAATAGTCAGAAGCTGGAAAGAACTCAGATACCCCTCAACAGAGGAATGGATACAGAAAATGTGGTACATCTACACAATGGAGTACTACTCAGCTATTAAAAAGAATGAATTTATGAAATTCCTAGCCAAATGGATGGACCTGGAGGGCATCATCCTGAGTGAGGTAACACATTCACAAAGGAACTCACACAATATGTACTCACTGATAAGTGGATATTAGCCCAAAACCTAGGATACCCAAGATATAAGATACAATTTCCTAAACACATGAAACTCAAGAAAAATGAAGACTGAAGTGTGGACACTATTCTTCTCCTTAGAAGTGGGAACAAAACTCCCATGGAAGGAGTTACAAAGTTTGGAGCTGAGATGAAAGGATGGACCATGTAGAGACTGCCATATCCAGGGATTCACCCCATAATCAGCATCCAAAAGCTGACACCATTGCATACACTAGCAAGATTTTATCGAAAGGACCCAGATGTAGCTGTCTCTTGTGAGACTATGCGGGGCCTAGCAAACACAGATGTGGATGCTCACAGTCAGCTAATGGATGGATCACAGAGCTCCCAATGGAGGAGTTAGATAAAGTACCCAGGGAGCTAAAGGGATCTGCAACCCTATAGGTGGAACAACATTATGAACTAACCAGTACCCCGGAGCTCTTGACTCTAGCTGCATATGTATCAAAAGATGGCCTAGTCAGCCATCACTGGAAAGAGAGGCCCATTGGACAAGCAAACTTTATATGCCCCAGTACAGAGGAATGCCAGAGCCAAAAAGGGGGAGTGGGTGGTTAGGGGAGTAGGGGTGGGTGGGTATGGGGGACTTTTGGTATAGCATTTGAAATGTAAATGAGATAAATACCTAATAAAAAAATGGGAAAAAAAAGAAAAAGAAGAAAACACGGCATTTAACTGGAGGCTTGCTTACATTTTCAGAAGATTGTACAATCATCACGAGAGGGACCCCATCACTGGAGCAATAGAGAACTATTGATCCTTAGGCAAAGAGATAGATTCTGCCATTGCATTGGCTTCTTGAAAACTCAAACCCATCCTTGTTGATACGCCCACTTTCTCCAATGAAGCCACACCTTCTCTTATTCCTTCTAAATTTAAACTCACTGCCACTTCCTGGTGACTAAATATTCATATATATGTGTCTATAGGTGACTTTATTATTCAAACCACCACTTTTCCCATGGCTCGTTCAGCTATTTTTTTTAAAATACAGCCTAAAAGGCTCCCATTTACTAAGGACTACTGATGAGCTTAGCCACAGTGATGGGCCCTCCCACATCAATCATTAGCCAAGAGAATATCCCATAGACTTACCTAATGAACAAGTAAGTGAATAGAGACTGATCTTCAATTGTTCTCTCTTCTTAGGTAACTGTGGATTGTCAAAATTGGAAAAAAAAATAATATCCCATCACAGTAATGTTTAACTTACACCATAACCTACAAAAACATTACTCAACACCATCTATTGCATTCTGCCCCTGCATAGACACACTTCCATGTATGGCATAAGTGAAGGGTGACTACCTCCATCAGCAAGGATACTCAATAATAGGTGACATGAGCTGAATATTTCCTATAGCCTCACAACCCCGAAATTCTACTGTGTATTACACTTACTGGGGGACTTGCCAATCTGTCCAATTTTATGCCACCAAAGCTATGACAAAAAGACTCCTCATCAAGAAATCTAATGAATTTTACCTGATTTCTTTCTCCTGAGGCAACTGAGTATTATCCCTTCATGCTTATATTGGTGTTTGATTCATCTGTAATAAACCCACTACTATTTACAGCTACATCACAGGAGGTATGACAAATACCATCTCCCATGAGTTGGCCAAACCTTTTCAGCAGCTTTTTTTGTAGTATCCTTTCTATAATAAAAAATACATTGATTTCTTTATTTTTAAGTGTGTAATTTAATGATTCTAACACATTTTCATCTCCTTCCATTTCCCCTCATTTTCTGCTACTTCATATGATATTGCAATCTATTAAAATACAGTAATGAATACAGTGGAAAAAACAGTGTGGGAAGAATCAAAGTTCTTTATTACAAAGACAACAGATACACTGGCAGAATCTTCCAGGTACAACTATTTGGTAACTTTCGGTCTAATGTTAGCATGATTCTTCTAGAAAAAAGCTTAAAGAATTAAGGCATGGTTACAATGGACCAGAAAAGTCAGTATCACTAGTGAGACACACTCATGTAAATAATTTTCATCACTGTTCCGATATGCCTAGCAACAAGGAAAACAGGTCCATAGTCACAAGAGTATGAAAGGGGCATGAAGCAGAACAGTTGTCCAACTTATTATTACCCAGTAAGCATCAACACAGGAAGTGACCAAAGACAATAAATAACTTCCAAGACATGTTCCCAATATCCAAGTTCCTTTACAAGTGTCTCACCCCTTCAATGCACACCCATCAATCAATTAACTCATTGATTAAAGCCCTCAGGGTCCAATCACTTTTCAGATTGTGTATAGTGTTCTATCTTTGAACATTGTACTTGGGGCCAAAACCTTCATCAAAAAACCACGACTGACATTGCAAACCCATTTCACCACACAATTCTTTATGTTACAAAAAGTGATAGGATCTATCTGTCTCTTTGAGGATATCTCTGTATAGCAGTTACAAAAGCAAAACGTCCAGGCCAACAGAATCATCACCTCCATGAGGTATTTTAAAATATGAGTTCAAGAAGAAGGAAAGTGCAATGAAAGTTAAGGTTCTTGATCCCACATCCCTCTATTTTAAAGCCATAGGGTGGACCCAGAAGTTTAGGTCAAAAGTGTAAATTTCACCTATACTACAACCAACTGTGATGATTTCTAGCCATCTCCAGTTTCAGTGTGGTATTTAGTCCCACCATCTGCATCACAGTATATTGCCTAGTGTGAAATAGTGCCAGCAGTTGATTGCAAACCCCACTATGCGTTGACTTGGATGTAAAATGAGACATCTATAATATAGACACACTTGTACACACACACATACTCACAGAAAGAGGCAAGAAGTAGAGGAGCTGAGTCTTAGGATCCCTCAATGAAGAGATAGTGGAAATCTTGTAAGGTAGAGAGGTCATTGAGAAACTGTATGTCTCTATCTGCACAAAATCAGGCCAGTCTGCCTTCCATCAATAAGTGGTAGGTTCTCACTATCAATCATCCCCATCTGAGAATGTATGGACAGTTAATGAAAGATGGAGAGTCAGTTTTCATCAAAGGTATGCCCTTTGAAGGTTATAGGTTGGCCAGGCACTACTGGTAGCTCCATGTCCAAGAGTTTATGGGCAACACAATTGATTTGAATGGGTTTTATCAAAAGGGAGAAAAGGAGACATGAAGTTGGAAGGAGGATTAAGGTGGGAATGGATCTGGTTTTGGTCCGGGAGGAGTTATTAAGAGAACTGGAAAATAAATTCCATCAAAATACATTGTATGAATTTCTCAAGGAATTAATGAATGTAGTTCTTAATATATAATGTCTGTACTGAACATATACAGACGACTTATATTTCCATTTCCTAAATAACAAACCCTTGTGTAGCAGTTTCATTACATTAAGGGCAAAAGTAATCCAGAGATTATTTAAAATAAAGAAGGATCAGAGGTTATGGCCCAGGGGCAAATTCATGCCTGTGTTTATTTACTTACAACACCAGTGCTTAGGATTTTGGGAGCGGCAGAGACAGGAAGATGACTGTAGCTTCCTGAAAGCCAGCCTCAATATTAGCTCAGCAAGAAACCCTGTAGAAAGGGGATAAATTAGGGAGTGAAGGAGCAAATCACACTATACCCTTCGCTACCTTTGAACTTACCTGTACAGATCTGTGTGCAGACACACATGAATATAAATAAAATATACAAGAGTTTATCTTTCATAGCTTATAAGCAGTGTTCTGTTATCTTAGCCTAGAATCCTGAGGACTTTATATCATTAGAGTTCCTGAAGCAAACTCCCCAGATATAGCGATGGGTATATCTTGTACTATGCAAAGAGACCTCAGTTAAATGTATGTCAGTGACTCCAAAACAGCTTTTCTTCTCTACCTTTCTTTATATGGCACAGAACGACCTGTAAATAATTAAAATATGAAAACAAAGCTTTTTCACGAATTTAGGCTTGTGTTAAAATAATATTTATAACATTTTACTAAATGGAAGGGAAATCTTCAGCTCCCAGGAACAATCCTGTAGGCTTCTGTTTTGTCCCATTATGAACAAAATTAATTGCACATTGACAATTCCCACGGTTTTAACTAAATCAGGATGAAGGGATATGTTTCCATACAAATAAGTAATGCCAATGTGATTAATCAAGTAGAAATGTGGCAGGGTTAGGATGCCTTTGGCTGATGTGACAATGATGACTGATTAGTCTCTTGTTATGCAAATAACCCTAACCTCTAAGAAAAGAAAAGTAATGATATAGAATATTCCAAGAAGTGGCATGGACAATTATTACTTGATTTCAATTTCTTTTACATACTTTATTAGTTTGAATAATTGTGGCTCACAGAAGATCAAATATTCAAAGGAGTTAGTTTTCTAGGTGGTGGGATGTTTAGAAAGAATTAGGATTTGTGTTTTCATTAAAAGTGATTTGGCACTGGGCTTGAAATATCAAACACCCTTTGGCATATCAAAAACTCTCTCTCATTCTTTCTTTCTCTCTCTCTCTCTCTCTGTCACTCTCTCTCTCTCTCTCATGTTTTAAGCCATCCATCCAGTGGTTGACATCTAGTACTAATCCATCGCATGTTTATTGCACACAGTAAGGCAATCAACATTTATGATATGGATGTGAAATGGTCCTTCTTGCATTTTTTTTTTTTTTTTTTAGTTAACTCAACCTGGGAATATAGAACCGCAGATAAAGAACTGCCTCCATCACATTGGTCAGTTGCCACACCTGTAAGGAATGATCTTTTTTGGATGGCTGATGTTGAAGGGTCTAGCCCACTATGGGTAGTGTCAACATCTATGAAAAAAATATACAAGGTGTGGTGGTTATCGTGTAAGGGCCTGAAATTAATTTTTCTGGAAGAACTAAAGATCTATATGGCATGAAAAATTAAAGTGCCTGATAATTTGTAAGTAAATTCCATACTTACCAGCATTCAATATTTTGTCTACCCATATTTCAAAAGTAAAATTATCAAATCTATTTCACCCTGTTTTACTGCATTTAATCTATTAAATTACTTGTAACCAGAAATACTAATAATTTTTAAAGGCCTTTAAAACATGACTGGTTGATATTGTGTTTAACTTCATCACAACTTTGTAAGCAGGAACAAGAGCTAGATTGCCTTCTCATTTTCCAAAGAATCCATGATTCACGGTTGCAAATAGCTTCAATACAAGGTACTTAACCCTGTAAAATTCCTGCTTTGTTTGAATAAAATATTTATTGCTCTAACTTTGGGTTTTCATAAACAGAATTTTGATGTGCTATCCAATGTGCTGCCTCAAAGAGTCTGGCACAATTTCTGACACTAAGAACAGTTTAAAGATAACCAGGGAAAGGTTGGAACAGGGAAAATAACCACCAAGGATGTTGGTGAGTCAGAAACTGAAGGCTTTCACAGGAGGAAAATAAAAACAAAAACAAAACAAACGATCAACAAATGAATAAACAGAAACCCAACCACCAAAATGATAAAAACAATACAGGAGTGAATTACTTGGGCAGAATGTGACTCAAGTCATCAGGACATTTCAGTAGGGATTATATTTTGTATTTCGAGAAGGCCATATGAAAAGGTAAAGCCTAGATGGTTAATGTCTCTGTTGTAATTAGGGAAGGAACCAGCATGAGTGGTGTTCTATCATGCAAGCTGAACTAGGTGATGTCACAGAGCACTGGCCATAGATTGCACATCTATTCCACTTGGAGGCACTAGAATCCCTAGAAGGTGTGTCCACTATTTTCCCAGTGGTGTATGAAAGGCAGGCCAGCTCCTGAACCCCAACGTTGTTCCTCAAGTTTTTTTTGCCTGGTCTGTATCAAAAGACAGAATCTTGATGACTAAGACATTTTCTTTGGGTAAGTACATTTATGAAGTGAATGGGACCCTCATAGCTATAGAAAGCTGAAAGTTTTCCCTCCCACACTGAGTAACTGTACATTCTAAATTCTCCCATGTTTGGGGCCAGGGGCATGGTTGATACAGTTTAGTTGATCTCCTGAATTTATTATCCTTGCTAACAATATCTCCTTCACAATTCCATTAAAATGTCAAAGCTCTTCTTTGTCCGTATGTATTTTAGAAAATGTTAGTTCTAAATGGCTGATATTGCCTGGACTTGTTTAGGCCAGAGTTGCAGTGGCAAATAATCACCAAATAATCCTGAGGCTGGGTCAGGTGACATAATACAGAAGGCCAGTGGTGTGCTGTGTCCCTGGGATATTTGTGAATATTGCCACCTAATTCAGAGCTTGCAGGTACAAGAGAGGGTAGGTGACAACTCTGACTCATTTTCTTTATTCTTTAATCCTTGATCATTTTGTAACAGGCATACCAACTTCCACATTGACATAGACATGCAAGGAGATGTTCCTCAGCAGAGGCAAATTAGCTCAGGGCTGAAGACATATTCATCTGAGTATGTTATTCTGAGCTCTCGAGAATTACTTGTTAATTTCCCTTCGATAATTTCCTTGTTTCCCTTATTTATTTATTTATTTATTTATTTATTTATTTATTTATTTATTTATTTTTTGTTTTGTTTGTTCATTTTTTCTTTGGATGGGTGATTAATTTTAATTTGAGTGTGTTTTTGTGTAGCTTTGGCTGTTAGGAAAATCACTCTGTAGAATAGACTAGCCTTTATCTCACTAAGGTTTGCCTCCCTCTGCCTCTTGAGTACTAGGATTTAAGACTTGGGTCACTAACACCTCCTATTAACTTCTGATTTGATTGTTTGTTTTGTTTTTTGTTTGTTTTTCATTTTTTTGTTTTGTTTGTTTGTTTGTTTGTTGTTGTTGTTGTTGTTTTGTTTAAGTTGTTAATGTTGTTGCTGATTTGGAGACATGGTTCCTTTGTCTACCACTGGCTGCCCTGGAACTCACTTTGTAGACCAGGCTGGTCTCTAAGTCAGAAATCTGCAATATCCTGCCTTCTGAATGCTGAGTTTAAATGCTTGTGCCACCATAGCTGGATTATGAACTTCTTATTTGGATCAAATTAAGTTTAGAAGCCCAAACATGTTTAGCATAGCCTTCTTGACCTACTCAAAAATTCCATTAGAGAAGAGCATTTCTCCAGCATTCTCTCCCATCCTACACTCATTGCCTTTCAGTAACTCATATATATGACAGTAGCAACAGCATTGTGTCTGGTGTAAACAGGCAATACCTTCAATCCAAGGCAATGGGCAAGTATGATATTTGAACACAGAATGATAACCACAAGACATCTGCCCAGGGTTGGTGTGGTCTACCACACCAGGGCTACAGCCATGTAGAAGACAATACCTCTGAAGAGTCTTAGCATGACATCCCTCATGAAGAAAAAGAGGAGGATGTCTTCTTCCAACGTCTTGAGGAATATTGTTGGCTGCAGAATTTCTCAAGGTTGGAAGGAAGGTAATGAGCCTGTCACTCAATGGAAGACCATAGTTCTAGGTCAACTGCCAACAAACCCTTCTCTTTATTTGGTGAAGTATGATGGAAATGACAGCGTCTATGGACAGGAGCTCTACAATGATGACAGGATTTTAAACCTTAAGGTTTTGCCTCCCAAAGTAAGATTTCCTCAGGTAAGGGATGCCCACCTCGCCAGAGCCCTGGTTGGCAGAGCGGTAAAACACAAATTTAAGGGTGAAGTTGGCTCTGAGGACAACTGGAGGAAGGTTGTGCTAGCCCAGGTGCCAATCATGAAGGATTTGTTTTACAGTACCTACAAGAAGGATCCAGCTCTCTACTTCTATCAGCTCCTGGATGACTACAAGAAAGGGAACCTCCACATCATTCCAGACACTCCTCTGGCTGAGGAGAGATCAGGAGATGACAGTGATGTGTTGATAGGTAACTGGGTGCAGTACACCAGAAAAGGTGGTTCCAAATAGTTCAGAAAGGTTGTTTACCAAATTCTAGCCAATCCTTCACATTCAATTTCACATTTGCAAAGTGTCACAGAAATGCTGCTTATGACCAGAGTGCTTAAACTTCCTTATTCTCATGAAGTTTGTCACATTACCTCCTTGATGAAGGGCACAACCATCCTACTTCTGTGCAAAATTGCCCAAGCTCCTCCCCTATCTTACTTTAGGAAGATTTAGACATTCACAACAGAGAGTACTCCAACCTGTGTTGAGCACAGTGTGTTTGAGGAAATCCCCCAGATTCACCATCTTCCCAGTGTATGTCCTACCTATAACTTCTAATTTCCGTGGTCTGGGAAGCACTGTTCTGACCTAAGATATTTCTGAACACTCTGGACTGAAATCCCAAACAGAAGAGTATCAAGGTAAGGGTAAATCAGATTACTATCTTTGTTTTGTTACCTTAGACAGAGACATCATGGCCTCCATGCAGAGGAATGTGTGGATGGACATATATTTAAGGAAGACACTAAACCAGAAAATACCACATTACACCCTCTTAAAAGACTTCTAAGATTGTTGTCATGCCTACCACAGACATTCAGATGATGTGTATTCTTGATTGTGATTTCATTTTTCTAGCTGATGAAGGAGAAAGTACCTGGAATGTCCTAGAATTCTCAAGGTATCAATCAGTGTTCAATTTCTGCTCAATAGTGCTGCAGACATAGGAATAACAGGATAAAACTATTCTATACAATCCTATGAAGCTCCTATCACCATCCTCCTATTTTAGAGAATCTTAGATCTATCACTAATCCTGAGACAGGCAGAAACAATTCTTCTCCTGCACATAGGGGTACTGCATATGTCTCCCCTTACCCAAAGTATTCAACTTACTGTCTTTTACTGAATTGGCTTTTAGACTATACCTGAAATATTCCACTTTTCACCAAAGGATCTACCAGCCCTCCCTGTTCTAATAGAGAGCTACAGTCCACCAATATCCAAAGGGTTCTCAGACATTCTAAATATGCCCCTGTGGGAGTAAACTTACTAAGTCTATTTAATTGGGCCTCAGATCCTTCTGCTTTGACCAAAAGGATTTCAATCTACTGACTCTGAGTTACCAGGGGCCTCAGATCTCATTTTCCCCAAGTGGTCATCAGATGTCCCTTTCTGACCAATAATGACCTTGCAATGTTCTCCTCTGATGCAGACACTTAGACACCCCCCCTCCAATTTTAACTCCCAAATGGACCTCCAGACCACCCAAGCTTAAAGTACCTGAGCCGAACATTAAGAAGTACAGCCCAGAACAAAAGCTCATTTCCTCAAGGCAGAAACTAAAATGATGTTCTCCTCACCATTCATACCTAGACCCAGGAGATGAACATATGCCTGAGAAGAAGAACTAGTGTGGAACTGTCAGCCAGGTTTTTGATGAGTGCTCAGACTGCTTCCTGATCCGGCACCACATTTACTATAGTGGACAGATGCTCTAGTCTCTGATGAGGAGTTGCTAGCTGTTAGGAAAAACCTGGAATGGGCTCCACTGCATGAGGTAAGCTGTGTCTTTGATCTCACGTCAAGGAAAGAACATGCAAATTTGAACTCTACCCAACCAAACATACTAGTTTACCTGTACAAAGGGGATTTAGATTTCCAATTTCTCACAAAGATACCCCTCTTACCATTGAGTTCCTATCTATTTTTCATGGCTCATAGGGTCTCATTTCTTCCCAATGTCCATTACTGGCTCACTTCTGACCACTAGCCATACATCTCTGATTAGTGTTGGGGGTGTTCTCGGTATGACACTAAGGCCAACAATAGTGCCTACATGCCATTTCTGAATAATTGGATCTTAAATTCCACCATTGTCCAAGTGTACTTCTGAAAGACTTTTCTCATTACATGGGGTCTCTACAGTAGCATCTTTGTTCATCAGGCCTCTAGTTGTACCTTCTGGCCTAAGCAGGTCTTATACTTCACTTAAAGAGATGCCAAATTTACACAATGTAGACAAAGATGCATTGAGCATTCTCATACTCATTAATATAACATTCCTCCCCTCAGGTTTGAAGTCTCCAGAGCAGCAAAGAGAGTGGGGAGTAGAACTCATCATCTTTAGGTCACTCAGCATCGATGGGTTGTTTGCAACCTTAGTATACAGACATGGATGGTTGAACACAAACCTGTCAGGCTGATAAAGAACTAGACATCTACTAACGTCCTTGGAACCATGTTCAGATTGCTGCACATCCTCCTGAAGATGCCACAGATGACATGGTTCCTTGTGATTGTTGTTCTCTTCTTGTTGTTGTTGTTTTCTTTTAACTTTTGAAGAGGATACTTTATTAGTCTGTTGCTATGTTAGTCATCTCCTGGCATTAGAAACCAACATCCCACTGTTTAAATGTTTTACATTTCCTACTCTTTTTGGAAAACACAACGTATGCACATCATTTTTTCCTATTGTTTCAAAGACATACCACTATGTAATTCAACTTTACAATTGTAAACATTTGACCAATATTCACATGAATATAAATTTTATGTGTAAACTTCTTCCTGTGCTGTGTTATTTTTCACCAGATGACAGTTTCATTTGAGGTCATTTGAAAGATCGTTCCTTACTATGTGTCTTTAAAAGATATATTTTGGAGCTGAGGGGTATGGCTGAATACCTTCAGCACAATAAACACCTTCTATAACATTACTATCTAGTGGATTATAAGTATCAGGTTGTACACAGTAGTAACTAAAATAATGGACAATTTGAGAAAGATTTTAGGGTGAAATCTCTCATAATATACAGAAAAAAAGGAAATCCTAGATATTAATCAAATCTATGCACACCAAATGAACATTGTGGGTTTTGTGGGTTTGTTTGTATATGTCTTTGTAGTTCGAATGTCCAACCTTTATGTCTTAATTGATGATTGTAAACAGTGCTCAGAGTGTGTGCATGTGAATTAAAGGGCACCATGTCTTTAGTGTTTAGATTAATTTCACATATAATTATCTGTCTATCTGTCATCTATGTATGTATGTATGTATGTATGTATGTATGAAGTAATGATTGAATGTATTTATATAGATATGTATGCAACTATTTCTCTATCATCTACCTATCTCTCTCTCTTTCTATTTCTCTCACCCTCTTTCTCTGTTTATCTCTTATGCATGAATATATGCATGCATGTAGCTAGGTAGGTGTGGTATTTTTAATGTAATTGGTTCCCATCGGCCCATAGGCTGTATTAGGATGATTAACCTTGTTGGACTAGGTGTTTCCTTGTTGGAGGAAGGGTGTCACTGGAGGAGGTGGGTGGTCTCACACATGTTCAAGTTAGTTATGCCCAGTAGGGCTCTGTGTGTTTGCTGTCTCTCTGTCTTTCCAAGAGTAGCTGTGATAGAGTGTTCAGTGATTCAAGGAGGGGATGTTGGTTAGATGGCATATAAAGCAGGCAAGACACATTTACATACATGTTAGAAGAAGCAAGCTTTAAGAAGCACAAACAATCACACACACACACACACACACACACATTTGTTGGACAGTGCAAAGCTTCAACCACTTTAAATATATACTCACATTTGGTGGATGGAACAAAGCACTAACTTTATTTTTCTCACACTGCTTATATATCTCTGCACAATCTTTCAATTAGTATAAAATTTATACTGGTTACTTTCTATTTTCTTCTAGTGAATAATTATGAGTATGTATAAGGAGAAGCATCTTCTCACTATACTTTTATGATGAGCTATTTATAAATTATGTTTATAAATATCCAATATTATTCCCAAGAACCAACACGCATTTCTAACTAAAAAACTTGTTATAGATTAACAAGTTGTAAGCAAGTAGGGTAATTTTTATTTCAGCCAGTTTCTCTTACTGGTAGACTGAAATTTGCCGTTATACAGAAAGGATTAGTTTTTATCTATCTCAAAAATTAATCCTTCAAAAATCTTAAAAGAATCACAAAACTAAACTTATATATAAAAACCTATCATCCCTTTCTACTTTGAATCCTCAGGGTGCACATCTGTTCATTAACCATGTTTTTCTTAAATCATATCAGGAATCAGAATGAGGAAATAGGTACAAGGAAATAATAATCATCTGAACACCAGCCTGACTTTGAAAAAAAAAAGGCATGATTTTGTAGTAATTCTTTCCAAGATTGTGGTTGAAGTATTAATCGCATCAGCTGCAATCCTTGAGAAAGTTCGATCTAAATAACACTGTGTGTGGCAATGATATTGCCCAGTGAGGGGCTGGAACCCCCCTTAAATTTTCATACAATCCATAGATTATGAGGAATGTGATGTGAGGGCAGCAAGTAGGGAGAAACTCTACAACAGCATGAGTGGTAACAGAGTGGTACCAGCTTTTAAGTGTTTAAGAGTGGTAAGAGTTTTAAGTGGTTCACCTCACCAAGAATCCATCAAAGCCCTGTATTTTGGAGGTAAAATGTACATTCTGGGGAGCCCCTCTGCCATGCTTAATATTCTAATAAAATTAAAAATAATATTAATTTCTCATTTAATAGACCCTGCTTACAGTCCCCCCAAATTTTACTCCCCACGGTTCTTTTACTACCTCCCATCCTCTCCAGTTCCTCCCCCTTTCGGTCATCATTCATCAAATACTTCTCTTTCAAATATCTCTTCCTGCATTTCCTTATTCAACCCCATCTCCCTCCACCATGCCACCTGATCTTCTCCTTCTTGTCCACCTTTGTACACTAATAAATCCATTCTATTTCTCCATACCATGGGCATCCATGTATGCACCCAAGTCCTTCCTCTATACCTAACTTCACTGGATCTACAGATTGTAGACAGGCCATCACATATGTAATGTTGAATGTCTTAATGTTTCTATTGCTGTCACCAAAAACTATAACCCAAGCACAAGTTGGGGAGGGTAGGACTTATTTGCAATGTGGGTACTGTAAAGAAAAGAGACACTGAGCAAGAGACTGCCCCAAGAAAGAGACAGATACCAGACCACCTAAGTCCTTTTCTCAGAGGATGATGACTACATGATATGGGGAACAGACACCCTACGTGACACTAGGGTAACCCCAGCTGTGGAAGAGACCCTTATGGCTTCCCTTCATGATATCAGAGCAGAGTTTTTAGTCCTGACAGAGCCACTGGAGAAATTGAGGACCCAGAAATCCTTAGTATTCGGGGCTACTGGTCAGAAACCATACTCTTAGACCACTGATAAGAAAGTTAATCTATGAATAAGCCAAGTAACTCATTCCTCCCTCATCATTCCTCAAGCCCCACCACATTGTTGTGGAGAGACATACTAGCATATTTAAAATCCCAAATAAGCTGCTCTTTGGAAGGAACTTCAATCCCTTGGCAAGCCTGTCCCTATAAATTTAACTTTAAAATTAGAAGAAGAATATAGATTACATGAGTCTCAAGCCCCGTCAAGAAAAGTACTAGAATGGACCTATTTAGAGAGATATCCAACAGCCTGGGCAGAGACTGGTGGTATAATTGAGACAAAAATGGTGTCCCCCCCATCATTGTGACATTGAAATCTGGTGAGATTCCTTTCGGGGTACAACAATACACCATGAGCAAAGAGGCCAGTGAGGGCATCAGACCTCACCTTCAAGGGCTCTTAGAACTAGGCGTGTTTGGTCCTTTGTCAGTCTTCCTGGAATACTCTGTTGCTACCAGTTAAAAAGCAAGGCTTTGCCACCTGGCACTCCCTAATAATCCCCCCTTACTAAAGAGAATGGGACTTTCTCATGGACCCAATATATGGGGAGGCCTTTAAAAAGATTAAAAAATCGTGCTTAGTGCCTCAGCCCTAGTCCTGACAGATGTGACCGAGCCATTCACTCTCTATTTAGATAAAAGAGCAGAAATAGTGAGATAGGTCCTGAACTAAGCTCTGGGGACATAGAAAAGACTTGTGGCCTACTTGTAAAAAAAAAATAGACCCAATGCCCAGTGGATGGCCGTCTTTCTTAAAAGATATCAATACTTCTCAAAGATGCTGACAAACTGACTCTAGGTCAAGGAACTATAGTAGTAGCCCCCCTCTGCCCCCATGCCTTAGAAAGCATTGTTAGGCAGCTGCCAGATTGCTGAATGACTAATGCTCACAGGACCCATTATCAGAGCCTCTTTCTGACTGAGAGAGTGTAGAGAGAGTGTAATTTGCACCCCTGCTATCCTGAATCCTTCCACCTTGCTGCCTGAAGCTGACAACTCCCTACCAGTGAAGGTGTATAGACATCCTGGCAGAAGAAACCAAAACTAAGAAAGAAGTCATTGACCAGCCATGGTCAGGTTGCCCCAATTGGTACACAGATGGTATCAGCTTTTTGATTGAAGGTAAAAGAAAAGTGGTGCCAGCAGTGGTCAACGGAAAAGAAACCATCCGTGTAAGCAGCTTTACTGAAGAAATGACAGTCCAGGGAGAAGAGCTAATCACACATACCCAAGCCTTGCAGCTGGCCATAGAAAAGAACATCAATATCTAAACAGACAGCATGTATGCCTTTGCCACACGCATGGTAGTATCTGTAGAAAAAGGATGCTACTCACTTCTACTGGGGAAGATATTAAAAATAAAAAGGAAACCTTGAGACTATTAGAAGCCATACACTTTGCAAAAAACTGGACATCATACATTGCCATTGTCACCACAAAGTCCATGAGGACATAGTGAAGGGAAATCTGATGCCTGAACTGACTGGCCAAAAAAAAATAAATGAATAAAATAAAGAACGTGAAGACCATTATAAACTCAAAGATGCAGGCTTTGACTATACTCCAGAAGATCAGAAATTAACAGGCAAAATACCTGATATATGTGGGTGTACTACCCAGGGAGTCTCTAGGACCAAGATGGTTGCTCTGTCCTGCCCACAATAGAAAGGTAACAATATGTCTCCAATCTAAACCACCTCATGCACTTGGAAATTGAGAAGGTCAAAGAAAATGTTGAGAGCTAAAACTGCAATGTTATAAGATTGCCAGATGTTGCCCAGGGGATTGTTAATGAATGCCAAGCATGTGCCCTCACCATTGCTGGGCACCACAAGAACACCCCCCCCCAGAAGGTGGATAAGAGTTGACTGGCTATGAGCATACTGAAAAGTAGACTTTACTGAAGTTAAACCAGCCAAGTACAGTAATAAATATCTATTTGTTTTTTTGTAAACACCTTTTCAGGCTTGGTCGAAGCCTTCCCCACTAATAACAAGAACACCCATGCCATGGGAAAGAAGATATTAGAGGAAAATTTCCCAAGATTTGGCATCTCTAAGGTACTTTCATCAGACAATGGCCCCTCCTTCATTGTCCAGGTAAGCCAAGGGTTAGCCAGACAATGGGGGATTCATTGGAAGATACATTGTTCTTACAGATTCCAGACTTCAGGACAGGTAGAGTGGATGAATAGAGCATTAAAAGAAACCTTGACTAAATTGGTTTTAGAGACCTACAGAAAAGATTATGCAGCTCTTTTTCCCTTTGCCTTGTTCTGAGTATGGAACACCACAGGGAAATTTAAACTTACACCATTCAAACTCCTCAACTTGGGACGCCCCTCCCTTTAACAGAAGCAGGTGCAATGTTTGAACTTGATATTTCTTTTTCAGAACCCCCTCTAGCTCACTTGAAGGCCCTACAATTGGTCAGAAAAGATGCCTTGGAAATGCTGAAACACAATAAAAAACAAAAACAAAAACAAAAAAACAAAAAAACATACTAACCAGGAACCATCTTCGTGCCACATAAATTTCAAACAGAAGATCCTGTCCGGGTCCGGTGCCACCATTCTGGGAAACTTGAACTCAGATCAAAAGGATGCTCCCTGGTGCTTCTGACAAGCCCTGCTGCCGCACCTCCAGCATGTAACCGCTTCTGGCCTGCCATGGCCCACTGGCCTGGCACTGCACAGGATCCCCCCTTCTTCCCTCCTCCCACTGGCAAGAGTCTCTTTCGTCTCATTCAAGGGGCTTCTGAGGTTCTCAATCTTACAAATCCTAAAGCTGTGACCTCAGGTTGGCTTTATTTGGCAGCTGGGCCAGAGGTTTAATTTTCTAACTTATAAAATTAGAACTATGTACTAGAAGGAGTGGGAAATGTGAGAACCCAACTTAGAGCATTTCTCCCTGGAAGGTGAAGCCCCTGGACATTCTCCAAGCTTTTATTCCCTGAGCTCTAAAAATACAGCCAGAAAGAAGCTCTATGTTCTCTACAGCCACCAAAAAGCATTTTGGTTTCTGAGCCTTACAGCTAGAGATTCGAAAATTGGAGTTTTGCCAAGGACATCTGGGCAGAGAAGAACACTCCTCCCGACTCTTCCCAACTCTCCAAACTCTCCTCCCAACTCATCTCAATTCCTCAGGTAGCTAATAAAAACCCTCTTCTGTCACATCTCAGAGTCATACGCC
Organism: Mus musculus; assembly: GCF_000001635.26. Classification (NCBI taxonomy): domain Eukaryota; kingdom Metazoa; phylum Chordata; class Mammalia; order Rodentia; family Muridae; genus Mus; species Mus musculus. The sequence goes on along the minus strand of NC_000087.7, from coordinate 64,323,093 downwards.
CCTGCCCTGCACAGTGGAAGGAGTTTGTCCTTAGCTAGCTGATAATAAAACCTCTTACAGTTTGCATCAGGTGTGGATTTCTCTCAAGTCATTTGGGTGCTGGCCATCTCATCTGAGGACTTTAATGGACTTGAGAGGAGGTCCATCTTCAGGGTCTTACACATGGAGACCTAAGACCAAAATTCTTCAAACTATTATGCAAAATCAAAAGAGAAGGAACACTATTGAATTTGTTCTATGAAGCCAGATTACAATTATATTCAAACCATACAAAAACTCAATGAAGAAAGGAAACTTCAGATCATTTTCCCTTATGAATATCGAAGCAATAATACTCAATAAAATCACTGCAAACCAAATAAAAGAATACATCAAAACGATCATCCATCATGGTCAAGTAGGCTTCATCCCTGTGATGCAGGGATGGTTTAATATATGGAAATTTGTCAACTTAATCCACTATAGAAACAAACTCAAAGACGAAAACAACATGATCACCTCATTAGATGCTGAGAAAGTATTTGACAAAATACAACACCCATTCATAATAAAAGTCCAGGAAAGGTCAGGAATTCAAGGCCCATACCTAATATATAAAAAAAAAAAGTCAGCAAACCAGTAGGAAACATTAAACTAAAAGAAACAATCGCATTAAAATCAGGGACGAGACAAGACTGCCCACTTTCTTCATACCTATTGAATATAGTAGTTGAAGTCCTAACCAGAGCAATTAGACAACAAAAGGAAAACAAATGAATACAAATTGGAAAGGAAGAAGTCAAAATATCACTATTTCCAGAATATATGATAGTATGTATCAGTGACCCAAAAATGCAAAAAAGAGAAATCATAAACCTTATATACGACTTCAGTGCAGTAGGTGAATATAAAATTAACTCAAACATATCAGTGGGCTTTCCCTACACAAAGGAAAAGGAGGATGAGAAAGAAATTAGGGAAAAAACACCCTTCACAATACTCACAAATAATATAAAAAAGCTTTGTGTGATTCTAACTTAGAAAGTGAAAGATACATATGATAAAAACTTCAAGTCTCTGAAGAAAGAAATGAAACAAGATCTCAGAACATGGAAAGATCTCCCATGCTCATGGATTGGAAGGATTAATATAGTAAAAATGTGTGTTCTGCCAAAAGTAGTTTAAAGATTCAATGCAATCCCCATCAAAATTCCAACTCAATTCTTTACTGAGTTAGAAAAGGCAATTTACAAATTCACCTGGAATTTAAAAAAAAACCCAACAACAACAACAACAAAAAAAACCTAGTATAAGAAAACTATTCCCAACAATAAAAGAACCTCTTGTGGAATCACCATGCCTGAACTCAAGCTGCACTACAAAGCAATTGTGATAAAAACTACATGGTACAGGTTTAGTGGTAGGCAGGTATATAAATGAAATAGAACTGAAGTCAGAAAAATAAACCCACACACCTATAGTCACTTGATCTTTGACAAAGGAGCTAAAACCATCTAGTGGAAAGAAGACAGCATTTTCAACAAATGGTGCTGGCTTAATTGGCAGTTAGCATGTAGTAGAATGTAAATTGATCTATTCTCATCCCCTGTACAATGCTCAAGTCTAAGTCGATCAAGGAACTGCACATAAAACCAGAGACACTGAAACTTATAGAAGAGAAAGTGGGGAATAGCCTGGAATACATGGGCAAAGGGGGAATATTCTTGAAAAAAAAATACCAGCAATATCTTGTGCTATAAGATTAAAAAAGGACAAATGGGACCTCATAAAATTGATAAGATTATACCCAGAAGTTCAAACTTGTAATAAGGATACATGCTTCACTATGTCCTTATGTATAATAACAAGAAGCTGAAATGAACCCTGATGACTCTCTTTAGAGGAATGTATATAGAAAATATGGTACATTTATTTAATGAATTACTACACAGCTATTAAAAACAATGAATTCATGAAATTTTTATACAAATGGATGGATCTGTATGATATCTTTCTAAGTGAGATAACCCAATCACAAAAATCACACATGATATTCACTCATTGGTGAGTGGATATTATCCCTGAAGCTCAGAATAACCAAGGTAAAATATGCAAAACCCATGAAACTGAAGAAGATAGACCAAAGTGTGTATAAGTACCCCACAATTCCCTGGGACTAAACCACCAATCAATGAAAACAAACAATGGGACATATGATTCCAGCTTTCTATGTAGCAGAGGATGGACTAGTCAGGCATCAATGAGAGGAGAGACACTTTTTCCTGTAAAGATCCTATGCCCCAGTATGGGGGAATACCTGGGCTGGAATTGTTAGATGGTGTGTTGGGGAGATGGGGGAGAAGGGAGAGGACAGGAGATTTTTGGAGTGTAAACTAGAAACGGGGATAATATTTGAAATGTAAATAAGGAAAATATACAATAGAAAAAGAAAGGAAATAATTTATTTGAAGGTTTTATGAGATAAATTCATGTTTGGCAAACATATTATACGAACAATGTTCAGGTCTTTTGTTGAGGCAAAATCAAAAAAGTTCTTCTTTCTCAAAATATGGTGATATAGTTCCAAGAGTAGGTATATGTGCTGCTAAACCTTGTATATAAGAATAGATAAATATAGGTAAAATTAGAAATGAAGTATATGTAAACTTAACAAGACTTCCTCCATTTCAGGTGACTAGGTAAAATCTAATGAACTGCAGGACACAATTAATACCTGACACTGGAAATGCTATACCTTCCAAAAGAGCCTCCTCTGAAACTTTTATGTCATCGTGCTCATCATCAAAGTCCAAGTGTAATAAGTAACCTTCCTTTGGTATCACCATCAATTTCTTAAGTGCCATTCTTCTCTTAAGAACTCAGTAGTCTTAGTTAAAAAACAAACAATTAAAATAAAAAGGAAAAAAAAGAACTTAGTTACCTGACTAAAAATTATCATTTAAATAATTAAAAATAACAAAACATCAAATAATTATTTTAGCTCAATGAAAGATAATTTCTTTTGTTACTTAACATGTATATTTTTAATCAATTGCCTTTATCAGAGAGTTCTGTATACATATTCAATATGGTGATGCATATATATATACTTACCCGTACCATTTTCTCCATGTATCCCATTTATCATGTCCCTCTCCCTCACAACTTGTTTTAAAAACTTCTTTAACTCACTTCTTTAAAAACCTCCTTTAGAACCAAAGTTATCAATCTGCCATTTCTCAGTTTAAAAAAAAAAAACAAAACAAAAACTGGCCAACCTTCAACATGTGAGTCCTCCCCTCCTCCCAATAAACAATGAGCAACATCCTTTAACCTTTGAGGCATCTGAATTTTGGTCCTATCTCCCACAGATTCTTTTTAAACAAAACATCAGCAATTCTGTTTAACAGTTTATCTCAGTCTAAGGTATACTCACAGTTCTATCCAGAAAGATAAAGAACATGGTAACTGTATATTCATATCAAAAAGATCCACCACTAAGTCTACAAAAAAACATGAACTACCACCACCACCCACACAGAAAGACCTTATATTGGAGAAATTAGGGATTTGGGGAAGCCGAGGATTTCAAACATCTGAAGATTGTAAGTTAAAGGCCAGACCAAGCTGGGCCAGCTGAAACTACAAAGATAGATCCCATCCTACAGAACCTAAACTGAGAGAAAAAGCTGAACTTGGTGGTGCAAGTCTTTAATCCCAATACATGGGAGATTGGGACAGAAGGATCTGTGGTCAGAATCCATCCCCAATGACTTATGAATCTCTTACAATATCTCCTCTTCTTCTTTTCATTCATCTTCCTATGCCATTCTACTCTCTGCAATGTTCATACAGTCTATACCAAAGGAACACACCATAGAGAAGACAATGAGGAGGGACGAATCCTCAGTGTGTTTCTAAGGGATCCTGTACAGCACACAGGACAAGCGCCAAGGCATCTCATCCATGGCTCCCTGTTCCCTGACCCACAGTCCTGCAGCTGGTTCTCTGATCCTATCTCCAGGCCCAAAGCTTTTCTCTTCCAAGGGTTCCGAATTCTCTATGGCCCTGACCTGTTCAATCCTCTTCCATGAATACGGTCCTCCACCTTCCATTCACCCTCAGATTCCACAGGAAATGGCGATCAGGAGGCTTTTCCTCACTTAGTGGCCTCCTGGGCCTGAGATTCCCCACCCTGTCACACCTCGATTAACTGTACAACAACCCTGATCAGGGCAGATTATCACTTACAGGTCATGTATGAGGAGAACACCTTCACAACTGCACCCTTCTGTGCTTAGCTCCTCAATGGCAAAAAAAAAAAAAAAAAAAAAAAAAAAAAAAGTTGTCAGGAGCCAGACCCGGACAGAAGCCTAAGAGGATCCTTTGTGATGCCAGCTGGAGCAAACAGGTCTCACCAAAGGACTGTGCTGATTGGCTAAATACCCCCTGCACATGCGTTCATGGAATACCAAGTACCAACACTTTGAAGGGAGATTTTAGAAGGTGGGAATAAGCCACTGGCTTTAAGGCAAATGATTTCCAGTTTGTTGGTTGATAATTGCTTACAAACTTGAAAATCCAGAACAAATATGAAACATATGAAATACAGCAAATGGCTCTACTTAATTTCAGCTGTAGAGGCTCTTGTACGCATTTTTGGTTTTTTATTTATTTATGTGCATAAACATTTAATAATGTGGACTTCTGCATGTACACACGCACACCAGAAGAGTCTATGCTGCCCTAAGAGTTCAGAAGGGAGCATACACATTTCCTTCAACCCCTGGTACTCTCCTGTCTCTACTTTCCTAGTCCTCAGCTTGATTAGAAGAGTGTGCTATGCAGTGCAGGCCCTCTCTCTCTCACTTATGTGCTTGGCCACTCAGGCCCACTCTCTCACTTAGGCATTAGGCTGGGCAGGCACTCTCTGTCTCTCTCTTTCTCTCTCTGTCTCTCTCTGTCTCTCTCTCTGTCTCTCTCTTTGTCTCTTTGTCTCTTTGTCTCTCTGTCTCTGTCTCTGTCTCTGTCTCTGTCTCTGTCTCTGTCTCTGTCTCTGTCTCTCTCTCTCTCTCTCTCTCTCTCTCTCTCTCTCTCACTCTCTCTCACTTAAGTGCTAGGCTGCACATGTCCTCTCTCTCTCTCTTATGTGCTAGACTGCCCAGGGCCCCTCTCTCTCTTATATGCTAGGCTTCCCAGGACCTCTCTCTCACTTAGATGTTAGTCCTTGCAGGCCCTCTTTCTCACTTATGTGCTAGGCTGGGCAGGGCCTCTCTCTCACTTATGTGCTAGCTGCCCAGGTCACCTCTCTCACTTATGTGCTAGGCTGAGAAGCCCCTCTCTCTCACTTATGCCGCAAGAGAGCACTGATTCTCTGAAACTGTGATTGTGCATATGTTATGAGCCACAATGTGGGTGCTTTGTGCCTGGTCCTCTACATAGAACAGGTGCTTTTCTTTTTTTTTGTTTTTATTATTATTATTATTATTATTATTATTATTATTATTATTATTATTATTATTATTATTATTGTTGTTATTATTATTATTAAATTTCAAGACAGGGATTCTCAGTGTAGCACTGTCTTTCCTGGAACTTACACCAGGCTGGCTTTGAACTCAAAAATCCTTGTCCTCTGCTTCCCAAGTGCTGTGATTGAAGGCATGAACCACCACTGCCCAACCAACAGTTGCTCTTAACAGCTAGTTTTTCCATTTTTTCAACTAGTCTAGTGTGTATTTCATGTATCCTAGAGCATTCCGCCCATTTACTTGCAGTGTTTTCCTACTTGTGCATTAGATTTTCAAGGCTGGTTTGGTGAAAAGAAATGAAAGGAAGTAGTTAGGCACTTTAATAATAATAATAATAATAATAATAATAATAATAATAATAATAATAATAGAAACATTTTAATGTGTTTAAGTCTATCATTTTTAAAATGTATGAGTGCTCTGTTTATGGGTTCACCTTCATGAAAGAAGGGGACATCAGATCACTTTATATATGGTAGTAAGCCACCATGTTATTGCTGGGAATTGAAATCAGCAACTGTAAAATAACAGCCCCTTCTCATAACTGCTAAGCAATCCCACCAGTTCTAGAAATATGTTTTGATTTAATTTTTATTGCATTATGATAAGAAAATATACATAATTTCAATTTATCTGAATTTGTTAACAACTAAAAACATATTTTGAGTAAACAGACTTACATCACATTCTTCTTTTTATTTTGTACCCCAACTCCTCCAGCTGATGCCCACTCAAAACCTATCAAACCTTTCATTTTTATCATGTTCCTTAATATTTATAAAATATTTAACAATAAAAATGAATATTAAAAAAGTTGTTTGATATAAAACAACAATCAATTGAATAGTCTTATTGATATGTTTGTCTGCAGCAATACTGAAAATACATTTCTCTCATAAATTTTAAATAACTCCAAATATATTAACTGTATGATATATTAAAATAATATATCACTATTAGTTTTTTTGGTGAACATAAATAGTCTTTTGGTTTGTTTGTTGTTTGTTTGTTTTGTTTTTAGGAGATCTTAAAATTCTTGACTTACAGATTATGCTAACAGGACCCTGAAGTTGTCTTGTGTGAGGATAGTCCAGTGACTGGCAAATACAGAAGTGGATGCTCACAATCATCTATTGGATGGAACACAGGACCCCCAATGGAGGAGCTAGAGAAAGTACCCTAGGAACTGAGGTTGTTTGAAACCCTAAATAAGAACAACAATATTAACTAACCAGTACCTCCAGAGCTCATGTCTCTAGTTGAATGTGTAGCAGGGGATGGCCTGGTAGGCCATGTGTGGGGGGAGAGGCCTATGGTTTTGTGAAGGTTATATGCCTCAGCTCAAGGTACTACTAGGGCCTGGAGGTGGGAATAGGTATTTTGGGGATCAAGGAGGGGGGAGAGGGGAGGCGGGAGGGGACTTTTGGAATGTAAATGAAGAAAGTATCTAATAAATATAAAATTAATATAAAATCTTGGCTTACTGTGATACAAAAAAAAAAAGAAAAAAAGAAGAACAGTTTATGGACACTGGATTTCATTGTAATAAGGCTGTACTTGAATGTCCCTCACATCACCAAAGTATTTTACCTCCATAGTAGCTAAGGGAAGAGTTGACATATCTGCTGCAGCAAGGAATGAACTGTAGGCATTATTTTTGGATACTAATTTCCTGCTATGTACAAAGCTATTTGATTTGAGTGATTGTTGTCATTCTCAGGCCACAGGTAACAGGGTACATTCACTTAAGGAATGGGTGTTTATTAAGATGGTCTATCCATGATGTCATTGATCAACAGTTTCAATGAAGAATTGTTCTGCTTCGAGAGAGTCACAGACGTTAGTTGATGATAGAATTCAGTTTCATTGGATGTGATGTTTTTTGCAAAAGCATTCATCTCAGAATAATAGTAACTTTATTGCAAACTTGAAAAATGGAAAAACTCAGAGTAGAAGTGGAAGCTAAAATACAACCACCTTTTTGCTACTGTGATGACAGATGACTGATAAATCCTCTCTCACTCTTTGTAGGAATGTGTAAAAAGGAACAATCAGCAATGGGTTTGGCTAAGATTGTTTTCCTGCTGTCCAAACCCTGTTACTCAGTATGCTTTGTGGTGGCCAGGAAGCTGAGTTCCTGAGGAAGTAAAGTTCTGGAGGAAGCATGGTAGGCAGAAGTCTCTGTGGAGGGAGTCAGTGAACTGTTGAAAGATGGTTAATCCTGGTTCAGCTGGGGGTACCAGTGGGATGATGGTGGAGGGATGGAGGTGTTACTAAAGGAGAAAGGAGAGCAGGTGACCCTCATTGGACTCCTGTGGTTAATGCTTCTGGGTTCACAATCCACTTTACCCAAGAAAAACAGAGAACTTTTTCGCTATGGGCAGGAGATTGAACAAATTATCACCTAGCTGAAACCAGGAAGGCTAGGGAATTGGAGACCCTAAAAGTATTCTTGGGGCCTGGGGATGTGAGTTGTGAGTAAACTGGCGGTCAGTTACTGGTGGAAACAGACTAGATCCTTTTCTGTACTGCTGCTGCCCACCAGGAATTCAAAAAACAAACTGAAGACCAGTCTTCATTTTCCTTTACCTGGTTTTGAAAGGCCAGATTTCCAAAATTTGCGTATATAGGCGCCAAAGTGCTTCCAAATCCAGAGGCTCCTCTCAACCTCAGAAGAGCTGGTACTTCAGACATGATTCAGGGAAGGCTGTGTTTATGTATGTGTTGTTTTGGTATAGGAAGGTAAGCTCTAACTCTGTATCTCAGTATTATCTTAGCACATGTGCAGTTTGGACTGGCCTTGAAAATGAAGTACTCAGCCTTACAAATTTACTGGGGCCTAAGGAAACATGTCTTCTATATTTTTTATACTTAAATTTTATTTTTTATTTATTTATTTTTTCATTGTTGAAGATTGAATCCAGAGCTTCTTTGTGTAGCATTAAAATATAAGTCCAGTCAGGCGAAAAGTATTTCATTAATATTTGCAAAAATAATAATAATAATAATAATAATTGTTTATATATCTTGTTGTATTACCAAACAAGAACAGAATCTTCAGTAACTAATGATAATTAAAATGCAAATTCTGAAGAAGTAATTGGAGATACAGTGTATTATGTTCAAACTTATTATTTCCTTCTTAGTGTAAGTATTTCAATGAAAGTATAATTGATTGTATAGCAAGTAATCTATGTTAACATTTTGTATATGATGTATATTCCAAACAATAATTCTGTATGATTAATCTTTAATTTTAATGGTTTTCTTGGAGGGTATAGTGTTGTGGGTCAAACTCTCATTGTCATGCCTGTATGTCAAAAGCTGAGCCATCAAACTCTAAGATCTGCATCTGTACTTTTTAAAACATTAATTTCTTTATAGATTTCCAGTACAAAATCTTCAGGGAAAATTTGAAGGTACATTTTTGGATATATAATTTTTTAAACTATATAGTATTAGCATAATTTCTATATTAGGAAATATTAGTTAATATACTGTATGACATCATAGTGAATTATTCTTTTTATATGTAGTATTTTGTAACTATTTTTATTTTTATTTATTTATCTATCTATCTATTTATTTATTTATTTTTACTAGATATTATGTTTCTTTACATTTCAAATATTAGTCATTTCTTTGTTTCACCCCAGATAATCCCTATTCCATTTACCCTCTCTGTGTTTTTATGAGGGTCTCCTCCATCTTTCAATTTTACCCTCCCCACCCTGGTACATGCCTACACTGGGGAATCAAGCCTTCACAGGACCAAGAACCTCTCCTCCCACAGATGTCTGACAAGGTCATACTCTGCTATATATGCAGCTGGAACCATGGGTTGGTGCTTAGTCCCTGGGTGCTCTGGACAGTCTGGTTGGTTCATATTGTTGTTATTCCTATAAGGTTGCAAACCCATTCAGCTCCTTCAGTTCTTCCTGTATCTTGTCTACTGGGAACCCCATGATCAGTCTGATATTTGTCTGTGAGCATCAGCCTCTTTTCTTGCCAAGAAATGGCTGAGCTTCTCAGGAGATAGCCATATTTGGCTCCTGTCAGCAAGCAAGTGTTGGTATCCACAATAGTGACTGGGTTTGGTGTCTGTATATGGGATGGATCCACAGGTTGGGCAAACAATGGATAGTTATTCCTTCAGTCTCTGCTCTGCACTTTGTCTCCATATTATTTTCCAAGGAGTATTTTGTTCCCCATTCTAAGAGGGATTGAAACACCCACACTCTCATCTTCCTTCTGCTTGAGCTTCATGTGGTCTGTGAATTACATTTTGGATATTCTGAATTTTTAGAATAGTATCCCTTTATCAGTGAGTGTGTACCATGTTTGTAATTTTGGGATTGGGTTACCTCGCACAGGATGATATATTTTATATCCTTCCATTTGCCTGTGTATTTAATAAAGTCATTGTCTTTGTATCATTTGCATATATTTTTATCTCTATTGCTCTATTCTACAGCTTGAGGTCGAGGATGTTTCCCCCTGTACTTCTTTTATTGTTGAGAATAGTTTTTCAATATCCTGGATTTTTTTTTTATTTCAGATGATTTTGTAAATTGTTCTTTCTATCTTTATGAATAATTGAGCTTGAATTTTGATTGTGATTTCACTGAATTTATAGATTGCTTTTGGTAAGATCACCATTTTTACTGAATTAATCGTGCCAATCTATGAGCATGGTAGGTCTTTCCATTTTCTGAGATTTTCAATTTCTTTCTTCAGAGACTTGAAGTTCTTGTCACACAGATCTTTCACTTGCTTGGTGCGAGTAACAGAAAAGTATTTTCTACTTTAAGTAAATGTTAATGAGACTTTAAATTTTGATTTACATTTGTTGTGGAAATACGGAAGTATTGCACAAAGTTTTAGAAATGTACTTTATGGTTTATTATGTTTAACAGTATAGAAAAAATCAGTTACATAATCAGGCAATTTGTATATTTTAATTGAATTATGTTTTACACTAAGTCTTAACTGAGTCAATATAGGAAAAAAAAATTAGACTTTCTATTTGGTAGAACAGAATAAAACCCTACTTTGAAATACAATTAATTTACTAAAAAAGATTACCTATCTATCTATCTATCTATCTATCTATCTATCTATCTATCTATCTATCTATCTATCTATCTATCTATCATCTATCTACCTCTCTATTTTCTATCTA